>NC_068978.1:14816498-16016498 GCF_016808095.1 Vigna angularis | reverse complement strand
GCAGATTTGGACGGAGAGGAGATTTACGCGTGATGCTACCAAGTGTCCTACGAAAAGGCCTTGTCTACTGGTTTCGTGAAGCCTGTTAAACTTCCATGATCCAGGGCTTATGGTTTCATCGAAAGTGTTGGGTGTTCCAGCGCAAAGCCAAACTTTAATTGATTCAAGATGTTTAAAGTTCGATGAATTGGGCTTTAGGAAAACATAAGTCATTATACAAGAGAATTTGATGTTGTGAAGTGTCTTAGTACTGAGGAGGTATACGCATCGATATAGCACCTTCATTCATGACTTTCAATGTGAACATTCACTATAAGGTTCTCAAAGCAGTGCTGGAAATCGAGTCCTTAAAGGTTATTGCGGAAAAAGAAAAAATTAAAAAAAATCTTGAGTCACTTTCTTACTTGCAAATTACCAAACTCATGTTTTTCGAAAATATCAAATTTGTTAATCAAGAGTAAGGTTGCAGTGTCAGATTTTCCCGAATTTGATGTTTTCTTGCAAGACGTGTTTTCCACCCATACAGTTATTTCAGCGTGTATTGCAGCGTGTTTTCCATTTGAGGCTTGTCTTGAGCCAGTTTCTTTCGTTGTTTCATACACGTATTTCATTGAGATTTTGTTTTTTCCTTTTACTTCAGATCTCATGTTTTTATTCGAATTCAATTTCCCTTATTTTCTTGTAAATAAATTATTTTAGCCCATCTTTTTTATATACATAATTGTTGGAAAATCTTGTTTTGACCAAAAAGAAAGCATAAAAATCCAGTTTATTTCACCATCAAGAGAGATTTTACAGTAAGGTCGGAAAGTTGATTTTGAACAAGGATATCATTTGAATACACTCATACGATCTTGGCATCATGATAAATAAAATAAAAATGCAAAAATGAAAAAAAAGGGGCAGATATAACAAAAGAAGTGCAAAGTCACAAATTCAAAACAGCAAAAAAAAAAAGGAAAAGCAAAAAAAAAAAAAGCAAATAAGGCAAGCAAAAGCAAATAAACAGTGTTCGCGGTTCGATCACGGGTGATCGTTAAGTTACAGACCATGAAAATATAAAAATAATAAAAAAGGGAAATTCAGCGAAAAAATTCCCGGGCTGGTTGCGGTGGTCTGAGAGAGAGCTCCGTCGAGGGAGCTCTGGTCCGGAAGGTGAGAAGCATGGGTGGAGCGATTTGTCGTCCGTCCCTGTCGTCGTCAATGATGATCGGAACGGGGAACAAGTCCAGCAGCCTCGGCGCCCGCATGATCACCCAGTCGTATTCTTTCCAAAAAAAAAAGAGTAAAAAATTTGTCAATAATAAGATGAGAAAAAAAAAAGAAAAGAAAGGAGATGGAAGTGATCAGGGTACTTACCATACATGTATAGCGGTAGTTGTGAGAACTGAGTGCCAGTAGGGTCTATCTCTGCTTGCCAGCGCCTGACCCGATTGCCGTGGTTGTTAAACCAGCAGTGCACATTGTATTCGCTGACATCTGCGAAAACCCTTAGTCGAGACGCAATTTCGACGACTTGCGCTCTGCTGGGATGTGTGACCCCGTAATTGTAAATATTGGTCATCATTCTGACCTGGTCGTCAGTAGGTCTCCACCGCTGACTGGTGTACCTCTCCATCTCCATCTCGTTCATCTTTCCTCTCTAAGTTTTCTAAAACAAAAAAAAAAATAATAAAAAGTAAAAAGAACATAACAAAAGCATAAAAAAAAAAGTATTTTCAGTGTTTTCTTTTTTCGTTTTTTCCTTTTAGTTTATTTTGTCCGGTCAGTCTTTGTTATTTCAGTGTCCGATCTCGGATCTGTTTCACGGTCCTTGCAAGAGGGTCCTAAACGGATCTATGTCCTTTTGTCCTCGTCCTTTTGTCCTTGTCCATTTGGTCCATGACCGGTTCATACAAATTAAATTTATCTTTTTAAGTTTTCTGATTTTATGGGGTACGTGGCGTTGTTCTACCCGATTGTCTCTGCCATACCTTCAATCGAAGGGAGATTAACGTCTGGTTTCCAGCCTATATACCCCTTAAGTTAAGACAGTTGTGTTTTTAAGTGTTTTATGTTTTGAAAATTAAAAAAAAAAAAAGAAAGAAGACTCAGAAAGAAATCCAGAGAAGGGTGAGACGGAAATAAAAGCAGACAAAGTATAAGGAAGAGGAAAGAGCTTGCAAGAAAGGAAATCAGGAAAGAAAAGCATAAAGGAAAGCATAAAAGAAAAGAAAAAAACAGAAAGCTAAAGGGAACAAGAAAGAAAAGCAAGAACAGAAAGCGTAAAAAGAAAAAAAAGACAATAGAGAAAGGGAAGAGGGAAAGAAAGTTAGAGAAAGCGAAAAAAAGAAGAAGAAAGGAAGAACAAAAAAAAAGGAAAGAGAGATTTAGAGCTCAGAAGACTTACCCGGGGAAGAAAGGCTTACAGAAGCTCGCCGGAAGACTCAGACGCTCTTGAGGGCACACACAGGCAGAACCTCGTCGCAGGAACCCGACGCTCTCGACAGACGCTCAAGGAAGAGAGAGAAGAGAGAAAGAGAGAGCAAGAGGGAGAGAGAGAAGGTTAGACAGAGTAGAATCAGAAAATGTCGCTCGACCCCGAAGGGATACCCATTTTATAGCTGAGCAAATCCACTGTAGCTACAGTTCCGGTCGCTGCAACTGCCTGGTGTCGGTCTGATTTCTTTCTGAGTTTTCAAAAAAAAAAAATAAATAAATAATAAAAATTTTTGAAAATCTGAAACGGGTAGGGTTTTGTTGGGTCGATCCGGCCCAATTCAAGACTTCTTGGATGATCCGATTTCACCAAAAAAATAATAAAACAAAAAAATGTGATAAATAGAAAATTTTTCCAAAAAAAAATATAATAAATGGAGTGATGTAAAATTTGAAGTGTTCAAAATTGTTTTTTATTTGCTTGATAAAGAACTTTTTTCAGGTTCATTGGGCCTCATTACCATGTTAGCCTTCTTTGAACCCAATTCTTTTTGAAATTTAAATTTGAGTGAAAAATTATTTTGGCATGTTTGTATTTTCACATCACCATTTTGTTTGATTTTTATTCCTTCTTCTTCTACATTTTTGAATAAATCAAAAATCTGAAAAAAAAACAGTGCTCGAGCCCATTAGGCCCAATGACCTTCGTGGTTGTCTCTCGAGTCTACTTCTTTTGAAATTGTGTCAAAAATACTTTGTTTTCACATTTTTGCTGTTGAATGATGTTTTGTACATTTGTTCAAATTGTCCTGTGTGATTTTCTTTGAATTTGTAGTTAAAAAAAAAAATCTGAAAAAAAAACAGTGCTCGAGCCCATTAGGCCCAATGACCTTCGTGGTTGTCTCTCGAGTCTACTTCTTTTGAAATTGTGTCAAAAATACTTTGTTTTCACATTTTTGCTGTTGAATGATATTTTGTACATTTGTTCAATTTGTCTTGTGTGATTTTCGTTGAATTTGTTGTTAAAGAAGAAAAATCTGAGAATGAAAGATGAACAGTTTTTGAGCCCATTAGGCCCTTTTGGCATATGTGGTTTCTCTTGAACCAGTTCATCTGAATTTCTGAAAAATAAAAAAATACATGTTTATTTTGTGTTCTCAATTCATTTTTTCCCTTTTCATTTGTGTAAATAAATATTTGTGCAAAAAAAAAGGGGGAATTCAGACTCTTGTCTCAAGTTTTTTTTTCATTATTGTAAAAGGAATAGTGTTGGGCCCATTGAGTCTTGTCGTGGTTGTAACAAGAATAATGTTTGGCCCATTGAGTCTGGTGGTGTTGCAAAATTTTCTTTAGTTCAATCTTGTGAAATCCTCTCATAACAAAAAATTTTTAAAAAAAATTGAATTTCTTTTAGCTTGTTTCATAAACTTTAAAAAATGCAAAAAAAAAAACTGTGTTCTTCGTCATCTTCTTGTGACAAGTTCACACGGCTCAGGTCATCTGATCCATTGGGTCAATGTGCCTGGTAAGTCCACCTTCCTTCTGTGATTTTTCTCCTCGGGTTCGATCCGATCTGGATTTTCCCGTGTCAAAAAAAACTTTTTTCAAACGTTTTCCTAAACAAAATTTTCTCATATCATTTCCTGCATTGCTCACCAAGCCTAGTTTCTGCACTGGTTCCCAAGCCTTTGTTTCCATTTTAGCTCTCAAATCCCGTTTCCCATACTGGTTTGCAAAGCCTAACTTCCATGTTGGCCCGCAAGGCCCAGATTCCACATTGGCCGAAAAATCTCATATTCTGCAAAGGCCAAAAATCTCAATTTCCACAATAAGCTCGTAAAGCCAATTTCCCATACTGGCTTGCAAAGCCCAGCTTCCATGCTGACCCGCAAGGCCCAGTTTCCACAATGGCCGAAAAATATCAATTTCCACATTAGCTCAGAATGCCCATTTCCCATACTGGCTTGCAAAGCTCAGTTTCCATACTGACCCGCAAGGCCCAGATTTCTGCAAAGGCCAAAAATCTCAATTTCCACAATAGCTCACAAAGCCTATTTTCCATATCGTCCCTTAAGGTCCAGTTTCCCGGCTAGTCTGCAAAGCCCATTTTTCAAACCAAAAAAAAAAAGAATCTGTTTTTCAACAAGCATCATCATTTTCATTTCATATTACTTTTCTTCATGCATAAAACAACCAAAAAATACGCAAAAGTTGAGTCATTTGTTTTCAATGCAAATCATCCATTTTATGAGATTTCAAAAAATGTAATGGATGTCATACCTCCTGTGGTCAAATGTTTGAGCCAAATATTCTTAAGAGATATCTGTGTGTGCATCGCTTGAAAACATCATCCTTTAGCCCTCACTATACCAAGAGATTGGCCCAATCATGTCCTTGAGCCCAAATAATAAACACCAAGTTTTACTCCGGAGCAGATTTTCCGTTACCTCCACTGCTTTCATTTGGGAGATCCTGGAATCCGTAAAAAAAAAATGAAAAAATGAAAAAGAATGAAAAATGACTCTGTTGAGATCATTTAGTCTTTGTCTCTTAATTAATCTTTTGAAAATAAAACAACCAAAATTTGAAATGATGTGTGGCCATTTTTCTCCATCCAAAAAAAAAACAAACAAAAATATATCCTTTGATACCAAATTTGAGCCAATAAGAAGTTTTCTTTTCAAAATTTTACCCAAACAAGAGTTACCATCACAGTAGAAGTCGACTCAAATTGCAAGAAGAACACACTTAGTGATCAAATGAAGAGAATTCAGCAAAAGCAAAGCAAAAATTGCAAAGAATCACAAAGTGATGGCAAGCAAAGAATGAAATTTGAGAAAGGGCAAAATAGTCAAAACAGTTTTGACGAATAACTGACGCAAGGTGCAGATGGTAACTCCTGTTTTTCAAAAATACCCACAAACATTTATTTGGGCCTTTATATCCTTTCCTTCAATACCCCTTTAGCCCAAGCCACATTACAAGCCCAATAAAAGTCCACACAGATTGAATAATGGTTGCTTAAATTTTCATGAAGCTTAATTTTTGGGACAAGACAAAAATGATTAACAATGCAGTCAAAAAAAAAATGAAAATGATGATGAAAAATAAATGTCCTCGGATGAAGGGAACTCCCTTTTGATTAAGATTTTACAGAGGAAAATCAAACCGTTTGGGGCAATCTTTTCAAGCCAATCCTTTCCATATCCATCACAAATTCCTGAACACATTCAAATCCCATCCAAACTCTTCCCCCGATTCCCAAACTTAGGACAACTTTGTAAGCTCTTCATAACCTTTTCGCCTGTTCTTCCAAACTGGGGCAACTATGTGAGTTTCATATGTTTCGGCCCGGCCCATTCAGAATACTGGTCGACTTTGTCAATCTCATATTTGTTTCATCTGTATATTCAAAGTTCGTACCAAGACCGGGGCATCCCTTGTTGGGCCTCTCAGATTTTGTCCGCACCAAAACTCATAGATCCACCCTCAAAACAGGGGCAGACGCTTTGGGGCTTTGTATGATTTTGAGTCCATCTTATCATTCGTGAACCCAAAGTGGGGGGCAACCTCTTTTGGAACCTCGCTTAATTGACTCATGCCCAAAACCAAGGCGTGACTTTCATATGCTTCAGCCCATTCAGAGTATTGAGCAATTTTGTAAAATCTCAAATTTTTTCATCTGAACATTCAAAGTTCATACAAAGACTGGGGCATCCCTTGTTGGGCCTTGCATGATCTTGGTTAGCCCCGAACTTCAAAGTCTAAAACCACCAAAATTGGGGCAATTTGCAAATCACACATGATATTCTCACTCCCTGATTCCTAACTTATTCCCTCTCATTTCAGATACATGTGTCCATACCAATACTTCTACCATGTTCCAGAGCAGCTTCTGGGTATCTACTACCTCACATTGGCCTTTGTAGCCGTTTTAAGGAGTAAGAGGCTCAAGTAGCCATCCCGGTACTCTCCAAATCCTTCCAATCATCCTCCACATATTTTTCCAACCCCTGATATCAAGCATGTACACACTAGTATCTCGTCAAGAAATGCATAGCACACAAGCTTCATTTTGAACAATTGACTTTAGAATTGGACATCCATTGAAAGGAAATTGGAGATCTAGATCATCATAAATTGGATGATCTCAAAGGAAACAAATTGACTCTAAAAAAAAATGTCATAGTTTCATAATCTACCCATACATCATGTACATATTTTCATCAAACTTTGAATTTGCCTCCATGTATATTCATCAAATTTCCTTCCTTCAAAAAGACAAAATTCAACATGCATCAAAGTTTTCTTCTCCAAATTTCAAAATTTACATCAACCAAGTTTCTCTTGCACATCAAGATTTCAAATCCTTGTACAAAAATGCAACACCTTGTTTCTTAATTTCAAAATTTTCCAAAAAAAAAATCAAAAAATTTTTTCTCAAAATTTCAACCATTTCCAATTTTCAAATTCAAAGCAATCAAACATTTTTCTCTCTGCCATTTTATCTCGGCCATCTGCAAGATAATGGTCGAAAGCACCTTTTCAATTTTGTTTTATCTTGGCCATCTGCACGATAATGGTCGAAAGCACCTTTTCAATTTTGTTTTATCTCGACCATCTGCGAGATAATGGTCGAAAGCACCTTTTGTTCTGTTTTTTATCTCGGCCATCTGCTAGATAATGGTCGAGCGCACGTTTCAATCGGCCATCTGCAAGATAATGGTCGAAAGCACCTTTTCATTTTTGTTTTATCTCGACCATCTGCAAGATAATGGTCGAAAGCACCTTTTGAGTTTTGTTTTATCTCGGCCATCTGCAAGATAATGGTCGAGCGCACTTTTCAGTTTTGTTTTACCTCGGCCATCTGCTAGATAATGGTCGATCGCACTTTGTTCAATTCCATTTTATTTCGACCATCTGCAAGATAATGTTCGAAAGCACCTTGAGTTTTGTTTTATCTCGGCCATATGCAAAATAATGGTCGAGCGCACTTTTCAGTTTTGTTTTATCTCGGCCATCTGCTAGATAATGGTCGAAAGCACTTTTCTTTTGTTTTATCCCAGCCATCTGCAAGATAATGGTCGGGGGCACTTTTCTCTTGTTTTATTTTGGCCATCTGCAAGATAATGGTCGAAAGCACTTTTTCAGTTCCATTTTATCCCGGCCATCTGCAAGATAATGGTCGAAAGCAGTTTTCAGTTTTATTTTGTCTCGACCCTCTGCATGGCAATGGTCAGGTACAGAGTTTAATTTTTTTTCAAACGACCCTCTGCATGACAATGGTCGAACCCAATCAAATTCAAATTTCTCATTCATTTAATCTTGTTCATTTTATTTGAAAAAAAAAAAACAAAAACGAAAAAAAAACAAACAAAATTTTTTTAATTAATTCAAAAAAATTTTCCTGTTTGTTCCTGTTTCTTTGTCATTGAAAATTCTCTGTTTTTCCTTGTGTATTTTGAAATCCGAACGAAATTAATATTTCTATCTTTACTTATCTTTTACTCTGATAATATGAAAACATTGTTTATCATATGATCTAGTAAAATCTAAGTAAAGAGGGGCAACACTCAATTTCGTCCGGGTTGATTAATAAATTTACTTTTATCAAAAAAAAAAAAAATATTTCCTCGTTCACTGCATTTGTAGCATTGGTGGACCTTCCACGAGGTTGTCGCACTTCATTTCTCTCAGCTTTGTTTGTTTGTTTTATTCTATGTTTGTTTCTTGTTCATCTTGAAATCCAGACGAAATTGGTATTTCTATCTTTACTTATCTTTTACTCTGATAATATGAAAACTTTGTTTATCATATGATCTAGTAAAATCTAAGTAAAGAGGGGCAGCATGTCGCAACCGGAATCGCGACGGGACGACGATCCAATAAAAAATAAAAGGATATATATTGAAAAAGAGAGATTTTGGAGTCGCCACCATAGTTTATTCTGTAAAACTACGGAAAAACCATAAAATGATAAGGCATGGTCAAATTGAACCAGATTCTTGATTCGGGAGTCGGTTACGTGTAGGGAAGGTATTAGCACCCTACAACGCCTGCCCTAAGGCAGTACCTTTAACTAAATGTGCGAATGTGGATGTGGTTTTCAAAGTATTTAACTTCCCCTTAAAATAAAACTCAAAAGAAACAAACAATATTTTTTAGCTTTTTGGGGCCCGACAAGGATTGACCTTGCTCCTACGTATTCTCATTCAAAATGAGAAATCAGGGTTACGTAGTTCTTTTAGAAACTGTTGAGAAATTTGTTTGGAAAATTGTTTGAAAACTTGTTATGGATAATTTGGATTTTTGGGAGAATGAGCCTGACAAGGACTGGCCTTGCTCCTACGTATCTCCACTTTTGATGGAGAATCAAGGATCACGTAGTTCTGCAGGCAATATTGTTTGTTGTATGAAATTGTTGATGTTTTTAGTTTTTGAAGATTTTATTTTTTTTGGTATTTTTTTTTAGGAGAATGAAAAGGTTTTTAGCACAAGGACGATGCGTGCGATCACACATGTGCCTAAACCTTTGAAACGTATTTTTGACATTTTTTCGAAGAAAGAGAAAAGGTTTTTGGCACAAGGACGATGCGTGTGATCACACATGTGCCTAAACCTTTTAAAACATATTTTGGGATTTTGAAGAAGGAGAAAAGGTTTTTGGCACAAGGACGATGCGTGCGATCACACATGTGCCTAAACCGTTAAAACATATTTTTGTAATTTTTTTATTTTTTTATTTTGTATTTTTCTTATTGTTTGCGTAATGAGCACTAGGCTGATGCGTACGATCGCACGAGCACTCACACGGCTTTTCTTTTATTGTTTGTGTAATGAGTACTAGGCTGATGCGTACGATCGCACGAGCACTCACACGGCTTTGTTTATTTTATTTTTTTGTTTATATCTTTTATGAACAAACCCAACAAAATATAAGATGCAATAAACAAGAGTGGAGTTATCACACAAAGGACTACATACAGGGAAAAGCAAATAATTAAGGAAATAAAAATTTAAGAACAAAGCGAGAGAAACAAACCGACAAGAATAGGAGGTGCAGAGATAAAAAACCCAGTGCAAAGAATATATTTGAAGCTCCTCTCCTTTGGGTCCAAATCCTTGTTTCCAACTTCAAGTCCAATTCCCTTTTTTATTATTTTTTTTATTTTGTTTTGATTTATATATTTTTTATTTGACCCAAGAACCCGAGCCCAAAGGTTTGGGTTCTTTCCCTCATTCAGGAGCATTAGGGGTCTCCCCCTCTTTTACTCCATTTTGTTCAACATTGAGACTCAAAGTCTCTTCCTAAGAGTCACACGGGGACTGCTTGCTTCCCATGGGCATGCTCACCGCTGCAGCCAGAAACGACCACCGTGCCAGGGCCGCCGCGAACCAGACCGGCCACCGCGTCACTGCTTCAGCTATCACGTCCCGCCGCGCCTCGATCCGGTCATCCAGGCCTGGATTCGTCTCCGATGTCCCTGCGCCGCGTCCGTCTAACTCGCCACCGCGACCCAGCCTCCGATCCAGTCAACACCGCTGCTTCCTCCTTCTCTCTTGCAGGGAAACGACTTTGGGGATTTTGGTATTACAAATGATGATGGGTGGTTGGAGGTTAGGCCGTGGTATAAGGTGTTGGCCGTGAGGTCCTTCTGAAGGTGATGGTAGGGTGTTGAGGATCTAGGGCGTTGGAGATGAAAATGATGAAGAAGAAGAAGGTATTGTGATGAGGGTGTGTTGGGAATGATGAGCCGAGGGGTGGAAGATGGTGGGCGTTTGGCCGTGAGTGATGAGGAAGAGATGAAGATATGTTGGGGATGATGTATGCAGGTGAAGGTGGAGGTTACGGGTGAAGGGTGAAGGTCGTGTGAGGTTCAATGGGGGATGATGATCAAGTGTCGGAGGTGATCACGGGTGAACTAGAAGTGTAGTTGGGATGGTTCTCAAGAGCAGAGAGAGTTTGAGATCAGTGATGGCTGGGGAAAACAAGAAGGAAATGGATGCAGATGATGGCCGTGGCAGTGAGGTGTTGAAAAAAAATGCTCAGAGGTGTTGACTGTGGTCCTCAGGTCCGTGAAAATTGGAAGTGGAAGGAAAAGGTGGCCGGATGGAAGGGTATTGGTGGTAGCCGTGAGTGTCAAGATACGACCATGGGTGAATCTGGATTATGGTTGACGATTGCTGGAGGTGGTATTGGGGTGATGATGATAAAGGGGCTGTTTTGGGTGGTTGACTCCTAAGGAAAACGAGATGGAGGTTGGCCGTGATATAAGGTGTTGTATAAAGTGTTGGGGGATGAATGATGGATGGTGGGTTCCCCCGATGAGTGAAGAAGAAACAAATTTTTATTAAAAAAACTTCAAAACCCGTGAGCCTCTCCTCCTATTCAGAAATAATCCGTGAGTACACATTCCATTGCATGCTGAGCAACAGTCCTTGGGCGTGAGAAAATAGGGTAAGGGCCCCTCCATCTTGTCTTCATCTTCATACTGTGGGCATCCTTCTGTGCGTGTGGTATGCTGGATGGTGATGTTCTCTGGTTACAGGTTCAAAAAACATTGGTTTATTGGTTTCGAATGGGTACTTGATGGATGGAACAAAAGGATGGAAAGGTGATGAAGCAACGGAGGATAGCACGAATTGCTCATTGAGAGGATAAAGAGGTGTTGGAGATGAAGGCCGTGAGGATAGGTTGAAGATGAATCCTGGAGGTGGTACCAGGCTGAGGATAACGATGAGCTCTCGGGAAGAGATAGATGTTGGAGGTGGTGTTCGAGATGAATATCCCGAGGTTGGAAAATGAGGATGATGATCTGGAGATAGTGCTGTTCTTTTTTTCTTTTTGCATTGGGGTTGAGCGGTATTTAAGGGGTGAGGTGGACGAGCGCTCAGGACGATCGTTGTCTGAGGGGTGAGGTGGACGAGCGCTCAGAATGAGCGTTGAGAAAGGGGTGTTGTGAACGAGCGCTCAGGACGAGCGCTCTGGACGAATGGTAGAAGAGAAATAGGAACGCTGGAGACCGAACGTTCAAAAGAGAAATCGAGCGTTCAAGTGATGACCGAACGCTCATTAAACAACAAAAACCGAACGCTCGAAAAACAATAAAACTGAACGCTCACTAACACAAAACACATCAAAACCGAACGTTAACAAACATGACCGAACGCTTGATGATGAGGACGAACGTCCTAACGCACTGAAAAGCCGAACGGTAGAATAGTGTAAAAGGACGAACGGTTGAACAACAGTGGGGAAGGACGAACGGTTGAACAATGGTGAAGGACGAACGGTTGAACAGTGGGGAAGGACGAACGGTTGAACAACAGTTTGGACGAACGGTTGAACAACAGTGGGGAAGGACGAACGGTTGAACAGTTTGGACGAACGGTTGAACAATGGTGAAGGACGAACGCTTTCAGCAACAGTGAGGAAGGACGTACGCTCAGCAACAGTGAGGAAGGACGTACGCTCATTATTTGGACGAACGTTTGATACCCCTTTTTTTTATTATTTATTTTTTTGCTATTTTATTTTATTTTTTAATTTTTGTTATTATATACCCCTTTTTTTTGTATTTTTGATATTTATTTCCTTTGTTGGTGAAAATAAATTTTATTTAATCAACCCGGACGAAATTGAGTGTTGACACCTACAAAGTAGACTAAAGTCTGACTTCACATCTAAAGGCTATAAGCTCTCCAAAAGTCAACTTTTTTGAACCCTACATTCCCATAATGCATTCTCTCACATTTCCTTTTCGCTGATATTTAATGGAAATCAAGCTCTAAAGAATAACACTTCTTGCCACCTTATTTCCTTTTGCAAAAACACTTTTCAATTTTAACAAGAAAATCTTTGACACTTAATATCTCCTCAAAGATAGTTTTCTCTAAAACTTAAAGAATGGCGCACTTAACGATCAAAAGTCTCACACAATTTGAGTGATCTCATTTCTCACAATCTCTCATCTCTTCAAAGGTACTATAGTTCATAAGAGAAGTGAGTTTCTCAAGCCATAACGCAAGGTGAAAACCATGTAGCCAACAATAATTTTCATGTTCTCTTTTAGTCCTTCAAATTTGATCAATTGAGAATCAAAATTGAAGTCAAGCAGATATTGAAACACAGTAATTGAATTCATAACAAGATAAATAATGTAATTATGCTCACATCATACACAAAATTCAATCATCAATATGTTTAAAAAATGGCATATCCCATATCAAGATACCTAATGCACCATCAATATCAAGTCTTTGAAAAATAATATTAATTATTAGACATTGTTGACATAAAGAATCTTGCATAATGGAGATTTGATGAAGCTTGAAGAATGATGAAACTTGAAGAAAAATATGACTTAATATAGAAGTCTTATGTATGTCTTGTAGTTATTTAATCTATTAAAACAAAGTTTTAAGAGGTTAAATACCAAGTGCATATATTTTTATAAATAACATATTAAATCGACTGAAATATTGTTCAATTAATTGATTTCACTTAAGTAAGTGAAATCAACCAATTGAGAACAAGTTTCTACTAGTTTATGTGAAACCCATTTTGAAAATCTAAAGAATCTCCTTCTCTCTAAGAAAGTGTTGTGTTATTGTTGTTCGAATTCAATTCTAAGACTTTGGAGCTAGGTTTGCTCCTTGTTGGTGTGTTGAAGAAAGTGTTAAGATAAAATCATCTATACGCCTAAACGCTTTCATGTTTTGATGTTTAAACAAATAACATTAAACGAAATAATAATTTGGGAATACCATAGGAAGAAATATAAAAATCATAACCAAAATCCCCAACATAGAAAAACCTTAGGAAAACACTTAGGATTTTAGGAAACAGAAAAACAACTAAGTCAAAACACCCAGACCTCCAATGTTAAACGATTGTTAAGTCAAAAGCGTCTAAGAGAGTTGAAGTTAACTCTTGGGAAAACAAAACAATGTCAAGACAATGTCATTGACAACAACATCCTAAAAGAATAAAACTAAAAATATCGAAGAAAACACAAACAAATGATAAATGTTATTGTTTTGAGAATGCAAAGTCACAAAAAGCGTTTACATTAGTCTAAACTAATACCATGAGCTAAACTATCACCTCGTCCAACGATGAAGTCTTTACTCAACGGTTGATATCTTTAGAAGAAAAACTTAATTATCAAATGATACCTCAATCGTAGGAAATCAAAAAACACTTTGTTGTTCTGAGCTAGCATTAAATGACATTAAATGCTTAACGTTCAAAAACAACAAAAGTGATAAGAGAAAAGACATATATGTTGCATGCACAATTTCTTTGCAGATAACCTACTATACACACCTCCACAAGCTTTAAATTAAAATATCAGAAGTATATGTTAGAGACAAAAAATATATTCACATAATGTTCTTCACTTGAAGCAGTGTCCAAAAGAAAGTACAACCTACTTCAAGCAAAGTACTAAAAAAGCATGTTTGCTTTGATAAGTTGACTTTAACCAACGACTGTTGTACACGAAGATACAGAGGACACAGAATCAACGGACACTTATCCAAGAGTCTTCAAATAGAAGATCATTCAAATGAAGAATCAATAGGATAGCATACAACGATAATATTCATCCTTTCGAAAGTGTTCAAAACAAAAGCACAAAAAACACTCAAGAAAAAGAGAATACTTGAACAGAAAAAGAGAAGAAGAGAAAAGAAGAAAAGAAATACTCTAGAGCTTCATTGTATAATTTTCCTACTGATTGTAAGAAAGAGAGAAAGAGAAAAGAGAGAAAGAGAAAAGAGAGAAACACCTACAAGTTTTTAGACTGCATTGTGTTGTAATTACAACCTCTCTACAAGAGTAATAGCCTAAACGACTTATAAACAATCGTTGAATATAATTCTGAAAAGAATTAAAACACTTATTGAACTCAATTGAGTTAAGGAAATCTAGGCAAGGTTGCTTGGTATTAGGAGTGGTGTGAATACTCATCCAGTCTAGGGTAACAGGAGGTTATTCGTTGACTTAGAAGACTAAGAGTGGTGAGAATACTCATTCAATCTAGGGTAACAGGAGGTTATTCGCTGACTAAGAAGACCAAACATGGTGTGAATAATCAGTTTTGATCTTGTTGAAGATTATAGTGGAACCCTCTACGGAGGAGACTAGACGTAGCTTAATTAGAGTAAACCAATATAAAATTATTTGTGCAATTGTTACTTTTCTCTTGACTAAACGCTTCTCTTTTAAAACCTGCAGTTTTACTTACATAAAAGAATCTTCCACACCAAATGTTTATTATTCAACTAAGGAACTTCTTACAAACACTGTAGTGTACACTCTGAATAGCACGTTAAGAGAAAATATCTTTTATAATCATTTATTAAGTCCAGCGGCTATGTACTTGTTTGAGAAATCCAAAACTCGATTAATGTGCTATATCAGAAGGGTTGCGAAAAGAATTTTTTTTCATTAACACTATTCAAACCCCTCCCCTTTTTAGTGGTTTTTCAGGTACTTCAGAAAGGTTCTTGGTTGGCTAGGGAGATTCAACCTTAAAGATTGATCTTTCTTTTTATTATGTGTTGTTTTTATTATGATTCTATATCTGAAAGAGGGGTTCTTGTTGTACATGCAGTGTTTCTTGTGTGATTCAAAAAACTTGGTTTATTTGTTTTCTTTGAAAGAATTCATTTGTAAAGAATTTTGTAAATTATGTGTTAGTGGAAATTCAAGCTAAAGTTGTATTGACTAACTGAATGTCGCTCCATAAGAGTGAATCGATATAAAAATTTTAAGTTTATTGGTTTAATTTTTTATAGTTCATTGCTTTAACTTGTCCTTGCTATTAAAATCAATTTATTTGAATCATTAATATCAATACTTGTGTGATTAAAAAATGGATTGATAATTTTGTGCATATATGATTATTGTAATTGATCTAGATTAACAAATAAGTCTAATTTGAAATCTATTTCTTAAGTGATATTTTGTATAACTTATTATCAAGATTTCAATATGTTTATTCTCTTTTTTAATCATTTAAAATGTTCTCTCCATAAATGATTTAGTGTTAAATCTCATGGTCAATATGTTTTAATTAAAAGGTTGTGATAGTTTTTTAATAGAGAAAAGGTTTGAAAAGGGCCAATTCAACCACCCATTCCCTCCCCCCCCCCCCCCCCCCCTCCCCTCTTCTTTCTTGGACTAAAACCCAACAACAAATTATCTTTGGATTTATTTAATATTGACATGCAAAACCTCACAATTATCACATGCTTACCATTACAAGAGTGTATGCAATTCGGTCAAGCATTAATCTTCCTTTGGACTGATCAATATTCGCATGGATGAAAAAAATTAGCACAAACATTTAACATTTCTCATGAACAATATACTCAAGAGAGGTCACTTTAGCTCATTCATAATGCTTAACTACCGAAATTTGAACCTTTATATACCAAATCCAAATTAAAATAAAATATTTTTCATCATGAATTTGGAAACCACTAATTTCAAGCAGCATATTCATATAATGTTAATATGTGTTAGAAACCCAAATTTCAAAATTACACATTGAAAGAGTATGAGTTGGCTTTGATACCAATTGAAGGAAATTTCTAACACATATAAATGTGCATAACCACATGCTTTTATGCATATAAATCCAAAAGTAGTATAATCATATATTATTCTTTAATAAGCCCATAGTTTAATTCATGATCGAAAAGAATGCAGAAGTGTAATATTTCCTCAGTTTAATTCATCCATAGTTTAATTCATGAGTTTAATCGCAGATATGTGATCTTCCAAATGTAAATGGCCCTAGACACTACTTCTATTATCTTTTCTGATGAGGATGAAGAGAAAAAAAAATTCTAACACAATACATAATGTTATCTTCTCTACACATGGGAACCAAAACATACTTTATAACTATTGTGAGTCATATTCCATATTTTAATAATTATAATTTAGCCGCTCATCGAATCAAAATATTACTTTAAGGTATCTACATGATAACCTTTCAATACAATTATGCCCTTAATTATGAACTTAATATTAATAGATCAATTTATGCACTAGTAAAAAAGTGGTTTTTAATGCGTCATATATGCTTTGGTTATTTAAAAACCGAAGCGTATCAAAACGCGGTAGCATTTTCAAAATTTTAGCAAAACTATATGCCTCGGTTCACCTAGGAACTGATGCCTAAAGGACTATCTCGGTTCTTTGACCAACCGAAGCAGAAAAACTTTGTCTCCCCCTGCAAATTAGCCTTTTCGCGTGATAGGATTTTCGAAATAGGACATACTACCTCGGTTCTTAGAAGAACCGATGACACAAGTCCTTTTTGCACCAGTTTAACTTCGAACCAATGCGTATAGTGTGAAATAATTTCAAATTTGGCATTTTTATTTATTTTTTCAATATTTTCTGAGGAGTATATGCCTTGGTTCTTTTACTTACCTGAGGTAATAGTCTTTGCATAAGTTCAAATTCAGAACCCTAAATGCAAACGCACTTTCTTGCGCAGTCTTCTTCCTCTTCTCTTTCGCGCCTCCAAAGCAGTTCCTCACTGCACCACCGCTGCACCGCCACAGTCGTCTCGCCTTGGTATCGCCTCATTCGCATTTGCACCGCCGCTGCACCGCCACCAAACCACCACCGTCATTTCGCCATGGAGTCTTCTTCGCTGCCTTGACACCGTCATCTTGCCTCCTCTGGCGTACTTGTTGTTCACGGCTGCCTCCACCAGTTGCCGTCGTTGTTGGCCATTCTTCATCGTCGTTGTTGTTCACGCTGCTGACGTTCATCCATTCTCTATACCAACAGAGGCCTAAAGTTTGAAAAAAAAACATGCTACTACTTTGGTTCTGTATGAACCGAGGGAAAATCCTACCCGTTTTTGCCTCAGTTCGTAACCGAGGCAAAAAACTTATCCCTTTTGGCCTTCCCTATATATGTCTCGGTTGCAGAACCGCTGCCTATAGGTGAAAATAACCGTTGTCGTTTCCCCTTACTTCACTAGTGATAATTTTAACTAACCACATAATGGTCTTAACATATTTAAATAATATATATGTGATTCCAAAATTCTAACATTTAGAGGTTTGGGTGCACAAAAAAACAAATCTTGTGAGCTCAAGTGTTGTTAGGGCTTATGGGAAAATCTTTTATGAGTGTATATTTGTGTCCTCATTTAGTCTTTAATCTTGGATTCTTAATTGTTTTTTGTGCTTTAAAAGATTGTTTCAATTAAGATTTGCTATAATTTGGTTTATTGATCATGGGATATAAAAACAAGTTAAAAATAATTTTTTAGTTGCATACATGTTCTTTGGATATTTTGAAGTGTTTTAATTTATTTGTAGCTAAATTAAGTTTATGGAGATGTGAAAATAAATTGGTTAAATCTTCCTAACACCTTAAAGATAAATTCAAGAATATAAAATAATCAAAACCATAAAAATACAAGTCAAACATTGCATGAAGAAGGCAAGAAAATCATGATAAAAATGTGAAGAAATTTGGCTAAGTCAAGAAGAGGGAACGAGAAACAGAAATTGGACCTTGCCATTTTCTCTATTTTTTCTACAAAAAATATTTTTATAATTGATAAAAAAAATCTTTATGATAAAAGATAATTTGGTAATATTATATATTTAGATATTTTATTTGATATTTTTAAATAATTATCTTATTTAACTATACGAGTCAATATCAATAGATAATATTTGTCAAATCTTTTTTATCTAGCAAATATCTTTTTAAATATTTATAGATATTCTACAACAGTCAAATATATTTTGAAGATATATGATTATTTATAAGATAATTAGAGGGGATCACATTATCAAAAAGAATATTACAACAGAAAAGCCCGAAAAAAAACACAATCCAATTTTTGTATAAAGAGACTTAAGAAAATACATTAAAGCAGCTTAGAAACCCTTTGAACGACCTAATTTCATTCTTTCCACCATCTTTCATGTTTTCCACTCTCTCTTCTTATATTTTTGTTATTTATACATCCCCTAAAGTTTTGAACCACTATGATTGATTCTATTGGAATTTCTTAATTGGATTTTGAAGTTAGATGAATACATTTGTTTATTCTTTTGATTCTTATTCTGATTTATTTTTATCTGTATTTTGTCTCTTAATCAACCTATTTTTTCATTATCATTTTTATCTCTTTTTATCTTTTTCTAATTTTATTTCTTTCTTTCATTTATTATTTATTTTGTTAAACCCTATTTATTTTGAAAAAACAGTAAAAACAACATATTTTCTTTATTATTATTTTTATCTCTTTTTATCTTTTCTAATTTTATTTCTTTCTTTAATTTATTATTTTTTTAATCTCCTTCATCCTCCTTGGATCTCCATATTCTTTTTTTGTTTATTATTTATTTTTGGGCTTTTCACGATAATGAAGAGTTAAATTCATTTTGTTAGAAGTATTTAATATTTTTAGACATAATAAATTGAAAAGTATAGATAAGTAATTGATGTTCTCAAAAGAAATAATTTTAAAATCATTCACAATTTCTATAAATAGAAATCTCTTTAAAAATGAAGACAGAATCATCTATCCTTAAAAAAAGACATGTGAGTCTAAGTCTTCTTTTGATACTTTTTTTTTCTTGATTTTCTTATTTAAAAGAAGAAAAAGTTGACTCAAATACACATATAAAGAAAAATGGTAAAATAATAAAGAGTTTTATTTAAGAATGGAGAAAATAATATTTTAGAATGAGTTAGTTAAGCTCTCAAATAATTTTTCTTTTCTTAAATAATCAATATGGCTTTCTCATTATTGATAGAGATATTTTTTTCATGAATGCTCGAATCGATGAAACCGTATTGGCAAATATAGAAAAATAATAATTTAAGTTAATAAATACATAAAATATACATAATACATATCTTAATTACTTATTTTTAAGTGTGTGAGTCTTGAGATGGGTTATTCTCAAAATGTACTTGATATTCTAAACTTTCATGTTGTGTAGTTAATGCTTATAAATTATAATTTATTTAAAATTTTTTAATTTAAACTTTAAAACATTATTAGTGCAGATATTGGAGGTTAATTGAAGGGTGATTAGACTAGTAATATTCATGACATAAACACATATATTTGTTTTAGGACATGGTTGATGACCAATTATAATAATGCATATTTTGAACCCTCCATTTGTCCATTTGCATTCCTCAAACCCTAACGGAAAATGTCATTTGCATTTTTAATTACAATGATTGAAAGTTGAAATGCAGATTTAAGCAGCATGCTTGATGATAATGCCAAGTTTTCAAGATGATTACGTGGCCTCTCACCATGCAACCTGATGCATGCACCTAATTACTTATATAATTTCATTCATAGTTTTTTATTCACAATAAGAAATAAAATATTTTCATCATCAAGGTCACGATTTCATATCACTAAACACAAATAAATATTGTAATATTTGGACTTTCACTCTTGAAAAATAAATTAACTGTTAATTTGAAAAATAACGGTAGTCATTTTCTAAAAAAAAACAATAGTTTTAATTAAGTTTAAAGTTTATGATAAATTTTAGTATCTTTAATTCATTTCTTATTAATTTTTTGTATTTATTAAGTACTAAGTTTTTTTATATCTTTCATTAAGTTTTTCCTATTTATATTTTCTATTAACTGATAATAATAAAAAGTGTAGATTTGAAATGTATATTAAATTTGTTTTAATATGATTAATAATTTCGTATTATTTAAAAATTAAGATTAAAGATAATTTGATTATTTTTTGACTTTTCAACTCTTAAATATATCTTTTAAAGATAAAACTCAACTTTAATCTTTAAAATAAATAATATTAAACTTCATTATAGTTT
This sequence comes from Vigna angularis, assembly GCF_016808095.1. NCBI lineage: Eukaryota > Viridiplantae > Streptophyta > Magnoliopsida > Fabales > Fabaceae > Vigna > Vigna angularis. The sequence goes on along the minus strand of NC_068978.1, from coordinate 15,996,212 downwards.
TATCTTTAAAATGTATGTCAAATAATAAAAAAAGAATAAGTATTTAAATTATTTTTTACCTAGACTCGTAAATAATAATTAATCTTAATGATTTTGTCAAAATTGGAAAGAAAATATAATATATGATAGAAATAAATAAGATTAAGCCCTTGTATATTTTATTAATGTTGAGATTTTCTAAAGTGATGTAATCGTTTTTGTTTCGTGGAATATATATGGAGAAGTTCACGACATGTGGACGCTTCTAATGGACTGAATTATCATCTCTAGCTGACTTGGAACTTTCCCTGTTTAATTAACCTTTCAATTTAATCATTACGATATTTTAATTTGAGAAATATTAGTAGTATATTATCTCACAAACTCTCCACCACCCATCTTTCTTATTGGATATTTAATGGAAAAATCTACCCAAGTTTAATCAAAAGACAAATTACACTTGTTTATTTTATGGTCTTATTAAAAGATACTTACATTCTCTAATTTTTAAATCAACACGTTGCAATATTAAAATTTTATACTTTCACCCACTTATAAATACATAAAAAAAACATTTTTTCATGATGGCATTGTTTAAATATAAAATAAGTAAACATTTACAAAATATATAGACAAGTATTATTATATTTGCTTATTTTTATAAGTGTTAGTTTAAATAAAATAAGACGATGATCCTTTAAAAGAAATAGAAGACAAATGTTTATATATAATATTAAAGGGAATTTTCAATTTAATTAAATAATGTATGTCTCGGTTATTTAATATTTTTTTGTAGAATTTATCCATCAACAATAATATACACACGCACAATAGAAAATATTATTTTATCTTACATTCACATGAATATCTAGTGTTAGCCTAACGTGAATTTTAGATCATATTCTTCATTTCATGGGTATAACTCTTTTTTACTATATTTCCATAAATTTTTCTGTTGTGAAGAAAAAAGAGAGAAAAAAGAGAGAAAAATGTGAAAAAAACTTCAAAACATATTTTATGTATTTTGAAAATTACCTTCTGAGATACATTTCATATAAATTGTTCGAGAAAATTTACTCCCAAAGATATTATATGTATTCTGAAAATTTTATTTCAAAAATTTTATTCCAAACAGTTTTAACAATAATACATTTCATGTAATCTCAAAGTTTTGTTTTGGAGATTTTGCTTTAGAAATCTTATTATTAAAATTCTAGATAGTGTGTTCTGAATTTATTTTTTGAAACATGTAATTCAAGTAACTTTTACAAAGTTTAAAATGATCATTTTCAAAAGCTCGGGTTCATCAAGAAATTGTGCCCGTGCAGAAAGTAAGAGCCTATAGTTGGACCATCATCAAAATGTTAATGGGCTGGACCAGAAGAAAAACTCAATTTTCTTAAGCCGAGCTGAAAATGTCAGGTACTAACAATAATATATATATATATATATATATATATATATATATATATATATATATATATATATATATATATATATATGACAAATAAAAATAAGAATGACAATACAATTAAAGAATTCACTATTTATATCATGATTTTTCATTCATTTACTACATTTTTCATTTATTCACTATTAAAGTTAATAGTTTAAGTATTGTTAGGTGAATGTTTACTACCATATCTCAAATTTAACTCCTTAAAGAAACCGAACTCAATTTTTTTTTCCAGTTCATGTTTTGCTAACTATCAACGAACAATCCTTAAAAAAACTGTATTTGAAAATCTAACATTAGATGATAACTCCTGAATTATAATAGTTATTTATTACAAGATTACTAGTTCTTACAAACTATTAAGTTCTACCAAGTTGCAAACTTAAAAATAGTTATTTATTTTTCCTTGCAACTTTTCAAAGTATTTTTTAAACAATAGCTTTGTCAAACTTTTACGTAATCCCTTTTAGATAAATAATGTTTTACAAAATACAACGACTTAAATAAATATATAAATAAAAAATTCAAATTCAAACTTTTACCTAATACTAAAAAAAGAATATTAAACTTTCTTATACAACTTAATTTTTAAATAAATATTTGCGTTATTTTTCTTTTTAATGGGAATCCACGAAAAAATAAGATTTTATAAGACTCATCATTCAGATGAAAATCACATGTTATAAGATATTGATGGGTCACATTTTCGTAATAAATATAAGATTTATTATAATATAGTTTTGGGAACTCGAAAATATGAAATTTTGTTGATAATATATTTTGATTGATTTTGAAAAATCTGTCATAATATCTCATGTAACCAATTTTTCATTTTCCTCAACAATCTCACACAAGATCCCTCAAGACAATTATATTCAACACTTCCTCCAAAAATTTGATTGTTTCTTGTCTCCCAATTTCACTTCTTCTCCACAATCATTACAGACAACAACCAACACAGAACATATCACTCAGTCTCTTTTACTTCGTACAACAAACAAATCATGCTTCCTCCCTTACCCTCACCCCTCACTACACTTAAAACTTGGAAGAGTGAAAGACTAATAAATTTTTTTTTTAAAAAGTTCATTTTTTTTGGTGATTATATTTATCTCTCATTTATATATATTTTTTGAACCATTGAAGTTGGTTTTGATGTTTGAATTTGTGGTGCGGCTGTTAGCTTGAAAGGAACCAATTCTAAGGTAGCCTCTTAGGTGTGTCGGAACAATTGGTACCATTATAGAGTCGCACAACGGAATAAAATATTTGGAAAGCGTGTTACGGTCACAAATCAAGTTTCGACGGTCCGTTTTAGAAAATCAATTTTCTTAGAGAAAATTTATCAAACAGTTGATGTGCATAAAATAGTAAAGAGTGTAGGGAATAGAAAAATTGACACACTGGATTTTTATCCTGGTTCGATTCAAAAGAATCTACGTCCAGTTCTTAATCACTATAAAAAGTGATTAACGTTTTCACTAAAATCAGTTTCACAAATTACAATAAGAGTAAATAAAAACAGAGAGATAAAACCTTCCTTCGACGAACGAACCGGAAGGGTGCTTCCTTCGACCAACAAACCAGAAGCAAGCAATCTACACTTTCCTTCGACTGACGAACCGGAACAGTGCAGAAACAGTCTTCCTTCGACCAACGAACTGGAAGAACAACAGCGTTGCCAACTCGAAGAGAACCGCTCCGACCTTTGACCCACAAAGCGTGAGCTTCTCCTTTTTACGAGACTAGGTGATGGAAGACCATCAAGAAATCACATTGGACCTCTTACAAGAGCCATGACGAGGAAGATTCAAGAAGAAGAAGGATCACCTAACATTTTACTTCTATGGAAGGTTACTTATAAAAATCCTTCTTCTCTTAACTAAAACACTTATACTTTGTTTTGTAGGAACTAATAAATCTTGGAGACCATGATTGAGCCATCCAAGAAGTTAAATCAATAAAGGCAAGCAAAGGAGCAAAAAAGGGAGGTGCTTGCAGAATGGGAAATGCACCAACATTTTTCACCCGAGAGAAGACCAATCCACGTGACTTGGCTGATTTGGAATGAAGCATGCACCTTGCTGGCTGAGCTGGAATGAGGCATGAACCTTGCTGGATCAAAATGAATGTGCCTTTTATGCTAAATAATTTGAATTTAGGAGGGAATTAAATCAGAAATTAGGCTCCTCTTCACCTATAAATAAGAGGGCCTCTTCTTTGTATTTTCTCACTTTTGAGCTTAATGATATGCTGCAGAATTTGCTTTCCAACTTTTGTGCTCTTAAGTCACCTTTGATTTACTACTACTTCTCCTTTCCTCAAGCTTCCTTCCTCTGTAGAAAGACCCTCTAAGCTGTGAGGCTTCACCCATACACCTTTCCTCCATTAAAACACCTCAAACACTGCACCATTTCATCAATCCGCTGCACCAACATTCACTACTGGTTTCTTCCGGTCTGGAGCCTTTGTCTGCACGTTTCCAACTGGGATTAGTCTCCATCAAGTGGTATCAGAGCCAGGTTGTCCACGCACCAAGAGCTAAGTTATTCCTCCATCTTTGTACTCCATTTCTACATTTTGTTGTGCTTTCTGTTTCAGTTTTTCCAGTTTCTGTTTTGAGTAATTTTTGCTTCTGTTTTTGTGTTTTTTCAGTCACTAATTTCGTGTTTCCTGTTGCAGTATTTGTGTTTCCAGTGTTCATACATGTTTGTTACTCCTTTTAAACGGTGAATCATTCTTGTTGATGTCTCTTCTAGCTTTATTTTTCAATTCTAGTTATGTTTTAGTCTTGTGCATTCCATATTTGCAGTTTTAATTCTGTTTCACTTTGGTTTTCTGTTCTGTTGGGTTTCATTTTGGTTTACTTGAGTTTAGAGTGCTGGAAAAGCTTTAAATCAACCAAATAAGGCAATGAGAACATGTCCTAGCCTTGGTGAAAGAAGCAAAAGCACTAGAAACTAATTTTGATTTCGAATCTGCTCAAGAAATTCAAATCTGGTTTCATTTTAGTTTTGAATTCTGATGCAAAATTCTGTTTCTGGTTTTAAATCTTTAAACCTGTTTTCAGTTAATTTCCTTTGATTTTGAAGCATTGTACAACTTTGTTTGATGTTGTTGGACATGGCTAAAAGTGTAGCAAACCATTACAAGCAATGAAATGCAATTTGCATAGCTTGGTTGTGCATAAACACTAGCATGTCACTGTTTCAGCTTTATTCTAGCTTTTCACCGTGCTATCATTCTTTGGTTAGTCCAGTTTGAGTTTATTCATACTAAGCACTTCAATTCTAGCTTAGTTCAGTGTAATAACATTCTCTAGAGTCATTGTGTGTGCTGTCCAGCCTTATCTCCACAAGTTTCTTAAATCTGGTGCAGTTTTGGTGGGAATTTGCTGCATAAATAGGCTATAGCAAGGGTGAATTGTTGAATCTTGCTATTTCTGTGCATTTAAAAAATTTGAGCAAGTTTAAATTGTCATACCAAAGTTTTTTGCACTGTTCATTTGGTCATTTTCTAGCCTATATGCAGATTTACCTTTTTAAACCTTAAAATGGCCTTTAAAATGGAAGTGCACCAGTGAATTCACATTGCAATCTGTTTTCCAGCTGTTTCAATGTTTAAACATCTTTAAAATGATGATACAAAGTTGTTTGATGCATCAATTGAACTGCTGAATCACTTCCAATCAATTTTGGGTTTAAAACCACCATTTCAGTCCACTTTTTCTGGTGCAGAAATCATTTTCTAGCAACTATTTTGGTCATTCTTGTTCAAATTCATTTCTGGATTGTAGTAAGAGTTGGTTCATTGTTTTAAATTGAAAAAAAATGCTCAAAAAAAGTCAGAACAAGTGTTAAGAAGCCTGTTGAACCGTGCAATCCAGTTTCAGGCAGTTAAAAACCCCAAAACACAAAATCTAGTTTTCATTGGGACATTTTAACAAACACTTTGGTAAAATATCAAACAGTTTGGTCTGGATGAGTTTGTGATCTGCTATTTCTGTTTTTGTTGCTTTCTTAATCTGTTATAGTGCCATTATTAGGTTCCTTTTGAGTGCTTTCTGTTATTTCATCCCTGTCCCCCTTTGATTTCCCTATTCTTAGCTTCCAAATTGTCAAACATTCAAAAATCTGGTTTGAAATTCTGGTGCAGTTTGCTAATTCTGTTTGGTGTGTTTTGAGTGGAATCTTGAGGTGTTGTGGTAACTATTGTGAGGCATCCAGAAGCAGAAACCTTCACCTACTGAGGTAACATATTAGGAAGTGAAAAAGGGGCTGAAGTGGGAACAAAAAGGGAGCTTTTGAGTAGTTGTAACTCTGCTGCTCCAGTAGCTAAAAATACACCAGAAAAGCTTGAAGTGCAACCTGTTTTGGAGTAGCAATCTGTAGCAGCAAGAGAGTGAAGCTTACATTAGTTTTAGGCCTTCTTTTAAGTTTGCTTATACCACATATCATGGAACCTTTGCTGTTTAAAGTTGATTTTCATTTCTTGGCTAAGTGACTTGGGAAAATGCTCTTGAAGCAATTCCAAGATCACATTTAAACATTGTAATAGTGCAATTTCGTTTTCTTAGTGTGGAAGTGTGTCAAGGGGCTCCAAGTGTCACTTGCACTTTCACTTAGGGTCGTCTAACATTTACATTTTGCATCTTTATTGCTTTCTTTAAATTGGTTGATTGATTTTTTGTTTTAAGTCTCCGTGGTATATAGGGTTGCATAGCATATAACTAAACCTTCTTTTGATTTTTAGGAGCATTTCATTATCATTTGAAAATATTTTGAAGAATTTCTACTTAGAAACTAAGGTAAAAGATAACTCTAAGGAAACTCTGGCTAAGGAAGAACTTGGTTTCTAAGCTTATCCAATTATGACTCACCTATTCTTCTTGGGAGCTACTTGGAAACATTTTTTACCTCTAGAATCTTTTTAGAAATTTTTCACCAAAAGCAAGGAAAGTTTGTGAAAATCTTTTCACTCATTACTTGTGCAAGTCTTTGAAAACCTTGTGAAAATAATTTCTACCTACTTGTCAAGAATGAGTCAATCTAGTGTCCAAGGAAGTGTAAAACCTAAAAGTGAGAGCTTACAACTAAAAGAGGAATTTGAGCAAAAGTTCCAACAAAGGGACAAAGAGATTAGTGAGCTCAAGGATATGATTGGTCAAATTTTGATCAATCAAGACAAGGGTAAAAAGAAAGAAGGGTCTACACATAGAAAAAGAGAATACCTTGGAGATACATCCTCTCCACCTAGTGAACCTGAGCATTATAGTAGTCATCACAATGATGACCACTATCAAATACCTCCTAGGAAAAATCATAGAGTGAGAGAGCATCACCCAAGGGAACCCAAAATTGATCTTCCTCCTTTCCATGGAAAAGATGATGTGGAAGAATATCTGGAATGGTAGATGAAAGTTGAGCAATTGTTTGAGTGTCACCAAATAGATGATGAGAGGAGAGTAACTATGGCCTCTTTAAGCTTTCAAGGCTATGCCTTATATTGGTGGATAACCTTGGTCAAAGATCTGAGATTGAGAAACCTACCTTCCATTAGGTATTGGAATAAGTTAAGGTCTGCCTTAAGAAGAAGGCATGTGTCAGCTTACTATGATAGGGAGTTAATGGACAAGCTCCATAAACTCCAACAAAGACACATGAGTGTTGAAGAATATAGGAAAAAAATGGAGTTACTCATGTTGAGAGCTGGGATAAGAGAGGAACCAAGGATAACAATTGCTAGGTTCCAAAGTGGACTTAATTATGACATAAGAGATAAGGTAGAACTCTTACCTTACAATGATCTTAATGAATTAGTCCAACTTTGTGTGAGGGTAGAGCAACAACTCAAGAGGAAAAGCTCCACTAGAAAGGACTTCCCTACTAGTTCTAGCTATAAGAGAGAATACAAGAGGGAAGGTAGTCTATCTAAATCAAGGTATGATGGGTCTAGAGAAAGAAAGAGAGAGAAAAAGAAAGGGTTAAAGAACCTTCAAGAGACCATAAAAGTAAGGAGACTAAGTGCTTTAGATGTGGGGAAAAAGGACACTATGCATCTGAGTGTCAAAATAGAAGGTCAACTTACATTCTTGAGCATGAGAGTGATAGTGAGGGTTCTTCATATAGTGAGTCTGAAACATCCACTTCTGAAGAAGAAGAAGCTTTACCTTGTGATGGTGACTTACTCATGGTAAGGAGACTCCTTGAAAATAAACATGTTGAGCTAGAACAATCACAAAGAGAGAATCTATTCCACACAAGGTGTAAAGTTTTTGAAAAGACATGTTCAATGATTGTGGATAATGGCTCTTGTTGCAACTGTTGTAGTTCAAGAATGGTAGAGAAGCTAGGCTTAATTACTACTCCTCATCCTAAACCTTATAAACTTCAATGGATCAAAGAGGATGAAGGAATAATAGTTAAAGAACAAGTGAGTGTACCCATTTCCATTGGAAAATATGAAGACCAAATTGTTTCTGATATAGTACCAATGGAAGCTGGGCACATATTACTTGGAAGGCCTTGGCAATTTGATAAACAAACTCTACATGATGGAGTCACCAACAAAATCACTATTCAACACAAGGGCAGGAAAATTGTTTTGTGTCCTCTTACACCTTTACAAGTAAGAGAGGACCAAATATTTCTTAAGAAGAAGTTGGATGGAGAAAAGAAAAAGGAAAATAGGAAAGAGAAAAAGGAGAAGAATATGAGTTTGGTAAACAATGCCTCAACCAAAGAAGTTGTCCAACCTCAAACCTTAAAAGTTTCTAAAAATCTTTTGCTTGGACAACCTCATTTTCTTCTCTATTGCAAAGAGGCACTTGTTTCAGTAAATTATGAACTTGGTTCTCTACCAAAGGGGTTGCAAAAACTTTTAAAAGAATTTAATGATGTATTTCCTAAAGAGGTACCAAGTGGATTACCACCTTTGAGGGGAATAGAACATCAAATAAATCTGGTGCCTGGGGCAAGCCTACCTAATAGGCCAGCCTATAGGACCAACCCCATGGAAACAAAAGAGATAGAGAAACAAGTTAATGAATTATTGAACAAAGGGTGGATCCAAAAGAGCTTAAGTCCTTGTGTTGTGCCTGTGTTGTTGGTTCCTAAGAAGGATGGATCTTGGAGAATGTGTACAGATTGTAGGGCCATCAACAATATAATTGTTAAATATATGCACCCCATTCCTATATTAGATGACATGCTGGATGAATTACATGGAGCAAACATTTTCACTAAAATTGATCTCAAAAGCGGATATCATCAAATAAGAATTCAAGAGGGAGATGAATGGAAAACCGCTTTCAAGACCAAGTTTGGTTTGTATGAATGGTTAGTCATGCCCTTTGGTTTGACCAATGTTCCAAGTACATTCATGAGGTTGATGAATCATGTCCTTAGGGAATGCATAGGGAGGTTTGTTGTGGTCTACTTTGATGACATCTTAATCTATAGTCAAGGTCTTCAAGAGCACCTTAGCCATGTTAAACAAGTCTTGTTTCTTCTTAGAGAACATCATCTCTTTGCCAACTTTGATAAATGTACTTTTTGTCAAGAAAGTGTAATTTTCCTTGGATTCAAAGTTGGAAAAGAAGGTGTACATGTTGATCCTGAGAAGATCAAGGCTATACAAGAATGGCCAACCCCTAAAACAGTAGGAGAGGTGAGAAGTTTCCATGGATTAACCAGTTTTTATAGAAGATTTGTAAAAGACTTCTCCACCCTAGCTGCTCCTTTGAATGAACTAGTCAAGAAAGATGTTCCTTTTCTTTGGGGTGATAAATAAGCTTTATCTTTTGAGACCTTGAAACAAAAGTTAACTTATGCACCTATTCTAGCCTTGCCTAATTTTTCCAAAGCCATTGAACTAGAATATGATGCATCTGGGGTAGGGATAGGAGCTGTTTTAATTCAAGAAGGTCATCCCGTAGCCTACTTTAGTGAAAAACTTAGGGGACCTACTTTAAACTATCCTACCTATGATAAAGAGTTATATGGCCTCATTAGAGCTTTAAAAACTTGGGAGCATTATTTAGTAATTCGAGAATTCATCATACACACTGACCATGAATCTCTCAAGTATATTAAAGGGCAAGCAAAGCTAAACAAGAGACACGCCAAGTGGGTGGAATACCTGGAGCAATTTCCTTATGTCATCAAACACAAAAAGAGGAGTACTAATGTTGTTGCGGATGCTTTATCTAGAAGACATGCATTATTAGTAACTCTAGGCTCACAAATATTAGGATTTGATGATATAAGAGAACTATATGAAAATGATGAAACATTTGCATCCACTTATTCTTCATGTCTTAAGAAGCCTTTTGATGGATTTTATCTTTCTGAGGGGTATCTTTTTAATAAAGGAAAACTTTGTATACCCCAAGGATCCATTAGAAAACTTCTTATCAGAGAGAGTCATGGAGGAGGACTCATGGGCCATCATGGAGTTGATAAAACTCTAAATATTTTGAAAAGTAAATTCTATTGGCCACACATGAGAGTAGATGTTCAAAGGCATTGTTCTAAATGCATAGCTTGTTTACAAGCTAAGTCAAAAATTATGCCTCATGGACTCTATACACCTCTTCCCATAGCTAATACCCCTTGGAAGGACATAAGCATGGATTTTGTTCTAGGATTGCCAAGAACTCAAAAGGGGTATGATTCTATATTTGTGGTAGTAGATCGTTTTAGTAAAATGACACATTTTATACCCTGCCACAAAGTAGATGATGCTAGCTATATATCTAGACTCTTCTTCAAAGAAATAGTGAGATTTCATGGCTTACCTAAAACCATAGTGTCTGATAGAAATGTTAAGTTCCTAAGCCATTTTTGGAAAACTTTATGGGAAAAGCTAGGAACTAAACTTCTATTTTCTACCACATGTCACCCTGATGGGCAAACTGAATTAGTAAATAGATCTCTATCTACTTTGTTAAGGGTAATATTAAGAGGTAATAATAAAAGTTGGGATGATCATCTACCTCATATTGAATTTGCTTATAACAGAATAGTTCACAAGACTACTAATCTTTCTCCTTTTGAGGTTGTTTATGGTTTTAACCCTATTACACCTCTTGATTTACTACCTCTTCCAGAATCATCTTCTTTTCTTCATAAAGAAGGTGTATCTAAAGCGGAGTTTATCAAGAAATTACATGACAAGGTTAAAACCCAAATCGAAAAACAAACCCAAAAATATGTAGAGTATAACAACAAAGGGAAAAAGAAAATAGTTTTTAAACACGGAGACTTAGTTTGGCTTCATTTGAGAAAGGAAAGATTTCCCTCTCAACGAAAGTCCAAACTTAGTCCAAGAGGAGATGGTCCTTTCAAAGTGCTCAAAAAGATAAATGATAATGCATACATATTAGACCTTCCTGAAAGTTATGGTGTTAGTCCTACTTTTAACATCTGCGATTTAATTCCTTTTACACGAGATGATCAAAAGGATGAAGCAGATTTGAGGACAGATCCTTTTCAAGAGGGAGGGTCTGATGGAAGATCATCAAGAAACCACATTGGACCTCTTACTAGAGCCATGGCAAGGAATATTCAAGAAGAAGAAGAATCACCTAACATTTTACTTCTATGGAAGGTTACTTATAAAAATCCTTCTTCTCTTAACTAAAGCACTTATACTTTGTTTTGTAGGAACTAATAAATCTTGGAGACCATGATTGAGCCATCCAAGAAGTTAAATCAATAAAGGCATGCAAATGAGCCAAAAAGGGAGGTGCTTGCGGAATGGGAAATGCACCAGCATTTTTCACCCGAGAGAAGATCAATCCACGTGACTTGGCTGATTTGGAATGAAGCATGCACCTTGCTGGCTGAGCTGGAATGAGGCACGGACCTTGCTGGATCAAAATGAACGTGCCTCCTATGTTTAATAATTTGAATTTAGGAGGGAACTAAATCAGAAATTAGGCTCCTCTTCACCTATAAATAAGAGGGCCTCTTCTTTGTATTTTCTCACTTTTGAGCTTAATAATATGCTGCAGAATTTGCTTTCCAGCTTTTGTGTTCTTATGTCACCTTTGATTTACTACTTCTTCTCCTTTCCTCAAGCTTCCTTCCTCTGTAGGAAGACCCTCTAAGCTGTGAGGTTTCACCCATACACCTTTCCTCCATTAAAACATCTCAAACACTGCACCATTTCATCAATCCGCTACACCATCATTCACTACTAGTTTCTTCCGGTCTGGAGCCTCTGTTTACACGTTTCCAGCTGGGATTAGTCTCCATCAAGTGGTATCAGAGCCAGGTTGTCCACGCACCAAGAGCTAAGATATTCCTCCATCTTTGCACTCCATTTCTACATTCTGTTGTGCTTTCTGTTTCATATTTTCTAGTTTCTATTTTGACTAATTTTTGTTTTTGTTTTGTGTGTTTCCAGTCACTAATTTCGTGTTTCCTGTTTCAGTATTTGTGTTTCCAGTGTTCATACATGTTTGTTACTCATTTTAAACGGTGAATCATTCTTGTTTATGTCTCTTCCAGCTTTATTTTTCAATTACAGTTATGTTTTAGTCTTGTGCATTCCATATTTGTAGTTTTAATTCTGTTTCACTTTGGTTTTCTGTTTTGCTGGGTTTCATTTTGGTTTACTTGAGTAATAATCGATTATTTGGAGTAATAATTGGTTATTCCAGAGAACCAAGGTTTTTCAGAAAAGCTCAGGATAATCAATTATAGCTTCTAATAATCTATTAAATGTGTAACAGTTCTGGAAGTACGAATTTTTCTAAGTATTACATGTTCAAAGCATTTCCTAATACATTTATAATCTACAAAGTGCTTTTAAAACAATTATAACAGTGATGTAATCCTACTCGACGTAGTCCTTCTTTTGTATTTTTACCTTTCATAGGTTAGCTTGTAAGGAGAATGGGTTACTATAAATACCCAGCTTCTCTACTGTAATTGGAACTTTTGAGATTAATGAGAATTGAATTTTCTGAAATCAGAAATTATTCTCTCTTGAAAGTCAGGCTAGAGTCCAAGAGACCTCCTCTAGCCACCTTCCAAGCACACTCTCTCACTTCCATTTTCCATTCCATGGTGCTTCTCTCTCATCACATAACATCACCGTTGCTCCAATCCGCTTCAGTGGCGTCAACGCTCCTTAGCCACGCGTCCTCCTTTCTCTCACGCATAGCGTCGCCACACTTTCCTTTCATTTGCACATCACATTTCTATTCACAGAACCACACTCCTTCCCGTCCCCTGCCTATCACAGCCTCGCGAGATTCCATTTCTCGTTTCAACCCCAACTTGCACCTTAAGGTAATCTCGCTGCAAACCCTAGCTTCACTCATCTCATCTCCAGATCTCTGCTTCCTCTCTATTTTTCGAGTTTCTAAGCCTAAAACACCTCTTGCTTAGGTTTCCTTCGATTTCACCAATTGAAACAATATTTTCCACAATTTCCACCGATTAAACCTTACTTCTTCCGTTCATACTTCTTTTCCATCGTTCAATCAGTCATTTGAACCGATTAATCGGTTCATATTGAGTCTCCTCACCATTTTAGGGTTTCTTCGTGTCCAATTTGAGTTTTCCCTCTTTTCTAGGGTTCGTTTCCATTCCGCTGCGTCTTCACTCGTCGAAGAAGCTTCGAGGAGTCCGAATCGTGCTCGCACAGTTTCTATCGTCATCTTCTTGGGCGCTCGTCCATCAAACAGTCTATCTTCTTGCAGCATCATCAAAATCATTTATCTTCAAATTTACCAATGCTCTTCATTAGTAACAAGGTGGTGGAGATCACTTTTCTCTCATGAACCGTGACAATAGAGTGCTTTTGATGTGCACCACAACCAATCAGATTTAGTGAGCTTGTGTGAGCAAACAAAACCACTTACACCTTGCAGTCGAGACATTTGAAATTTCTAAGTAGCACCTTTCTTTTACTGAGAAGCCAAAGGTGTTTTCCCTTTTAACTTTTGTTCTTTTACTTTGAATTTCATTGTATAAAAAGGCCTTTAAGTTAAGTGAATTGGGAGAATTGTTAGTGCTCTTTCTTTCACTTTCAAGCCTCATCTAGGAGCCCACATTTTCATCTTTTGTTCTTTAGCTTGTTCGACAAAAGTGAATTGGACTAAGAGATTAAACTCTAAAGGATCCATATCTCTAAGGTATTAATTTTTATCCTTCATGTCTTTATTATTTATTGTCTTTTAGTTGTATTATTTTGTAACTATTCATGTTTTCTCCTCCAAATATGATTATTAGACTGTATGCAAATTGAGATTATCCACTATAGCCATGTTCTTCATTGTAGATATAAAACATATTTACAAAACCATAAGTGATTTATTTATTGTCCTTTAGGAATAAGAATACTAGGAGGAACATGGAGAACGAACACAATTATTTGTACAAACATTACTTATTCATGGAATAACGTATTAAAAAACTGATAAAATAATTATCTAATTGTTCATTACAATATTGTTTTAATTTCATTATTTTATTTGTAGATTTTTAATGATTCGTCTTCAATGGAAGGTTTAGACATTGAAGACATTAGAACCAAGTAAGTTTCTTTTATTTTAAGTGTTAGTAGAAACTTGGCTACAATTTAGTAGTGTATGTATGTTAATGTAATACTTGGATTTAATATATAGTTTGATGTACAAATAATGTATTAAATATTATTAGACAATTTAATGTTTGAAATGAATTCTATTTTGTTAGTTCAATTAAATCTATTTGTTTCAGGCTATATTGATTATAAATTGATTGGATGAGTTGATCATACAAGAAATTGATTGGATGTCAAATGTAATGATGAATTTTTTTTTAAAAAAAAACAAGTCTTTAGGACGTACGTGACAATGTATGTCATAATAAGTTGATTATGAAAATCATATATTATAACAGGTGAAAAATTATTTGTCATAATACATTAGATATATTATGACAAGTAAAAATAACTAAGTCATAAAACCCCACATATTATGACTGGTAAATCCAGTTATGTCATAATATATTCGTCATATTATGACTGATAAATGAAAATTTGTCATAATAAACTGAAAGTATTATGACAGGTGACAGAAAGTACGACAAGTGCGTCATATTATGAAGAACTTATTATGACGTACTTTTCTACTACGTCATAAAATGTGCAGACCTATTTGTTAACACATTGACAAGTGTACCAAATCGTATGAAGTAATATAAAATGGTAAGACCAAGTATCGTATCCCAGAAGACTCACAACACTAGACAATCATGTAATACCTTAACTAATGAAGACTCATGAATAATTTCATTGGTTTAGAATGCAAAATGCAGAAAAAGTAAGTATGAATGCAATTTGATCAATTGGGGCAAAACACAAAAGTGAATGGATGATTTTGATAATATGAGATGAGTATGTTGTTGGGGTTTAGATTTCACCATCCTTACTCTCATGCATATAAGAATTCATCTTCTTCATTCAATTGTTAATGTTACTATCTAAATTACTTAAAACTCGATCCATCGGCAAAGAAAGCCTATCCTTAATTATTAGACCACAATCCCTTACATCCCTAATAATTAATTTTGCATTACGAACATAAGTTTAAGACAACCAAACCTCCTATCCCCATCCTTGGGCAATATTGCTTTTGGGAGAAATTCTCCAGATCGTGGTTTCTAGATATTTCCCAATAACAAAGAAGACCATAAAATCATGCCATGAATGATCAAAACATAACAAGTATAGAGCAAAGGAGAAAATCTCTAACAACTAATGAAAGAAGCATATAATAATTCAGAACAAATTCAAATACATGAGAGTTTAGAAGTTACATCTTCCCCAACAACAAATGAATTTAGTTCCCCATAATCATGGAGAAACTAGGTGTACAATGGAATGAAAGTGATAGAAAAACCCTAGAAACTGAAGAGGAGAGCTCCCGCATCCAATTCTGCCTCCAAAGAGTGGAAAGGTGTGTTTTTGCGTCTCTACTACCCAAAGATATCAACCCTATAGCGTGCAAGTTCTTAAATAGAGCAAAAATAAAGTCCAAGCCCAATAACACTCGCGCTTAACGCCCCTACTTAGGGCAACCGAGCGAGAAAACTAGCGTTTAGGGCCCCTTAGAGGGCGCCCAGGCGGTGTACGACACAAAGAAGTTGGCGCTCAGCGCCCTTAATGGGGCGCCCAGGCAGTGATGTGTGACATCTTGCACTGAGGGCCCTTTAAAGGGGAAATCAGGCGTCCTGCGACCTTCTTTAGCCTTCTTCTCTAGTACTTTATTTATCCCTCTTGAATTCCAGCTCCTTGATACTTTTGCTCTTCTTCCAGATCATACCAATAACCTTCAAAATTAAGAGAATTTAGTGATAAAATCATTAATTATACCCTCTAATCACTTATTCACAAAACTAAACTAAAAACATGAGTTCAAGCAAGATTCTAAGTCAAAAAGGGTTGATTTAATATCAAAATCGCATCATAGATAATAGTATTGTCAACCGTTATCACAACCCCAAACTTGAAACTTTACTTGTCCTCAAGCAAAATGTAACTTGGCTTAAACAAAATAATCATACTACAATGGTCTAGCACACCAAAAAAACATTTTCTTTTAGGACAAGTAAATCACTCATGTGTGCTCATCATAGAAAGATTGGTCAAGATATAATGATGCTTTAGCCAACCAAGCTTCAACTATGGTCCTCACATAATCAAGACATACACAACATATGTAAACCTCGTGAATAATCAACAACCAAGCAAGAATGTTATCATAAAGTGCATGGAACAATTCCTCATCCAGGATAGTGTTTCACTCAAACTCAAAGGTGTATAGTGAGGTGACACTCTTACACTCTACCATCAAAATGTCACATGAATCAACTTCTCCTTTCATTTAAATACCATCAAACACACACACAAGCAAGTTATCATCGCAAGGGCTTTTCAAGGCTTGTAACATGGCCGGGCTAAGAAGAAAATTGGTTTTTCTAGACAACAAAATTCCTTAAGTTAAGAGAGTGCATAATTCATTTATTTACATTAACAATAATCTCTCTTTCTCCTTTTATGTGAGAAACCAATCTTCAACTCATTCCCAACTTTCCTTTCATATAGCTTAACCTCTTCTTTTCTTCTCTTTTCTTTTGCTTTTTCTTTTTTTCTTTTGCTCAATGTTCTTTAAAGATTTTCACAAAGTTCTTTCCGATTTCCCACAACCCCAAACTTGAACCATTCTCCATTACCATATAAACATACTCTACTCAACTCAAGGCAAGGATTTCAAAAATGTTTTTTTTATATTTAGGCTCATGGTTCAAAGGATAGAACAACATTGTTCTTTGTTGGGTTCACCTATTGGCATTGGCTTATATGGGAAAAGAACAAATGGCCTTAATCATGTGTAACAAGAAAACAAGAGGTTTAATCATAGAAACTTAGGCAAAATCAATCATGCTTCCAAAGAAATAGCATTCAATCAATCAAAGACTTTAGAGTCCAACCTCTCACAGGTTAACTCAAGTTCCACAATTTGATAACATCATACCCAGCAAATTAATCACAATTGAAATCATGCATCTGTTTTTAAAACAACTATGAGCAACCACCAACTTTTCTTAAAAGCTAAATCAATAATTAACTCCACATTCATCTCAAAACAATAAAGCAAACATAAGAATATTACTTATCACAAACAGTTTATCGCATCATACCAAACCATTGCAGCACAATTCATTAAACCAAGTACATAAGCAAGCTAAAATAAAAACAAAATAATAAAGTTCAAAAAAACATAAACTAAAGAAATAGAAAAATCCTGATCTAGTAGCATATCATCCATCAGTAGATGCTTTAATCTAGTAGCATCCATCAGTAGATGCTCTCATCTGAATCGTCCTAGCATTCATCAGTAGATGTTGGCATTACTGCAATGCAAAATCAAATCCAAACCACATAAATAATAAATTCAAAAGAAAAAAAATCAGAAACTGGGTTACCTCCCAACAAGTGCTTGTTTAACGTCACGAGTCTGACACTAATGTCTCAATTCGGATTTTTGACGTTGGTGTTGTTCTCTCCTTCATCACACCAACATAACTTCAACACCTTCCTTTTCACCAACTTGACTCTTCTAGAATATGGAGCTTCAATCTCAATAACTTCATTCGCTTTAATCTCCTTCACAACCCATAACTTGTCCCTGTATATGACTGGTTTGCCAGGTTTGAGCCCTTCATCTTCACACACCAAGTCTTGGTGAACTATCTTCTCTTTAATCTCTTTCTCCTCTTCCTTTACCTGTGACAAGAAACAATTTTTACCTCCCTTGACTAAGTCAGCAGCTTGGTTAGATACACTTTCATCTGCCGCTTTTGGACTAGTTTTCTTCACTTGAATCGGCTGCTCATCATTAAAAACATTGAAAATCACCTCCTCTTCTTGGTCTTTAAGCGTCAGAACTCCATCATCTACATTGATGACGGCCTTAGCTTTCTTCATGAATGGCCTTCCAAGAATGATAGGAATCTTCAAATCTTCCCCCATCTCCATCACTACAAAGTCCACTAGGAATTTCAGTTTATCAATTTGAACCACTACATCCTCCACTACACCATAAGGATTGTTGGTTGATCTATCCGCCATTTGTAACACCATCTTTGTGGGTTTAACCTCAAGACCATCAATCTTCTTAAGCACAGATATGGGCACCAATTGATGCTAGACCCTAAAGTAATTAAAGCTTTCCCTATATCATAATTCCCAATAGTGCAAGGAATATTAAAACTTCCTGGATCTTTGACTTTAAGAGGAAACGTCTTCTGCAGAATAACACTACAATTACCCTATACTTCAATTGTTTCCTCATCTAAATATTTCTTCTTTTTGAGGAACTTCTTCAAAAAATTTTCATACACAGGAATTTGTTGCACTGCCTTAGTCAATGGAATAGTAATCTCTAATTTCTTGAAGATCTCCTTTAAACACCCTAATTATTTCTCTTTTTCCTTCCTAGAATAAGCTTTGGGATAAGGAAGAGATTTCTCAACTTTTCTCTCTTTTCTCTCGCCCTCTTCTTCTTCTTCTTTTCTTTCCCCCTTTTCTTTCTTTTTTTTCTTCCTCTCGGCCTCACTTTTTCTCTCTTCAATTTCTTCTTCTTTTTCACTCAACTCAACTTTTTTCTTCTCTCAATTTTTCTCTCATCTAACCTCTCACTACTTATGCTCATAATAGCATTACACTCCTCTTTAGGGTTAACTTCAGTATTAGTCCCAAACTGCTTTTCAGATTTATCCTCC
Organism: Vigna angularis; assembly: GCF_016808095.1. Taxonomy (NCBI): domain Eukaryota; kingdom Viridiplantae; phylum Streptophyta; class Magnoliopsida; order Fabales; family Fabaceae; genus Vigna; species Vigna angularis. The sequence goes on along the minus strand of NC_068978.1, from coordinate 15,977,495 downwards.
AACTTTTTAGCGAGTTGGCCAACCTATATCTCTGAATTCCTTATGGCAGCTTCAATGCTTTTATGATTGGAGATAGACACCTGCATAAATTGTTGGATTGTCTCTTTAGCTTTCAATTCTTTCATATAATGAGGGTTGTTGTTGCCATTGTTGTTGTGGTGGTCTATTGAATTGTCCAGCTTGCCCTTGACCCATACTTGGGTAAGGTTTCCACCCTTGGTTGTAATTACATGGACGGACCTGATTACCCATATAGTTGACTTCCTCTTGGATATTAGAAGGCATAGCACATTGACCATTAATATGATTTCCACCACATAACTCACAAAGTTGTTGTTGCACTTGTGAAACATTCTGCAACTCCTTTGGCAATTGAGAGTTTTTCTTACAATTGAGGTTCTGGAGAACTATCCCCAGAAGCAGTATTGCTCAGGAATGGGGGTATGAGTTCTGGTTGTCTTAAGCTACTAATCATAATGCATAATTACTTGTTAGGGATGCAAGGAATTGTGACCTAGTAATTAAGGATAGGCTTTCTTCGCCGAGGAATCGAGTTTTAAGTACTTTAGAAAGTGACATTGACATTAATGAAGAAGTAGAATTCGTATATACATGAGAGCAAACTGGGTGAAATCTAACCCCAACAACATATTCATCCCATAATATCGAATTCATTCGTTCATCTCTACACTTTTGTCCAATTGATCAAGTTGCATGCATATTTACTTTTTTGTATTTGCATTTTAAACTAAAAGATTTTGCTTTCAAGTCTTATTTAATCAAGAAATCACATAATTGTTTAGGTCGTGAGTCTCTAGGGAAACGATACTTGGTCTTACCATGTTTATTACTTGATATGATTCGGTACACTTGCCGGAGTCTTAACACGAGGCGGTGATGTGTGACATCCTGCGCTGAGGGCCCTTTAAAGGGGCAACCAGGCGCCCTGCGACCTTCTTCAGCCTTCTTCTCTAGTACTTTATCTATCCCTGTTGAGTTCCAAGTCCTTGATACTTTTGCTCTTCTTCCAAATCATACCAATAACCTACAAAATTAAGGAAATTTATTGATAAAATCATTAATATACCCTCTACTCACTTATTCACAAAACTAAACTAAAAACATGAGTTGAAGCAAGCTTATAAGTCAAAAAGGGTTGATTTAATATCAAAATTGCATCACAGATAATGGTATTTTCAATCGTAATCACTATTATGACGTCCAAAATTATGACGCCAGTCCACCCGTCATAATATGTTACTTTTATTCGTCTGCATTAGTGGTCTTTCTAAAAGTTGTACAAGTTATTGTTAAATGTTAGTATCTTCTTTAAAAAATATAAAAAAATAGTTGAATCAATATAATTCGTTTATATAATAAAAATATTATATCCCATTAAGTGTCTTATATGAGGCTAAGGACGGAAAAATGGTTAAATTAATGAAAGATTAGGATGGAAAATTGATTGAATGAGTACAAGAGTATGTGACCTAAAAACCAAATAGGGATAGAAACCTACAAATGGTGTGAAAAATTCGGAGAGAAATTAGTTTAAGATCAAAACAAAAGAAAATAAGGGAGGATAAAACTTGTGGAAAATTTTAAGTAAACAGCTACATTATAAAATTTGTTGGTTTTTCATCAATTCAAATAATGTGTTATTAGAGACTATCTCGCTTGTACCAATAGTGGTACCAACTAAAGACAATCCTTACAAGGTATCAATATCTATATATACTAGTAACACAGGTTTTTTTTCTCACCCAAATAACAGTAGTACATTATTTTACAAGAATAATGTCTAGAGGATTGAGCGGTTACCACAAGGTCAAAAATTGCACCTTGTAATCATGATGTAAATCATTTTACTTAATAATGTAACAAAAAAATCTACAATTTGATTTTTACATGATTGACTTGTCAACATGACAATTAATGCACCATGCAAAAGTATTCCGTTAACAATTACCCATCTAGGAATCAAATTATTTAATTACAACTTGAACTAGCTAGCCTCTATCATGGGACTATTGTTGCAATCAACAATAATGTCCTCCTAAACAATTTCACTACTATAGGAATCAAACTTATGACCAAAATTATTATACCAATTGTTGGATCAAGTAACCTATTGAAAAAAGGCTTTAACTTATAATTAGTGTGCAACATTTTCTACTTAAAAGTGTAGTAACCTAAGCATCATGATTCACTTGTGACTTGGGTCACCTAGTCACAAGACACTCGATACACCATGCAACAATCTCCTTTATCAATTGCCTTATCAGGAATCAAATTCTCCAACTCTAACTTGACACAATTCGAGGATAAAAAGTCAACGAAAATCACTCTATTTATTAGATAATCTATTTAATATCTTCTTAATTAAATAATTATTTACCAAATATCATTTCTTAGAAAATATTTTAAATGAAATAAATCTCTTAAATTAATAAACCATTTTATTTATTATTATAATCTTTTAAATTAAATAATTAATAAACCATAAAGATACATTTTCTAATGGTGTCAATCCTTTATATATTGTTGGGCTTAGATCTCAATTGGTATTATGTCTTTCCAGTGAACCCCCTCCTTGATAGTCCCAATAGCTAGATGCTAAATGATGATTATCTCATTTAACATAAAAGGGTTAAAGTTCGGATTTAAAAGAACAAGTGTAGTTACTTTGTCTACAAGAACAAAAATTGGAAACAAAGCTGAGGGGTTGTATCAATACTTATGAGGGAGACTCGAAGATTAGGTATATGTCGAATAAAATGGTGTTGGGTGTTGAAATTAATTTACGAGATATGAATATGTTGAGCTATTGGGGAAATTGAAGGAAAAATGTTAAAAAGGTAGTTTTTGTAAACATCTACTCATCTTGTGAGTTAGATATGAAGGTTAGCATGTGGGATGAGTAGAAAAGAAGAAAAGTATCTTATTACAACATTGGTATGTGGTGATTATTGAGGGACTTATGATATGAGAAGGAGCATGGAAATATGATATGAGGGAAAAGGGAAAAAATTAATGAAGTTCAAAATACGTTCTTGGAAAATAGGAATCTATTAGAGAGTGTTAGTGACAAATGAGGAGATTTAAGGAGAAAATAAGGTGCTTAATATTTAAAGCGGATTACGAAAAAAAGGTTAATGACACCATTAGTTAGAATTTCTAGGGTTCTATGACAAACAGATCTCTTGCATCAAGACTCCTCTAGAGTTAAGTGCAATATCAATCTTAAATAAAAGTTTGAGAAAAATATTTCTCTATGAAAATAGGCTTTGAGACAAAGAAACTCTTTGGTCCCTTTCCTAGGTGGTTGATGAGGAAAACTATTAGCAAGAACTTGTTCTCTGGTTTTAAAATAATGTAGTTGTGTGTATATGTTTTGTCATTTTACTTAGGGTAGGTTTCGAAGAACACATAGTATTTGTAAATAAAGGAAAATAAGAAGGAAAATGAAATGATTTTTTCCATAAACCAGAACGAGTTTATGTATAAGTTAAAAATCAAATTTTAATTTATGAAAAAATTAATTTTATTTATAGTAACACATTTCTTGGCACATATTCTTAGTAACAAACTTCGGCTTTCTAAGTTGCAATGTAATGTGAATGTGTTTTTGTTATTGTAGAAAATTAAAAATTAAATATAACGAATGTGTGGTAATATTACATCTCAAACATTTTCAGAACCTCACATTGATTAGAAGGAGGCATACAAAAATAAAAAGGGAAAGCAGCAAAGAGAAATTCAATTGTATTCTTCTTTATGAACAAAATCAAATATATTAAACAGAGACCATTGGATTGTTTCAATTCATCTATAAACTGTTTTGGTACGTTCAATGGAATTTTAGGGACTCATACCCAATGACGAGTTTAAAGAAATGAATTTTTCGTTTTTGGAAATTCTTATTTTTGACTCGATAAAAATGTTAATGTGAAGTTTTGATCACAAATCCATTGATCGTCATACATTTAACAAATTTTCTATTTTGGAAATTGAAACTATGTCACAATTTTTTTTTTAAATTTAAGATAAAAAAAATTAACTATCTTTTATTACAATTCTTAAACAATATGAAATTATTAATACAAATAAATATGTACATTTAAGAAAAATAATGTTTGCTTTATTATAATGATCTCTTAAGTCGAAAATGGTTACTATCTTTATCAATATTAGTCATCTCAAACTCAAAATTATATCTTATATTAGTCCTAATATAGTTAAATTATGGTTTAATACCTATTTTGGTCCCTCGGTTTGTAGGGTCTGTTCAAAGTTGTCCTCTTTTTTTTCAAAAGTTCACTAGCATCCTACATTTTGCAAAAACGATGCACGTTAGTCCTTTTTGCTTACGGCGTTAAAAAACTAACGGTAGAGTTGCTTCCCTGACCAAAATTAAATGACATGTCCAATTAGTTGGTAAGCTCAACCAATAAAGGATAGAAGAACCAGTGTCGGAATATGAACCATCTCTTCCCCAAAATAGACCAGTTGAATCAAGAGTTTAGCCCTGCTGGTAAACTATTGGTTACTGCATTAACTAATGTGCTCCCATTTTATTAACTTTTCAGAATGGATGAAGCTTAGAAGCAGAAAAAACGGCGAAGTGTAACATCTGATAGAATTATCCAAAATCATGCTGCAGTGACAACTACCAACTTACTAACTCAGATTCCCATGACTAGCACTACTACACTAAAGCAACAACTAGTAGTTGTGGTTTCACCTTCGAGGCATCTCTCAAGCAGAACAATTTCTCCATATTCAATGCATCAGGCAACTAATGTTAATCTTTAAAAACAACAACCACTGGGGGATCCAAGCAATCTGGTTTTTGGGATAGAAATAATCAAGGAGGGGAAGATTTTGAATCATAGAATCCTAAAAATAGTCCAACTAGAAATCCTCGTGTAGGTATAGTGGCCTTGGCATGATCCACGTGCAGGTAATTCTCTATGCAGGCGAATTGCGCCAGTGCAATCGACGCCTCTTTTGTCACCTCCGCTTCCCTTTCATCCAAAAGCCTCACCAAGGGCTTAATCAGCCTTGTCTCAGTGGCATTGAACGTTCTCGCCAAATTTCCAATCGTCTTGATGCACGAAATCAGAAGGATTGAATCCGAATCCGCTTTCTCGATTATCTTGACCACTTGATCAACCACGGCTTTGCAAGCGGGAGAGTTGGGTTTGAACGCCGATTTCCTCAATTCTGGATCTTTCTCTGCCACAACCGTAATCTCCATCAAAGCCATCGCCGAATTGTACTACACAACCTCTGTTCCTTTCTCAAGGAGAACAGCCCTCAAATGACGACGCAGAGAAAGCCTTGCCCATTCTGCAATATTGTGAAACCCTAACTTTGGATGGAAAGGGATATGTCACGTGGCATCTTCTCATTGGCCTCAAATGACTCCAATATACCACGTCAACAATAATTGTACAAGTCATCAAGTTTTTGCCAGCGGAGCAAGTTTGTTGTTAGCCTTTTTAACGCTTTAAGCGAAAAGGACTAACGTGAACTTTTTTTGAAAAATATAGGATGATACTGAACTTTTGAAAAAAAGGACAACTTTGAACAGACCCTACCAACTGAGGAACCAAAATAGGTATTAAACCTTAAATTATTAAGTATCTAAAAATTTGATGACATGGTAATCAAGTATTATGTTGTGTGATCTATGGACAGCCGAAGTGTTAATATTTCCCGCCAATATCTCCATCACTGTGACCCTCTCAACATAAAATATTCCAACTAACACATAATTAAATTAACTTACAGATTAATAAAAATAATAATCCTTGTTGATTCCCACCACGATTCATAGTACAAAACGAAATTATCAGAACGGTTGCTTCGGATGGAACTATCTTTTTATATATAATATGCAGACTCTATTATTAGAGCCATTATGATTATTACTTCTTAATTCTCAGTTTATGTTATAGTGATTTAGGTTTTTGATAAAAAGAAATACCTTAAAAGATGGCAGAGAAGTTGAGAAATTTATGCATGGCAGTGTGTTAGAGAAAAGATAGTAGAACAAAATATAACAAAAATATAATGCGTAAAAAATATTGGATAGAGAAAACAAAAACAATTTAAACTTTTTTATATAATTACACCTCTGCAAAACATATATATATATATATACATCTCAGTTATGATTAATAATGTTACATTTTTACAAGAATGCTGACTTTTTTGAGGGACCTGTTATGATTAATTAAAAAAGATACCAAAAGGAGAACAAGCAAAGACAAATGGTTGAAAATGTAAATTAAAGGAGTTGCAGAAGATGAAGCAAATTTCAAATTAATAAACAAATTTCAAAATCTCGATCATTTCAACAAACCTAATCTTGTCATCATTGCTCTAACATGAGGGAGAAGATTTTGTGACAGAAAAATAGTTGTCGGGCTATGTTTTATTTTAATAAGGATTGAGTTCTCTAATATATATATATATATATATATATATATATATATATATATATATATATATAAAGTATTACATGCCATTATTATAGCATATCCATGTCCTCGGCATTTTGTAAGGAAAACACTAACTAAAGTACTTAAAGGGTAATTAACCCTTGCTTTCTCTTGCAATTATATATTCTCTTTTTTAATGGTTGAACGTGTTTGCCACCTTTCTGATGAACAAAAAACTACGATGAATTCTTTGCTGAAAAGTACCAGGAACAACAAAGTTAATTAATTGGATAAAAGGCGCAATGGATTGTAAAATAAATAATAAAAAAGCAGAACCAGTTATTTTATTTTGTTTTTTGTGAATAAAGAAACTGTTTGGAAGTAATAAACAAAATCTTTGTCTTTGAAAGCATTAATTAAACTAAGAGTGTACTAAATTGTAGTGTTGTGTGCAATGGTAGCATATGCCGAAGATTTGGTTGGTGATATTAAGCATCTTCGTACAGTGTCAGTGCTGTGTAATGAACTGGTCCCAACAAATTAAATGCTAATTAACATGAGAATGGTATATTCTCATGTATACGCATGCAAAACTATCGTACGGTCAATACAATTACTTAGAGAAAGTACATTTCAAAAGAACATTTGCACATTAATTAATTAAAGTACCAACTAAAAGGATTTTGTATAATACCTAAACTATTACATTATTCCTACTAGATTTATAATGCCACCTTAATATGGGTTGGTTATTTAATAAGTTAATTCAACTTGATTTATTTATTAGTAAGTTAAAAAAATTCGAATCCAATCTAACTCACCACAGGTTGTATTATAAGTTTTTTGTAAATCCAAGCAAATTATTAGTAAATCAAATTTAAATAATTTTACTTTAAAATGATGTTAAACTGCAAAAACAATTCAAAATAAAAAAATTAATATATAAATTTAAAAGTAAACCCATAAAGCAAATAAATAAGTTTATAATATTGATAATTTTTGTGTCATTTATCCATTTATAATATTAGAGTCTTGAATGGATAAATTTATAATATTTTACTTTCTTGAAACATTTTTTTTATTCTCATTTACAATACAATAAAAAAAATGTTAACTAATACTATTAAAACATAAAATAATAAATAATTAAATTAAACTAGGTGGGTTGGTGAGCAAACCCGACTCATCACGGGTTCAACCCGGTGAGCCGGATTCTAAGTGAGTTAAGTTGAAAATTGATTCATATGAAAAAATTCATTTTTTTCAAACCCAATTCAACTCAAACTCATGGTAGACTGGATTGATCTGCAGATTTCTAACTCATTTTGACAACATTAATATTTTCCATTAGAATGACTTTTCTCCTAAAAACTAATTTCCAAGAATATTGGATACCATATAATAGATAAAATTAAATCATACTATAACCAAACTCGTTTAATGAATTTAAATTTAGATTTTAATTCCGCAATCTTAAATTATATTAAAAATTGGTAATTAGCATAAAACTGAGAAATTTCACCGTTCATTTAAGAATTTTGTGGATTTCTAAGTTTCTTTTCTTACACATCTTACTAAAATATTTTTGGTTTTTTTATTTTTCAATATATTTTACTAATACTTTTTGTGTGCATTTTATCCATATGTTAAATATATGACAAACTATTACGTATTCATATTAATTAATACCCTATAGATAACAAGATTCTAATTGTGGTTTTGAGAGTTTATGTTGGTCGAAATGAGAATTGAGAAAAGAGATATCCATTTGTAAGAGATTTTCTAATGTTTAAGTCATTGAGAGAGTATAAAATATTTATGAAAATGATGAGTATAAGTAATTATAAAGTAAATGATTCTTAGAGAATACTAGTTGTATTTATAGGATCAACATGAATCTGATCCATGGGTCTCTGTTTTTATAAGAATAATATTTATCTCAAACATATAATAATAATGTAGTTATTAATAATAATAGAATAATAACAATAATACTAATCTATCGAAATTAATTATGATATATAGATATAATCTAAATAAATATAAGATTGGACAATTTTACAATGAAAAAGATTAATAATTCTTATTAAAAGTCGAATTATTTAATATATGTTGGATAGAAATAATGTTCACATTAGAAAATATAATTGAAAGCAAAAATAATAAAATGTACAAAATATTGAGAATTTTAGAGTTAAAATGTACTAAAAATATGAACGATAGAATTTGTAAAATAATGCTCAAGATAAATGGTAAAATGTGTAATTAAATAAAAAATTATTATTAAAAGTACTAAGAGTAAAAACTTATTAAAAATTTCAAGTATCCGGTAAGTAATCATTATATAATTTTTTTAGATTTAATTAAAAATTTGGTCTCATATATAAATTTAGTTATTTATTTTGACCTTATATTTTATTTAAGCAATTGAATTTCAATATTTTTTTAAATAAAGTCAATATGTTTTCTATTTTAATTAGTGTAGCATGTCTAAAACCACTTAAAGAATGTTATGTATCAAAATCTGAAAATTGACATATCAAACTAGAAGTCTTAAAATAAAGAATAATTCAAATTTTAATATTTAACATTTTAAACGATTAATTTTAATTTAACGAAAAGACCAAATTCACTTAATTTATAACATATTAGAACTCAAATTTTTAAATATATATATATATATATATATATATATATATATATATATATATATATATCAAAGTGAATCAAATACTCTACCATCCTAAAAATATAGCTGTAAATTATATTTAAGAGTTTTTACATTTATAATAAAATAGAACAGTTATAGGAAATAAAACTAACTTACAGTTATCCTAAAATAATCATAAATTAAAAACTTTACATAATTACTCTGAATACAAATCATAAGAACCGACCGATCAGTCGTACAAGAGATGTATATACCAAGCGGTCTTATCCTAAGGGATTGAAGACTTCTCGCTCAACACCTGCTCTAGAAAAACCTCTTCGCACTTTGCTCACTCCCACAGGGTGATCATTGCAAGGACGTAGACGACCGAATGGACAACATGACAAGACAGGAAAATAAGGGTAAGCTAATGTAATTTAATTAACCAAACATACATGCATTTCTTACAAGTACAACCAATGCAAATACGGATAAGCATATACAACTGAACACTATACTTCAAACATAAGTTGAACACCTAACTTGACCATCCGGATTGTATGAATATGTAGCTTGGGGCCGTTCATGCACTCGGGTGGTGTAGTAACTAGAAAACCATTAGCTGCCACCCGAGGTTAGTCCGTTATAACTCACCCAAGAACCTATGGGCTAGGACCTTCTGCCATTCTCACACAATGTCTTACCCATCTCTACTTGAGAATTGGTAATCATTAGAATATCATGATGAACTCCGTGAATTTCACTATCCATATTCATACTATAACACCACTTTGATACACTTTTCACTGAAACATTTACCACTACAATACACTTTTCACTAAGACATTCCTCCTTGGAATTCTCTTTCACATTACTTGAAACATATGCCTTATTGGAATGTCAATAAAATTTCCCATACACAGTAGATCAATACAACTATCTCAACCCATCATAGTCAAACAGTGATAACAACATTTAAAGACCAAATATTTATTCATAGAAGAAAACCGAACATCAACAACACAAACTCCGAGTACGACCGAACGAAAAGATCAACAAATCTTATGAACAAGACCTGACACCCTGTGAATGGTGGAGACCGAACGGTTTCTCACTTCCCAATGGACAGGACCGAACGGTCCATAAAAGATAAGACTGAAGAAGTGGCCGAACACTATTAAGGACTGACCACTAAGAGAGACCGAATACTTCATAGTAAGGTCAAACCAAACAGTAAAAACCACTAATACCCTTTAACACAACCGAACGGAAAACACCCCTAACATGTAAATATGACCGAACGATCATTTAAAGAGTGAGGCTCAAACGTGAGTCGAATACAAGCTAAGACCGAACACCAATACAAACCGAGTACCCGTACAAGACCGAGCACTACCAAGAACGAGCGCTAGTACGAGACCAAGCGCTATCAAGAACGATCACTAGTACAAGACCGATCACTACCGAGAACGATCGCTAGCACAAGACCAAGCGTACACACTAGCATAACTACTAGTACAAGACCGAGTCCTTCTGAAACCGAGTGCTGTAAATGACCGAGCACTATCAAAACAGTACATGACCGAACGATCATTAATAGTTAAGACCTATAACAGACTGAACGCTATTACAAAACCTAGCACTACCAAGAAACCGACCACCTAAGACCAAACGGTCATGAACTGGAAAGATTAGAGACAGTACCCAGCTAAAAACCGAGTACTTGAACATGGCCGAGCAGCCAATAGCGCATGACCGAGCGATCAACAGCGCGTCCTCAGCTCTGCATAATTCTGCAGAACTTCTGTAGAAGGATGAATAAGCTATACTTTACCAAAACTAAACATTTATCCCAACTTCTAATTCCCCAAACACGAATCATATACACATTTACAACTATCCAAGAGTACCTAAATCTTTCTAACATCATTACAAAGAGTCTCATACCAGATTTCACTCCAAATTCTGCATAATCAACAACTCAATGACTCAAAATTTGTTTTCATACTTTTTACACATTTTAGAAAGACTTAAGGGTTCTAATAGGCCCTAAACAACTTACCTACATTATCCTTACAGACCGAAACCACTCCTGATACAAATTTCCTCTTTTCACTACTCCACTTTCTCACAATTCACTCGACATAGTAACCACAATTCTGCAGAACCGAAATCAAACATGGCCACAACAGTTAACAACCCACACAACAATACCGAACATACAAACATTCAATTTTCACATACATACAACCACAACAACCAACATTCTCATATATCATAACCAAATCAATTAAATTAACTAGCTTCCCTTATCTCAAAGCAACTTGACAAATTTAAACTTCTCCACGGTTTTGCTAAACCGCAAGTGATCCTAGGACAGCCTACAGACTTTGAATCGGTGTAAGGAAACCAACCACCGAACCAGAAACATAATCATAACAGATGAAAAGTTGATGAACACATGCAAACCGAACAACGGTTGCATGTACCAGAAAATGTAGAAATTCACGAAAATTTGAGAAACGAAACTTACCTACTCTAACCACGAAATTGATCGGGGGAAAAAGGAAGCCCTTGATCTCAGTATCGCCTAAGAAGCTCCTAATCATTGATCAGACAAATCACTAGTGAGAAAGTTTAGAGAAAAGGAGGAGAAAAGGTAGAGAATAAAGTTTTTAGAGAGATAGAACGTACTTATATAATGTGTTGAGTGTTTTAAAACTCTATTTATACTGTTAGCTTATTTTAACACTAATTGCTCAGTCTCATTATTTTAATACATCTATCTACTCTTAACAGTCTATTTTCTGGGTCCTTACAAATACTAAATAGATAAATTAAATTATTAATAAAACATGTAACAATCTTCTGTTTAGATTTGTTAAAATTAAGTTCCATACATATATAGAAAATGTACGGTCAAATGGTAATAAAACCCAATTTGTAAATTATAAGATGTAGTAAGAGTGATCTTATCTGCGCATGTTTATTGAACGTCATTCTTAATAAAAACGGCTTAATACCCTATTTTGTCCCCAGTTTCGCTCGAAAATATCAAATTAGTCCATCCTTTAAAAACTGCGTCAATTACGTCCTTACTTAATAAAATTTATATCAATGAAATTTCTTCCGTTAAATCCGTACAAACGGCGTTAATTATTGAACTTTATTTGGTCAACAATCAACTTTAAATATTTTTTATGGAGATTTCTTGTTTGTTTCATATTTTTTAATAATACATAAATCTTGAAATAAAAAAAAGGTTATAAAAGGTAATGGTTTTAGATGTTTGGTATTTATAATTTGCATATAATATTCATAAAAAGAACAAAGAACAAAGTCTACAATTTTAATATCAAATAATGTAAATGACAGAGAGTAAAAGTTAAAATTAGTAAATCATTATGATATCATTTGTTCTAAATAAGAAAAATAAACATAATGAAAAATTAAATAACATTCTTCTAATGTGGTGATAGTTTGTTTCTCCGTTAGGAACACTTCAGAAACCTAACATATAAAAAATAATGATAATTGATAACTTTTCCAAATAATAATATCAAACATATATTAATTTAATAAAAGTTTAAATATTACTTGTAAAAACCTAGAAAATAAAATATTAGAGTAGATAGGTGTATTAAAATAATGAGACGAGCAAGTTACTTTAAAATAATCTTATAATATAAATAGAACTTTCTAAAGCTTGGTTCATTATCTAAAACACTTCTATCTCTCTAGAACCTTATTCATCTAGAGTTCTCTATCTTCTCTCTAGATCTTATCTCATTTGGGGTGTCGATTTGACGATCAGGAGGTGCCTAGACGATCCTGGCGTCAAGAGCTACCTCTTTCATCGATCAATTTCTAGATTTGGTCAAGTAAGTGAAAAACCCTCTTTCTTGGCCTTTAGTGTTCTTAACTTTTGTAGATGATTCTGCTCTTGCATGAACCGGGTGTTCATCTTCTTGAATTCCTAAATTTCTAGTGATTCTAAGGTTGGGTTCCAATTGTTAATCGGTGAATTGTAGGTTTTCTGAGAGTTCCTTGTACCGCAAGTAATCCGCGGAGAGTTTAGAGGGTGTGAGCTGTTGAGTCAAGGTAAGGAAAGCTAGATTTATGTTTTTGATTAGTATTCTGGTATGTATGTGTGATGAAGTTTGTGATATAATAGTGATTGAACTGAATTTAGATATTTGAGTGATATTGTGCTTTATGTAATGTGATTTCTGGAATTGAAATTGTGAAGATGATGATGTTGAACAAAATTGATTGTAGTGCAATGATGTTTTGATCATATTGTATGAGGGTAATCTGTCATAAGAATAACTAGATAGAAGGTTAGGTAAATTATGCATGTTTTGAGTCAATTTGAAGGAAGTGAGGTAGTGAAAATGAGAACTAGAGGTCAAGGACTCAATTGGTCTCTTTGGACATTCTGGGTAAGTCAATTGTGAATTATTTGAGTCATTCAAATGGTTAAAAATGTGTGCAAATTGGTAGAATTGAATTTGGGTCCTTAAGTTGATGAATTTGATGTTCTAGAATAGGATTTGGTTCATACCCACTATAGATTGAGGTTAGGAAGGTTTAGAATCACTTAGACCAGTCTACATAGGTATATTATAAAATCTAGGAGTGTTAAAAGTTGGGAAAAATATTTTGAATTGGTATATTGTGGTTGAGTTGCATAAATCTGCAGAATTTCATTCTACAGATTATGCAGACTCGCTGTGCGAATAGTTTCGCATAGCGAGTCGCTATGGCGAGTCACTATGGTGCGCTGTGTGAATGACTTGAGAGGTTGCTCTCTGTTTGAACATTCGCACAGCGGGTTTGGGTGTTGTGCGAATAGTTGGGGTGAGTTGCTCTCTGCCTAGTGATTCGCATGGCGAATCAGGGCGCTGTGCGCCTGGTTGGGGTCTGGGGTTATTTCTGATTTTATTCGAAAAGCGAAAAGGGTCGCATAGCGAGTGGGTTGGGAAGGTTGGTCTCTGTCTAGACTTTTGCATAGTGACTTGGGGCCACTATGCGAGAGGTTGAGGTCCGGTACCTCTACGAGTTAATTCGCATAGCGAGACAAGTTGCTATGCGAGGGACTCCTGGTTTCGCCTTGCGAATTGGGTGCGCAAGGCGAAAGGTTTGAAATAGTTGCTCTTTAATTTCCTTATATTGAGTTTGATTAAATTATTTGTGGTGTGTATTGAGAATTTTATGAGTTCAATTACAAATAAAAGTATGTGATTCAAAGGGGTGAAAGTAAGTATCAAAGTAGAATCTCTCGGTGAGATGCTTGTATTGTTTAGAATGAATGGAGCTCAGTCTTGAGGGTTATCCTAATACTCTAATGATCTTTCATTCTCATTTAGAGAGGATTGATGCATGTGGTGAGAATAGTAGGAGGTCTTAGTGTAGGCGCTACTTGAAGGCCTATTGCGCGGTAATGGACTAACCTTGTGTGTGGTAGGGTGAAACCCATTGGCAATGGCTTTGCAAAGCAGTAGAAGCCACCACAAGTACACAACCCGCCCTAGTTCGGTATTCATTCTAAGTTTGGATAGTCGATTTAGGTCTTTGTATGTTAAGATGTTTGGATTGAATTAAACTATATAGGATTCTTGTGTGAAATGCTTTAAACTTATAATGTATTGTTTTGTATCTAGCTTACCCTTGCTTTTCTATTGTCTGTTTTTGTATGTTTTCTCTTTTGCGATGATCACCTGATTGGTGTGAGCTTAGGGAGACATTTGTTTCAGTTACTTCTGCGATAGGTGATCGAGGGGATTTAGTATAGAAGTCGGACGAATCTACAGGTTTAGATATTGTCTTTCGTAGATTTGTTTCTTATAGTAGTTAATTTATCATATATGTAATATTCATTTTAGTAGTATTTTACTATTAAAAATGGGATGTTACATTACCGATGATGCATGACACATATTAAAATCATGACACAACTCTTCTTGATGATTTTGTACCAAAAAATTAACCATTGCCTTTATTTATGAGTGAAAATAATGAAAACAACTCTTATTTTCTTCCCTTGAAGAAAAAAAAATGGAGATCCTTTGACATTTTTGACAATTGAGTGTACTTCAAACACATTTAAATTCAAATTTTGATAAAAGTAGTGCAACTTGATAAAACTAAAAAATTAACATGATTTTATAACTGAGCATTAGAAAGAGAACTTGAAGATGTTCCATTATATGAAAAACCATTTGCGCCAAACACTTTAGATGGGCAAGGACCCAAACCTAAACCCCTAACACGTCCAAAATGTTCTTTGCTTCCAAAAGTACAAGCTAATGAATTAGTACTTGATATTTCTTTTCATGTAGACGATGATGACGTTTATTTATATGTTGAATTATTCTTACAAAGAACCCATAAACTAATTAAAATAATGCAATGTATTGTTAAGAATAATAGACTTTATTAGAATTCAACTTAATTTCCCTCGCTTCATCATTCATAAATGCTTCATTAGCATGTTTATGTGTTGTTATCCATACCTCTCTTCTACTAACCTTGTGGTCACACTCTTTTTCCTATAAATTTGAAGGAAAAATATAATATAAATAAATCCAGAAATTAAAAAAAACAAATTCACATCAAGATATGTAGTATTGTCATAATTTCATCTTTTTTCCTTGCAATGCTCTTAGATCCACATGTGTGAGAAATTGTTTGCTTTGCCTTATTGTCTTTACTTTTTAAGGCATGCTCCTAATCATCAACATATAAAAATTAATAATAATCAACCTGAATGATGTCAATGAAAAAAGTTTCAATATACCTTTGTTTTTTAATTTAGTCGATAATCCACAAAAGAAGCCTAATGATCTCTATCTATTCCTATTAAATTCATTGTGATCAATTCATCTCTAGTACATGTTCCATCATTTCTAAGTTGCCACAATTCTTGTAGTGGTCTCTCCACTTTATGTTAAGTGATTTAAGGACATGTTTTATGTTGATAAGGGGAGCATTAGACTCCACATATATTGATTTTTTATGATGAATGGTTAATGACGTATAGAAAAGGTTTTAATCATCCTTGCATAACAAAATGACATAACAACTGTGTAAATCATTAACATGTTGGTGCTAGATGTATTAATCATGAAAGGATTAATGAAATAGGCCTAAATAGATCAAGAATCTAGTTTTCTGGTAGTATTAATCGATTACGTTAGTAATAATCCATTAAATTAAGTTAGAACACAGAATGCAAAACAAGACAAAACACTTTGTTATAATCGATTACATTATTACATAATCGATTAAAACAAAGAGAAAGGTATAATTTGTTATATAGATAACATAATCTGTTAGAAAAGACAAATGGAAGTGAAATTAGGCATAGTGTTAAAATAATCGATAATATAAGTTACATAATTGATTAAAACAGAGACAAAGGTCCAATCCATTTTGCTAGTTACGTAATTTGTTAGGTTAGTTGAAAGAAGCAGTAATAAGCATAATTGTCAATATAATCGGTTATATAAGTGACATAATATATTAAAACAGAAGTAGAAGCCTAATCAATTAAGATATTAACATAATCGATTAAACTACGATACGATCTGATTTTCTATGTAAATCAGACTTGAGACCTGACTCTTTACCGATTTTAATTGGCATATACTAACATTCTCTCTAAGCTTTGAGTACATGTTTTCTCAAGAAGTATTATACGAGGATATAAAGCTTCATTGGTGATCAAGTAATCAAGAATTCATTCAAGACACATTAGAGTTCATATGATCTGATTTTTCTGCACTATTGGAGTATGATATAATGAGGTTCTTATACATTTGATTTGTTTTGGTACATGTGTTGGGTATGCCAGGTTAGAGATTTAGTGAATCATCTCTTGTATTGATTGAGAGTGAGTGTATCCTCTCTAGTGTTCTTTTTTCAGATTTGAGTGTGGTGAGGATAGCAATTAAGAGCGTCATTGTATTCTTAAACTCAAATCTTGAATTAGTGGATTACTCCTCAACTAAGGTTGTTGAGGAAAGACTGAATGTAGGCTTGTGAAGAGCTGAACTAGTATGAATCTTTGTGTGTTTTGATCTTTCTTTCATCTTTCTTTACTTGGTTGATTCAAACATCTTTGGTTATTGATTTCAAGATTCAAGATTCTTTAAAGATTTAAAAAGATTTTGAAATCCAATTCACCCCCCTCTTGGTTTGAGATATAAGGGCTACTTTTATAACAATTGGTACCAAAGCTAGTTAATCAAAATTTAATCGATTAAAAAGATCTGAAATGGCCAATATATCTCAAACCTTTAGTGAAAGTGCATCCACAAATAGGCTACCTTTATTTGCTGGTGAAAACTATTCTTTTTGGAAAATTAGAATGAAGATATTTTTGGAATCAGTAGACAAAGGTGTGTGGGATGTTGTGATCAATGGTCCCTATGAACCAACCAAGATTGAAAATGGGAAGACCAAACCCAAATACCTTTCTTAATGCACAACTGAGGAAACTAAGAGAGCACATTATAATGTAAGGGCCAAGAACATTATTTCTTCTACACTAAATACTGATGAATTCTATAGAATTTTTGTGTATGAAACAACTAAAGAAATGTGGGATGTTCTTGAAGTCACACATGAAGGAACCGAGGAAGTGAAAAGGGTCAGAAAGAACTCATTGAATCAAGAGTATGAAATGTTCAAGATGAAGAATAGAGAGAGCATATATGATGATCAGAAAAGATTCACACATATAGTTAATCATTTACTTGCTCTTGGAAAAGCCTTTGATAATGAATAGCTGAACATCAAGATTTTGAAGAGCCTAAATAGAACATGACAACCTAAAGTCAATGCCATATCAGAATCCAAAGATCTCACTACAATGAATATGGATACATTGTTTGGAAAGTTAAGGGAACATGAGTTAGAGCTGAAAAAACTTAAAGAAGAAGAAGAAGGAGAGAAAAGATACCTTGTTGCCTTGAAGTCTGCTGCCAAAACTACTGCAAAATCCAGCTCAAAGAAAGTTGATTTCAGGCATGATCAATCTGCAGAGAATTCTGACAATGAATAGCTAAATCTAATGGTAAAATGGTTCTCTAAATTTATTAGATATAAAAGTAAAGTTGACAAAAATTCTGCAGGAAACAAAAGGTCCTCTATTAAGCAAGACAAATCTATTGCCCTACTTGTTTTGAATGTGGAAAAGTAGGACACATCAAACTGGAATGTCCTATACTCAAACTAAAGCGAAAACTGGAAGAGAAAAGTGATGACAGGAGTGACTCCAGTAAAAACCTTGAAGAAGAAACAAATTACAGCTTGATGGCCATATCTACACCATTTGAAAGGTTAAGTCTCTTCCTTATGAAGAATGGTTTCAAAAGAGGTCAAGTAGACACCATGCTCTTCAGGAAAAATTTCAATCAAGGTTTCATAGCCATTCAAATATATGTTGATGACATTATCTTTGGTGCTACCGATGAAAAGTTATGCCAAGACTTCTTGATCATGAATCAAGAAGAGTTCGAGATAAGTATGATAGGCAAGCTAAAATTCTTTTTTGGTGATACGATGTCGTTGAAGCTATCAAATTAATACTACTTTTCAAGGCAACTTTAGTATTGTCAAGTCAGTAGTCAAGAAAGTAGATAAGGTTGAAGTAACCCTGAGTCGTCTCCGAACGAATACGGAATTGTTTTTCAATATTTGAATCTTATGAATGTTATGCAATGCTTAAGAATGAAAGTGAGAAACTATGCTAATGGAATTAATGTTTGAAGAATGTTTGAAGAACAATGAGGAAACTTAGAAACAATTATGATGAAATAGGCTAATTCCACTGCTTTTCCAAAATAGATTCATCATCGGTTATCCACAGAACATTGTTCAATTGATTATTGTTCAAGTTTCAAATTAATTAAAGTACATTCTTAATTAATTTGAGGGCAATCATGCAGTTAACGAAAGTAGATTCTCAATCAAATGCAAGACCTTTCTATATTATTCACAATGAATTCAACCAAAGTACATTCTCAATCAAATTCTATTGTGTTTAATCATGTTTATTCTTAAATCTCTTAACCAAATTAAAAGCTAATTAATCAAAGTAAATTCTCAATTAATTATAGTTGAAATAATTACCACCAATCAAAGTACATTCTCAATTGATAACAAAAACCCATTTAATCATATGAAAGTTCCTAAACTTAATCAAAGTAGATTCTCAATCAAACCTAGAAACCCTTGAAACTCATATGATTAATATGCATGTAGATTCAAACACCTTATGATGCAAAAATCATTGCTTTTAATATGATTGAGAGATGAAAGACATAGAAAGAAAGCAACTCAAATCAATAATCAAAAGAAACAATTGCCTTAATTCAACTTAACCTTAGAATCCATAATGAGATTACAGTGAAATAGCCCTAGAGGCTTAGCCCTCCATGGATGGAGTAGAATACATGGCAAAATAAAAGTTAGAGGAGTGATGGATGAATGAGTTCCAGTGGAGGAGTCTAGAATGAATGAGTTGTGATTTTTGCCTCCCTTGGGTCTGTTTATATAGGTTTTATTGGGCTTGGACTCTGAATCTTCTGTTGATAAGATCTTTTATCTTATATCTAATATCTTCCAAATATTCAACAGATTTATTCGGTTTTTGAGAATATTTGATAATATCTTTTCTAGATTAAAAAAGATTTTGCAAATATTATCTTTTGATATTTATTGATATAGTTAAATAAGGTTAACAATATCAAATAAAATATCTTAAGATATATTTTCTCCAAATTATCTTTTAAAATATCTAACAAATTTGAACTTTTCTAAAATTACAATTCAACCCTTTTTATTTTATTTAAATTTGCATAAAAGTGCAAAATTTTTCTCTAATTGCACTTTAGGATTTTCTTTATTTTCAAAATTGCAATTCAAACTTTAATTCCAGCTGCATCAACAAACACTAGAGTCTCCAAAATAATTTATGCAATTAAAATCACATTTTAAGCCTCTCTAATTCTCAAACCCAATAAAGCCAATCATGCAAAATCTTATTCAAATAAATCATTTAAGCACAATTATTCCACTAAAATTTTGAAATTAAATCTAAAATGTGGGCATAAATATGCACTCATCACTTTGCTTTTGCATTGTTATTCATTCTTTATTGATTGCATTCCAAGAAAGATCAAAAGATTTTGAAATGAATTTTAAAGAACATAGTTTTATAAAGGGAAATCTCGGTGGTGTGAATACTCAAAGGAAGGAGTGGTGCTAATACTCAAAGGAAATCTCGGTGGGTTGTTGAGTACCAAGAGTGGTGCTAATATTCATTTGTAATCGTGTGAAAATTATAGTGGAACCCTCTCTGGAGGAGACTAGACGTAGCTTAGTTGGAGCGAACCAGTATAAAATCTCTTATGTAATTATCTTTTCTCTTACCTAAATGATCCTCTCGTGAAAACCTATAGTCGCGCTTTATTTCTAAACATAAGAATCTTTCATGCTAAACGATCTTATTTATAAAGGAAGTTCTTAAAAAAAAGCTGCAACATCTATATTCTGAGTAGCATCTTAAAATCTGTTATTATACAAATCTATTAAGTCGAGCTTCCAATCTTTTAAAGAAAATTTTCAAGAGCTCGATAACGTGCTATATCAGAAAGGTTGTGAAAAGTTTTCCATTAACACTATTCAACCCCCTCCCCCTACTCCTTCTAGTGTTTTTCAAGTACTTATATAAATAACCAAAGCCATAAATTAGGGAGGAAATAGTTTAAACTGTTAGCTTTCTGAAATTTTGTGAAGATTTGACCACCCTTTAGGTTGCAGTTGTTTTTTAATTAAGGCCAAAAGGTATATATGACTTCATATCTTAGGTGAACTAGTGTCTATATGTTCGTGAAATTTACTAAAATTCCATTATGTTGTTTTTATGTTGTAGTTTCATTGAAACTGAAGTGTATTAAGCATGTTAGAAGGCTAATTTTGTACTAATGGGTAAATTATACATGCTTAAATCAGTTCACTTAAATACAAAATGACATTTTCTTATAATGTGTTTGAATAAGACATTTTAAGTGGGTAATTATTTTTCTAGAGAATTTGGAATGCTTTATAATAATATATGTTGTTTGGATAAGAAATTTTTAAAGAAGTTGAAGTTTTATCATTTCATTAGAGTGGTTGGATTACTTAAAATTAAATAATGTCAAATTCCACGTGAAAAGTAAGAATTTGAAATTCTTTATATTCTCAAATTTGTATTTTGGTGTTCTTAGTTTAGATCGACCAAGGTCCAAGTCAATTCAACTTTGGTCGATTCGACTCGATTAGATTCGAGTATACTTGGTTTGACCTAAGTCAACCCAACTTAGTTTGACCTAATGTCTTGGCCTAGTCGGCCTAAAACGAGACCAACTCGACTAGGCCAAACTTGACCCAATTTGTTTCAATCCCAACTAGGCTTAACTCGACCTCGACCTAATTGGACTTGAACTTGATTCAACTTGAGCTTAGACCAACTCACCTTGATCTAGGCCTAGGCCAACTCTCCTCAACTTGGGTCACAACTGACTCGACATGACCTAGGTTTAACAAACTTGACTCAACTCAACTTAGCCTAATCTTGGTCAAGCCAGAAGAAACATGGTCTTGATCAAACTAGAACCAACCTAGGCCTAATGTAACTCGGCTAAACATGCAACTTAAATTAATGTTGACCTGCCCCAACTCGATTAAATGAAGGATGCCCCAACTTGGCTCAAATTGGACCTAGATCGACTTGGCTCAACTTGGGCTTAGATTAATTTAGATCAATTTAAGTATGGACCAACTTGGCTTGATCAGGGCCCAAGCCTACTTGGCTTGATCGGGGCCCAACCCTACTTCGCTCAAGTTATGCCTAAATCAACTCGACTCTTGAGTTCAAGTTGACTTGGCTTGACTTTAACCCGAACATACACAGTCCAACATTATATGAGCCTAATCAAGAGCTATCTCACTTGGATTTGGTTTGATCTAACATTTTATTAACTTGAAAATAATCTTGTTTAATGCAAATTGAGAAAAAAAAATCACAAATATAACAGAAAAAATCTTGGAAGAAAATTGACAAAAAGATAACATCAATCAATATTGCTTGTGAAAAATATCAATATTGAGATTTTTTTAACGTTTAACCATTAAATTATATTTACATATTTTTTTAAATGTAATGTTAATTAAAATTGTTTTATTAAAAAAATAAAATTTACTAAATTTAAATTGTGTGATCAAAACAAAACATTTTGAGAAAGGAAACAATTTAAAATAACATCAATTAAAATTCAAATTCAATGTATTTGGATGGTTAGAAATTAAAGTGAATATCAATTTAAAATAACATCAATTAAATTCCCTGTCCAATCACATTATTAAAGTAAAATTAAAGTGAATATCATTTTTAGTTTGTCGAGTAAAGTGATTTTAATTGCTTAACTGAAATTTTTGTTATAATTGAATAAATAAAATTTGTTATAATCAATCGACGTTTTCGCTTGTTTAAAGTGAACATTACGAACTTAAGTAGCCTACTTTTTCTAAGATGATAATTTTTTTCACAATCATTATTATCATGGTAAAAGTGTCATTCATGGTTTTTTTTATAGAGTTGTCAAAACGGGTAATTCGGTTCAACCCACTACAGGTTGATCACTTAGTGAGCCAACCCGACTCACTTATTAATAAGCTGAAAAAATTTGAACTCGGCTCGACCCACCACGGGTTGGTAGGTTAAACGGGTTGGCTCACTAGCTCGCTTAATTATAAGTTTTTTTAAAATAAAAAAAATTATAATTTTTTTTAATTCAAATCTAAATAAATTTCATCTAAAATAATGTTAAATTTCAAAGACAATTATAAAAAAATATCACACAATCCAAGCGTAATAAAAAAACAAACACAAAAGGCGAACAAATAAGTTTTTAATATTAATAATGTTTGTATCACTTGTCGTCAAATAGCAATGATTCAAAGCACTTTACACTATTTTGGAAACCCAAGGACTCAATCGTATGGATATGTAAAACACAAGATTTCCAATCCTAGCAGGAAAAGGGGGAACGGATACTCAATTTCAAGTTAGTAAACATAATTGCATACTAGATATCATAGATACATATAGAATTCTATGGAAAGTCGTATTCGATGAAACGTATGTACGGCTTGGAGGGAGATCTTTCATATCTTTCGAGATCCACCCTACAATATGGTGCCAAAAAGCCATCTATAATATTAGAGTCTTGAATAGATAAATCTATAATATTTTTCTCTCTTGAAACATTCTTTTTCTTATCCCATCTACAATAAAAAAAATGTTAACTAATAATATTGAAATACAAAATAATAAATAATTAAATTAAATTAAGTAGGTTGGTGAACCAACCCAATTTACTACAGTAATTTGGATCTCAGGTTAAAAACTAACCCACATAAAAAGAATTACATTTTTTTCAAACCGAATTCAACTCAAACTCGTTGTGAGCTAAGTTGGCTTACAGGTTATAACTCGTCTTGAGAGTACTAATCTTTTATACAATTTGCAATGCCTTGTGTGACACATCTTATTAGTAAGGGAGTCTAGTACTTCCCACCGTCAGAATTGATGAGAGATTATTACATAACTTATTTTTACCAGTGGATGAATAAAAGTTAAATAAGAGAAATTGAATGTTATATTTCATTATAAAAGAAAGGAGTTAGCTCAGGAGAAAATGAAGAGGATTTTGATAGTAATCACCTTTATTAATTTTCTTTTCTTATAATAATTCACTGTATCCATCTTTATTTTTAATAATTATAAAAACCTAAAATTAACCAATTAATCTAAATCTCCTATACAAGAGTAGTCAACAAACTAAGTGACCCAAATTTGAAACCTATCACTCAACATCAATACAAATTCGATAGATAAAGGATTGAAATGAAATATTTGAAAATAAAACACAAATTCTAATAAAAAATGTATAAGAAACTAAAAAGTATATTTTAACCTAACAATTAATAATGCATGCAACTCATCCAACTTTTTTTTATTTTTTATCAACTTGCCATCCTCAATTATATTTGAAGTTCATGATATTACGACATTGTAACCGTGATGGGGACCCAAATTCGGTGGTCCAACAATAATTCATCCTATATAAAGTGCACGAGTGCATCCAGACACAATTATTAAGTAGTGACATCTATTGTTTATTCACCTATAAGTGAAATAACATCATACGTGTGTGTTTTCCTTATACTAAGCTGTCGGAGTTAAGAATGATTTACATTTTCACATTACATAAAAATAGATAAAAAGAAAAAGACTAAAATAAAACAAATTTATTATGTGATAATTTTAGTGTAATTTATATGAATTTTTGATGGCTTATTAATTAGTACTGAATTTTATTTGTTTATTTGTGGATAAAATGTAACATAAGTAGCATAGTTTTGGTGATGAGTTTACCTAACATTTGTACTTTTTAAATGTGTATGTTATCCAATGAATGAATGAAGTCTCTGCCACTTAATTAAATGAAGAGAATACAGTGTTAGTTTGGCAAGTGCCCTAGAAAAGGGAACCTATAGCACAACCACCCATCATTTCGCGTTTTTTCCTAACACATATAATTGAAGTCTTCACAAGCTAAAAACAAATGCAATGGAAGTGATGCATTTATATATTTATGTATATTAAACGTCAAACTTTAACCTTTTCTGTCTCCTCAACTTTAAGGGGAAAACATAAAGTAAAAAAAATACTATTAAAAGATAAATTTTAAGTATAATTCTTTGAACTTATTTTTATGTAAAGTAAAATCTTTAACTTATTTTTTCATACTCATATATATATATATAAAGTATGGACCTAAATATTTATTGATGGTTTGATAAAGGTCTTGAGTGAAACAATATTTCTTTTTATTAGTAAAAAGAATAAATAAATATAAAAGTATAATAGTTGAGATGTTCTATTTCTTTTTACATAAAGTGTTCAAGAAATCATCTACTTAGACCATCATACTAAAATGAAAAAAATCATTTAAGACTAAACAAAACTCATAAGTAATAGACAAATATGTTAATTAGAGAAGGAAAAGAGATTGCTGCCTAAATTGATAATGCATAAACAATCTTGAACTGCAATAAGTTGATGAAATTTGATTGGATGTAGAGGTCAATTGCAAAAATTGCAAAGACCTTGTATCAGCATAAACACTATTGAACTAACACGCCTTATAAAAGTTGTACTCTTGGATTAACAAACAACAATTTGTCCATGAAAGTATCTTCTCGTTCAATTTGTGGTCCTTGAAATATTCTTTTGCACCAGCATAATAGATTGTTTGATTATATGAATCATCAACAATACCATACTCAAAAACTCGAAAATAGAATACAATAAACAAAACAATATATTTAACAAACAATAAACTTCATTAAATAAGATATAACATAACTTTAATATTATATTAAGAAATGAACTTTAATTATAATTTAATTTTACAAAATCAATTTATAAGATAAAATTTATACTTACTAACATGTTGTAATTTGGTTTTATTACTAGACTATGTAGGATTTATAACAAATAAAGCAATCTCACCCATTTAATATTAAACATTTATTAAAAAATCAGAATGTGTTAGAATTTTATTAATTTTTTTTAGTAAATATAAAAAGTAAATTAATATTTTTTATATGGTCCATTGTACTCTCAAATAAAATTAATTATATAAGTTCCTTTAAGTAGTGTATAGTATAATGTGACGGGGAATGAAGTATGAAAGAATAATAAAGTACAAAAGTAGAAATATTCAATTTTCCCAAAACTGTAAGCATGCATGGAAAGTATATACATTGTTCAGAGTATTGAGTGGGAGAATGGTGGAGCCACCTATGAGGGTGGTTTTCACTCACTATGCAAGAGACACAACTCATACTTTTTAAGCTTTATTTTTTTAAGGATGTTCTTACTTTTATTAATGCTTCTTTTTCTAGAAAAAAATTCACATTTCTGCGAAGAATAATAACCATTTTTGGTTTATATTTGGAACTGAAACCATCACTTCACATTTTATAAGAAAAATATAAAAAGGTTATTAGAAGGGTGACGGGTACTCAACGTATCTATATTTAAAATTATACAAATATAACAAATAAATAAAATTATACGAACTTAACTTCAAAATAATGCAAATAACCAATACACCAGAAATATTTTTATGACAACATTTTATAAAATATGTTTGATTTTAAAAATGTATAAAAGTATAAAGCGTATACATTGTATTAAAATTTATTCTCATATTACTTGCAAATCCTGAAAAAAAAACATTTTTTTAAAGATTTTTTAGATCCTACCATAAATAAAAACAACTATGTAAGATTTTACAAAAAGCTAAATTCTATAAACTTTCAATTTATATTATATGTGACAACTGTTTCGTTCATAATTATTGTCACATAATTTTGACTCCCTTTCCTGTATACTTTAGCCAAACCTTCACTTCTACTTTTTAGTCTTATCTTTCTAAATTATTGTATTCATATGCTTAGCTTCTTCTAGAACAACATACTTCTTCTATCAAGATCACCTCTTCTGCAACTCAACATGGCGTTCCTCAAATTTTCAATGTTTGATAGCATCCACTTTGTCCTTATTCTAGACATAGAACCAACAAACATGGGAAACTTAGATATCAATTAGTTTTGAACTTGAGAATCGAGAGAAGTCCAATAAATAACATGATAGATTTAAAAATCTTGACTAGAATTAAATTTAATAAATCTCATATCATATTAACAATTTACAAAACAAAATTAATAAATTTATCTTTAATTACTTGTATACTATTATATATTCTTGTATAAGATTTTCGACTCAGCTGTATAAGCAACTCCCCACTTTAAAAGAGTCATTTTCTTATACTATAAAGAGTAAAAGAAAGAAAAACTGTTATTTACATATTTGAAATTAGTTGAAGAATATGTGACTGAAGGTGGGAAGTAATATAATGAAATTATAATAAGACATAATTAGTAAGATATATGCTGATAAAAAAAACAATTAATAAGGTGTATTTTTTTTCTGAAAAATAGTAATAGATGTTCTAAAATTAATGAAAATATATTAAAAAGACTCGATTGATTAGTTCAAATTGTGATATGGCAAAAAGAATTGTAACATCCAAAAAATACAGTCTAAAACTATATAATAGAATAATTACATTAAATAATAATACAGATCAATCTTTCACTAAAGTAGAGTGTACGGTTATGGCCGAACGGCCTTACAGAAAGAGTTACAAATTTTGAACTGTACAGGTACAAATCTGACCGAACGGTTTACAAAATACTATTCCGAACGGTCATACCAAACAAAAGAGGAAGGTGATCGAACGACCACCTTACTATAAAACTAAACTACTGACCGAATGTCCTATTGTTCGGTCTTAACCTCAACCTCGACTAGGTTCTCTTCCTCCAGCGTCTCTTCCAGCAGTATGTCTCCTTCTGCTCACATCCACATGGATGATCATTGCAATGACAAGACGGACGTACATAACATGACAAGACAGGAAACACAAGGTAAGCTTATGTAATTTAATTCATGCATAATCATACATTCGAAACAATCAAAGTAAATTTCATCAAACGTTTCATACAAAACCTATTACTAGACTGACTATCCGGACTGTATGAAATCTGTGTAGCTACAAGCGTTCATGCACCCGGGTGATGTAGTAACTGGAATACTCTCATCAGCTGCCACCCGAGGTTAGTCCTATGTCCAAAGTACCCCTAAGGAATAGGACCTCCTGTCGTTCCCACACATGACCTACCCTCCTCTACGTGAGGACGAGTACTCGCGGAACATCAGGATGAACCGCCAGCATTAGCATGCCCACAGTCATACTTTACCAATTCCAATATTCATCCATGAGTCGTTCCTCCCCGGAACGCTCGTTCAAATCCACAACATTTCATTCATATCACATTCTCTTCATATTTCATTCATAATCATTCACAATCTCATCTTTCATTATCAATTTTCTCAAAGTCATCTTTCATTACCAATTAGTTAAATTCCATCTTTGTTCAAGGATTCTTACAGACACCGGATATCCTACGTTCAATCCTCACTCAGAACGAGGACGAACACTTGGAACGAAACAGAGAAGTCTCCCGTTCCAGAATAGAATAAGACCAAGAGGATTACTATCGGTTTGAGAAAGAAACTGAGTTCAATCCTATAAAACAGGAATGACTAGAACGAACGATCGTTACTTAATCAGTGAACCAATTTAGATGAACTGACCCTTGAGAGTTCTAACCGAACACCGAAAGAACAATACCAAATACTAAAGCTCTAAGCCGGAACCAAATGGATGTATACACTTCAAGACCTTCAGAGAAAAATACTTAAAAGAATTCACATGAAGAAACCGAACTCTTATGAGTCCTTAGCTTATTTGAGTTTAGCATCAATAAAACTGAATGCTAGTCAATGACCGAACACGGAAAAAGGAAAACTCTATTGAAGTTGGACAAACGTTATTTTCATCAAGATATATTATAAAAGGAATGAGACGATCGCTTGGTGTAAGACCAAGCACTACTCAGAACGATCACTTAGTGTAAGACCAAGCACCATTCAGACGATCGCTTGGTGTAAAACCAAGCACCACTTAGACGATCACTTGGTGTAAGACCAAACACCATTCAGACGATCGCTTGGTGTAAGACCAAGCACCACTCAGACGATCGCTTGGTGTAAGACCAAGCACCATTCAGACGATTGCTTGGTGTAAGACCAAGCACCATTCAGAACGATCGCTTGGTGTAAGACCAAGCACCATTCAGACGATCGCTTGGTGTAAGACCAAGCACCATTCAGAACGATCGCTCATGCACAGTATTTCGAAAAGAAGACGATCGTCCCCAACTAAGATTCTTTCCAAATGAAAGAATCCAATTTTAACCAAAGTTACTAGTGTTACCGAACGATCAATGACCGTTCAATGACGAACGTACATTATCATAGGGAAATTTCATATCCAGGACTCATTTATCTTCAACTCATTTCTCAATACATAATTTCATAACTTTATAAATTCATGTCATAATCAATTTTCATACAATCCATATCATAGTAAATAATCATATTCCATATAAATAAGCATATCATCATTCATACTTTATATACATTCAACCACTCAGCAACATGCATTCATTATCAACGAACATACAAACGAACATACAATTAAATTAGATAAGCTTCCCTTACCTTATAAAGTGAACGATCGTTTCTTAGAATCAGAATGAAGGTTCGCCTGACTACAAATTCCTTCTACTCTCAACGCTCAACAACTCTTCGAACTAAAATCAAACAACAAACCAAAAATGGTTTAGAATGAGAATATGAACCCATGCAACCGGAACTTGGTTTGCATGTACCAGAGAACGAACGACTAACAAGAGAAGAACTTACCAGTTCAGAACTCGAAACTGCTCGGTTCAAACTGAAGCTCTTGACGTCGGGAGTGCTTCTACGGTGTCTGAACGGAGATCGGAGAAGAGAAAGGGTAAGTTTTGGTAGAGAGAAGGGAGAACTTTTAGAGAGAAGGAGGAGAAATGAGAATTTCAGAGTTTTTGGAGAAGAAGATGCATGCAGAGGGTGTGATGTAAATTTTCAAAAACTCAGTTTTGTTAAAAACGAACGTCCGCTCCTCTGCTGACACCTGCATTCCACTATCTGATTCTGACTCCCCTCATCTTGACACCTGACGTCCGTTCAGAGGGATTTTGGGTGCGTTTTTAGTGGTTCTGAGAAGAATGCTCTGCTATGTTTTCCTCCAAATAAAAAATACTTTGAATTCTAACACAAAGATAAGCAGTACGTTAACCTACATTACATTATATATGCCATCAAACTTTTGATTCGGTATTATTACTATTAATTTAAAGTTTAAATAATGTGAAAAACGACACGAAAAAAAAAAAGAAAAAAAATAATTTAAACATTGGTGACAGTTTCTCCAATTATCTCCTGATAAGAGTCTCGTATTAATTAATTATTCCACGTGTTTCGTTTAAGACATTTTAACCGTTGCAACTATCACGATGGAATCCACAAATTAATGTACTATGATGTTGAAGTAAACATGTGATTAGACTCTGACCAACAAAAGAACAAGTATTCTGTGCAGTGATATACTTATACTTTTGCCTAGTTGACGTTAAATATACAAAACAACCTAATTATACACACCCTAATGCTAAGTACATCTTTTCCTTAAACTTCATATATGTTTTCATTTCCAACCTTTTTTTTATTATTACTTTTCATTTCAGGCACAAATTTTAAGACTCGCCTTTTTCCTTAAAAAATGGAGTATATGAGTTGTGTTCAGGTAATTGAGGTATAGGACAATGTGATAAAGTTCACAAGTTTTTATTATACCTTCTCACCTAAAATGTCAATTTAAATTTAAAAAAGAAAATAATATGAAGAAAAACTTTACAAAATTAACAGCAGTGACGAGACATGATTTCTATGTAAATCTATTATATTAATAAACTCGTGTCACTATAGTAAATTAATAAAAAAAATCATGATGATTCATTTAATTATGTTGATCTTTTGCGGTTTTGCAATGACAAAATTCAATAAAATCAATTAAATTCCATGTTAGGTCAGATTTAAAACTCAATAATTAAAACTAAAGTGCTGAAATAAGATTATATATTATTGCAATGGAACATATATAATTCTAGTTCCAAAAGAAGTGGTGCCATGCATCAGATGTGAAACAAACTAGTTATAACTCTGAAACCTGAAAATGACACTAAACTATACAACATTAAATAGTTTAACCTTTTCACCTTTTAGAAATCAAAACACTTAAAATCTGTTGGGGACCAAGATGGTGTCCTAATCAATATTATTTGAATGAGGAGAGAGAAAAAGAGAAATGTTGGAGTTGAAGCATGCAATAAAAGTGGAGAGTGGTAGCAGCAATGGCGAATATTATTTTAAGGAAACTACAACATTAGGCACAAGTAATAAAGTAAGCACGAAGGTTGAGGGAATGTCCCTGATCAATTAAATCGAAAAGTGTTTGGTTCTAAACTGTTTTCAAGTCCCGAAAAGCCTCTGGGCAGCACCCATGTTCTGCTGCAATTACACTGTCATCTAAGGAGACTCGCAAACCTTAACCATTCTTCAGTGCCGCAGACATCTTTCTTGAGATACCAAGGTCTGTTCATATTTTAACCTAAGCTTACTTAACCCTACGACATCTTCCTTATTTCTATGCATTCAATCATTTAAAACCCAACTTGTTTACTTTCTTTTATAACTTCTCACCACTTTTAAGACATTCTTAATTTTATGTTCTCTCGGGGGTGGGAAGGATCAATGTCTTTGTTTTTCTTTCAAAGCTTTGTATATATACATTTATATATATATATATATATATATATATATATATATATATATATATATATATATATATATATATATATATACACACACACACACACACACTGTACCTTTTTTTTTTCTGAGGATCTTTGTATGGTTTTGGAAAAGTAGTTAAACATGTGCACTGGTGCTGAATCTCGAGGAAATATAAATGGTGAGCCTGTGATTCCAAAGGTGGGAGGAGACTATGAGGGGAATAGAATGAGAACCATAGAAGATGGAGAAAGAGAGAGAGCTTGTTACAACTGTGGCACATTCATTCAAGGTCTTCTTCAACGTCTTCATCACCTTCTCACTGCGCTTAATCTTTCTATTTCTGCTTCTGAGGTTGGTGAACTTACCTAATTCTGTCACTATCTCTCTCTATATATATCTCTATCTGATAGTGTTTTGTTTCTGGAAACTTTTCTTTTCTTGCTGTTTCTGTAGCTTCTTTTTGTTTAAAGGTGAAAGTTGTTGTATTTGAAAACCTCATATTAGAATTCAATCAACGAAAATGATGCATGTATGCTTCGTATAAGAGATATCGAAAGATAAATCAGATAAGTGTGACATGATATTAGAAGAGATAAAAATGTGTTAATGATATGATTAACGGAGTTAAAATACTCATAATTATCTTTGATTAACTTATTGGTGTGTCCTTAATGGTTGGAAGGAAATTAGTAAAAACCCATATCTATGTTTTACATTATTCTGTGAACTATAATTTGTGCTTGAAATCACGTGATGAAGAGGAAAAAAGCAAGATTTCTTATGGAGACAATAATTTGGAGTAAGCATTGCTTTTATATTGTTTTGAGTATTTGTATTCATAAATTGCACAGTTTCAGTTAGGTATCTGTTAAAATGTTGTAAAATTAGTATATGTAGCTAGGTTTTTATATGTGTGTGTGTGTGTGGAAAGACCAACATTTTAAGAAGAACTCAGAAAGTTTGCGACAAAAACCTTTGAACAGCTCAAAATAAGTAATATATAATCACTCACTTTTTAATTTAATTTGAATCTTTGTAATCCCTTTAGTTTACTAATCAAAGTATTTTGTTAATAGATGTTGCTTTTTGAATTTAAAAAAATGCCATTGAATTGTATTATGTATGATAATCTAAGCTTTATTCCGTTATGTACGGATTTGAAATCTATTGATTTTTAAACCTTTTATCATTAATAATAGTTTATGTTTTAAACAACTCATAATTGAGCATTCTAGTAAGAACTGAGGCATCTACACGTGGATAAATTGTCTCATATTTTCCAATACTTAAATAATCGGTTTCTCTTCTTGTTAGAGTCGAAATTTAGATCTACGGCTTCAACAAGTATTGGTTAAATAATATTCTTTATCAAATAAATATGCATGAGATTTAGGATACAAATTATTTAAATAAATTTGACGTCTATATATTAATAAGCTCTAAAAAATA
Source organism: Vigna angularis (assembly GCF_016808095.1). NCBI lineage: Eukaryota > Viridiplantae > Streptophyta > Magnoliopsida > Fabales > Fabaceae > Vigna > Vigna angularis. The sequence goes on along the minus strand of NC_068978.1, from coordinate 15,944,458 downwards.
TATTAAAATAGTATAAATAGACCCTTGAAATCATTGAAGTAGCTTATATTTGCTTTCTTTCTTATTCTTTCGCCCAAACTTTTACATGAAATACAAATAATAATAATAATAAATATGGCTATTAAAATATATATTACGAACACATTTTCATTCAAAAACTAAATTCCCTATTGGAACCAAATGTGTTATGATGAGTACAAATTCACAAATAGTTCTTGCCCCCAAAATATGTAGTCTTTTGAGTGCATACAGAAAACAATAAAACTTGGACTGTCTATATGTGTATGATCATTGCTCAACAAATTAATTATGAACAACCAAAAAAATTGGTCTAGTGTTAGGGATTGAAACAGTATATATACAGATTAAAAATGCATATCTACATATATATATATATATATATATATATATATATATATATATATATATATATATATATATATATATTCATTGTCATCATCATTCACAAAAGAAAAACAACATAAATTGAATAATTTGTCCGCATAAACTTTTGAGGGTAAAAATACAATCATAGTAATATAAATACTAACAAGAAGATGACAGTGTTGAGAAGATCTTGGATACCCTCTTCTATGTAGCTTTTCAGGTTTCAAAAATATAAACCATTGATGCTTGAGGTTAATTAGCTAGAGATGTGGAAACTGAAATATGTATCTTACCATGGCTTAGGTTATTTTGCTGGTCATTGTTGGATCCTGGTTAATGCAACTGTTTTTGAGGTCAATTTGATATCATTTGTATTCTTCTGCTTCATCCAGATGAACCGGGACCGAAAATATGGAGGCTGTGTCTCTTTCACACCACAAAACTCCTTTTTCCCATGTTTCTATTTTACTGTCATGTCGTCATATATAATAATAATAATAATCATAATTAACATTGTTATAATTAAGTGATCTTGATCATAACATAGAGAGAGTAGAACATTTTTTTAATCAGCATAGATTAGGACATCATAATACATGGAACTGCGTAATTAAGAATATCATGATCTTGGTGCTTTAAACAAATTATGAATATGATCATGATGTTCAAAGCTACGTCTATAAGGCATAATTCTGCAATAGGATTGCATATAATATGCAGAAATTCGTGGAATAGATTTTTTTTTTAAAAAAAAATAGTAATTATTATTATTATTATCTTTTTGGAAAACTTTTTCAAAAGATTAATAAAATATAGTTATCTTTTCATTATAACCTAAACTATATGCGCACGTCTGTGAGACATGCTCATATTATCGCAGTTTGTGTTGGCGGCTTGTCTTGAACTAGAGCCTATGTCTGCTAGATCTGGAAGCAATTTTGCATTTCTGTCATGACTTTTTAATTTTCTCTTTGCTTCTTTTTCCTGCTGCATAATTAATGCATAAGAACTGCATATTTTATACACCAACAGAATTATGGCAGTAACTTTTCTTTTCAACGACTTGACTCTGCTTTTCTTGCTCCAAACCTGCATAAATTAAACAATTCCCAAGCTTCCATGTTCCCACTTTGTTTCTTTCCTCTCGTTATTTGACCAATTCTTTATACTTATTTTAACACTTTCTGGAGAGAAAAAATCCTTTTAACTTTTCTTTTCCTTCTTTCAGGTGATTTGACATTTTATAAATTGGAAAAATTTGCATACGTAAAACAATTTTTTTCTTTCTTTAATGAGTAAAATCAGGGAGAAAAGGATCATGTTTGTGTGCACTTTGCTTAATAGAAAAGGTTGTTTATATTTTAGAAATTTTGAAGTGTTAAAGTGTATATATCTATGCTAATTGAGATTTTCTTTCAAGTATATTCTTCTAAGGGTTTTATGGATCGATAGATGAAAAATATTTAATTGCATCTGATACAATTCAATATTCCAATCTTATGCGGTATATATGGATTGAATTTTGGTTTGTCATGTTCTTTTTTTAGTCAAAAAATAAAACAAATTTTACTTTCTTAAGTAAGTTAAAACTAATATATGATTTCTTACAGTGGCTAATTTTTAACATAAACGGCAACGTATATTTAATATAAAAAAAAAATATTTCATAATACCATAATCATAAGTTATATATAATTTAAAAAAAGAAAATGAAAAGAATCTCAAGTTTTTATGGGTTAAAATATGATAATTAACATAAAACTTGATATATTATTTGCAGCTTGATTTAGTTTTAGCATGGAACTATATATAATCCAAAAATAGTCTTGGGTAATTAACATAAAAAATTAATATAATTTTGGGTAATGATTTGCTTGATTTTAATGACCCTGCTATTATATATCCTAGCATTATATATATTCATGGTGTAAAAGGTTATCTGTATGCATGGAATGGAACTATATATAATCCAAAACTAGTCTGATGTTAAGAAATTATGTGCAAAAATCCACTTTGGGAGAGAAGATAAAGAAGAAAGAAGAATTATATTTTAACACTACATAGACACATGATGTTATGCATACTTATAAGAAAAGGAAATAGAGTTAAAGAATTGGTGAAACATGGAAATGTGTGATTGCAAAATTGCATGGTAGCAAAATCTGCAGAGTTATTACAGTGGTTGTTTTTCTGCTGACAAATGTGAGAAATTCAATTGCATGCAGTTGAAAGAAGAGTTGCAGTCTCTTGCAAAGGTTGCAACTCCTATAATAATGACTAGCCTGATGATGTACTCTCGATCTGCTGTGTCCATGTTGTTCTTGGGACGCCAAGGGAAAGTAGAGCTTGCAGGAGGCTCACTAGCACTTGGATTTGCAAACATAACTGCGAATTCAGTTCTCAAAGGCCTCACAATGGGAATGGACCCAATTTGTTGTCAAGCTTTTGGAGCAAAGAGATGGTCAGTTCTCAACCAAACCTTTTTCAGAACTATATGTCTCCTCCTACTTGTTGCCATACCCATTTCAATTTTATGGCTAAACATGGAACCAATCCTTCAAATGCTAGGTCAAGACCCTGAAGTCACAAAAGTTGCCCAAGTTTACATGGTCTTCTCTATTCCAGAGTTGCTAGCACAGGCTCATCTTAATCCATTGAGATCTTTCTTAAGAACCCAAGGCTTAACCACACCAGTCACTGTAGCTGCATCTTGTGCAGCACTCTTGCACCTTCCCATCAACTATTTCTTGGCCACATACTTGAACTTAGGGGTAAAGGGTATTGCATTAGCCACTGGTTTGAACTCTATAAACATGACTTTAGGCTTGCTGCTCTATGTTTTCTTCTCAAACAAACCACTGAAACCCTGGCAAGGAGCTACTATTCTCTCAGCCTTTCATGGGTGGAAACCACTGCTGAGTTTGGCATTGCCTAGTTGCATTTCAGTGTGCTTGGAGTGGTGGTGGTATGAGATAATGCTCTTTCTGTGTGGGTTGTTAAGCAATCCACAAGCCACTGTTGCTACCATGGGGATCCTTATTCAAACACTTGGATTCTTGTATGTGTTTCCGTTTTCCCTTAGTATAGCCTTGACAACAAGAATTGGTCACTCGTTAGGTGCAGGGCAAGCATCCAAGGCACAAAGTACAGCCATAATTGGGTTCATGACAGCATTTACTCTGGGGATCACCACCTTCATTTTGTTGTTTTTTGTGAGGAAATCATGGGGGAAACTTTTCACTGATGAGATACAAATTCTTGATCTGGTCACGACTATACTTCCCATTCTTGGGCTGTGTGAGATTAGCAATTGGCCTCAAACAGTTTCATGTGGGATTTTGTCAGGGACTGCTAGGCCTTATTTGGGTGCTAGAATAAACTTGTGTGCCTTTTATCTGGTGGGGTTACCAGTTTCTGTTTTTGCTTCTTTCGTCTACAAGTATGAATTGGTGGGTTTGTGGTCTGGAATGGTTGCTGCACAGGCTTCTTGTCTTTGCATGATGGTTTACACATTGATTCAAACAGATTGGGGGCAGCAATGTAATCGGGCAGTGGAACTGGCTCAGAAAACAACAGATCAGGAAAACAAAAATGATGAGGAAAGTGGGTTACTTGGTTCTAATCAATGACACTGCAATTCATTTTTTGTGCAGTGTTAGTTAACCATCTATGTTCATTCAATAACCATCTACTATTGATTCATCAGGATGTACAAAATTTAGAAAACCTTGCAAGTGAATAACTCATTCACAAGCGTAAAAATTGCTTATGCTATGGTCCACAATCAATCAATTTTTTGGACTCTCTTCAAAGATGCGTTCACTCTACACCATCACTAACATTTATGTTGTAACTAGCTTCTGTCCATGCACATACTGTGTTTCTTGTAATCCATGACCATGGGATTCCAACACCAGCATCAAACATCAAATAGATATAGACGCTTCAACGTGATTAATTAATGTCCAAAATATAGAATTTTCACTCAAAATTTGATAACTTTATATAAACATGATATTCTTGTAGAAAAACAAGAACACTCAAGTAAATGATGCATCACCTTTAAATTTGGATTGTGTTGCTTTGAGTTTGTATGTAGCGAGTGGCGATATCATTTAGAGGTTTTCTCCTTGCAATTGTTGTCATGAATACAAGGTTGTGTTGTATTCTTCAAAAGGAAAGTTTAAAAAAGTTAAAACCATCAACTAGTCTTTTTAAAATTTCTTATTTCTCATTTTATTTCACACGTTTTTAAGAATAGGAAAGGTTGAAACTTAACTTACCTCATCACACCATACTTTAATATTTTAAACAACTTTCCACCAAACTATAGCAATACTATACATTAATTATCTTTCCTTTGTACTCAACCCTTCTAAATCCCATATTGTAATTAAGAAAATTGTACCTATGTTTTCATCATTTATATACCAAGTTAACTTATATTCAATGAATATATGTTTTTTAATTCCAAATCTCCCCGCTTTCTAAGTTGACAAATTTTATTTAAACTACACTTACCCACTCCAAAAAAATATCCTTTCTAAACCCACTAGTATTTTAGAAATACTTGGTATATATAGGTGTTTGGAAAGATAATAAAAATAACTAATATCAAAAGGAAGCAAAACCCATATCAATTCTTTTCTATATAAATAATATGCAAAATAATGAAAGACAAAACAGAGAAAGGAAAAATCAACATATACAAAAACTTTTTAACATGAGAAAACCTAAATATAAAAGAAAAACACATAGGGACATAGACCACTAAATTATTTCACTAATAATAACTAATAGGTATACCAAAAGTTCTTTTGGAGTTTCCAAGGATCAATAGAAAAATATTCTAAGGTAAATAACAACATAAGAAAATCTCAATTGGAACTTCAATAAACAACAAAAAGAAACCCAATATATGAGATGTAGAATAAACTTTTTTTCCTCCAAGCTAACTTCTTTGCACAAACTTGCACAAGATACACTGGTTGATCTCTTCTTTTCTTTTCTCAGTAAAAACACTCACAAATTGTGTCTCTTTATATCCCATTATTCTCCCTTCAAAAACTCATCTCTTCTTTTATTTTCTCACTAGAAACACTCACAAATTGTGTCTCTTTATGTCCCACTATTCTCCCTTCAAAAAATCCTATGCAAAGGGTTACCTTATTTTAAACACCATAGTGGATTGAAAACTCATAAATAAAAATATCTTTTTTCTTTTTCTTAATTAAGTTAGTGTGAGCCCAATAAATTTGTGACCCACTTGAAAAATCTCCTCCTCACCAATTAATTGGTGTCATAGTCAACAAAATTAGCTTTCTCCATGTAGATAGAAAATTGTCCTCTAAGTAAGATCTTTATCATCATATCTGACCCATTTTTACTAGTATGAATATTTTCTAATGATAATTGTTTCATCTCTAATGCATCTCGTATCCAATCTAACTTCAATATGTTTTGCCCTTAAATGAAAAGTTAAAATTTTGTTGAGATGGATTGCACTTTGACTATCACAATACAAAACATATTTTTCTTATGACAATCTCAACTCTTGTAGGAATTTTTACATCTACAAGAGCTCCTTAACAACTTTTGTAACAACAATTTATTCTACCTTTAGATTTTTATAATATGGATTGTAATGACATTGCTTTCACTATAAAAGTCATCACATAGTCATGTATGCATCTGTATAACCATTCAACACAAGCTTATCACTTTTAAAGCATAAAAAAAATCTAGAAGTAGCTTTGAGATATCCACTTCACAACTTGTCAACACTCTTTCCCATGAGTATGAAATATGAAATATTCTACAATTCTTCTTTCTCAGTTTCATTTGTTCGAAACTACTTTGAGCTCAACTTGAAGTGACATGCAAGTGGAGTGCTAACAGGCATAGAATTATTCACTTCCTATAATAAACCTTTTTCATGCCAATGATTTGTTTTATGACACAAATCCTTCATTGTATCAACTCTCTTTTAAGATTTTGAATCTCATTATTATCATTACCAATAATCAACATGTCATCAACATAGAGCAAAGAAAATAATAAATTTTCCATTAGAAAATTTCTTCACAAAAACACAATGATCAAAAGAGGTTTTGTCATACTCGTGATTCATCATGAATTAATCAAATTTTTTATACCACTGCCTTAGAGCTTGTTTGAGCTCATACGAGCTCTTTCTCAATATGCAAAAACCATTCTCTTTACCTTTGATTGCAAAACTTTTAGGTTAATCCATATAAATCTTTTTCTCCAAGTCACCATGAAGGAATGATGTGTTATCATAAAAGGCTTCACTTCTTCAATACCCAACCTTTTAAAAATGGATAAGGGCAACAAATTGATGCTTGCTCCAAGGTCACACAATGCCTTGCTTACCATTATCTTTCCAATCTCGCATAGAATGATAAAGCTTCCTAGATCTTTCAACTTGGGAGGTAATTTTTGTTGAATTATTGAATCACACTCTTCGTTGAGCATTATGGTTTCATATTCTTAAAGTTTCCTTTTTCTAGACAAAAAGTCCTTTCTTAGGACTTTGGCAAGTGTACTAAATCGTTTTAAGTAATAAAACTGGTAAGACCGAATATCATTTTTCAAGAGACTCGTGTCACCAGACAATCATATAATTTCTAACTAGCTTAGACTTTCCATAATTTGGGTTTTAATGCAATTGAAGTAAATATTAAACATAAATGGTAAAAGTGATCCTTGATACTTAAACACTTGGAAATGGAAAGATTAGAAATGATATAAAATGGTATTATTGGGGGTATGATTTCACCTACTTCACTCTTATGTATAGAACATCACTTCCTCTTCATTAATATGCCAATGTCAATTTACTAAATTACTCAAACCCAATCCCTTGGTAGAGAGAGCCTAGACTTCCTTATTAGGCTCCAATCCCTTGGAAAACCTAACAATCATTTCCGCCTTAAGAATTGAGATTTAAGACAACCAAAGGTCCTAGTTCTATCCCTAGATACTATTTCCTTTAGGTGTTTAATCCAAGTCCAGATTTACCAAACATTTCCCAATATCAAGCAAACCCTAAAGTCATACCATGAGTAGCAACTTCACAACAAGCATTAAGAAAAGGAATTAATCACTAACAATCAATGAAAGATGCATATATTCATTCAAAACACAGTAGTTTACATAAGAGTTCAATGGCTACATCAATCCCCCGACAACAATGAAACTAGTTCTCCATGAATGGAAAACTCAAGCTTACAAAAATGGTGGAAATGGAAGAAGGAAGAAGACCCAAGGGTGAAGAAGGACTGTTCCCACAACTCCTAGCTCGCCTCCAAGAGCTCCAAATGAGAGAAATCGTGTTTGGACAGCAAAAGATGTCGAAGCCTTCCATTTTGGGGTTAAATAAACCCAATCTGCCAAATCAGTAACAATGCGCTTAAGTTCGTGCTCCAGCGCGCGTCAGTCAGCAAAGTGGCGCTCCAGCACCCATATGCAGAGAGCGCCCCAGTGCGATCCAGTCTTGGTGCATTGGCGCTCCAGCGCCCATGGAAAAAGGGCGCTCGAGCTAGCTTCAACAGAATTCTGGTTCTTCATATTTTTGTTGTTTTTCTTGTTTTCCTTGGTTCCAATACCTTCATTTGATGCAGAGACTTCTTCTAAGTAATTTAAGTGTGTAAATAAAGGGGTTAATGATCAATTTATCTAATTAAAGCTTAAGATGAAACCACTTATTAAACTAAACGAAAACTAGGATTTAAAAGGGAAAATGGTAAGAAAGAGTTTATATTTTCTCTAATTCAATACTGAAATCATGGTAAAATATGCCACTATCAACTCTACCTAACTTAGAACCTTGCTTGTCCTCAAGCAAAAGGTATTTGACTCTTAGACAAAACACAGTTTTCAAAAATACAACTGGATTCATAATACATTGCTTAACTTGAAACAACTAGAAATGTGTAACACGTTAGTCTTCCACTATGGTGCTCACAACACAATCAATTAATCAAATGCCATAGTTTATAAGATAACAACAGTCATGGCAAAATGCTTTACTGAATTATGTAGAACTAATCCTCACTTAAGATAGTGTTTCACTCTAATGCACTGGTGTATAAGGATGTGTGTCTATCACTCTACTATCAAAATGTCACACAAATCAACTTTGCCATTTGTTTCAACCAAATTAAGCACATTCACAGGCAAGTCAACATCACAAGGACTTTAATTGGCTTGTATTGTGGTGGAATAAGAAAGAAACATGGTTTTTTTGGATAACAAAGCACCTTGAGCTAAGAGATCAAACAATTCAAATCATGCACATAAGTTTCTCTTTTGCTTCACTTAGATTATAACCAATTTCGAACTTATATCCCAACTTTCTTTCATTCAATTCTTTTTCTTTATCTTCTTTTTTCTTCTTTTTTCTTCTTTTTTTGAATAAGATGGCCTTGATCATGTGTAACAAGCAAGCAAATGGTTCAAACAGAGAAACTCAGGCAAAGTCAACTGTGATCTAACATGAAAACATTCACAAGAAAAATCTAAGGTACAACACCCCACAAGGTAAACTCAAGGTTCCACAAACATCATCAAGCAACTACCATAAATATTGATCGTAGTTAAACATAAAGCATTCTCAGACCTTTTCATGAAGAAAGCAACCACAATTTGAACTAAATTGACCCATCTCAAGCATCATTTCATATTCAAGCATAAGCATCATGAATTAGCACAGTCTATCAAGCCAGATAACTTAAACAACTTAACTAAAATTGAAAAAGAAAAAGTTTCATTTAAGCAAAAGCTAAAACCAAATCAAACTAGCAACCAAAATAAAAGAAAGCAAAATAAAAAGTCATGTGAAGATCATGATGTGCTCTAGTCACTCATATCTGTAGCATCATCATCATCAGCATCATCTTCCTCGTCCTCTTCATCTGTATCAGTCACGTCATAATTTTCAGACTCCTCATTTTTTGCACCATTTATTGCGGCTCCACCTCCCCTAGTGAATTAGGTTGGTCCCCAAGCCACGCTACTTGGGCCGCATATTCCTCTACTGACATCTCTTGTATGGCGGCATTTGTTTTGATTCTCTTAGAGTTGGATGAAGAAGTCATTTCTGCACAAAAAGATTGAAACTAAAGTTTGCAAATGTGAGCCCACAATGTAAGTATGCATTTGTAACAAACAATCATTAGACTGCATGATCATGAGTTCACAAGGTAGAAAGCACACTATATATGCAAGAAAAATCGTAAAACACAGGTTGGAGCATGAAAAATTTGAAGCAGAATAGAAGACTAGAGTTGCTGCCAAATCTGATCTGGCTTGTTGGGTCTTGGGTGCCCCTGAGAAAAGGGCGCTGGAGTGCGACTCAAATGCTGAATTTGCAGTTCATGCTTGAGCGCCCCTGAGCAATGGGCGCTGGGACGACATACCAGAAACTAGTTTTGCGAATTTTGGCTACTCACTCTATGACTTTTGAAATTTGACACTTCTTGCTACTCAATTAAACCCAGATTAACATGTTTTCACTATACAAACTTGATCAAATCCATAAGGAGTGAAATTGAGTGCAAGAATGACAAATTAAGTGCATACTTCTAAAGCTTTCTAATTCTAGAGCTCAAGGCTTAACTTTTTGACACTTTAAACATACCTAAACTCAGCAAAACATAATAAAACATACATAAACACAGCAGAACACATCAAAACAGATTGAACCACTTCTATTCACATCAATTTACCACTACACTCAACATTACACCAATGCAACTATTAACATCACATAAGTTACAATTCATACTAACATGCTCCAAAATAACCAAATCAAACTAAAACATTCTAAAGCAAATTCAAACAATCAAAACACACTCAAATAACAAAATCATACATAAGAAATGTTAGAAAGCTGGGTTGCCTCCTAGTAAGCACTTGTTTATCGTCACTAGCTTGACAGATGGGGCAATTAGGTTTGATTCTTGATGTTGGTGTGTTTCTTCCTTTCATGACACCAACATCCTCTCAATAGTTTCCTAGTCACCAACTTGACTCTTCTAGAATAGGGAGCCTCAATTTCAAGTACTCCATTTTTCTTTATGTCCTTGATGACCCATAACCTATTCTTGATTCTCACTGGTTTTCCAGGTTTGGGTTCATCGCTTTCCATCACAGAGTTTTAGTGAGCTAGTTTCTCTTCCTTATCTTCTTCTTCTCCCTTCCCTTTTGGAGAGAAGCAATTAAGGCTCCTCTTGACGAACTTGGTAGCTTTTCGTGTTAGACTAGTAACTGATAGAAGTTCATCTGTAGCTTTAGGACTAGTCTCTTTTTCTCGATTTTGTTGTCCAACTTCAAAGACATTGAACGTTACCTCTATATCTTGGTCCTTTAATTTCAATATTCCCTCTTCCATATGAATGAAAACCTTGGTTGTCTTCATTAAAGGTCTTCCAAGGATGAGTGATATCTCTACACCTTTCTTCATTTCCATAACTACAAAGTCCACCGGAAATTGGAGCTCATCTATTTTGAATATCACATCTTCAACTACACCAAATGAATATTTGATAGATATATCCGTCAACTGAAGCATCATTAGGCTTGGCTTCAAGACCACTGATAGGCTGTCGTTGAAGCTATCAAATTAATACTACTTTTCAAGGCAACTTTAGTATTGTCAAGTAGTATTCAAGAAAGTAGATAGGGCTAAAGTAACCCTGAGTCGTCTCCTAACGAACACAGAATTGCTTTTGAATATCTGACTCTCACGAATGCTATGCAATGCTTATGGATAAAAGTAATATTTGGAGAATGTTTAAAGAACAAATAAGAAACTTAAAAACAGTTATGATGAAATAGGCTAATTCCACTACTTTTCCAAGATAGATTCATCATCGGTTATTCACGGATAATTGTTCAATTGATTATTGTTTAAGTTTCAAATTAATTAAAGTACATTCTTAATTAATTTGAGGGTGATCATGCATTTAACCAAAGTAAATTCTCAATCAAATGCAAAACCTCTCTAGACTATTAACAATAAATTCAACCAAAGTACATTCTCAATCAAATTCTATTGTGTTTAATCATGTCTATTCTTAAATCTCCTAACCAAGTTAAAAGTTAATCAATCAAAGTAAATTCTCAATTAATTATAGTTGAAATTATTACTACCAACCAAAGTACATTCTCAATTGATAGTAAAAACCATTTAATCATATGAAAGTTCCTAAATTAAATCAAAGTAGATTCTCAATTGAACCTAGAAACCCTAGAACTCATATAATCAATATGCATGTAGATTCAAACACATTATGATGCAAAAATCTTTACTTTTAACAAGATAGAGAGATGAAAGACATAGAGAGAGAACAACTTAAATTAATAATCAAAATAAACAATTGCATTAACTGAACGTAACCTCAGAATCCATCATGGAATTACAGCAGAATAGCCCTAGATGCTTAGCTCTCCATGAATGGAGTTGAATACAAGATGAAAGAAAAATGAGAAGAGTGTGAGAGAATCAATGAATTAAGTGAAGTCCCCTTTTCTGCCTCCCTTGGGTCTCTTTATATAGGCTTGATTGGGCTTGGACTCTGAATAGTTTGTTGATAAGATATTTTTTGTTGATATATTATATCTTTCAAATATTCATTAGATTAAATCAATTTTAAAGAATATTTGATAGATATTAACTCAATTATCTTATATCCTATATCTTCCAAATAACTAAAAGATTTAGATAATGATAAAATTATTTGGAAGATATTTTTTGTTGATATTCCCAAATTAAATTCAACAACTGAATTTTATCTTTTAGATTTTCTGGCTTTCCAAAATTGCACAAATACCCTGAAATTTCCTCTATTTGCACTTTAACCCCTTCAGAATTCTCCAAAATTGCACCAAAACTCCTGTTTGACCAACTTTTACCAGCTTTGAGTGAGGAAGGGCGCGACCAATTAGAGCTTGCCACGTGGCAACCCTCTTTCTCACCCAATTAGGATTTCAAATAAAATCTTATTTTGGCCTTAATTTGCAATTTGGACCAATAAAGTTTCAATTTCAGCTGCGCAAATAAATATTAGAACATCCAAGAATAATTTATGCAACTAAAAATCACTTTTTAGGTCTCTTTATTTCCAAACCCAAAAATTCCAATCATCACAAATCCTTTTAAATCAATCATTCAAGCACATGAATTTCATCAAAAATTTAATTTTAAAGCATAAATGTGGGCATAAATATGCACTCATCAACCACCAATCTTTTTAAGCATGGATAGGGACATCAAATTGATGCTAGCCCCTAAATTAATAAGAGCTTTGCCTATATCATAGCTCCAATGGTGCAAGGAATGGTGAAACTCCCTAGATCTTTGTATTTTGGAGGGAAAGTCTTTTACATGATGGCATTACAATTTTCTTGCACTTTAATTGTTTCGTCATCTAAATACTTCTTCTTGTTGTTGAGGATTTGCTTCATGTACTTTGCATAAGAAGGAATTTGTTGTAGTGCTTCGGTCAATGGCATGGTAATCTCAAGTTGGTCAAATATTTGCTTGAACCGAGCCAATTGTCTCTCCTTCTCTTTATTAGAGGGGATTTGGGGATAAGGAAGATGTTTCACAATATCTTTTTCTTTTTGATTTTTCTCTTTTTCTTGTTTCTTATTTCCTTCTTCTCCTCCAACAATCTCTTCTTCTACTTCTTTTCCTTCTTGATCCTCCTCTTCATTCTTTTCCTTCTCTTCTTCTTCTAGCTTTTCTTTTTCTTCTTCTTTTCTCCTAACCTCTTTTCCACTTCTCGTGAATATTACATTACATTCCTCCTTAGGGTTGACTTGAATATTTCCAGAAAATTATCCACCCTGTTGGTTTGCCAATTGCTTAGCTAACTGACCAACTTGCACTTCCAGATTCTTTATGGATGCATCAGTATTTTTCTGGTTTTGGATGGACTGCTGCATGAACATTTGCAATGTTTCTTCCAGTTTTGAAGTTCGATCATTCTGAGATGGATAATGTTGAGCAGGTTGAGTAGGTTCATACGAATTTCTACTACTAGAAGCTCCTTGAGCTTGTCTCCACCCTTGATTAGAAGGATTAAGGAAAGGGTTGTTGAAGAAGTTTTGTCGTGCTTGGTTCCCCATATAGTTGACTTCTTCAGGTTGGGAACTACTAGGAACTTGACAATGACCGTTGGGATGGTTATCTCCACAGAAATCGCATATCATTACTTGATGATGCGGTTGAGCATGAGCTTGCATTGCTTGCAACTGTTGAGGTAGCTTGGCCATATGTTGAGTCAGGAGCTCCATTTGTTGGGCAAGAAGTTTGTTTTGTGCAAGTATTTCATCTTGAGCACCAAGTTCATAAACTCCTCTCCTGTGCGCTTGTGTTCTCCCATGTTGACTCCGCATGTCAGTAGAAGCCATATTTTTAATAAAAGCAATGGCTTCATCAGCAGTTTTGAATAGAACTGAACCACCAAAGGATGCATCTTGTATCATCTTAATGTGAGGCTGCAACCCATTACAAAAAGTTTGCACTAGCATTTCCAGGCTGAATCCATGACTAAGACACTTCCTTAATAAAGCTTTGAATCTTTCCCAAGTTTCACAAAATGGTTCATCTACTCCTTGGACGAAAGTAGCAATTGCAGCCTTTATTTTTGTGTTCTTTGATGGTGGAAAGAAGCGAGCAAGAAATTTGTGTTCCATATCCTCCCAATTAGTCAAACTTTGATTAGGTTGTGACTCAAGCCAAGCCTTTGCTTTGTCATTCAAAGAAAATGGGAATAGTCTCATATACAACACTTTTTCCTCCCCCATTACACTCACAGATCCACATAATTCATAAAATGTGACCAGATGAGCATGAGGGTCTTCATTTTCCATGCTAGAAAATTGATTTGAACTGATGAGCTGGAGTAGAGCAGGTTTCATTTTTGCTAGCTTATCACTCATAGTGGGCCTTACAATACTTGAGAAGTTTCTCGAGCTTGTGTAAGTGATTGAGTCCCCTATGGTTCTCCTTGGAGGTGGTCCTACGCCAACCATTTCGTTCACTGAAGAAGTATCAAGAGCTTCTATGTTTTGATTATTGAAAGAAGATGAAGATGAGGATTTTGGGACAGCTTGTCGACTTAGAGCTTGTCGTCTCCTTGTGTCATTATTGTTTCTATGAGTAGTCTTCTCGATCTTAGGGTCGACAAGGAGTGATTCTGATGACACAGTTCTCCTTGTACGGATGTTTCCCTGCATACACTAAAGAACAACCAAACTCGATCCACAAGTTAGCCCAAAAATAAAGATAATAATTACAATAAAATAGAAAATTATACACAAAAGAATAGAGTTTAAATCGTTAAAAATCACACATAAGTCTAGTTTTACACAGGTCCCCGGTAACAACGCCAAAAACTTGTTAGGACTTTGGCAAGTGTATCAAATCATTTCAAGTAATAAAACCGGTAAGATCAGATATCGTTTCCCAAGAGACTCGTGTCACCAGACAATCGTATAATTTCTAACTATCTTAGACTAAAGAATGATTCCATAATTTGGATTTTAATGCAATTGAAATAAATATGAAACATAAATGGTAAAAGGGATCCTTGATATTCAAACACTTGGAAATGGAAAGATTAGAAATGATATGGAATGGTATTGTTGGGGTATGATTTCACCTACTATTAAGATGTCGGCAAGTGTACCGAATCGTATCAAGTAATAATAAATGGTAAGACCAAGTATCGTTTCCCAAGAGACTCACGGCACTAGACAGTCATGTGATTACTCAACTAATTAAGACTTTTTGAAAAACAATTTTTGGAGGTTTTGAATGCAAATGCAATAAAAATAAACATGAATGCAATTTGATCAATTGAGGCTAAACACTAGAATGAATGGATGAAGTTGATAATCTGAGATGATAATGTTGTTGGGGTTTAGATTTCACCTAATCACTCTCATGCATATAAGAATTCATCTTCTTTGTTAACGTCACTATCTAAATTACTTAAAACCCGATCCCTCGACGAAGAAAGCCTATCCTTAATTACTAGACCACATTCCCTTGCATCCCTAATAATTAATTCTGCATTACGATTAGGAGCTTAAGATGACCAAAACTCATACCCCCATCCTTGAGCAATACTGCTTTTGGGAGAAATTCTCCAGATCGTGATTCATAAGATATCTCTCGATACTCAGACAAATCATAAAATATAACAATTTAGCAAAGGAGAAAATCCCTAAAAATTAATGAAAGAAGCATATAATAATTCAAAACAAATTCAAATACATGAGAGTTTAGAGGTTACATCTTCCCCAACAAAAAAGAGTTTAGTTCTCCATCGTCGTGAAGAAATTAGATGAACAATGGAATGAAAGAATGGAAGAGATAGAAAAACCCTAGAAAGAGAAGATGAGAGCTGTCACATCCCCAAATCTACCCTCAAAGGGGTGAAACGTGTGTTTCTGTGCTTAAGCCATCAAAAGATACAATCCCTAGGACGTCCAAGTCCTGAAATAGATCAAAATAATAACAGAAAACAAGTCCAAGTGCATGTTGTTGGCGCTCAGTGTCCCACTTAGGGCGCCCAGGCAGTGTGCGGGAAAAAGCTGGCGCTCAGGCGTCCCTCAGTACAAAGTTAGCGCTCAGGCGCCCTGCACTACACAAACTGGCGCTCAGGCGCCCAGGCGCCTTGTGTGACCTCTTGTGCTCCTTTTTTTATGTTTTGACTGTCCCTCTTGAATTCCAACTTCTTGATACTTTTGCTCTTCTTTTAAATCATTCAAATAACCTACAAAATCAAGGGAATTTAGTGATAAAATCATCAAGTATACCCTCTACTCACTTATTCACAAAACTATATTAAAAGCATGAGTTCAAGCAAGCTTCTAAGTAACAAAGGGTTGATTTAATATCAAATTTGAATCACATATAACAGTATTTTCAACCGTTATCACCTACTTCACTCTTTTGTATAGAAAATCACTTCCTTTTCATTAATATGCCAATGTCAATTTACTAAATTACTCAAATCCAATCCCTTGGTAGAGAGAGCCTAGACTTCCTTATTAGGCTCCAATCCCTTGGAAAACCTAACAATTATTTCCGCATTAAGAATTGAGATTTAAGACAACCAAAGGTCCTAGTTCTATCCCTAGATACTATTTCCTTTAGGTGTTTAATCCAAGTCCAGATTTACCCAACATTTCCCAATATCAAGCAAACCCTAAAATCATGCCATGGGTAGTAACTTCACAACAAGCATTAAGAAAAAGAATTAAACACTAACAATCAATGAAAGAGGCATATATTCATTCAACACAGTAGTTTACATAAGAGTTTAATGGCTACATCAATCCCCCGACAACAATGAAACTAGTTCTCCATGAATGGAAAACTCAAGCTTACAACAATGGTGGAAATGGAAGAAGGAAGAAGACCCAAGGGTGAAGAAGGATTGTTCCCACAGCTCCTAGCTCGCCTCCAAGAGCTCCAAATGAGAGAAATCGTGTTTGGGCAGCAAAAGATATCGAAGCCCTTCCATTTTGGGGTTAAATATACCCAATCTGCCAAAGCAGCAACGGTCGAGCTCCAACGCGCGTGAGTTAGCAAAGTGGCGCTCTAGCGCCCATATGCAGGGGGCACCCTAGCGCGGTCCAGTCCTGGTGCATTGGTGCTCCAGCGCCCATGGAAAAAGGGCGCCCGAGCTAGCTTCAGCAGAATTCTGGTTCTTCATATTTTTGCTGGTTTTCTTTTTTTCCTTAGTTCTAACACCTTCATTTGATGCAGAGACTTCTTCCAACTAATTGAAGAGTGTAAATAAAGGGGTTAATGATCAATTTGTATAATTAAAGCTTAAGATGAAACCACTTATTAAACTAAAAGAAAACTAGGATTTACAAGGCAAAAGGTTAAGAAAGGGTTGATATTTTCTCTAATTCAATACTGAAATCATGGGAAAATATGTCACTATCATCCTTCATGAATTTAGCATAGCTTGGCATTTGCTCCAATGTTTCAATAAATGTACTATTAATCTGGAGCGTTTTAAAAACAAAAAAAATCTTACAAATTGTTTCTCTTGTTCTTTCTTGGAGGGAATAGAATAATAGGAACATATTATCTCATTTTACCATTTTCGCTCTCTTAACTTTTGTCTCCCTTATTTTGCTGCTCTCAGTTTTTATTATAACTTTTTCACTCTTTTTCACAATCTCATTGCTTCTTTCATTTTTCTCACTTTCCATATCACTTATATTCTTATTCTCCAATAACCTTCTACTCCTAAATTGAATTTCCTTAGATTGTTCCCTTGGGATAGGTATTGTGTCACTAGGAAATGTTCAAGGAGATCTCTTTGAGAGTTGTGATGAAAGTTGGCCAATTTGATTCTCCAAATTTCTTATTAAAGCTTCCTAGTTCTTGAAGTTAGTCTCTGTCTCACTCATGAAGTTAGAAGTCTACTCCACAAATGTAGAGGTTTGTACAGTTAGTTTCTCCAAAGCACATTCCAATGTAAACATGTTGTTCCCTTGGTTGTTAGATTGTGCTTGATATTGATAAGGAGGCTTTGATTAAGTAAATTGGATCGAACCACTCCAAGGTCTAATTGGTAGGCTCTTCCAATTTGTATTATAGTTGTTAGAAGGTTGATTATGTTGTTGGCCAATTGTGTTCACCTTCACCTCTTATTGAGTGACTTGACATTAACCATTTTGATTCATTCCTCCATAAAAATCACACACTAGAGATGTTGTTCTATTAAAAACTTTTTCGTGCATATTATCCAACTTTTGACTTAACTCGACAATTTGTTTTGTTAGCAACTTGTGTTGGGATAGGATAACATATAAGTATTAACCTCTAACAATCCATTTTTTCTATTTTAACGGTCAAATTGCATATTCACAATATTTTTTGTCATTAATTCAAGAGTCTCTAAAGCTTCCTCTAGTGTTTTCAAATTAAACGATCCTCCACTTGTTGCATCCATAATTGCTTTAAATGACGGTGCAAGACCATTACAAAATATCTGGACTTGTAACCAGTCTAGTAAAGCATGATGTGGACATTTCCTTATTAGTTCCTTGTACCTTTCCCAAGCCTTATGTAGATATTCTTGATGCATAAAAGTAGTGATTTCATTTCTCATTCTAGCTGACTTTGATAGAGGGAAGTATTTGTTTACAAATTTTGTAGCCATATCTTCTAATGTAGAAATACTCCCTTGAGGTTGCGATTGAAGCCAACTTTTAGCTTTATTCCATAATGAGAAAAGGAAAAGATTCAAATAGATTGCATGATCTGAAACTCCATTAATCTTCAAGGTGTCACAAATCGCTAGAAAATTCAACAAGTGAGAATTGGGATCCTTTGAAACTACACCTCCAAATTGATTATATTGGATGACTTGTTATAATGCAGGCTTGATTTCCAAATTGTTGCTTGAATAGGAGGTCCTACACTGCTACCTTAGTAATTATTAGGATCTGGCATAGAATAATCATGAAGAGTTCTCTCACATTTTATTCTACCATCGTTGATAAATGCTCTTTATTATCAATTAGTGACTTTGCTTGTCTTCAAATTAACTAAACATCAATTGTTAAGGTTTGGAAACTATAATCCAAAATATTATATCAATCCTCCAATAAAAAGAGAAAATTAGTTCTACATAATGTAAAAGCGAAAAAACAAAACTAGAATCAGTTAGAGTTGTCCTCCCTTGCCTTATGTTCTCCACCCTATTGATGGCATACCGCTAACCATGACCTAGCACATGATGAAAAGTTGGAGTCATCAATGGAAGATGAGCCTAGACTCTTTCTCTTAGGTCATCTTAAGCCATCATAAAGTTTTTAATAGAGTACGAATAAATTTAGGCCTTATATTTTGGACCAAGTAGTCTAGATTTTATTTGGGCCTAGTAGTCTAAATTTTATTTAGGCTTTGTTTTATGGGCCTAGTAGTGTAGGATTTTAATTTGGGCCTATTTTAAGCCAAGTAGATAGGGTTTTGACCACCGAAGTCAACATTGGGCCTTAAGCCCAACATGGACCAAGGTGGACATCAAAATAAGTGAGTTGAGTAAGGGATCGATATTTTTGGCCAAGCTTGGAGACCAAGGGAGCATTTGTGTCCTAGACATGTGGAAGCACCTTATTAGAGAGTTTTTCCTCCTAGTTAGTGGCCATGTGTCACTCTAGGAATTAAGAGTTTTTCCATAGATAGTGGCCACATGTCACCCTCTCATTTGAGAGGATTTTTACCACTTGTCTCCCTCCTATTAGAGAGGATTTCTCCTTGCTCTCCATGCCAACTAATAACGGTTGAATTTACCGTTATTTGATACTTAAGTTTGATACTAAAAACACCCTTTTTGACTTAGCAACTAGCTTGGAATCATAGTTTTGATGAATAAGAGAGTTGAAGGTGAATTTAATGGTTTTGTGCTAGATTTCCTTGTTTTTAACATGAATTGAGATGATTTGGAAGAAGAGTTGAAGTAGTAAGGAGTTGGAACTAAGGAAGATATGGAAAAGCATCAGAAAGGAGGATCGTAGCAACGCTGAGCGCCACAGGGGCCCTCAGCGCCAGAGTACACTGTCTCACGCTTGGCTGCCAATTTTCTAGAGCCCTCAGTGCAGGATACCCCTGGCTCGCGCCTGGGTGCCCTTTTCAGGGGCGCTGAGCGCCACTTCCTCGAGTCGCCTCACGCTTGCTTGCCTTCTAAGATGACCCTAAGCGCCAGTTCTGACCCGCACACCGCCAAGGCGCCCTAAGTGGGGCGTTGAGCGCCAGTCTCGTGGGCTTGAACCTATTTTCTGTTATTTTTATATTCTATTTAAGGACTTGGACGTCGTAGGGTTCACATCTTTGGACATAATAGGCACATAAACACACTCTTTGATCCCTCGGAGGCGGATTTGGATGCAGAAGCTCCTATCTTCAATTTCTAGGGTTTTATCTTTCATTCTTTCTCCATTATTCATCTAGTTTCACCATGTCAATTGTGAACTAAACTCTATTTGTTGTTGGGGAATGATGTAACCTTTGTAAACTCTCATGTATTGAATTGATTCTTGATTATATATGCTTTTATCATTAATTGTTAGGGTAATTCTTCTTCGCATATTGCTTGCTTTGTTTAACTCATTCATTAGCATGATTTATGATTTGCATGAGTACCGGAAGGTATCTTAAAATTCATGTTCTGGAGAATTATTCCCAGAAGCAGTATTTCTTAGGAATGAGGGTATGAGTTCTGGTTGTTTTAAGCTTCTGATCTTCAGAATTAATTATTACGAATGCTAGGAATCGTATGAACTAATAATTAAGGATAGAATTTCTTCGCCGATGAATCGGGTTTTAAGTATTTTAGAGTGACATTGACATTAATGAAGAAGTAGAATTCGTATATACATGAGAGTAAACTAGGTGAAATATAACCCCAGCAACATATTCATTCCATAATATTTATTTTTCAGTATTTGCATTCTAACCCAAAATAGTTTGTTTTCAAGTCTTATTTAATCAAGGAATCACATACATGTTTAGGTCGTGAGTCTCTAGGAAAACGATACTTGGTCTTACCATGTTTATTACTTGATACGATTCGGTACACTTGTTGGAGTCTTAACAAGTTTTTGGCACCGTTGCCGGGGACTCGTAGTTTAACTATTCTATTTGTGTGATTATTGATTAGCTTTGACTTGATTTTTTTATTTTAATTTTTGTTTTGTTTTGTTCTAACAGTGTTTTCTAGGGTTTTATTTTCTTGTGTATGCAGGATACAATTCGAACTAAAAGCAAGAAAACCTCGGAACCTCTTCTTGAAGGATTAGACGAGAGTAGAAGGAGGAGGAAAATCCGAACATCTAGAGAGTTGTTCCCTTCTCCAGAGACACTTTTACAACCTTCACCACAAGGATCTGACCAGAGCACTGAAGAGATGGCTGGAGAAAATAATGGCAGACGCACTTTGGCAGATTACACAACAGTTGTTGGCCCTCATCATTTTAATCGCATTGCAAGGCCGAGGGTCAATGCTGCAAACATGGAGTTAAAGCTTGCGTTGATACAATTGGTGAAAAACAACCAATTTAATGGACTGTCTCATGAAAGTCCATATGAGCATCTGACCACATTCAACTAGATTTGCAACACTGTAAAGATCAATGGAGTGTCAGATGACACTATAAAGCTTAGTTTGTTTCCTTTCTCATTGGGAGGCAATGCTAAGTTATGGTTGAATTCTTTCCCAGAAGATAGCTTTACTGAATGGGAAGCCGTGGTGGCAAAATTTTTGAACAAATACTTCCCACAGTCGAAAATCAACAAAGGTAAATAGGAAATTTCCTCTTTTAGGCAGGGCATGGAAGAGACTTTAGGTCAAGCATGGGATAGATACAAGAGCTTGTTGAGAAAGACGCCTACACATGGCTTTGATGAAGCCACAGTAGTCATTCTTTTCCTTGGAGGTGTTGGCTCACAAACCAAATTGATGTTAGATGCCTCGGTTGGAGGTAATATCAAGTGCAAGACTCTGGAGGAAGCTTATAAATTGATTGACAACATGGCTACTAATGACAATGAGATGCATAATGAAAGAGGAGCTTCATCTCAGCAGAAGGGTGTCCTACAGTTAGAATCTCATGATGCTTTGCTTGCATAGAATAAGATTATCACTTAACAATTGAAGAATTTGACGAAGAAACTCTCTCAATTGCCAAAGGAGCTACATAATGTTTCACAGGTTCAACAGAAACTCTGTAAATTATGTGGTGGTGATCATATCAACGGTCAATGTGCTTTTCCAGTGGAGGCCCAAGAAGACGTCAACTATATGGGCAATCAATTCCGTCAAGGTAATTTCAACCAAGGGTGGAAACCTCACCCAAGTATGGGTCAAGGTCAATTTGGGCAATCTGGGCAAGCAGGACAATTCAATAAACCATCGCAACAACAATCACAATGGCAACAGATATCTACATTATCTGACAAAACTTCAAAGCTTGAAGAAACCTTTCAACAATTTATGCAGGTAACTATCTCCAACCACAAGAGTACTGAAGCTGCTATAAGGAATTTGGAGATGTAGGTAGGCCAACTGGCCAAGAAGTTGGAGGATAAAGTTGAGAGGCAATTTGGGGCTAATACTAAGGTTAACCCTAAGGAAGAATGTAAACCTATTGTGATCATAATTGATGAGAGAGTAGGGGAGATAAAAGAAAGAGTTAAGTTAGAAGAAGAAAACGAAGAAAGAATGGGTGAGGTTGAGAGAAAAAAGAAAGAAAAGAAGAGGAGAGAGAAAAAAATTGAAAAATTTGAAAAGATTCTTCCTTACCCTAAGGAGTGTAGCAGAAAAGAAAAGGGGAAACAATTAGGATGTTTTAAAGAAATCTTCAAGAAATTGGAGATTAAAATTCTTTTGGCTGAAGCATTGCAACAGGTTCCTGTGTATGCACAATTTCTGTAGAGATTCTTAAAAACGAAGAGATATATAGATGAGGAAACCATTGATGTACAGGGCAATTGCAGTGTTATTTTGCAAAAGGCACTTTTTCCAAAAGTTAAAGATCCAAGAAGCTTTACTGTTCCTTGCATCATTGGGAATGTTAATATAGGGAAAGCCCTAATTGATTTAGGGTCAAACATTAATTTGATGACCTTATCTGTGCTTGAGAGGATTGGTGGTCTTAAAGTGAAGCCTACAAAGATTACTTTGCAACTGACGGACGGATATACCAAAAAACCCTATGGTGTGGCGGAAGATGTTGTGGTTCGCATAGACAAACTTGGATTTTTGGTTGATTTTGTAGTGATGGAGATGGAGGAAGATGTGAAGACTCCTATTATTCTTGGAAGGCCATTCATGAAAACGGCCAAGGTAATCATCAATTCGGATGATGGGACGATAGCACTTAAAGACCAAGAAGAGGAGGTGATCTTTAATGTCTTCAATATTAAGTAGTAGAATCAAGTGAGGAAGACTAGTCATAAAGTTGCAGATAAATATGCACCAGAGCCTTAAAGTTGCCAAGCCGGTTATCAAAGGTAAAAATTGTTTCTTGTCATAGGGTGATGGACGAGGCTTCAAGGAGAGGCCGATTGAAGCTGCGCGAACACGAACCAGACCTCCTCGAAGCTTCTTCGACGAAGAAATACGCAGCGAAATGTAGACGAAGCTCTAGATCGAGAGCTGACTCGAAGGAAACCGAGAAGAAAGCTCGAAATAGAGAATAAACTCGATAGAAACCGTAGAACAGTGTGGAATCACTAAACTGACCGATTAATCGGTGGGAATGGTGTTTTAAATAGTGGAAAGGGAAGAACGAAGGTTTGAGAGGTGTTTAATCGGTCAAAACTCGAGATCAAACGGTGAAAATGAAGAAATGGTGAAAAGGATGTGGAATCTGTGATGAAATGAAACTTCCGAAGGAGAAACTCTCGAGAGAGAGTGATGGAGCTGTGCCGGAGCGAGAGTGAATGAGGAATGGTTGGAAGATGTGGCTTCTGAAATGCCCTCGCAAGTGAGAAGGAAAAGTGAGGCGCTGACGATGATGTGAAAGAGGACGCGTGGCTGCAGATATGTGCGAGCAACTGTAGCATAAGTGGAGGAGTGGTTTAGCGTGGAGGATGAGAGAAAATGTAAGCACCATGGAAATGAAAAATGGAAGTGAGAGAGTGTGCTTGGAAGGTGGCTAGAGGGAGTCCTTGGAATCTCTAGCCTTGACCCTCAAGAGAGAATTGTTTCTGGTTTCAGAAAACTCAATTCTCATTAATCTCAAAAGTTCCATTACAAAGAGAGGAGCTGGGTATTTATAGTAACCCATGCTCCTTGCAAGCTAATACACGTATACAATAAAATGTAAAAATACTAAAAGAGAACATTGAAGACAGGATTCCATCACAGGGTAAGGAAGGAGAAGAAAAATATGGCGAAGGAAAGATGGTTCATCATGACTCGGTGGATGAACAATGCAAACTTGGTGCACTAGTGAGATTCAAGGGCAAAGTTTGAGTTGTTAAAGAGTTTAAAGATAATGGAGTCATAGAGATTGAAGCTCCATACTCAAGGAAAGTCAAAAAGGTGACCAAGAAGATGTTGATGAGTTGGGGTGAGAGGAAAAAGAAGAACACCAACATGAAAAAAATGACTTTAGCTTTATTGGGTCAAGCTAGTGACGTTAAAGAAGCGCTTGCTAGGAGGTAACCCAGTGATTTGAAAACTTTAATTTTTGTTATTTGGTGATGTAATTTTAAACTTTAGTTATTTTATTTTGTTTTTGTTATGAGCCTTCTATGGCACAGCATCTACTGATGGATGCTAGGTGATTGAGTATCTACTAAAGGATACTATGCTACCAGACACTTACTGATGGGTGTTGGAAGAGTTATTGGGTCAAGCTCGTGACGTTAAACAAGTGCTTGCTGGGAGGCAACTCAGTTTTCTAAACTCATATCTTTGTTTTATGCTCTAGTGTGCATTATTGATAACGGTTGAAAAATCGTTATTTTTATACTTAATTTTGATACTAAACACACCCTTTTTGACTTAGAAGCTTGCTTGAACTTATGTTTTTGCTTTAGTTTTGTGAATAAGTGAGTAGAGGATATACTTAATGATTTTATCACTAAATTCCTTTAATTTTGTAGGTTATTGATATGATTTGGAAGAAGAGAAAAAATACCAAGGAGTTGGAACCCAGAAAGGACAAAAATAGTACCAGACCGAACGGTAGGATGCGGGAAAATCCAAACCGAACGGTAAAGAACCCAGACTGAACGGTTACTGAGACTGACCGAATGGTCTAATAGAGGAGAAGACAAAGATCAAATGGTTCAAAACAGAGACTGAACGATGTGAAGGTGGTGGAACTAGGCCGAATGGTGTGAGCAAGAAAGACAACTATCGAACGGTGCAACTGAGGACCGAACGGCTGTAGAGAAACATAGACAAACCGAACGGTTTGTGAGAGGAGAAGCTGAATGAAGTGGTAGAAGACATGTCGAACGGTCAATAGTGTAAGACCGATCGGTCAAAAGTGAAACCGAATGGTCATGCGTCATTTGAGTGCCGGAGCTACCGCTGATCTCCGTTTTGGCACGCTGAGCGCCGCCGACGTGGGCTTGGACCCGTTTTCTGTTATTTTTTCTGATATATTTTGGGCTTGGACTCAGTTTCTGTTATTTTTCTACCCTATTTAAGGACTTGCACATCCTAGGGTTAGTATCTTTTGATGGCTAGAGCACAGAAACACACTTTTCACCTCTTAGGGGTAGATTTAGGGATGCGAGAGTCTCCTCTTCTCTTTCTAGGGTTTTTCTATCTCTTCCATTCTTTCATTCCATTGTTCATCTAGTTCTTCCATAACGATGGAGAACTAAACCTTATTTGTTGTTGGGAAAGATGTAACCTCTAAACTCTCTTGTATTTGCATTGATTCTTATTATTGATATATGCTTCTTTCATTAATTGTTAGAGATATTCTTCTTTGCTCAAATGCTTGTGATGTTTTATTCATGTATGGCATAAATCTTATGATTTGTAAGTATGAAGAGGTTTTGTACTCCTAGGGTTGGACAATTTAGGGATGTGACAACTCTCCTCTTCTCTCCCTAGGATTGTTATTGAGAGATATCTTACAAATCACGATCTGAGGAATTCTCTCGGAAGCAATATTACCTAGACATAGGAATAGGAGGATCGGTTGCCTTTAAGCTTCTGTGTAAATGTAATGCATGATTAATTGCTAGGGAGACAACACATTGTGAACTAGTAATTAGGAGTAGGCTTTCTTCACCGAGACATCGGGTTCAAGGTAAATTAGAAAGTGACATTAACATTAATAAAGAAGATGAATTCATATATGCATGAGAGTAAATTAGGTGAAATTTAATCCCAACAACAATATCATCAACTTTATCCATTCATTCTTGTGTTTAGCCTCAATTGATCAAATTGCATTCATGTTTTTTTTTATTGCATTTGCATTCAAAAACCCCAAAATTTGTTCTTTAGAGTCTTAATTAGTTGAGTAATCACATAACTGTTTAGTGCCGTGAGTCTCTTGGGAAACGATCCATGATCTTACCATTTATTATTACTTGATACGATGAGATACACTTGCCGAGGTCTTAACAAGTTTTTGACTCCGTTTTCGGGGATTAAAAATTTGTTTATCATGTTTTTGCCTTGGGAACCGATACTTGGTCTTACCATTTATTATTACTTGATACGATTCGGTACACTTGCCGAGGTCTTAGGAAGTTTTTGACTCCATTTTCGGGGATTAAAAATTTGTTTATCAAGTTTTTTGGTCTTTTTATCTTTTTATTTTTTTTATCTTTTTATATTTTTATATTTTTATCTTTTTATTTTTTTTATCTTTTTATCTTTTTATTTTTTTTATCTTTCTATCTTTTTATCCTTTTCTCTTTTATCTTTTTCTATTTTTATCTTTTTCTCTTTTTATCTTTTTATTGGGTTAAGCTCGTGACGTTAAACAAGCGCTTGCTGGGAGGCAACCCAGTTTTCTAAACTCATATCTTTGTTTTATGCTCTAGTGTGCATTATATGTGTTGATTGTTGAATGTTTGAGGGGTGTAGAGAGATTCAATGTTTTGAGTGAATGTTGATGTGTGAGTTGGGTGAAAAATACATGGAATTTTGAAAATTTGGAGTTGAAGTCGAGGGACCTTAACTAGGAACACCCAGGACAAGCCTAACAAGAGAGGGGACCTAAGTCACGCACGTCACTCAACACCCTTTTGAGGAGCGCTAAGCGCGACTTTCTGCTGTTAGGGTTTTTAATGATTGGGCTCAGCATAGGGTGTGGCCCACTTCATTCTTTTTACTCCCTACGGTTCACCCAAACCCCTTTTCTAATATTTCACTCTTTCTAAACTCTCCAAACACTCTCCCTAAGAAATTTCTTCACTTCTCCCTTCATTTTCCCACCTAAAACCCTATTTCCCACTCACTTTGCATCATTCTTCCATCAAAGTTTGGGGTTTTTGCTTGTTGTGCTGCTAGGGTTTTTATTTCTTCAATCTCTTTGAGCATTCTTCACTGATCTTTGCATCCCTAACCAAGTAAGGTCATGCATTTTATGATTTAAAGCATTTGAAAGTTTGATTCTTGATGAATATTGATGCTTATGCATGATTTGTTGGATTTGATGTTGTTTGAATCGATTAAAATTTAGTATTGAAGGTTGGGACTGAGTAGGAAGTGATTGGATAGTGCTTAAGGCCAACAAGGGTTGTTTTTGGGATGCACTGATTGGCGCTGAGGGCCCTTCTGAGGGGCGCTCAGCGCGATTCTACCAAAGTGATTTTTGTTATTCCTGGCTGTTTACGTGATCCTGGTTGTTTGATTTAGTGCAGGAGACGCTGAGGGCCCTCTGTTTTGCCCTTAGCGCTGTAAGAAGCAGTGTTCTGAGTTGTTTTTAATTTCAAGTACTGATGCTTGATGATGTTTGCTGTTTTGTGAATTTGTGTGGTGCAGGAATGGCTTCTTCATCAGCTAAAAGGGTGAAAACCATTGGAAATAAGAGGAAGGACAAAGAGCCAGTTCACTCAAACAAGTTTCTCTCCACTGCACATGAAAGGCCCTTCCTCACAGTGCAGGATAGGAGATTATTGATGGAGAGAAAAGTAGGACTCATACCAGCATTGGCCCCACAGTTTGGAAGAGAACTGGAGAGAAGAGGATGGGAGAACTTGGCTTCTTACCCAACATTGGCTAACTGTTAATGGTTGAAAATACTGTTATCTGTGATGTAATTTTGGTACTAAATACACCCTTTTCTGCTTAGAAACTTGCTTGGAATCATGTTTTTCTATTAAGTTGTGTGAATAAGAGAGTTGGGGTTGAATTTGATGATTTTATGACTAATTCCCTTTGTTTTGATAGAAAATGAGTTAATTTGAAAAGCAGGGATAAAGTGCTAAGGAGATAGAGCTCAGAAAGGTCCAGAAAAAGCACCAGAAGGAAGGAAGCTCGAGGCTTGGGCGCCCTTTTGGAGGCTTGAGCGCAGCAAACCCCCGCTCACCGCCTGGATGCCCCTTTTTGGGCGCTTGAGCACCAACAACACGAAGCTTGGGCGTCCTCTGGAAGGCTTAAGTGCAGAAAGAGCCGCTCACCGCCCGGGCACCCCTTTTGGGGCGCTTAAGCGCCGGATGCAAAAAGCTTGGGCGACCTCTACGAGGCTTAAGCATGGAAGACCACCGCTTGCCGCTCGGACATCCTAAGTGGGGCGCTTGAGCGCCATTCTCTCGGGCTTGGGCTTTGTTTCTGTTCTTTCTTCGCTCTATTTAAAGGACCCAAGCGTCCTAGGTTTTGCATCTTTGGCTGGAGTAGCATAACAACACTCTCTTCCATTCTCTGAAGGCGGATTTGGAGTAGCATAATAACATACTCATCTCATTATAAACAATATCCGTTCATCTTTGTGTTACTCTGCTAGTGATCAAACTGCATTCATATTTAATTTTCTATTCTTGCATCTTAAACTAATGATTTCATTTTATTTAAGTCTTAATTAATCGAGTCATTACACAACTATTTAGTGTCGAGACTCTTTTGGGATACGATACATGGTCTTACCATTTTATATTACTTGTGCGATTTGATACACTTGCCAATCCTTCAACACTAACGTAGCAGTGGTAAGAGAATTTTATACAAATGCCACGACGTTTGGCACTGAGACTTAGCAGTATTCGAGCTATTTGAGGGGTGAGAGGATAGCCTATGATGCTGACACAATTAACAGGTTTCTAGGCATTTAGTGGACTAGAGAACAATGCCAGTTTGATTTGACTGTTGAAGAAGGTCCTAACTTTGCTGATGTGGAGAGATTATTATGTGTACCTGGAGGGCATTTCCAGAGAAATAGGCAGGAGGCGCCTATTCACATCAGAAGATCTTCTCTGACACCTCTGGCCAAATATTTAATGGCATTCACATATGCCAATGTACAACCTTGCTCTCATGTGTCAGATATCACAACCAACAAGGTCATACTCCTTTATTGTATTCTCAGGGGCTTGAACATTAATATTTGGCAAGTGATAGCCATGGAAATTCAAGGTTGTGTCCATTCTGTGAGTAACAAGGCACCTTTGGGGCACCCCTCTTTGATGACCCATCTATGTGAAATTACGGGTGTTAAGGTATCCTCACCACCACTCGAGCGTCCAAGAAAGGAGATTGACGCTTCCTATTACACTAAGTATTGTGCATTGGATGAGGCAGGATTACCGATGCCACCACCACAGCCTCCTAGGATGCATAGGAGGGCACCACAGCCAGCACAGGAGTAGCCTCATCATGTTGCTCCATTCTAGATGAGGGACATGTACATGTCCTTGATGGAGGCAAGGATGAAGGCTATTTATAAAGGCGAGTAGGATTTGTTGAGGACTATCACAACCGCCTTTCCTGAGCGACAATTTATGTCTCAGGTGGAATTTTTGGCACGTATTGGGTAGCCTGCTGATCCATCACATGCTGGTGATGGAGCTGGAGCAGCTGAAGCTTCAACTATGGAGGAAGAAGAGGAAGAGGAAGAAGAAGAAGAAGAAGAAGAGGATGAAGAGTCACATGACATCAGAGGTTGAGGAGTTGAGATAGCATCTACTGATGGATGTTATCATCATTAGAGCAGGATTTCTCTTGTCTTTTGTTTTGAACTTATTTGCTTCCGTTATTAGTTTAGGATGTGATGTACTTGGCTTAAAACTTTATTTGTGGTGCAATGGTTTGATGATGGTGATGTTTGTGATGAGTGTTGCTTCATGATGTTGATTATATTGATTGATGTTGAGATGATGCATGATGCTGATATACAGGTGGTTGCTCATAATATTGTGAAATGGATGCATGATGATTTGTGATTGTGTTACTGAGCATGATGTTTATCTAAATGTTGGAACTTGAATTTGCTTGTGTAAGGATTGAACTCCAGAGTTTTTGATGAATGATTGCTATTACTTTGAAAGTATGAATGACTTTGCCCAGGTTTCTATGATTGAATCACTTGTTTGCATGTGTCATATGATCAAGGTCATCTATTGTTATCCCTTTTAGCCAATGCATGATTTTAGCCTAATAAAAGATAGCAAAATGTGTTCTATCCTTTGAACCTTTAACCTTAAATATTGAAAACCTTTTTGAAAATCTTTACCTTGAGTTAAGTTGAGAATATTTGTGGGGTATTGATAAAGGTTCAAGTTTGGGGTTGTTGGGAAATCTGAAAAGGGAAAATAAAGATAATGAGCATTGAGCTAAGTATTGAGCAAATGAAAAGCAAAAGAAAAAGAAAAGAAAAGAAAGAAAAGAAAAGCTCAATGCAAGGGAAAGTTGGCAATAAGTGAGAATGGTTTCTTGAAATGAGAGATTGTGTTAAATGATGAAATTTTGAATGGCTCTCTTAACTCAAGGATTTTGTGATTTGGAAAAACCAATTTTCTTCTTAGCCTAGCCACATTACAAGCCATAGAAAAGCCCTTGTGATGATACTTGCTTGTGAGTTTGATTGATTGTGGTTAAATAAAAGGAAAAGTTGATTTATGTGACATTGTGATAGTAGAGTGAGTGAGTCACCTCTATATACACTTGTGTGTTTGAGAGAAACACTTTTTTCTCGGTGAGGAGTAGTTCCATGTATGCATGATTACATCTTTGCTTGGTTGATCATTCATGAGTTTAGCATCTGTTGAATATTCTGTGATTATGTGAGCACCACAATGAGCTTAATTGAATTAAGGCATTTATTCATCTTGAATGATATTCTTTATAATAAGTTGATATGAGCAATTACTTGTCTTAAAAGAAAAACTTTTGAAATGTGTTGGAACCATTGTATGGATTGGTTGAAAGCTAAGTTACATTTTGTTTGCTTGAGGACAAGCAAAGTTCTAAGTTAAGGATTGTGATAACAATTGAATTTACCGTTATTTGATACTTAATTTTGATACTAAAAACACCCTTTTTGACTTAGAAACTAGCTTGGAATCATAGTTTTGATGAATAAGAGAGTTGAAAGTGAATTTAATG
This sequence comes from Vigna angularis, assembly GCF_016808095.1. NCBI lineage: Eukaryota > Viridiplantae > Streptophyta > Magnoliopsida > Fabales > Fabaceae > Vigna > Vigna angularis. The sequence goes on along the minus strand of NC_068978.1, from coordinate 15,912,983 downwards.
GTTTTGTCCTAGATTTCCTTGTTTTTAACAGGAATTGAGATGATTTTGAAGAAGAGTTGAAGTAGTAAGGAGTTTGAACTCAGGAAGAGATGGAAAAGCATTAGAAATGAGGATCGCAACACCGTTGAGCGCCACTTTAGGGGCCCTCAACACCAGAGTACACTGTCTCACACTTGGCTGCCCTTTTTTTGGAGCCCTCAGCGCAGGATACCCCTGGCTCGCGCTTGGGCGCCCTTTTCAGGGGTGCTGAGCGCCACTTCCTCGAGTCAGACCACACTTGTTTGCCTTCTGAGATGACCCTGAGCGTCAGTTCTGACCCATACACTGCTTAGGCGCCCTAAGTGGGGCGTTGAGCGCCAGTCTCGTGGGCTTGGACCCGTTTTCTGTTATTTTTATATTCTATTTAAGGACTTGGACGTCCTAGGGTTCACATCTTTGGACGAAATAGGCACATAAACACACTCTTTGATCCCTCGGAGGCGGATTTGGATGCAAAAGCTCCTATCTTCAATTTCTAGGGTTTTATCTTTCATTCTTTCTCCATTATTCATCTAGTTTCACCATGTCACTAGTGAACTAAACTCTATTTGTTGTTGGGGAATGATGTAACCTTTGTAAACTCTCATGTATTGAGTTGATTCTTGATTATATATGCTTATTTCATTAATTGTTAGGGTAATTCTTCTTCGAGTATTGCTTGCTTTATTTAACTCATTCATTAGCATGATTTATGATTTGCATGAGTACCGGAAGATATCTTACAATTCATGTTCTGGAGAATTATTCCCAGAAGCAGTATTGCTCAAGAATGGGGTATGAGTTCTGGTTGTTTTAAGCTTTTGATCTTCAGAATTAATTATTAGGAATGCTAGGAATCGTATGAACTAATAAATAAGGACAGGCTTTCTTCGCCGAGGAATCGGGTTTTAAGTATTTTAGATAGTGACATTGACATTAATGAAGAAGTAGAATCCGTATATACATGAGAGTAAACTAGGTAAAATCTAACCCCAACAACATATTCATTCTATAATATCAAATCCGTTCATCTTTGCTCGTTTGTCCAATTGATCAAATTGCATGCATATTTACTTTTCAGTATTTGCATTCTAAACCCAAAAGAGTTTGTTTTCAAGTCTTATTTAATCAAGGAGCCGTGAGTCTCTAAGGAAATGATACTTGGTCTTACCATGTTTATTACTTGATACGATTCGGTACACTTGTCGTAGTCTTAACACCAACCAAGGTGACTGTTTTAGGTTAAAGTTTCTGCCAATTTTGAGACACCTTAGCTTATAAATAGAGGTGTGTCTCCTTCATGTATTCACCTTTGAATTTGAGTAAAGTCATGTTGTCATTTTTGTGTCATACTTCTTATCTCAGGTAACCAAAAGGCTAGAGCATCCCATGTGATCTCCTCTAGCCACCTTCCTGTAGAGTTGGCCTAACATCTCTTAAATCACCATTAAACACCACATCCATCACCATAAAACAACCCATGATCAAGAGCCTTAGTCTCTTTTTCACCATATTTTCGTTCCTACCATCACCATGGCTTTCCTTCTAATTTTTGCCCAACCTAGCTAGGATGATTGTCATAACCTATTTTATTATTTTTTTTTCCTTATGTAGAGGTGGTTACCTTTCTCTCATAATAATCTCTCTCTATTTTTTAATCCCTTTTTGATTGATGCAATATTAAAAGTTAGGAATCATTATTATGAGCAACTAAAATCTCCCTTGTTGGGATTGAATGTAACTTCTCTAACTCTTTGTATTGCATTTGATTCAATATATGTTATGTTATCGCTTTACGTGTTAGTTATTTGACTTGTGTTTATTGTTTTGATTATTTAATCACTCATCTTACTTCATCAACTTAAATCGAGTGGAACTAGTTTAAGATTAGATCCAAATAAATCTCCTAATGCTTGTTAGACGTTAGGAATAAATCTTAGACTTTAGCTAGATATATAGTTTTATTAATTAATGTAAGGAGCCATTCAATTAGGAGTTTGGAATCACATTGATTTTGATAACCTTAGATCCTTAATTCCAAGAATGGGTTTAGGATTACCATAAAGAGTACTTTTAAGAACACTAAAGTAATGAACATAAGATATAAAATGTCAACAGTAATACAATAGAGAAAGATGAGCTAAGTTCAATCCTAACATCCTTACCAATATCACTTACTTCATGTTTCAAATTTATCCACCTTTATCATTGTTTCATTAACAAAATTGTCTAGAACATAGTCAGGTTTTTATAAACCAAATCTCTTACAAGTGTACTTGTTGAAAAAAAATGAGATCTTCATTAAACAATTAACAGATTGAAAACATGTAAATAAAAGTATCTTCTTCTTTTTCCTAATTAAGTCACTATAAACTTAATAAATTGATGAACCACGTGACAATAACATCATGATACATATATACCAAACACGTACATCACAAGAGAGATTTTGTTAAACGAGATGATATTGAAGTGAAGATTTGGTCAAATTGAAATTATATGTAGACAAAAGGGAGAAACGTAAATTGCAAGGGAGTGAATTGTTGAAAGAATACGGGAATAATATCAAATTGAAGATGTATCATCTCTATTCTAAGTGTATTGGCTCCTAACATTTAAAAGTTGTAGTGAAGGAAAAAAGACAAATGCACAATTAAAGGAAGGAACTGAGAAGAAAGTTTTAGAAGAGAATTTGAGCATCACGAATCCCACTATCATTCGCCAACACTCCCTTTTCTGTGGCTTTAGCGAAGTTGAGGAAGAGTTTTTGAGTTTGCAATTTGTTGAGTGAATCCCATCGTTATTCACGACACTTCCCTTTCCAATTAATGTGAAATTTAGTATTTTTGAAATTTCGATAATGAGAAGTTTTTTATAAAGATTTTTTAAATATCTCCTGAATATTATTGTTAACTTCCATGCTTATATTTATAGGTGTCTATAGCATAAAATCATTTTCTTAGAAAGCATTTTTCCTTGTCTGAATGTGTTATTAATCGTAATGTTCTATAAAAACATGTAACTAATTCAATATTTTATATTTGTTAATATCAAAACTTTAACTTGAGTTATAATATAACATTTTAGATTATATTAAACCAGAAGTTTTAACCCTGGTTACATTCTTTATGCAATTAGCAATTATTGATCATTGTTCTTTTTCTTTATTTGGGAGAAGTAATGCACAAAAAGTGAACAACTATATATATGATGTGATAATTTCACTTATAACTGGAAAATTCTTTTTAGCTACAAATAAGAGAAAAAAACTTTTTTATGTGTAAAGATTAGTTTTGTGTTTTTTCTTAAAGCAACTACATGATTATAATTTAAATAGGTAGGTTTCATTAATCCGTTTACACCTATTTTATTATGCAAATAAACTATTTGATTATTATTTTGTATGTCATTAATATAATTTGGTTATCTAATACTCCAATTCTGGTAGTTTAGAAATAATACTTATTATGTTAAATTATCTTATAACTCCACATAATTTTACTTATTAGTCTATATTTTCAAAACTTCAAAATTTTACCAAGATTTTCAAGCAAAGAAGTAAAGTAACATTGGAATCTAAGCAGTGAATTGAATTACATTTTCATGTCATGTCCAATATATAACTCCAAAATAATTTCAGAATATTATGAAATGATTGTGTTATAGACGTAAAGAACATGTTGTGCATTTCCAACGAAATACAAATTACCCTAGACTAAATATTTTTAAATGTATATTTGATGAGAATATAAATATCTTTCAAATTGTAATTGATTAATTAATATATTTGATCAAAAGTTACTAGGTTATATTATTTTATTAAAATTAATAATTAAAACTTAGTTTATAAATATTTAATATTTAAATAATTATAAATTATATAATTAAATAGTTACTACTTTTAAATAATGTCACAGAATAATATAATTTTTCTGAATTTTACTTTTTTTTAAAATTTTAATATTTTACATGTATAAAATAGAAAAATAACTACGGCCAAACAACCGTCCTATCTATTTTTTATTTATTTAATCTTTTACTAGTATTTCTGTATATAAAAAGTTCAAATCTACAGTTATTTTGTAACTAGAAAATATAACAATGGTAAAGAACAGGGTTACCCCTATTTCACAATACATGTACTAAATAAAACAAGATTTTTTAAAACAGTTTTAATAAAGTAAAAATATTTTTAACAAATATTTTAGTTTTATTGAGTGAAATAATTAATTTGAGAATAAATTTAAAACATAAGCTAATATTATATCTAAAATTTGAGAACAACCAATTTGAATTATTTTAAGCTATAACTATAGGGAGTTAGAAAAGCACGTGAGACGAATAATAATTATTAAAGAAAATATTAAAAAGTGTAGTCCAAGTTTCTAGAAGAGTGAAATGTAAAAGGTGCACGTGGCAAAATGTTATGGATAAGAAGCGGGGAGCCGCGTAAGCCGAGCCGGCGTAATGGTGATATCTGTCCACACTGATTCCACCAATAACGTCCACATTGGCAACATCGTTTTCCTAAATCCACGTGTTTTTCTTTCATATGACAATGCCTCATTATTTATCACATTTTACATTTCACTTTTGGTTTTTTCGTCTTCCCAAACATCACCTGTCACCGAACACTACATTTTTGGATACACTTTCAACCCTCCCTGGTCCGAATCAACATGTCTTCTTCCCACTTCCAACTTGGGGGTAGAGAGAGAAGACTCACGACCAAAACCACCCCTTTTTAGAGAGAGAAAGTTAACTCGAATATTCCTACTTACTCTTCACTTGCAGTTAACTTGGGGTGTTTTGAGACAGTTTTAGAACATAAACTTGGAGGGATTTTGTTGGGTGTGGTTAATTTTGGCTGAAAAATTTGCTTTTCGTCTGTTGTAAGTTACTTTCTCTTTTTTTTTTTTTCCTTTTTTTCATTCAATATACTTTTTTGTGTGATTTTTTTTATTTTTATTTGATGGGTTTCTTTGAATGAACTGCAAACGGTGGCCAGCTTCTCATTGAAGCAAAGGTTTGAAAGAGGGGAACGTGCTACATGGGTGAACACAACCTATGAGAAAGATTCGGTTTTTACTATTTTTTTGAGGTGGGGTGGCAGTGGATGATTGATTTTGGATGGAGGGGATTGTGAGCTGTTAGAGGAATTTTGTTTATTTATATTTTCCATTTACTTTGGAGGTGTGTTTATGTTGGAACGATTATTCAGGGGAGGTGGGTTTGTTGTTGGATTTTGAGAGTCTTTATTTCTTATTCTTGGTATGTATTGAAATGAGGGCTTGGTTATAGTTTAAGGTTGCAGCATGAGTTGCAGAGAAAGGAACAAAGGGGAAAGAGAAGAGAAGGAATATGAAAATAGTTCTGTTGCATTGAAATCAAAATCAGCGAGGCAAAACATTGGTTCAATAGAAGATGAACCGCTAACAATTGATGAAAGTCTTCTGATTGACCCCAAGCTATTGTTTATTGGGTCAGAAATTGGCGAGGGAGCTCATGGAAGAGTTTATGAAGGAAGGTCAGTGTGGCAAAGCCTTGAACTGCCTAAATTTTTCAATTTTTTGTAGTAACTTTTTTTCCCATTTATTGATTATTTTTAGTTTGTTAATTCGTGTGAAGAATTGGTCAGAAGACCAGTTAAAGGTGATAATTTTTCTTACATGTAAGACCTAGTAGTAGTGTGACTATTGTGTATTAACCTTCAATCAGCTAAGCTAACTCTCAATCATGACTGTATGGTGATATCTACTGGAATTATGTGCAATTGTGTTTTTCTTTTTATCGGCAAATGCCAATTTTTCGTATTTTGTTAGTGGGGGAGTTGAGCTCACCATCTCTCCCACCCTCTCTTCCAAACCCACTAAATCAACCTTATAACTCCCTATGTGCAATTGTGTATTAACCTGCAATCAGTTAAGCTAACACTCAATCATAACTGTATTGTAATGTCTACTGGAATTGTGTTCGGATGGTGGATATCACTTAAAAGTAAATGTTTACTATGGTTTAAGATAAAAAAGAACTTCAGATATGGTTTTTCACATCTAATGTGAAGCAAGTAGTTACAGCTTCCACATTCTGTAGCATAACTGACGTGATTTCTAGTTTTGTAACGGGTTTCCCAACACGTGTGAAGTTCCATATAAAGATGGAGATTTTAATGGATAGCTTCCAACTCTTAATTTGACTTTTATTCCAATGTTAATAATTGTGGATGCATTAGAAAAAGACAATGTTGCTATGGTATGGTGGATTCAAATGTACAATTATGTGTATACTTCAAGTGGTTTTCTGGCAGCTGGAGTGCTGGTTTATGTAGGTGTAGGTTAATAATTTTCCAGGTACAGAGAACGGATTGTTGCTATCAAAGTTCTGCATCGTGGGAGTACTTTAGAAGAAAGAGTTTCACGGGAGAATCGTTTTGCTCGCGAAGTTAATATGATGTCTCGTGTCCACCATGAGAATCTTGTGAAGGTGAGTAGTGTGTTTTGTATGTGGGATATATCAGCATATCATCAAATGTTATAACTGTATCTGCTTTGTATCGTTTGTTTCATTGAAGACTTATCTATGTATAGTGTAACGTGTATATTATGGTCTTTTGATCTTTATGCTGCTGTAGGACTAATAGATGCCTGTTTCTGAAGATAATGCATTTCTTTGTTTCTTCCAGTTTATTGGAGCTTGTAAGGATCCTCTGATGGTTATTGTTACAGAGATGTTACCTGGTTTGTCACTGCGAAGATATCTGATCACTATACGCCCTAAACAATTAGAGCTTTATGTGGCTATAAAGTTTGCCCTTGATATTGCTCTGGCCATGGATTGGTTACATGCCAATGGAATCATACATAGAGATCTGAAGCCTGGTAGGTACCCTTTAATTTAAAACATGTTACTCTTGGTACTGTAGAGTGTTAGTCATATATATCATTGAAGGAACTAAAGAAAATTTCTTTCTTATTTAAAAATTAGAATATGATTTGGGAGCTCTGGTACCTTAGATTTGTTATTTCTTATGGTGCTCTCGGTGTGCACCATACATTTATCTAGTTGCAGAATCTGTTCTGTACTGCTATTTTCAGTAGCCAAATTTCCTTCGTGGTTATAATTTTTGTTGAAGCTTCTTTGCTATCTTATTGGAAGCTAAATCTAAGCTACTGTAAAATACCTAAAAGCTACCATTAAAGCTAAAGAGAAGCTATAACATGAACATTCATATTCTTCATTCATGATTGATAGATATAAAGAATACAGTTATATAGCCTTAAAAATACCAACAAGTATATGATAACTCTACAAGTGTGATCTAACATGAAGGAATTACAATATAAACTAAATAATATTTTGACTTTAGCCTATAAAATCCTTTAACCACTTAATCTTATTTCTTTTGAGCCTCTTTAAGGTCACCCTATGAGTATCTCTCTGGAAATCATAAAGAGGAAACTGTTCATTTGGTAGAGTACCTTGTATTTCTGGATTGGAACTTTTGCTTTTATGGCAGCTAATCATTGTAGTTTTTGACATTAATGATTAAGTTTGAAATAGATTTATATAATTTCTAGTATTCATAGTCTGACTCACTTGAACTATTGTTTTCAAATTGCTACCATGTAGACAATCTGCTGCTCACGGCAAACCAGAAGTCGGTTAAACTTGCTGATTTTGGCCTGGCAAGAGAAGAATCTGTGACCGAAATGATGACTGCAGAAACTGGAACTTACCGTTGGATGGCACCCGAGGTGCGTTGTGCCTTATGAACAACATGTTATCATTCTGCTACAATTAATGAAAAAAAAAATTCACTGAAGTGTTCAGAAAAGCTTGTACTAATGTGATATAAGACAGATGAGTGGCAGACTGACTTGAAATGAACACTCATCAGGTTGTACAGTCCTAAACCAATACGCAGTGCACTACACACTGGCAATGCACAAGGAGTATTTGAGTTTAGATTTGTTGGGGTTTTCAAGCAAGATAAACAAAGCTGTTTATCAGTCATGATCTGATAGAGTTCGTGTATTTCTTCATGGATTCTGTGTAATCGTTACATTGAATCATGGTGGATGTTGGCAGTAACCTGTAGGGTGATTATAGTTGTTTCGTTTTTTTAGTTGAGTAAGGTTCCATTCCGCTGACATTATAGTTGTAACACTGACCTTCATGTATTTTTTTTTGTGAAGATATTTTTTATGATTGCTTGTGTTTTCCCAGTTGTACAGTACAGTGACATTGCGTCAAGGGGAGAAAAAGCATTACAACAATAAGGTTGATGTCTACAGCTTTGGAATTGTTTTGTGGGAGCTACTAACAAATCGCATGCCTTTTGAAGGAATGTCCAATTTACAGGCTGCTTATGCTGCCGCATTTAAGGTATTAAATTTCGCTTAAGATTGGTCATCCATAACTGGTTATCATGTTATGCAAATTACAAATGCTTGTATGTAGACAACAAATTTACTTTGTGAAAAAACTGATTCACCTTTGTTGTTGTTCATAACAATACAATTGATAGACTAACATATTCCTGACCGTTATACTCAACAAACAAAAATTATTAAAAACGACCACACATTAACTATCCATAAGACTCCAATGGCTAATATATTTAAGTTTATTTCAAACCCAACAAAACTTCTCCTTAAACTTAAATGTTTTTTTTCCTTCATCTTGACTTACACGTGCACTAACTCCTTTTCCAATTGTTGATTGTTCACTCTTTGACCCTATGAAATCCCACAGCACACATAGATAATTATAGCCACCACAACAATAACTCCTGTAGACCTTGTTGCCACCGCTGGCCATTGCAACTTTCAACCCTTTTCTTATCTGTTTCTTCTTCCTTACAATGATTGTCCCCAAACTCTTTGCACATCCTTCTTCGCACAAGGCCATCATATTGGTTTCTATTTCTGCACACTTCTTCTGCATGTCGCTGTTGTTGCTCACCCAACTTGACTCCTCCAACTCAGTTCTCAGTAGTAACCTTCTCCAATTTTCCTCTCCATATTTTATTCTCCTCACTGAGACTCTTCACTCTTTCTTGAAGCACCTAATTGAACGTCCCTGGGAACTGAATCTCTTGGTCTTTTTACTTAAGTTTCTTCGCTACTACCTCTTGTATCGCCTTCACCAACATTCTCACTTGTTGCTCCTTGAGCTCCATCCACACTCTTTATGTGTGTTGCACAATGAAACGATTGATCTCTAATATCATATCGTGTTATAGCCTTGCCACGTCCGTCTCCAGATCTATAACCCTTGTCCGATAACCTCGGTCGCCTTCTCCGCCTCTTGTTGCATCTTCTCAATTTTCTTGCTATTCACTGCATTGTCACTTCGCAAACTGTCAAGCTTTGCCATCAGCTTCTTGATCTCCTCCTTCCTTGTGGCATCTTGTTCACCAATTCATGGCCCTTGCGTTGCAACACTACAATCTTGTCCCTGATTCCTGACTATGTTGATCATCTTGAATTATCTGAACTATCCAGTGCCCCCACCAAGCTATGTGAGCTTTCCAAATGCCCCATAGAGCTATCCAATTTGCTTAGATGTCTTGCAAAGTTGTTCAATTTCATGTGCTCGGCACCGAAGCTATGTGTCATCATCAATAAAACATCTTCCTCTTTGACATCTGTGAGAAGGTAGGTCATCTCTTCCCTTCTATCCTAAGATCGATAATTTTTACCAAAATGCCTGACCTTACCATAGTTGTAACACCTATTCAAGTTACAATCCTTTGCATAGTTACCATATTTTCCACATTTAAAGCATTCAACATTTGAGTTGGTCAACCGACCTCCTCTCCACCAATCTCGACCTTGCCCTCATTCGCACCAATTGTATTGGTGGTTTTTTCTTTCAATTCTTTTTGTCCTCCACAGCCTCCACCACCATGACTGATTCCTCTACCACCTTGACATCTTCCTTTGCCTTGAGTGTTTTTAATATAGGCCATTTTCCCTTCTTTGATTATTGCTTTTGTTTGGAGTACTTGATCAAGTGGCTGCGCCTTCTTCTTCTTCCGTTGCTCGTGCGCCCTAAGAGACCCAACAAGCTCTTCAACCGAGAGCATTGACAGGTTCTTGGACTCCTCTTCATTTTTGTTGAGCTAGTTCACCATAGTTTCTACTTGAGTAATGTACTCGAAAACTCCTTTTGTCTCTTTCATCTTCATGCTTTCCAACTAGCCCCTTAGTGTTTGAAGTTGGACCTCCTTTACTCGGTCATCCCCTTTATGCTTTCTCCAATCTATCCCATGCTTCTTTTGAAGATTTGGCACTTGCAATCTTCTCAAAGTCAAACTCATCAATAGCTTGATACAATACGTACAAGGTTGCCTTGTCCTTCGAGCGCGTTGATTTCAATGCATTCATATGGGCATTTGAAAAATTTGTGGTGTGTGTTGGTTCTTCTTTGTTACCATTTTCCACCACCTCCCACTTATCTTGGGACTCCTCTCCATTTTTGTTGAGCTAGTTCACCACAATTTCTACCTGTGTAATGTACTCGAAAACTCCTTCTGTCTCTTTCATCTTCATGCTTTCTAGCTCGCCTCTTAGTGTTTGAAGTTGGACCTCCTTTACTCGGTCATCCCCCTATATGCTTTCTCCAATATGTTCCATGCTTCTTTTGAAGATTTGACACTTAAATCTTCTCAAAGTTAGAGTCATTAGCTTGATACAATACGTACAAGGCTGCCTTGTGCTTTGAGCACCAATGCATTCATATGGGCATTTGAAAAATTTGTGGTGTGTGTTCTTCGTGACCATTTTCCACCACCTCCCAATTGTCTTGGGACCTAAGAAGAGCTTTCATTTAAATACTCCAATTGTTATAGTTGTTAGATATATTAGCTTATCTTATCTTTATCTTTTTTTAATTAGTTTCTTATTATTCCTTATTTGTATTTTGGGTTTAGACCATATTTCTTCTATTATAAATAGAGTATCATGTGTATATATTCAACATAAGGGAGATTAATCTCATATATAGTTTTCACTATATTCAATATGATATCTAGAGCTTAAGATTCCTTATTTATGCTCTGTAGTTGAAATATTGGAGTAATATTTATGACAAGAGTTACCCAAATGTAAATACTGACAAGATATTCATCAAGATGGAAAAAAATGTCCATATTTTTTTGCACAAAATCCTCAAAATTTGTTCTTTAATTGTCCATATTTATATAAATAATACCTTTTTCTTTTGTAACTCACCTTACATGGCATTGAATTTCTTGCTAAGCATAACATGGTTTCCATTTGACATTGCAGCAAGAGAGGCCTAACCTTCCTGAAGACATATCTCCTGATCTTGCGTTCATCATTCAATCATGCTGGGTTGAAGATCCTAACATGAGACCAAGCTTCAGTCAGATTATCCGCATGCTTAATAAGTTCATCCTCACTCTCCAACCACCACCATTTTCAGCACCACCTGAACCGGACGACGAACCTGAGGCCGTGACAAGTAATGGCACAATAACTGACTTTTCTACGCGAAATAAAGTAAAGTTTTCATTTATTCGCCACCTTTTTTCTTCGAAGAGGACCAAAAGCTGATAGTGTGAGTTGTAAATTTGAAGAACCTTCCTTTTGTTGTAGATAAAAGAGTTCTTCTCATAGTACTTATAAAGTTTAATGCATTTACAAGTAATTATATCTAAGGTGACAACTACAGGGATGTAACATGTCCAACAGAAGTGTAGAATACGATGATTAACTTTTGAAAGAGTAAGGAAAAATAAAGGCTTGTTTATTTTATGCAGTTGATCTTTTGTATAAGTACAAGTTGGATTAGATTTTTGCCTCCTTTCTAAGACATGTTTTTAATCACAGTGAAGCAACACATTGTGTAGTAGTTGTATCCAAGGAGTGTTTAATAATTTGTTTCTGTTAATTGACTGAATGTCAATTTTGAAAGTTATGTGATTATTGTGCATATGATGATGATGATGCACATTGCTTCTTTGATCTGAATGTTACTGGTTTGTTAAGTATACCACAGGTTTAAAGAACACTAGTTTGTTTTTGCATTTTCCCCCATAACTAGAATTTTTTTTTCTCTTTTGATGTGTGGTGATGTTAAAAGTGAGACCCTGAAATTTTTGAGCTAGTATTTTGTGGAGTTTTTGATCTCATACGTCTGTTGCCAATCATAATGAGTGGATGATTTACTATTTTAGGATGATATATAGAATGAATGTTCTTTTTTGTATTGAAGTTTACAATTTTGAGTTCTTTTTAATACATAAATTATATTATATTTAAAATTTGGAATAGATACGTTTAAAAAATAGATTAAATTTTGGATTTACAAAAAACATTTTTATTTTATGATATAGGATTACTTTTAATTTCTAATAATGTTTAAAAAGTTTTTGATATTCAATTTGAAAGTAAATACTAAAAATATATATTGAAAGAAAAAGGATATTAAAAAAGTTGTATTGAATGCATTCAAGTTTGGGTGGACAGTTAGATAAATTGCCTGAACACTTAGATAAAACAAAATAATTAGATAAACATGAATTCAAAAAGTTGAAATAAAACCTTATTAATTAAGCCTTGGTGGCCAATAATCTTTATTAACTTTTACCACCTAATACATTTAGGTTATCAATAATTAATATATATATATATATATATATATATATATATATTATAGATTTGTAATTCAATACTTATATTATAGTTAAAGGTCAAATTACGCCTATCACACAATTTTTTAATATACCTCATCAAATCATTTTAGGTCATTAACTACTAATAACTATAAAAAAGAATTAATAATTTTTTGTCACTATTACAATCTCAACATTTTAAATAATAGTTGAGCAAGTCAAAATGTGTTTCAAAACATGCGGAAAAATCATTTAAAAGATATACTCTTAACTGAGAAATATTTTTCCATAAAATAAATATTTTCTTGGTCTTCTTCTTACTCAATGAGTTGTTACTTAACTATTACTCAATTCTTTGAAAAAAAGAGCTCTATAATTAAATACTTATTTTTAACTAAAAGCTTGTTTAGGAGAAATTGCCTTACTTGAGCAAGATATGAAAAAACCAAAACTTAGTAACATTTATAATTCGCAAATTTAATAGTTTTTAGAATTTAATGTTAAGAATTTTTAGTATACCAATACGCATAATAGACTTTTAATCACTTAAAAGTGTAGGTTATGAAAATTCCATTTCTCAAACAAAATCACCACTTGTGAAACCTCATCCTTTCATAATTTGAATTAAATCTACATAGGTTAAAAGAACCTTATTACTAAATATAATATTTTCATTAAAAATTATTCTCAAAGCACATTTTTTTTATCCATAAAAATAAGCATAAGTATTATAATTAGACATTGGTTATAATAAAGGCCCAAACGCATAAAGGCTCAAGAGAGAGTAATATCTCGTGCAAGAAGCTTTGAGACAAACATTAGATGAGAGAAGCGGGGTTGATGCGAGAGAAAAAGAAAGACCTCGAGGTCTCCATGGCAGCACTGTAGCAAGGCGTCAAGAAGGAAGAAAGAGAGCAGATCGAAAGGAAAGCTTCATCAATGGTAAGAGAAAAACTTGTATTGTTTCTGTAATTGTATTTCTGATTACAACTGAAAGGGAAAACTCTAACCTTTAAATAGGTTAGGAAAAAGGGAAAATGGTACTAAACAAATTAACTTAACTGTTACTACCCCTGAGTAGTAACAGAACTAACAAAGCAAACATCAATAGCCTCCCCTTAAGTTGGATTGTGTATGTTCATCAATCCAAGCTTAGGAATAATAAACTGGAAACACACGTGGTGCGGAAGCTTAGTGAAAATGTCAGCGAGTTGTTCATTTGAGCGAATAGGTAGGAGATGAAGAAGGTTAGCTTGAATCTTCTCGCGGACAATGTGATAGTCGAGCTCAATATGTTTAGTTCTTTCATGAAAGCTTTGATTGTGAGCAATGTGTCTGGCAGACTTATTATCACAATAAAGCGCAGCAACGGTAGTGGTCTCAACATTGAGATCTTGTAGGATGTAAGAAATCCATTGAATTTCACATACTATGGCAGCCAGGGCTCGATATTCTGCTTCGGTAGAGGACCTGGAGACAATATTTTGTTTCTTAGTTTTCCACGATATAAGAGAGGACCCTAGGAAGATGAAAAATCCAGTGGTGGATCTTCTAGTATTAGGACAAGTTGCCCAGTCCGAGTCACTAAAAGCTTTAATCTGGATATGTGAATCAGCAGCAAAGAAGAAGCCTTGCGAGGGACTGGACTTAATGTATCTAAGCATGTGCTGCAAAGCCCGATAATGATAATCAGTAGGAGGATGAACAAATTGACTAAGAAGATTAACAGAAAGCATAGATCAGGTCTAGTGTTAGTGAGATAAAGTAACTTTCCTATTAGTCTGCGATAGGAGTTGGGATTGGTCAAGTAATTCTCTTTTCTATACAAGGAACTGGTGTCACTTAGAAAAGGGGTAGTGCAGGGCTTGGATCCCAACATCCCTGTCTCTTCAAGAATGTCCAGAGCATATTTCCTCTGACATAGGTGTATCCCTTTCTTAGATCTGGCTACTTCAAAGCCTAAAAAATACTTCAACTCTCCCAGGTTTTTTATCCGGAAAGCACGATGAAGAAGAGCTTTTATATGGTATATTTCTTTGATAGAATCTCCTACTAAAATGATGTCATCTACATACATAAGGAGAGCTGTGAAATTTGTGGATGTTTTCTTAATAAAAAGAGAATGGTCAGATTTAGATTGAGTGTAATCAACAGAGAGTAGAAAAGATGATAGCTTATCAAACCATTATCTACTAGCCTGTTTTAGCCCATACAGAGACTTGGTTAACCTACAAACCTGACCTTTTGCATGAATGTCCAGCCCTGGTGGTGGTTCCATATATACTTCTTCATTTAGGTCCCCATGTAGAAAGACATTATCTACATCAAGCTAATGTAGATGCCAATTTTTTGAGGCAACAATGGCTAGAATCATTCTGACAGTGGTTAGTTTAGCAACAGGTGAAAAAGTAACTAGAAAATTTATACCTTCTTGTTGGGTATAACCCTTAGCAACCAAGCGAGCTTTGTACCTTTCTATGGTGCCATTAGCTTTATGCTTAATCTTGTAAACCCACCTACAACCAATGGAGTTTTTTCCAGGAGGGAGTTGAGTTAAGTACCAAGTACCGTTGTCTTGCAAAGCTTTGAGTTCTTTCTGCATAGTTGTGACCCATTCATGGTTTTCTTTGACTTCATTATATGACTTAGGCTCATTATTGGCAGATATGGCCAATGTGTATTTTAAGTGCTTCTCCGATAAAGAGTCATAACACAAAACATTGGAAATAGGATAGGGAGTTTTGTAATTATTCTTAACATGTAAAGAATTGGATGAGGAATGATTAACCGGGTGGATGTAATCATTCAGATATCCGGGGACCCTTTTGACTCTAGTGGGTCTTCTAGAACTATGGTCTTCTCTGTCATCAGTGTGATCAACACTAGTGTCAATGGTGGTGTCTTCACTATGATCAGATCCCTCCTCAGTATTACCAATCTCAAAAAAATTTTGAGTTCCATCACAATTTTGACTATACCAAAAATCATTAGGCAAAACACTTTCAATTTCCTTTTCAGCATAATTGGTCTCATTATTCTATTGATCCTTGTAAGGGAAAATATTCTCATAGAAAATCATTCCTGCTTAAAAATATTTCTCAAGTATTAACATCAAGTATGATATATCCTTTAACACCATTTTTATAACCTAAGAAAACACCTTTTCTAGCTCTAGAATCAAGTTTATGTCTGTTATGCTCTAAAGCGGAAGCAAAACATAGGCAACCAAAGGTTTTTAAGTTCAAATAGGTGGGAGGAGTGTTATATATCAAATCATAAGGGGTCTTACCATTTAGAACAGATGTAGGTAATCTATTTATCAAATAAATGGCATGAGATATAGCATAGGACCAATAGGCAGTAGGAATACTGGATTGAAAAAGAAGACTACGAGTTTTATCTAATATGTGTTGATGTTTCCGTTGAACAATAGAATTATGTTGGGGAGTTTCTACACAACTCTTTTGGTGTTCAATATAATAAGAATCATACATAGCAACACAGTTAAATTCAGGTTCATTATCAGATCTAACAGTTTTAACATTTTTTTCAAACTGATTCTTAACTTTTAAAATAAAATTATGTAAAAGATCTCTAGTTTGACCTTTATTGTGCATCAAAAAAGCCCAAGTATGCCTACTATAGTCATCAACTATAGTAAGAAAGTATTTATGCCCATGAATAGAAGGAATATAGATAGGTCCCCATATATCATAGTGTATTAATTCAAAACAGTCAGCAGAAACAGTGGTGCTTTGGGAAAAAGGAAGTCTATGTTGTTTTGCATAATTGAAAATATCACAAACAATTTTAGATGACATTTGAACATAAGGAAAACTTTTACATATTTGTTCTATGATTTTGTGACCAGGATGGCCAATCTATAATGCCACAGATCATCATTAACATGTTTACATGAAAGAACAGACTTAAGAACATAATTCTGACTAAAAATAGGAAAAGATTGCAGATAGTAAAGGCCTTTGTAAACATTAGCATGCCTAATTGTCTTCAAGGTAGAATTGTCCTGAATCTGACAAGTCTTAGAAGAAAAGCTTAGAGTGCAATTTAAGTCCCTTTTTAGACTTTGTACAGATATAAGATTAAAAGAAAATTCTGGAATGTAGAGAACATTGAAAATGATGAAATTTTTTGAAATTTGAATGGTTCCAGCATGTTGGGCTGTAACCACATAATTATTAGGAAGTTTAACATATATGGGTTTAATTTTATGAAATGTAATAAAGTGTTTTCTTCATGGGTCACATGATCAGTGGCCCCAGTGTCAATGATCCAAGAGAAATTACCTTGGTTGTCCCCATAAGTGTTTCTCTACACTTGACTAATATTGTGTGAAGGGTTATCAATGCCCTCTATCATTTTTAACAATTTATGCATTTGTTTAGGAGTGAAAATTTGCTTAGAATTACTACTATTTTCCTGTTGAGCATTCTGTGTCTAGGTAGAGGTAGAATCATCTTTACAAGCATTAGCATAACCTCATTCATTCTGGCTTCCCCTGTCCTGACTGTTTTGGTGGTAATTTTTCTTGTACCATGGTGGGTAGCCATGTTTAGAGTAACACTCATCAACTGTATGATTCATCTTGTGACAATGGGAACATTATTTCCCATAATTGGGATTTCTCCCTCTTCCTCTTCCTTGGCCACGAGAGGCAGTGCCACGACCTTGAGATTTCTAATTAGGTTTGTTAGAGGTGCTAGCCAAAATTTTGAAAGAGTCATTCTGACTGATAACTCCAGGATGTTGTCTTTCTTGCCTTTCTTGTTGCATAAGAAGAGAAAAGACCCTGTTGATGTTAGGAAGGGGCTCCATCAAAATAATTTGAGTCCTAACAGTTTGCTAGGTGCCATTTAATCCTTTTAGGAAGCAAATAACATGTTCAACCTCTCTATATTTTAGAGAGACTCTAGACAAATCACAAGTACAGGGGTTTTGACATGTGCAACAAGTGATTCTAATTCTTCCAAAAGAATCTTTATATCAGTGAAGTATTAGCTGAAATTTCTTTCTCCCTCCTTAATAGAATGGATATCTTGTAATAAATCTGAAATCTTGAAGTTGTCTCCTTTAGAGAATCTTTCTTTAAGTGCTTCCCACAAATCTTTGGCATTGTCAATATAGATAACACTTTCTGCAATCTGGGGTAAAAGGGTCTTGATGATCTAGGACAAAACCATTGTATCACATCTCTCCCAAGCCTCAAATAAAGGGTCAATTCTTGGTGGCTTTTTTATACTGCCATCAATGAATTTAATCTTGTTTTTGGAGAGAATAACTCTTTTCAAATTTCTGCTCCAGGATGAGTAAATGGTTTCATTAAGAATCTGGAAATGAGAGTAATACCTAGATTTTCTCCAAGATGAAGATAAAACGGGCTAGAGGGATTAATGGTGGGATCTGGGTTGTCCATCATGCTAAGAACTGGTCAAGAAACATGTTGCTCTTCTGATACCATATTATAATAAGGCCCTTGGTTATAATAAAGGCCAAAACGCATAAAGGCTCAAGAAAGAGTAATATCTCGTGCAAGAAGCTTTGAGACAAACATTAGATGAGAAAAGCGGGGCTGATGCGAGAGAAAAAGAAAGACCTCGAGGTCTCCATGGCAGCACTGCAACAAGGCATCAAGAAGGAAGAAAGAGAGCAGATCGAAAGGAAAGCTTCATCAAAGGTAAGAGAAAAACTTGTATTGTTTCTGTAATTGTATTTCTGATTACAACTGAAAGGGAAAACCCTAACCTTTAAATAGGTTAGGGAAAAGGGAAAAGGGAAAAGGGTACTAAACAAACTAACTTAACTGTTACTACTCCTGAGTAGTAACAGAACTAACAAAGCAAACATCAATAGCCTCCCCTTAAGCTGGATTGTGTATGTTGCTCTCGTGGCTCTCGTCTTCTTCCTCTCACTTCACTTGAATGTCGCTCTCGTGTTCTCCCTCTTACTAGTAACCAATTTCATTCTCGCAAAGGTCACTGTTGTTGGTGTCGCTTTCTCTTGTAAACTCTTACTACCTTCGCATACGCTAGGTTTAGGGTTTGAGTATTTCTTATCTCTAAAGCACTCCATAGATTTCAATCATTAAACGTCTAAATATACTAAAAAATTGACTTAAAAATGAGTTTTATATCCTAGAAAATAATTTCTAAAACAAAACCTTCAAAAATGAATTATTGAGAAACATGTTTCCTTCAATCTTTAATCACATGGAAAAGTACCATTCAATACAAATTCAAACTATAACTTAATTAAAATTAGGTTTAATCATTTCGGAGGTCCTTATTTGTGCAGAATCGTCTCAAATAGGTTCTCGTATTTTTTTTATCCCAATTAGGTCTCTGTTTTTGTAAAATTGAGTCAATTTTAACCTTGCCGTTCATTAAACTACACGATGTTAAATTTGTTGTGGTGGCATGTTGACTGTACAATGGTTAAACATGTGACAATGACTTGGTGGCATTAAAATCACGTGGCAATGAATGATGCTACTGTGAAACCCTAAACCAAAACCATTTTCACGCTTCCAAACCTCGCAGTCGTCATGAATCATGACGCACTTCCTTTCATCGGCCACTAGCTTCAACGCATCATCTTCTCCTCGCGAATCAACAACACAGAGCAATCTGGAAAAGGACAATAGAACTTCTACGCAGAAATCACCGCCTCACACAGAGCTTTACCCCACCGATCCTAAACCTCTGGGTGAGAATCGAACGACAATTTTCGACTTCCAATAGTGTTGTGGGATCAGCCGATGACGGGATTTCAACATTTGAAATGATGAAAAGTTGGTATTTAAGGATAAAATTGGATAATTTAAAAAAACCTTAAAGAGAAAAGTGATGATGGTAGAGAAAAAGAGAAGGTGTGAAAATGTCATAATCTCAGTCTCTTGTTCCTTTCTCTAAAGCTATATGCTATATTCTGTAGAGCCTCACGCGAATCTTCCATCTTCCATACATGAAAATGTCTTCTTCTTCTTCTTCTTCTTCTTCTTCTTCTTCTTCTTCTTCTTCCCTCCTTGATCAAAGATATATCTACAACAAATATCAAAGATGAATATTAAAATATGTATCCAAAGAAAAGAATACAGAGTGAAGGCCTTTTATCTTTGAAAAAGATTTTCTTAGAAGTATCCTTGGCCTTTATTTTATTTTTTCTTTCACTTTGTTTTGAACATTCCCCTTCATTATATGATGAAACAAAGTGATGTTTTTGAGAAGGAATTTCAAGATCTTTACCTTTGGATGAAGAATTTAAAAGCATGCATACCTTCTTCTCCTTTCTCTTCTCTCCTTTAGAAAGTTGTTTATTCAACCTTTCTTCTTCTTTTCTTTCTTTTTCAATTTTCATTTTCATTTTTATTTTTATTTCATCCTCTTTCACTTGTTGAGGTGTAAGAGGAATTAAAATTATTGTACTTCCTTTGTGGAGAAAAGTTACTTTATTGGTGTAGCCATCATGAGTGGAGTTATGATCATATTGTCATGGCCTACCTAGTAGAACATGCCCAACATCCATTGGCACAACATGACATAAAATTGTTTCTTCATAGTTTCCAATGGAGATAGGTATGTTTACTTGTGTTTTGACTACTATTTCTTCATCCTCTTTTATCCACTAAAGCTTGTAAGGCTTGGGATGAGGAATAGTAGTTAAGGCCAACTTTTCCACCATTCTAGAACTACAACAATTACAAGAGGACCCACTATCCACAATTAATGAACAAGTGTTTTCAAAAACTTTGCATCTTGTGCGGAATAGATTTTCCCTTTGTGATTGTTCTAGTTCTATATGTTGACTTCCAAGAAGTCTTCTCACCAATAACAACTCTCCTTCACATGGTAAGGCTTCTTCCTCAGATATGGAAGTATTGAATCACTAGAAGAATCTTCATCTTCACTTTGATGTTCTAGGATATAAGTAGACCTTTTGTTAGGACACTCAGAAGCATAGTGCTCTTTGTAACCACATCTAAAACACTTAGTCTCTTTTACCCTATCATTTTTAGAAGATTCTTTAGAGGGATATTTTTCTTTTTCCTTTTCCCTAGGTCCCTCTTATTTTGATTTGAGGGTTCACCCTCCCTCTTGGACTCTTTCCTAGGGTAGGAAGAATCAGAGTAGTCTCTTTTAGAGAAAGTTTTCCTCTTCAATTGTTGCTCTACTCTAACACAAAGTTGGACTAACTCATTGAGATCATTATAAGGTAAAAGTTCTACCTTATCTCTTATGTCATAATTTAGTCCACTTTGAAACCTAACAATTGTTATCCTTGACTCTTCTCTTATACCAGCTCTCAACATGAGTAACTCCATTTTTTGCCTATATTCCTCAACACTCATGTTTTTCTGTTGGAGTTTATGGAGTTTGTCCATTAGCTCTCAACATGAGTAACTCCATTTTTTGCCTATATTCCTCAACACTCATGTTTTTCTGTTGGAGTTTATGGAGTTTGTCCATTAACTCCCTATCATAGTAAGCTGGCACATGCCTTCTTCTTAAGGCATACCTCAACTCATTCCAATACCTAATGGGAGGTAGGTGTCTTAATCTAAGGTCTTTTACCAATGTTGTCCACCAATACAAGGCATAGCCTTGAAAACTTAAAGAGGCCATGGTTACTCTCCTCTCATCATCTATTTGGTGGCACTCAAACAATTGCTCAACTTTCATCTCCGATTCTAGATATTCTTCCACATCATCTTTTCCATGGAAGGGAGGAATGTCAATCTTGATTTCCCTTGGGTGATGCTCTCTCACTCTATGATTTCTCCTAGGAGGTATTTGATAGTGGTCATCATTGTGATGACTACTATAATGCTCAGGTTCACTAGGTAGAGAGGATGTATCTCCAAGGTATTCTCTTCTTCTATGTGAAGACCCTTCTTTCTTTTTATCCTTGCCTTGATTGATCAAAAGTTGACCAATCATATGCTTGAGCTCATTAATCTCTTTGTCCCTTTGTTGGAACTTTTGCTTAAATTCCTCTCTTAGTTGTAAGCTCTCACTTTTAGGTCTCACACTCCCTTGGACACTAGATTGACTCATCCTTGTCAAGTATGTAGAAATGATTTTCACAAGGGTTTCAAAAAATCTCACAAGTAATGAGTGAAAAGATTTTCACAAACTTTCTTTTTTTTTTGGTGAAAGATTTCTAAAGAGATTCTAGAGGCAAAAATGTTTCCAAGTAGCTCCTAGGAAGAAGAGGTGAGCCACAGTTGGACAAGCTTAAAAACCAAGTTCTTCCTAGCCAGAGTTTCCTTAGATTTATCTTTTACCTTAGTTTCTAGGTAGAAATCTTTCAAAATATTTTGAAATGTTAATGAAATGCTCCTAAAACCAAAAGAATGTTTAGCTAGATGTTATGTTATCATATATACCACGGAGACTTAGAACAAAAAGATCAAACAAGCAATTTAAAGAAAGCAATAAAGATGCAAAATGTAAATGCTAGACGGCCCTAAGTGAAAGTGCAAGTGACACTTGGAGCCTCTTGACACACTTCCACACTAAGAAAACGAAATTATACTATTACAATGTTCAAATGAGATCTTGGAATTGCTTCAAGAGCATTTTCCCAAGTCACTTAACCAAAAATAAAAAATTTACTTGAAACAACAAAGGTTCCGTGATATAGTGGCTTAAACAAGCTTAAAATAATGCCTAAAACAAGTGTAGGCTTCAATCTTTGGATGCTGTTATGTGCTACTCAAAAACAGTGTGTGAGTTGAGCTTTTTCTGGTTGGAAATGTTGTTGGAACAGCAAACTGCAGCTGCTGGATAGAGGAAAACAGCTACTATAAAGCCCTCCTTCTTGCTCCAATTTCAATCCCCTAACCACTTCCTAGAAGGCTACCATAGTAGGTGTAGGTTTCTGCCTTTGGATGCCTCAATCAGATTGCACATCTGCTCCAAAATCCACTAGAAACAACACCAAACATATCTAAGAAATTTGCACCAGTTTTAGCACATTCCACCAGAATTTACAATTCAAGTTTCGGGAATGGACAGTTTAGAGGCCAAAAATAGGGAATTCAAATGGAACATCACACAAATAATAGCAAGCACTCAAAAGGAACCTAATAAAGGCACTAGAGTAGATTAAGAAAGCAAGAAAAATCGAAATCACAGTTCAAAATTCATTCCAGTTACAAACTGTTTGATAATTTCCAAAGTGTTTGATGAAATGCCCCAAAGAACTTCAGATTTTGTGTTTTTGACTTTCAGGGCTTGTAAACTGGATTGCGCAATTCCATAAGCTTTTTAACACTTGATGTTACTTCTTTTAATCATTTATTTTCAATATAAACATAGAACTAGCTTTTACCAATCCAGATTTGGAATAAATTAAAGGAATTCTTTTCAAACAGCTCCTAGGAATGCAAAACTGCACGAGAAAAAGTGAACTGATATGGTGGTTTTAAACCCAAAAACAAGTGGAAGTGATTCAACAGCTCATGTGAGTGATCAGATAGCTTTGCTTGATGATTTTAAGTGTGTTCAAACTCTTAAACAACTCAGAAACTGTTTAAACTCAAAATCACTGGTTCACTTCCCTTTTAACCTCAAAAATTAATGGTTTAAAGACCAAATCTGCATATAGGCTAAAATTTGACCAAATGAACAGTGCTATCAACTTTCAAACATCAATTTAAACTTGTTGAAGCTTTTAAACAACACAGAAACAACACCAACTGAAATCAGACCTTGCAATAGCCAAATATGCAGTAAAAACACCAATTCACCACCAAAATCAGTTTTAACATAATCAAAAGCTGGAACAGTGATCAAATTGACTCAAGGAAGTGTAAATTCACTGATCTAAGCTAGAATTGGAAAGCTTAGCATGACCAAACTCAGATTACACAGTTCAAATATGTTGAGCATGGTGAAAAGCTGGAAAGCAAACTGTAACAGTGGAATGCTAGTGTTTGTGCACAACCAAGCTATGCAAATTGCATTTCATTGCTTATTATGGTTTGCTACACCTTTAGCATCCTTCAATAGCATCAAACAAAGTTGTACAAAGCTTTAGAATCAAAGAAACCGAACGGAAAACAGATCCATGAATTGAAACAGAAATAAATTTTTCTGCAGTAGAGCTCACACAGTATTGAAATCAGAATTGATTGCTAGTGCTTCAACTTGTATCACCAAGGCTAGAACAAGTTCTCATTGCCTTTATTGGTAGATATATAGCTTGTCTAGCACTTGAACTCAAGCAAAAACGACAACTATCACAACTGAACAGATTAACAAAACTGGACAAAAACAACACTACAACAAAAGGTGCACAAGACAATGATAAACTGAAATTTAAATTTAAAGCTGGAAATGACATAAACAAGGAACCTTCACCATTTAAAATGAAAAGTAAACATGAGCACACAATAGAAACATGAAATCAGTGATTGGAAATAGAAAAACAGAAGCAAAAGATACTAAAAACAAAAACTGGAAACAGAATTAGAATGGACAACAGAAAACACCAATTGAAGTGCAAAGATGGAAGAATAGCTTAGCTCTTGCTACGTGGACGACCTAAGCTCATGATACCACTTGATGGAAGCATGCCTAGGCTTGGAACTCGCAAGTAGCAACTCCAAAAACCAAGCATTGATGGTGCAGCGGAATGAATGAAACTGAATGGTGTTTTGATGTGTTTAAGGGAAGGAGTGTGTATAGAGACCTCTCAGCTTAGAAGGCCTTCCTACTATGAAAGGAACCTAGAGGAAAGGGTAGAGAAAGTGAAGAGAAAGAGTGACTTAAGAGCAATAGGGTTGGGAAATGAATTCAGCAGCATTTCACTAAGCTCAAAAGTGAAAATTACAAAGGGGAGGCCCTCTTATTTATAGGTGAAGAGGGGCCTCAATTCTGATCTAATTTCCCTCCAAAATTCAAAATAAGAAACGAGCTTGAAGGCCAAGCTACCTATGTAATAGGAAGCATGCTAGGTCACATGGAAAATGCTGCTAAAACGTGCTTCATGCAGCTCCACTGGCGCTGGAGCGCCCCTCAACTTAAGGCGCCTAGGCTGACGTGAGCTGGGAAGTCCATTTGGTGCATCTACGCTGGGAACCCCCCTGTCTGAGGGCGTTGGAGCGGCCCTGGTGCTGATTCCTTGAAGAATGCTTTTCCCAAATCATATTGGTTGGCCATGGTTCTTGCCTTTATTGTATCCTACAAAACAAAACAACCACATAGTATTACAAGAGGAATCCTTCTAAGACATCAAGAAAGAGCCTTTAAAAGTTCTTTTTCAACTTCTCTTTCCTAGCCTTAGCATGAGTTAGTACTCCTTTGGATGACTTGCCTAAATAGGTTTCCATCAGCGTCTTCATGCTAGGCTGCGCTAGGTGGCTCTGGAAGCGCTGCACCTACGTTGGAAACTTCGACAGCGCCACGTGGTCGACTGTAAGACTCATGAAAAATATTTATAATAGTAAATTTTTAGCATTTTATTAGTAATAATAATTTTAATGGATAGAAAAAAATGTAAATTTTGGATATAAAATTATAGTAATTCTAGAAGGAGAGCTTCAAAATTTTGATAACTTATTTAGGATTTTTAAAAAAATTGAATAGTAAAAAGTGAATAGTGAATAGTAAAAAGTGAATAGTGAATAGAAAAAAAAAATTCTTAGCATGGAAGAAATTAGGATTCCTTAGCATGGATGGAATTAGGTTCAGATTTAATCAAGTGGCTAATTAAAATATTATTTTTAAATAATATTAAAATAATAAATAATATTAAAATAATTAATGAATAGTAAATTTTTTTACCTATAAATAGCCATGGGAGGGAAGGGTATTCTACACCAAGAAAAGAGGAATCAAGTGAGAGCTTGAGAAATATAGAAGGAAGAGTTAGGGAGAAATTTTTAGTTGCAAGAAGAGTAGAGGTTCTGAAGAGTTTTCGGGGAAACAAATTCGGAGCAAGAGATTAAGTCTGGAATAGAGGTAGGGGAGCTAACCTTTCTATGCTTTTATAATATGATTTAGTATTGTTTTATTTCTATTCATGTTTTGAAATTCTGTGTGAATACTGTTAATACTTACTATATAACTATCTATATTGAATTTCGGTGTTAATATTATATGTTGTTGTTTTAAATCTGTTAATAAGAAATTTGTTAAAAACTAGTGGAGGAACACTTTGGCTAAGGAAAGACTTGGTACTTAAGTTGTCCATTGTGACGCACCTCTCTTTCCTGGAAGTCTACTCGACAGGTTTTTAACTTAAATCTTGTGTACAGATTATGTAGTGTTAAATTATCATGTAATATATCTTGTTGGAATATATTCAGTTTGTATGATTTCTGAAATGATTGAAGTTTATTTGATTTGAATTTATGCATCTGAACATGTATGAGTATTACGGGGAGATGTCGTAAGGGTATAATATGAGTCGAGGAATGTGAGTATGGTATGAGTCTCGCGGAGAGATTCTGTAATGTCATGGTATGTGTATGAGGATTATGGGTAGATTTCGTAATGGTATAATATGAGTTAAGGAATGTGAGCATGGTATGAGTTTCGTGGAGAGATTCTGTAATGACATGGTATGTGCGTATATGTTGATGTTGAGGGTCATGAAGTTGGAGGTTATCCTGATACTCTAATAATCATTCAGTCTCAAGTAGAGAATGATGAATTATGTGGTGAGAGGGGCAAGAGGTCCTGGTCTATGTGCCGGTTTAGGACATAGTAAGGGGACTAACCTTGTAAATGGTATGAAGGGCAGAATCTCCTAGTCTATGTGCTGGTTTTGGACATAGTGAGGGGACTAAGAATGACATCACAAGTGAAAAACCTTCCGTTGTATCGCTCATCAACATATCATTGGGATAAGTGCCTATTAGGTATTGTGGAATGAGTGTCTATTGGGTATAGTGGTGTTTATTGGGTATTTTGGTGTTTATTGGGTATTGTGGGACGAGTGTTTAATAGGAATTGTAGTACGATGGTATGAGGGTGTCTGACATATTATTATATGATGTTTGTATCGAAGTAATTATGCATGTCTTATAAATGATTTTTTGCATGTTAGCTCACCCTATTTATTTGTGTTTGTGTATGTGCGATGATCGTATAATTCGTTATACGGGAGTAGATGAAGGAATGTCGTCTGATCCAGTGCCGATGAAGAAAGAAATAAAAGATTAAATTAGAAGAATTTGAGTTTTATTTATGAAATTGTAGTTGAAATCTGAGTTTAAAATTTATATATATATATATATATATATATATATATATATATATATATATATATATATATATTTATATATATATATATATATATATATATATATATATATATATATATATATCAACTGCAAAATTTCAAGTGTGAGATTACGGGATGTTACCGTAAATGTAATGCTACAATATATAAATTATGCATTTTCTAGTGTGAGATTATGGGATGTTACATTAATGGTATCAGAGCGGTTCGTCCTTATGACGACCTAAGAGTTGTGGATTTATCCTACGAACTCATATTATGAATCATAATGAAAATAATTCTCTGTGTGAATAGAGAATTGACTCGCACACAACCCAACAATGAATCCTCTCATATGCCTAGCTTGGCAAGAGCTTTGGAGACTATCGCATCTGCTCTTCAACAACAGGGCGCTGCTTTAGTGCAACAGCATGAAACTGCTCTGCAACAATTAGAAGCGGCTAGGCTATGTTCTGAAGCCAGTCAAAGAGAACATGTGGAAGCCTTAAGGCAACTATCTACGAATGGCACGTCTGTAGAAGCTCAAAGGATTCGGGAATGGACCTTAGAAAACTTTCTACAACATCGTCCACCTACTTTTAATGGGAGAACAAGTCCAGATGAGGCTGATCTGTGGATAAGAAATATGGAAAAGATTTTTGATGCGAAAAATTGCTCATCAGAAACTAGGTTGGCATATTCCGAATATCAGCTGTTCGGAGAAGCAATACACTGGTGGGACAACATGAAGCTAATATTATAAGAAGGTAGTGAGATTATTACCTGGGAAGTTTTTAAGAATAAGTTTTACGCTGAGTACTTTCCGGATAGTGTAAGACATGCAAAAGAGGTGGAATTCTTGAAACTCGTGCAAGGTGACAAGTCGGTGGCTGAGTATGCAGACAAGTTCAAACAGTTGGGACGTTTCTACACCCAACCATCAAATGAGGAATGGAAGTGTAGAAAATTTAAAAATGGATTGAGAGCAGACATACAACTAGCTGTGAACCCTTTAGCTATTAAAGAGTTTTCTGCTTTAGTGGAACATGCCAAAGTTGCAGAAAGGTTAAGGAGTGAGATGGAAGTTCAGTAGAAGTTACAAAGGGTGGGAGGACCATCTGGGTCACGAGTTGGACAACATGTAAGGAATCGACCTTATGACAGACCACAACCTCATAGGAATTCTCATTAGTAACAACATCAATAGGGAATAATCCGATGTTTCGTTTGCGGAGGACCTCATCTGAAGAGCGTTTGTCCATAAGTTAATATGCGCAACAAATGTTTTCTTTGCGGAGCAGAAGCACATTTTGCTAGAGATTGTCCCTCTAACAGAAGAGGAACAACTCAACCTCAACAACCGCCTCAACAGGGAAGGATTGACAATAGACCACAAGCGACTGGAAGAGTCTATGCCTTAACGGGAGTAGAAGCTGCCAAATCAGGTACTCTTATCATTGGATGTTGTAATATAGCTGGTAGAGACTTGAATGTGTTGTTTGATTCTGGAGCGACACACTCCTTTTTGTTTGAAACTCTTATTCAAGAGTTGAACCTACCCGTAAAAGAACTGCATTATGATCTTATAGTATCTACACCGACCTCAAAATTGATAAAAACATCGAGGATGTGTCCTCAATGTCCAATCATTGTAGAAGGACGTAGGTTCAAAGTACATCTTATATCTTTACCTCTACAAGGTTTAGATGTAATCTTAGGAATGGATTGGTTATCTACCAATCGTATCCTTATAGACTGTAACAAGAAGGAGTTGATTTTCCCTGATCCTGAAGAAGCAGAGTTGTTGTCATTACAACAAGTGTTGAAGGAAGTAAAAGATGGATCTTTGTGTTTCATTATCTTGACTCATGTGGAAATTGAGAAAGATGAACACAATCTTGATATTCTCATAGTTAATGAGTTTAGTGATGTATTCCCAGAAGAAATACCAGGATTGCCACCTCAACGAGAAGTAGAATTTTCCATCGATTTAATACCTGGAGCTGGACCCGTATCGATATCTCCATATCGAATGGCCCCAGCAGAGTTGGCAGAACTGAAGAAGCAAATTGAAGAGATATTGGAAAAACAATTCATCCGACCAAGTGTATCACCATGGGGAGCACCGGTACTACTAGTGAAGAAGAAAGATGGTAGCTCTAGATTGTGTGTTGACTACAGGCAGTTGAACAAGCTAACCATTAAGAACAAGTATCCTTTGCCTAGAATTGACGATTTGATGGATCAGTTGCATGGAGCTCAAGTATTTTCAAAGATAGATCTAAGATCTGAATATCATCAAATTTTGGTTAAAGCTGAAGATGTACAGAAGACTGCTTTTAGATCAAGATACGGGCATTACGAGTATGTAGTTATGCCATTCGGGGTAACTAATGCTCCAGCGTTGTTCATGGATTTCATGAACAGAATCTTCCAACCCTTCTTAGATAAGTTTGTTGTAGTCTTTATAGATGACATACTTATTTATTCCAAAAGTCGAGAAGAACATGAGGGGCATCTAAGAATTGTGCTTGAGATCTTGAGAGAAAAGAAACTATATGTAAAGTTGTCAAAGTGTGAATTCTGGATACAGAAGGTGCAATTCTTGGGACATGTTATATCAGCTCAAGGCATAGCAGTGGATCCAACCAAGGTGGAAGCAGTACTATGGTGGGAAAGACCAAAGACTACAACGGAAATACGAAGCTTTGTGGGCTTAGCTGGATACTATAGAAAATTTATAGAAGGTTTTTCTAAAATAGTAACGCCTTTAACACAACTAACTCGCAAAGATCAACCGTTTATTTGGACGGATAAGTGTGAGAAAAGCTTCGTGGAATTGAAGCATAGGTTGACAAGTGCACCAATATTGATTATCCCAAATCCAAGTAAGTCTTTTGAGGTTTACTGTGATGCTTCACACCAGGGGTTAGGATGTGTGCTCATGCAAGAAAGAAAGGTAGTGGCTTATGCTTCAAGACAATTAAAGGTTCATGAGAAGAATTATCCTACTCATGATCTAGAATTGGCAGCAGTGGTATTTTCTCTGAAGATTTGGCGACACTATCTTTATGGTGTTCAATTCCAAGTATTCAGCGATCACAAAAGTTTGAAGTACCTTTTTGACCAAAAAGAGCTAAATATGAGGCAAAGGCGGTGGATGGAGTTTTTAAAGGATTATGACTTCGAACTTTTGTACCATCCGGGAAAGGCGAATGTAGTAGCTGATGCTTTGAGTAGGAAGATGGTACATGTTTCTCATATGATGATCAAAGAATTAGAATTGGTGGAGAAATTCAGAGATTTGAAGCTACAAATGGAGTATGAAGTAGATTTCATTAGATGTAGTAGTTTGACTATATCTAGCGACTTTCTAATTTTAATCAAGGAGAAACAATTGATGGATCCTAACCTGAAAGAGATAGCAGAACTGATCAAAATAGAATCAACTAAAGAGTTTAGGTTAGGACCTGATGGAGTATTAAAATTTAGAAGTAGAGTGTGTGTACCAGACAATGCAGAGATAAAAAGATTAATCCTTGAAGAAGGACACAAGAGTCGTTTTAGCATGCATCCCGGCATGACTAAAATGTATCAAGATCTTAAGGAGTCCTTTTGGTGGCCAGGAATGAAGAAGGAAGTAGCACAGTTTGTAGCAGCTTGTTTGACTTGTCAAAAGGCAAAAGTGGAACACCAAAGGCCTGGAGGAATGCTACAACAATTAGACATACCAGAGTGGAAATGGGATAGCATTGCTATGGATTTTGTTACCCATTTACCACGAACAATAAGGGGTAATGATGCCATCTGGATCATCATTGATCGATTGACAAAAAGTGCTCACTTCTTGGCAATAAATCTGAGAATGTCAATGACTAAGCTGGCACAATTATACATAAAAGAAATAGTAAGATTGCACGGTATACCTTCTAGTATTGTGTCAGACAGAGACCCAAGATTTACTTCTAGATTCTGGCAGACCCTACAGGAAGCTGTGGGTAGCAAATTACGAATGAGTTCTGCATATCATCCCCAAACTGATGGACAATCTGAAAGGACTATCCAGTCATTAGAAGATCTGTTGAGAACTTGTGTATTAGATCATCTTGGTAGTTGGGATGAAATGCTTCCTCTTGTGGAATTTACCTATAACAATAGCTTCCAATCAAGCATAGGAATGACACCTTATGAGGCTCTGTATGGAAGACGATGTCAAACTCCATTGTGCTGGTATCAGGATGGTGGATCAGTTTTAATAGGACCTGAGCTACTACAACAAACCACCAACAAAGTAAATTGATACGGGAAAGAATGAAGGCTTCTTAGAGTAGACAAAAATCGTATGCAGATCAAAGGAGGAGACCGTTAGAGTTTGTGGCTGGGGACCATGTTTTCCTGCGAGTAACTTCAACCATGGGTGTTGGAAGAGCCCTTCGCTCGAGGAAACTTTCTCCTAAGTTCATTGGTCCATACCAAATTTTGAGACGAATTGGGCCAGTCGCTTATGAGATTGCGCTACCCCTTCAATTGGCCAATCTCCATTCAGTTTTTCATGTATCCCAACTAAGAAAGTATGTACCTGATCCTTCTCACATTTTAGAAATAGAAGATATTCAAATCCGAGAAGATCTCTCAGTGGAAGTACAACCTGTTTGTATAGAAGACACTAAAACAAAGGAACTTAGAGGAAAAACTATCAATTTAGTCAGGGTAGTTTGGGATAGGAGAACATGTGACTCTACATGGGAGTTAGAAGAAGAAATGAAGCAATTATACCCTCAACTATTTTCTTGATGTATAGAATTTTCGAGGTCGAAAATTTTTGTTGTTGGGGAGAATGTAAGACTCATGAAAAATATTTATAATAGTAAATTTTTAGCATTTTATTAGTAATAATAATTTTAATGGATAGAAAAAAATGTAAATTTTGGATATAAAATTATAGTAATTCTAGAAGGAGAGCTTCAAAATTTTGATAACTTATTTAGGATTTTTAAAAAAATTGAATAGTAAAAAGTGAATAGTGAATAGTAAAAGGTGAATAGTGAATAGTGAATAGAAAAAAAAAATTTTCTTAGCATGGAAGAAATTAGGATTCCTTAGCATGGATGAAATTAGGTTCAGATTTAATCAAGTGGCTAATTAAAATATTATTTTTAAATAATATTAAAATAATAAATAATATTAAAATAATTAATGAATAGTAAATTTTTTTACCTATAAATAGCCATGGGAGGGAAGGGTATTCTACACCAAGAAAAGAGGAATCAAGTGAGAGCTTGAGAAATATAGAAGAAAGAGTTAGGGAGAAATTTTTAGTTGCAAGAAGAGTAGAGGTTCTGAAGAGTTTTTGGGGAAACAAATTCGGAGCAAGAGATTAAGTCTGGAATAGAGGTAGGAGAGCTAACCTTTCTATGCTTTTATAATATGATTTAGTATTGTTTTATTTCTATTCATGTTTTGAAATTCTGTGTGAATACTGTTAATGCTTACTATATAACTATCTATATTGAATTTCGGTGTTAATATTATATGTTGTTGTTTTAAATCTGTTAATAAGAAATTTGTTAAAAACTAGTGGAGGAACACTTTGGCTAAGGAAAGACTTTGTATGATTTCTGAAATGATTGAAGTTTATTTGATTTGAATTTATGCATCTGAACATGTATGAGTATTACGGGGAGATGTCGTAAGGGTATAATATGAGTCGAGGAATGTGAGTATGGTATGAGTCTCGCGGAGAGATTCTGTAATGTCATGGTATGTGTATGAGGATTATGGGTAGATTTCGTAATGGTATAATATGAGTTAAGGAATGTGAGCATGGTATGAGTTTCGTGGAGAGATTCTGTAATGACATGGTATGTGCGTATATGTTGATGTTGAGGGTCATGAAGTTGGAGGTTATCCTGATACTCTAATAATCATTCAGTCTCAAGTAGAGAATGATGAATTATGTGGTGAGAGGGGCAGGAGGTCCTGGTCTATGTGCCGGTTTAGGACATAGTGAGGGGACTAACCTTGTGAATGGTATGGAGGGCAGAATGTCCTGGTCTATGTGCCGGTTTTGGACATAGTGAGGGGACTAAGAATGACATCACAAGTGAAAAATCTTCCATTGTATCGCTCATCAACATATCATTGGGATAAGTGCCTATTAGGTATTGTGGAATGAGTGTCTATTGGGTATAATGGTGTTTATTGGGTATTTTGGTGTTTATTGGGTATTGTGGGACGAGTGTTTAATAGGAATTGTAGTACGATGGTATGGGGGTGTTTGACATAATTATTATATGGTGTTTGTATCGAAGTAATTATGCATGTCTTTTAAATGATTTGTTGCATGTTAGCTCACCCTATTTATTTGTGTTTGTGTATTTGCGATGATCGTATAATTCGTTATACGGGAGCAGATGAAGGAATGTCGTCTGACCCAGTGCCGATGAAGAAAGAAATAGAAGATTAAATTAGAAGAATTTGAGTTTTATTTATGAAATTGTAGTTGAAATCTGAGTTTAAAATTTATATGTATATATATATATATATATATATCTATATATAGATATCTATATATCTATATATAGATATCTATATATCTATATATAGATATCTATATATCTATATAGATATATAGATATCTATATATAGATATATAGATATCTATATATAGATATATAGATATCTATATATAGATATATATATCTATATATATATATATAGATATATCTATATATATATATATATATATATATATATATATATATATATATATCAACTGCAAAATTTCAAGTGTGAGATTACGGGATGTTACCGTAAATGTAATGCTACAATATATAAATTATGCATTTTTTAGTGTGAGATTATGGGATGTTACATCGACCACCACTGTTGACGAGTTTGACCCAGTCCGACTCGGCAACCTTGGAGCATGAAAGCAACGTCAGACACTGACGGTCGATCAAAAGGACCCGTTGCTGTGCCGAGGAGACCCACTTTCACACTCGTCACCCCTTCTTGAAGCTTCTTCCACCACCTTAAGAGGCTCTAAACATACCCACAACAACACAACGCCAAAAGGCACAAGCAGGCTACTCCCACACCTATAAACATTATTACCCTTCTCTTCTTTCTCCTTTTCACCTTTGCACATTCCCTCTGCAAGGTCTTCCCGCACAATCATCGTCATCCTGGGTGTCGGAAAGGTTGATGATGTGGACATATTTGGTAAAATTGTCACATTGCTCAATGGAGACAATGGGGTTGTCGACGAAGTCATGACCGACAGCGACAGTGGCAGTGGCGAGGTTTGAGGATTGAACATTTTGGGGATTTGAGTGAGCCGAGAGGAGTGTGAAGTTCCACTGCCACGTGCTTAACCATTGCACAGTCAGCATGGCACGAGACAACAAATTTAACGTTGTCCAGTCTAATTAACGGCAAGGTTAAAATTGTCTCAATTTTACAAAAACAAGGATCTAATTGGGATAAAAAAAATATGAAGACCTATTTGAAACGATTATGCACAAATAAGGACCTCTAAAATAATTAAACCTTAAAGTTAAGATTAAAGCTACTTACATTTTGAATCCTCTTTGACATATTATCGAAGAGATGATAAAACAAAAAAAAAACACCAAATAACTTCTTACCTTAAATTTGAAATTCTAAAACCATCCATCATCACACAGATCAATGTCACCTTAAGCCCCTTTTGTAACCCTAAAGTCCATACATGCATATAAAAAGAAAGATGAAAGGGAAAAACCTTACTCAAAATACAACCCAATGTTGATATTATGCTTTATCCACTCGCTAGCTTGAAGTTATGAATTCTAGATAGAAGGAGAAGAAAGTTTAGGCTTTTATGAAGATAAAGAGGAGAAAACATGAGAATTAAAGAAGACTAGGAAACACAAGGTAAAGTGAAAAAAAAATGAGAAAAAGGAATCCTGTTTTAAAATTAAAAATGAGTCTTTTCCATTGTTATATGCATTTCTTCTATTTACTAAGTTCACTCATCTATTTTTTGAGCTTGAAAGCCTAAGTATAAAAACTCTAAAATATTTTATGTTTTTTATACGTTTTATAAGATATAAATTCAAAAAAGAGTTATTTCTTTTCACTTAAGTCTAAAACAACCTACACAGGTATTAATAAGATTTACTTTAAAGTTCAAACATAATTAAATTTAATCATTATTTATCATTAATTTCACACACTTATTTTATTACATAAAAATACGTCATTACAAATAACTAATGAAGGAGTTATTTTTTCTTTTAAACAAGAATTACAATATAGTGTATCTATCAAGCTTAAATTATGTTTGATTGTATTTCATTAAACACTGGTGTAACAGAAACTTTTAATAATGCGTCTATCAAGTTTAAACCATATCTTCCTGTATATAATGAGATGTTGATATTTTAAAAATATTAAAATATACAATTCAACAATATTGTTTTATCTGTTTTCACACAACTAACGTACACAAAACAATAACAAAAACACTTATTTTTAAAACTATATAAATCTCAATATTTTTAATTTTAATCATTTAAATAAAATATAGTAATTGTTGTAAACATTATTCAATATGTTCATTGCTTTGCTTCTCTCGTAGTAATGTTTTTTTTTGCATTCCGCACAACCATAACTATGACATGCTTTAGTTTCATCTCTTTTCTTTTGATATTATATGTATGCATTATTGCTTGTTTGAATTACTATCTAGAACCCTAGACCAGCATAAATCACGCAATTTATTATTGTAATAAAGATATTGTCGCACACTTATATTCACATTATTGCTTGTTTGAATTACTCCTCACCCTGATTAATCCTTACTATACCAATTAGCGGAAATAAAGATATTGTCGCACACTTATATTCACATTTTGTTAAGTTTTAAGAAAAAGTATAAAGAATAAGTAAGAAGTACTGTGTGAATTATAAATATAAATATAAATAAAATAAAATTTATGTTAGTTTTAAAATAGCAGTTATACGATTAAACTTATTTCACAATAATTATATTATAAATTATAAAATTGAAATATGAAATGTGTATATAAATATAGATAACAAAAATCATCATTTA
This sequence comes from Vigna angularis, assembly GCF_016808095.1. Taxonomy (NCBI): domain Eukaryota; kingdom Viridiplantae; phylum Streptophyta; class Magnoliopsida; order Fabales; family Fabaceae; genus Vigna; species Vigna angularis. The sequence continues at coordinate 15,876,975 of NC_068978.1, read as the reverse complement.
GTGAGATGATATTTTTTGACGTCTTTGACAATTTTTTTAATAAAGAAGTAATGTAATAAAAAAATTATTCAACGAACTTGTAAAAATAATTCAAGGACTAAAATGAAAATTGGAGAGAAATTAAAAATATTTACGTCTATATTGTTCATCTAGTAATACCAAAAGCATGTGACTTTTTTTCTTTTATTTGAGTTATATATAACATGCTTACACATATATAAACGAAATTAATTATCGTAATTGTTATTTCGTTGGTGATTGAGTACGGGGAAAATTAACAGACAGACTTGAATATTATTTTCAACTCTTAACTATATACAATTAAAATTTATTAACGAAGAAAAAGCAATTGATTTAAATATAATTGATTTAAATATTTGTGAAGAAGATTTTTTATATACTAAACTTACAATTGTTTCTTACGAGATACTTATGATCTAAAAAGAATATAAAGCTTACACTTAAATATAAATTATTTAAAATCTCATTTTTAATAGCATAGTACTATTAAATATAAAACATTTTATGATAAATATTAAAAAAACATGTAATATAAGATATAAAGTAAATTAGTACAATATATAATAATAAAAAATATAATTATAATAATATAACTTTTATACATCTCTTACTATTATAAGTTTTACTTCAAAGTAACTCAACTTATAAATAATTATTACTCTTACAGTTGTTTCTTTATCATCTAGAGGTCTTTATACCTGTATTTATACGGCTCATACCAATGAAATGATCATTAAAAAAAGAAAAAATAAACATAAATGATACCAACAATACATAAGGGCAAGCTAATTTGCAAAATAAACATCATATATCAATTGAATATGATGTATTTACATACAAAGTAATCCAAATAATTATAAAGACATAAACCACACAATTAAATATTCTTCTAGACTCAATTATGCGGATATATGTATTGATATCAAATTCTTGGAAGTTTTGAACTTATGGGGGCTTCTATTGCTCTGCAGAGTCATTTCCAATGAGTTTTACCCTACCACCCACAAGGTTAGTCCTCTTCTGTCATAAGGACCTTGTAGTCACCCTTAACTAGGACCTCCTACTACTCTCACCATATAACTCATTCTCCTCTATGAGTCTAAATGATTATTAGAGTGTCAATATAATCTCTATCTCAGAATCTCTACCTTAATGAATATACTAAAGAAATCACAACAAATAGGATTTCCCCTCCCCCAAAAACACCTACATCATTACCAAGTTAACTTTACTTCACCCTTTTTAATCAATATAACCAATATGATAACCAAAATATTAGAAAACCATGAAAGATATCAAACAAAGATACTCTCTTTTATGTCAAAATCAAACCAAAACCACAAGTAGGTACATAATAACCTATTATCAAATAGAAAAATCCTACACAAGAGAGAAACCTAAAGTAGAGCAATCGTAAAAAGATTAACTTTTCTAACTACAAACCTCAAATAGAACATCCCAACTATCAAAACAAATAATCATATGTCTAGGACTAACTATCAATATTTCAACTCGATTCGACTGTTAACAAAGTGAAATCCTATTTTTCGTTATATTACTTAGACTAGGAAAACCAAATAGTATTGGGAAAGTGGTGCCCAATGCTACAACCCTCTAGAACCCACTAATTTGAGAGTGTGTGACAGCCCAAAAGTGGCACCCAACACCCCCAAGTCAGTGGTCATTGTCTAAGTGATGCTCGACGACACTACAACGATGCCATTGGTATATCATAACTTTAAACTCCCTCTTTAATCTTTGATTGAGTAATTTGACACTTCTTGAGTTCATCACTACTTAAGAAACCTCATAATAATTTAAAATTTACTTTCTTAGCTCAAGGGGTGTGAAATTAGTTCCATTTGAAGATCTCACAAATGAAATTTCTAACCAAGACAAACACCACGATTTTTCATGATTCTCATAATTCTTAGTTGCACCAAAACATGTTAAAATCATTTATCTCAGCCAATATCATTAGCCTCACAACTTCAGTTCTTGTTCCAATCTTAATATGAAATTAGGCATGCTAAGGCATATTATTCTACATTGAACAATGCTTATCATATAAAACCCCAAGTCCAAGACACAACATAAACATGTAAATCAGAAATCCTTAATCTCCTTTTTAGCAACAAAAACAATAAGATATATTTGGCCATTAAATCGTAGTTTTAAGATGTAGAAACAACATCAAAACAACTACTTAGGTAATAACTAAAATTACCTTTCCTCACCTAAGAAATAGGCCTCTTCCTCAATAGTATCTCCCTAAAGCTCTAAACTGCTTAGAATCACCTAAACAAATAATTAAAACTCTGACACCATTGTGATCAATAAGTAACAAAGGTTCACCAAGAGAAACCTTGAGTCACATGCAAAGTCATAGAGCCATATGCAACTCAAGTTCTCAAAACCTAAAAAGAGGTAAAAGAAAACTTACCTTGTTTGACTCTTTTATCAGATGGTTGTGTAAGGCTCTTCACGAGGAGCGATCTTATGGTTCTTGATTTTCAAATAGATGAAGGTTGGACTAGAAAAGCTAGAGAGAGGATATATAGAAGTCTAGAGAGATGATTATAGAGAAATGGTGATTTTATAAAAATGAAATTTAGTTATTAGAGTTTTATTTATAATTTATACCTTTTATTGTTAAAATATCCTAATGTTATCGTTTTGTAAAAATTACCACTACTCTTAAGTCATTTTCTAGGTTATCATATTAAAAAATATTAAGTCATAAACATTGTAAAAGTTGAAAAAAACAAATTAAAGAAAGAATTTTAATTAAAAGAGTTAGTTATAGTATGAGTTTCTCTAAGTTCATAGTATTATAATTTTAATTACTTAATTACACAAAAGTCAATATTAATATAAATATGAATAACATTTATACAAATAATAAATTTGGTTCCAATTTGAAAAGGGATAATATTGTTTCATTTAAAAACAAAGCGACTGAATTGAATAAAAAATACATATATAGAAACTAAATTGAAAAATAATGACACATGATATTGACCATGCAACATATCATACCACGAGACCTAACACGTGGTCAACACAAAAATTTTCATTTTTTTAAATTTAAAAGAAAATTAAAAAAACAAAAAACTAGGAACTGATACGTGATATGTCTCTGACACCGATTGTAAGGTACTAAAAGAAAGGACATAACTAAGCCAATTTTAAAAAAAAAAATTAAAACTTGATTAAAACAACAATAAAAATTATGACCTAATTGTCACTTTTCAACCAAGTAAAGACCAAAGGAGTAATTGAACCAAAATTTTATTAATCAGAGGTTAAGATTCTTTATAATAATTAGTATTGGTAATTATAGTTTCTGAGAATGATTAAAATATATTTAATTGATCACATATATTGTCTAAAACATTTATACAATTTTATATAAATAAAAAATAATATCTTATTCAGAAATGTTTATATATATATATATGTTTATTAAAATATTTGCTTTATTATTACATTAATTAAATCATATAAGAACATATTATATATGATATTTTTAATTAAAAAATGTATTTTAATTCGGGAAATTTGAATTCCCATGTCTCATAAGGATGAATTTTTTTTTCGGAAATTTGGTTAGAAATCAGAAAGTATAATTTTCTTAGAGTATAATTTTTTAAAGATAACAAAATGGGAGAAAAATGTTTTTTGAAATTTAGATATTCCAAAAGCTATTTTTTTAATCATTTTGATAATTTCTATTGACGTTGGAGTTTCTCAAATAAGTCTTTTTCTTTTTTTGTCTCAATTAGGTCTTTAAATGTGAAAATCAATTCAATTGGATCTCTACCGTTAAATTTAGATAACACAGTTAAAATTAAGCGAACTTGTTGTTGTGACCTGGTTTCATTAAATTACGTGTCAAATGGAGGGCATGGTACGTGGAATATAATACATTAAACCATTAAAGAAATAGGTTTTTGATAAAAATTTAAATTGAAAATATTTGTCACCAAATTAAGGTTCTAACATTCCAAATTGGGAATAGATTCAGTGAGGGGCAACAAAATTAGGATTGATAGAGGATCAAAATTGGAGAGGGATTGTGCACAATTAGGGTATTGGTGGTTGGAATCGGGCATTGTTCGTTTGAATCACGAGGTTGCAAGTCAATCGTGAGATGCTTAGACGTGAATTGAGAAGTGCTTCGAGGGAAATTGCGTCCAAGGTGAGTATATGTAGTATTTGGGATTTCAATTTATTGTTGGGTGCTTTTTGTCCTGATATGGAATTTCTGTCCCACAATGTTGTCATGGCTTTGTATGGTTATTGCGGTGTGGTCCCCTTGTCCCTCATTTTTAAAGTTGCTCTGGTGTGTCATTTTAACTACGTTTTGCTTTTAATATATGTTGTTTTGTTGTCGTTATATGGTCATTTATAGGTGTAGAAATTTTTTTATTGTGTTGTATGTGATGGAGGACGATATTGAGGTAGTTATTCACCATAGGGGGGAAGTTCGTCAACGAAGGGCTTGGGTATGTTGGATTCAAAGATTTGTGGTACTCTATAGGATGTGGTTTTATGTTAAATGACATGTTGGAGCCTTTGTATGATGACATTGGAGCCATGCATATGGTGAACTTAGCTAGGTTAAATGGTGAGGTTCATTTATTCGTGGTGCACATAGTGTCTAAACCTTAGGTCATAGACATGATTAAATATATTGGTGATGAAACATGTGAAGAAGTTGCACCAGTGTTGCATGAGAGTGGTGAGAGTGTACATGATGATAAATGTGAAGAAGATGGTGGTGAAACAGAAGTTAGAGGTAACACAACATAAATAAATGATGATGAGGGTATATGTGATAGTGAAACACATGGAGATGGTGGTGTAACACAAGATTTGGGTGACACGAGAGAAATAGACGATGGTGAGGGTGTAAGTGGTAGTGAAACACAAGGAGATGATGGTTTAATACAAGACTTGGGTGACACGAAAGCAATAGATGATGGTGAGGGTGTAGGTGGTAGTTAAACATAGGGAGATGGTGGTTTAACACAAGATTTGGGTGACATAGAGGAACATGTTCGTGAATATGAACCTACATCATTTGTAGAGGAGAAAGTTAATGTTTGTGATTGGAGCACATCAGATGATGATGGTAATGTTGAGGTGAATAGTATGGAGGAGTTAGTTGACATAAATGTGGAGTGTGACTTAAGAGAAGGAGATTGTTCTGGTAATATGCACGTTGAAGTGCAATCTGTTTCACATGAATGTGAAAGGTTGTCATGGAGTGATATGATTGACTGAAATTTGGATGATGATGATATAAGTTTTGGTAATGATAGTAGTTTGTCGAATGATGAGTACAAATTTGAAGAATTAATTACTCCACGACATTGTGATGAAGAAAATAATGGGGAAGAGGGTTATGAGAAATTTGTCATGTTTAGTATGCCTAAAACAATGATTGATTTTAAATGGAAAGTTGAAACATATTTTGGTGACAAACAAGACATTTTGGATGTAATCAAAATGTATTCATTAGAAAATGACAAAAATATAAAATTTGTTAAAAATGATAAGAGAAGAATAAGATTGAAATGTATGGGTACAAAAGGACAATGCCCTTGGATGACATACTATGGTTATATGAAGGCAATGGATACGTGGCAACTAAGGACTATTGTGGACACCCACACATCTGGTAGATATTCCTCCAAGGTTTGCATGTGTCACTTAACTTTTCATTTATGTTTTCATTAATGTTAATAGTAGGACTAATGTTGATAGTTTTTCTTCCATTGTAGAATTGGTCAAGATTAAGGTTCACCACCACAACTCAATGTGATACCTTAGTTAATAACATGTTAGAGGTCTTTAATAGTGTAGTGGTTCAAATGAGGACTAAGCCTATCATTACGATGTTGGAGGACATATGAGTTTACATGGTGAAGAGATGGGTTATAAACAAGTCAAAGATACAATCATTTGATGCATCCATTTGTCCAAAAATCCTGAGTAGACTACAAAAGGAGGCACAATTAACTAAATATTTGATTCCCAAGTAAACTAAATTTTTGTGTAATGTTTTTGTTGTAATTATTATGCACTACATGATTAATGTTGTATTGACTTCACAGCTGGTCTGCAAACAAGTTATTTGAAGCCCGACATGTGTCACAAAGTGGGGACAAGTTTGTGGTGAATATAGATGAATATTCATGCACTTGCAAGAAATAGAGCATTACTAGAATACCATGTTATCATGCATTGACAACAATGAAGTTTCTCAATATAGATGGAGAAGACTTCATATCTTCTTGCTTTTGGAAGTCAACCTATGAAGAAATGTACTTATCCATTATCTATCCTATTAATGGGAACAACATGTGGGAGATTACCCAATATCCTAATTGTTGCCTCCATAAAAAAGGAACTTGACAGGTAGACCTAAGAAGAAAAGAAGGTTAGAGCAGTAAGAGATGAGAAATGATAAAAGAAGAATGACAAAAGGTGGCTTGTGGAAAAGATGTAGGCTGTATAGGGAAGTGGGTCACAACAGAACACGTTGTCCCAAATGAACCGAATAACCTGTTTTGTAACTAGAGGAAGGACAACAACCTATCCCATTATTTAAAGGTCAACCACATGTGGGTGAAGGTCAACCATAGCAAGGAATGAATTTGAAGAAAGTGACATAGTCAGAGGAAGCACACCAACCAACCTCATGATGTTTTTTTAATGTTTTTCTGATGGTTGAATGAACAATTGTTATGGTCATCTGTAATGCTTTAATTTTAGTATTGTACAATGGTATGTAATGGATGAAACCAATTTGGTATTTCGATAATTGTTAACATCTAAGAGAAAACATTTGCCTAATAATGTAGCAACACTTATATTAATGTAGCAGATGTTGTACTTACCTACTGTAACAACAAATTCATAAAAAGAATTCAGTTACATTTGCCTAATAATGTTGGACTTTTCTCCCATTTTCTTCTATTTGCAAATTCTCCTATTTGTTTAATCTTCATTATTATGAACATGTTCCTATCTTCACTAACACTTGTTGATTTCTTCATCTAAAGGACTGATTTGTGTTTTGTAAAATAAAAAATCAAATAAACAAATATACCCTAAAGTCTAGAGAAAACAAGGACCATTAATTCCCGGATGCAATTGAGGATTTATTCTGGTGTATATGCTATTATAGAGAAAAGAGGGACATGATTTTTCTTTCTGTTAAAAGCTATTCTCATCATCACATGACTAGTTTGGATATAGATTGTGGAATTGATTTTTCTCTCTGTTAAAAGCTATTATCATCATCTCAAATATACATTGTGCAACTGATGAAATGCATTCTCAATGAATAGACTGATAAACTCAAAAACTGATACATAATCAATGGCCATATGGAAATCTTAATTTCATTGAACAACAACAAATATTCATTTGATTCAACAACATTACATTAACAACATTACATTGAACTTGCCTACAACATTACATTACATTAACAACATTACACCTACAACACATCATGGACTTGTATCAATTTGCAACTACAATAATGTTCATTACATATACAACACAAACAACCCCTATCAAGACTTCCATCCACGTTTGAAGAACCAACACAACTTTCTCCAAATTAAGTATGATCTTCCTATCACCTTCATTTTCTTCAGTCTTCACCAACTGCTCATCCTTTCCTTCGCACTTCACATAGTTACCATTTTCGTCAAATCCATTATCACTGCACCATCTAAAGTAGTTACAACCAATATCTTCCCTTCCATTCTATTTATAAAAATCATAAAAAAATGACTCAATACTTCATTTTCAAGAACAATACAACAAATACCTTAAGTTCCATGAATTTTACCTTGTACTTAGGACAACCCCAATATTGTTTGTCTCGATTCTTAGTTGTTTTCGCAGTTCTCAACACAGACTTCTTTTCACAATGGCAAATCAGTGATGCATTAAAACTCCTTCATCCTCTGTCACCACGATAACCAATATTGCGGTTTTGCTTTCTACACTCATTGCATGTGGAAGACAACCAAGAATGACCCATAAACATACTTCAATAACTCAAACTAGAATCCTAAAAAACAAAACGAACATCAACACCAATGAAGTCTATGATAGAACCCTAATTTTGCAAAAACATGGTAGAACAAGAATAAGAACAACCTCGCTAAATCCCTCTCCAATTTCGATCCCTCTATCAATCCTAATTTCGTTTTCTCTCACTAAATTGATTTCGGATTTGGAATTTAAAACCCCAATTTGGTGACAAATATTCTCAAATTAAATTTTTATCAGAAACATATTTCTTTAATTGTTTAATGTATCATATTTCATGTACCATGCCTTCCATCTGCCATGTAATTTAATGAAATCGAGTCATCACGATAGGTCAACTTAATTTTAATTCTGTTATTCTAATTTAACGAAAATTACACTGATTTTTCAATTTAAGAATGAAAATGAGACAAGAAAAAAGAAAAAAAAAAGAGATCTTGTAACATCCCAAAATATAGTAATTACCATAGATTAGAATTAATTACAATTAACAGTTAAAACATGTAGTTTTACACTAAACACAAAATTCCAAAACCGAACGTAATTACATACAGGGATAAAATACCATACAGCAGTATTTCAAAGTTTAAAGACGAACGGTTTTACAAACTTTAACCGAACGCCCAAAAGTTAACAGAAAATAAAAACTACAACGAACGAGCGCTCTAGGGCTCGGCTTTAACCTCTACGTCGACCAGATTGGCGTCCTCCAAATTTTCTTCTTCCAGTGTTTCTTCAAGTAACGCCTCTCCGTCTGCTCACATCCACACGGATGATCATTGCATAGACAAGACGAACGTTCATGGACGAACGACAACACAAGGAAATAACACAGGGTAAGCTTATTGAATTTAATTCACAAGTAATTCATACACATATCATTTTAACATTCGTAAAATATCCCAACACATAAAAATCAGTTCAAACTCTCATATGACAGACCGTCCGGACTGTATGAATCCATGTACCTATAGGCGTTCGTGCACCCGGGTGATGTGATAACTGTACACATTCAACAGCTGCCACCCGAGGTTAGCCCTATCAGTCCAAAATACTCAGTAGGACTAGGACCTCCTGCCATTCCCACACATGACCTACCCCCTCTACTTGAGGACGAGCACTCACGGAATATCAGGATGAACTGCCATCAGTAAATTTACCATGGTCATACTACACAACTTCTCATATTCAAATCATAGAGACGTTCCTCCTTGGAACGCTCGTTCAAATCCCAAAATCACAGTTTCATCTCATATACGGTTCGCACATTATATAATTCCCTCTAATTCACATTTTCATTCTTAGTTCCACTTTCATAAAAAGACGAGCGTTCAGCCCCCTTCATAATGAGGACGAACGTTAATATGATACCGAAAGACACTCGTTTCTGACAGAAGGAAAACGAACGTCTTTCCGAGGACGAACGTTGTGACCACTTGAATCAACTAAATGGACTGACTCTAGAGTGATTCAACTGATACTTAGAATAATTTAATTTCAAGGACATTAGATTGAATCCAAATGAATAAAGACATCATAAGACTTTTAGATATTACAACGGATACGAATTTATAAAAGGTATTAACCGCCAGTCAATGACCGAGCGCGGTAGCGGATATAAATTTACTGTTTGGACGAACGCTAATTAACTTTATGGACGAACGCTATTTCAATTCAGGACAAACGCTAATTCAGTTCGTTGTTAATTACGGAAAGAACGAGCGTTCGGTATAGAACCGAGCGCTACTTATCATTTACACTTTTAGGACGAGCGTTCGGTATAAGACCGAGCGCTACTTAGGACGTACGCTCTGGGTCGAGACCCATCGCTGAGGCAAAATATTAATAGAAAGGGAAATTGTATAAGACATTCATAGTGAAGGGAATTATTTAGGAATGACTAAGTATATAAGATGGTATTTATCTAAGCTTCTCACTTTCTCGCTTAATACTCAGAGTATCTCCGTTTGGCCGAACGCTCAAACGTAAGACTAATAGAAGAGGGCGTTCGTCCTAACACAATATTCTTTCCAAATGAAAGAATTCTGTTTTCAAGTGAAATACAAAATACCGAACGGTCAAAGACCGTTCGATAACGAACGTTCATTTTCATATAATTTCATATTTCCAGTCTCAATTACAGTAACTCATTTAAACAGTATAAACCTTCATACATTTAACTACTCATATCATAGCACATCTCATAAATTTCATATATCATCCCATCATCCAGATCATACATCAAGGATCAAAAATACACATTTCATAGTTCATAATTTCATACAATTCATACGGCACAACACATACACATGAATTAAACTTAATAAGCTTCCCTTACCTGGATCAGTAGTGAACGAACGTCCTAACGTGAAAATCCGTATTCGCCCAACTATCACTTCTATCCTCAGACCACTCAACTCTTGGAACTAAAACAAAAGTCCAGAATCAAAACTTGATTCAGATACATAGAATGCATGTAACCATATTTGGTTTTTGCATGAACCCTAATAATGAACAGCTAAGGAACGAACGTACCAGAACTCAAAACTTGAACTTGTTCGGTTTGATGGAAAGCTTATGACGTCTGGATTGCTTCTACGGTCTCTGAAATTTGATCGGAGAAGAAGAAGGTAAGTTATGGTAGAGAGAAGGTGGAAGTTCTAGAGAGAAGGTAGAGAATTTGGAAATCAGAAATTTGGAGAAGAAGATGAAACATGCAGAGAAGTGGGAGAGTGTTTTCCAGAAAAGTGATTTCTCTTCCCACGTAGGACGAACGTCCATTCGCCTGGTGCCACTTGGATTCCACTAACGTTTTCGAATGTTCCAAAGTGACACTTGGCAGCTGCATGCAGAATGAGTGTGAGTGCGTTTTAATGGCACTGCACGTGTGACGAGGGTGTATTAAATGGCGTCAAGAACGAGAGGTGTGGGTGCGTATTTTAATAAAATTTCTGGACAGGATTTGCGAGTAATAATTACGTGATTTGACAGGTGACAGTGGTTTAAATTTTCGAGACCTTACAGATCTATTTGACAAAACTCAAGTATGGACTCTCAATTAAACATTTTATTTTTACCAAACGCTTTTCAAAATTGTATGAATCAAAATAAAACAATTAACTTAAAGATGAACTCATCTGTTTTAAATTTCACATGGAGTTATTAAATTATGAAGAGTAAATTAAATGTTAGAAAAACATAAAAGTTATGAATTATAATTCTAATTAAATTTAATAAAATTTTAAATTTGTAACAAATTTAAATACTTTTAATTAAATTTATACTATTTTTTTATTATATTCAAAACTTTAATACTTTTTAATTGAATATTTGATATTTAACTTATTAATTAATTGTAAATGTGATTATTATCTATTTTATCTTTATCTTATTATTATGTAATATTATATGATTAATATAAAAATGATAAAAATAATGATACAGGATTAACGTTACTTTTAGTGTTTTCATTGATTACATTACCATTATTATATTAATTACTTTTAATAAATAAATAAAATGATGGGTTAAAATAATAATTATATTATCTAATTAAAGAAAGTCATGACTTACGCTGTGTTCGTTTCAAGCGAATTTACTGTTCAGAGAGATTTGCGAGTAAGGAATTGAGATGTAGTTGGCGTTCGTTTGCGCGGATTGAAGACGATGGAACGCGATGGATTTGCGGGATTGCAGGATTTGAACATCTTCGCTGAAGTGAGACGATTTGCGGTGATTTAAATGACAATTACATATTTGCCCTGATAAAGCAACTGAAATTAACGGTGTTGTATTCAGTTACGCACATAGTATTCGGTTACCTGGGGGAGGAGAAGGAGAGTGAGAAAGAACAGCTTGAGGGGAGAACAAAGAGAAACGGTTGGAGGAGGTTCGGAAGTGAGGGGGCGAGAAAGAAGACGGAAGCAATCAGGAGGGGCGGCGGCGGAGGAATGAAGAAGGTCTTGAAAAGGTTGGGAAAGATGGAATGGAGAAACGACGACAGGCGTGAAAATGAGAGTGTAAGATGGAATGGAGAAACGGCAGACAGCGAACCAGTGTCGTCCTTTCCATCACTGCTTAGCTTCTCTTTTCTTCCCTTTCCAATCCACGTATCAAACAACACAATCCCCAACCCCCTTCTTCCGTCATCATCACCTTCAATGAAAATATCCTTGCTTATTCAAACTTCTAAAACTATTATCTTTTCTTATAAAATAAATAATTATAGATTTAAATAAATCATTTTGGTATTGTAATGTTAATTTAGTTTTAAAAGAAATATAAAATAAAACGTGTGATTTCAAATTATTATTATTATTATTATTTTACATTTTAATGATTAATTTTAATTCTTTTTTTTCTTATAAACATTTATAAAATTAAATATAACATTAATAATTTATTTTACTACATTATAATTTTTTTAATATTTTAAAATTAATTTTAATCATTATTAATTAATTTCCTATCTTTATTAACATTTATACATTTAAATATAACATTAAAAATTAACATTTTATATTACTTTAATAGTCAGGGACATTTTGATAATCTTTAATTTTTACCAATTAAACTAATTTTTTAAATCTGTCACATCAATCAAATCCTACACTAATTCTCACAAATTTCTACCCAAAATTCACTCTCAATTACCTTCAAATCCACTCAAATAAACACACAAAAAAATCACCCTCAAATCCCCTCAAATCCACTCAATCACTCTCCCCCGATTACCTCCAACTAAACACACCTTGGACGCACATGGTACGACCAGGAATGAACGGTGAAGATGTTAGGCAAATCAACACGCAAACGTTTGGATGGAAAGAAAGTAAATTATGACTGAAACTGAAGTCAATGCATCTCTGGACAGACATAACCAAAGAGTCTCCCAAGGTAGAAACTACAAATAAAGGAAACAAAGCCACACCGTACGATAATGTCAATGTAGAGAGAGAGAGAGCAGAGGTTTTATTTTACAGAGAGAAACCTTTTAGAGAGGGAAAGTCAGTGACAAGCACCACAAGAAGTAGCTAGCACCCAAACCACATCAGATTTTGGATGATAGTCTAATCTTCTTCACTCTTAGATCCATTGAGGTTGTTCCTGTACATCATGATTTTCTCTGGGTCAAACACCGGTTGAGCACATAGAAGAAAGAGAGGGTTTGAAGAGATGGGTTTGATCATGACCCTTTTGATGCGTCACATGCCCACATAGCGCAAAAGTTAAAATCGTTTTTTTTTTTTTTGTGTTTTATGGAATTTGTTCATGTGGGTCGTCTCAATTCCCTTCTATTAGTGAGATAGTCCACCTTCTAGTTCCATTCAGAATTGGGTTTTCCTTTTGTTGCGTAAAAGAAGAGTCTTTTGAGGTGGCTCGGCGGAGCCATGGGGGGCCATGTAGCAGCGGTGCACACTGCTACTAACGCTTTGCAAGCATTAGGCAGGGGTTTTGATGTGAATTTTGATACGAGGTTGCTCTATTGTAAAGGAATTTCAGGGTCTAGGGTAGTTGAAATTGATGAAGAACACCGTAGGGAGCTTTTGTTGTACGATGATGTCGCTGTTCCTGACGTTTCCAGGGACATTCGAAGTTCCCAGGAGACCATGGAGCGTCAGAGTTCTGGGGTGTGCACGTTTCCTGAGGTAAGTTTGGGTGTGAATTTGTTTTCCTTTTGTTATTATTTTTTCTTGTTTTGTGAGAATGCTTTGGGAGGAGTTGTCGAGGTTTTAAATTGCTGTCATGGATAGCCTGCGCTCCTGGATGTTGTGGGCAATTACTGACTAACACTGATGTGGTCACAATTGTGAAGGCACAGACCTCAAACCTTGACGATGCAGCCAAAATTGCAGTTGCTAAGCGTTTTTTAAAACCTTGAAAATTGTTTACTAAATGTAACTTAGCAATGTTTGCACTTTTGCTTAATTGTTTGTGCCCGTATAAGCGCATATCTGTGTTTTGTTTGATGAATTTGACAGTGGTTTTACGTTGCTTTTTATGATTATGGAGATGAGGTGATCCTGGTGTAATGAAATTGAGGTGTGGAATGGCAGCTAGCAATGGATCTGTGGAAACCCTCAAAGTAATATTCATGAGGATGGTTTTCGTTGTCATGTGTAATATGGGATAGATAAGGGGGTAGAGGGGGTGGGGGAGCATTTTTCAATTATGTAGGTATGCTGCTTAAACTAATATAATTAGAGGACCTGTCTTATGATATATAGCTGGTTGCGGCCTTAGCATGGACACTGAGATATTAACAAAACAATGCAGACTGTGGTTCCTTCCACTTTAGAAGATTTTTTTGTTTGGCAGAAATTTCAAAATCATATATGCGTATGTACTACTACTGACACTTATCTTTTATGCTTTCCATTGTTTTTGTAAATTGCTTTCATAATACTCCGTATCTTGATTTCCTTGTATTTGGTATGCATAAGTATTTGAAACAAGCAAACTATAGTAATTTCAGATTGCACTGTACATAAGAACAGGTGCCATATTTTACTGTTGTCCCCTGCAACGTGTTCTCAAATTTATGATAGTTCTGCTGTGATTACAGATGGTGGAATACTTTAATGGAAGGGCAAATATATCGGGGAACTTTCCTCTTGGGAGTTTTAATGCAGCATTTAGCTTCACCGGTTCAAAACATGTTGATGCTGCAGCCACAAAGACCTTGTCTACAGAAGGATTTTACATTCCTCTTGCAAAGGTTCAGCTTATAAAGTCCCACTTAACGTTGCAAGGAAATGTCAAAAAGGCTGTCCCATTCAATTGGGACCCACCGGCCTTGGCAAGGTATGAATACAACAAGTTGTCTACGTAATGCTATAACAAAGATATCCAAGACTGTTACTGACATTTAATTATATTTTGCAGTTTTATCGAAAATTTTGGGACTCATGTCATTAGATCTATAACTATTGGTGGTAAAGATGTTATTTATGTTAAACAACACCAAACTTCTTCTTTGTCAAAGTTGGAGATGAAAAACTATATTCAGGATATTGGAAATCAGAGGTTCTCTGACATCAATAGTCAAACAAGTGCAGGTCAAACAAAATCCAAGGATAAGGCTAGTTCACCTCAATTTTCTTGCATAAATTTATATGATTCAGGCTTATGATAGCTATAAATATAATGCTTGATTATTTTGATTACCTTTTTGGCAGGGTGTTGAGCCGTTTTCATTCAATAGTCAAGGGGTTTACCCCCAACCCACAACTGCAACATATCCTTCTGGGAAAGAAGTATGCAATATACGTTTCACTTTTATGTTCCTTTTTTTTTTTTGCGGAGCTGAATGATGTCATTGTGATCCATATAGTCAAGTTCACCTATTGGGATAAACTTTGTTTTTATTGTTGTTGTTGCTACTATTATAAAATATTTATTTCCAGGATACTTTTACAGTTATATCCATAATCATGGAAATTTAAATTTTGATGAACCATTTTCAAAGGTAATCTATAATGTCTTTTGGCATAGAAGTATACAAGGTCTTAGGTTCTCATGGTGGGCTTAACCAAGAACTACTAACATGATTATTTTCTCATTCAGGACTTCACCAAGTACTTAACTTGGTTGTTTTCCCTCGTGACCCGTGTCTGGACCTGATTTTTAACTTCCCAGTCCTTTTTTAATTTGATGAAGAAAACAAAAAATTAGCTAGTTAATCTCTGTGCATATTAGGCTGTAGGTTGTACGTTACAGAATCCTTGGATACTCTGGCAACTACTTTTCCATGTGAAGTTGGGAATGGATTCATTTTATTTCATTTGATGGATTTAAAATTAATCTGATATCCTTGTTTTGCTTTGGCATGCACTGCAATGACAAAATTAAAACACTGGTGAATGGTGATAAAATATCACTATTCTACTTTCAAAGGCATTGACAATATTGCACAACTCTTTCTCCATTAATGCCCCATCTTTTTCAGCCATGAATGTGAAATCTGATTCTGTGAGTCATCTTTGGTCCTACATAAAGCCTGCTAGTTGTTTTCTTCTCCTTTCTTACTTCTCCTCGCAGTGTGCTTAACTCTGCATAGGGTACTCTGGCAGCTGTCTTGAGAAAAAATAATTCTTGTTATAAAAAATAATATTTGCCCATCTTCATAATTATTGATAGTTAGTAGCTGTCTAGTGTAAACTTTGTCTAGAAAAAGGTCTTCATCAAGTATTATGTTTTTTTTTTCTTAACTTGAATACTTATTGGTCAGGATGTCACAGTCATTTTTAGAAGAAGAGGAGGAGATGATTTAGAACATAACCACAGGAAATGGCTATCAACTGTCAAGTCCTCCCCAGATATCATTGAGATGACTTTCTGTCCTATAACTGCTCTACTTGATGAAATACCTGCCAAGGAGCATTTGACTCGTGCCATTGGTCTTTATCTTGAGTGTAAGTCAATTTATCCTTTACTTTTTATTGTTTCTAATTTTTTCCATATTGGCTTTGAGGAGCATAGTCTAATATCAGTCACACATTTCCTTTTCTGTTTCCCTAAATTTTGCTCACAGTTAAACCTCCAATTGAAGAACTTAGATATTTCCTGGAGTTTCAGATTCCTCGTGTATGGGCTCCTTTACAAGACAGGATTCCTGGTCAACAAAGGAAGGAACCCGTGTGTCCATCTTTGCAATTCAGCATAATGGGCCAGAAACTTTACATCAGTCAAGAACAGGTAATCATCATTTCTGGTATTTTCCTTCCGTTAGAAACTTCTTATCATGTGAAAATGATTCTTCCAAAGAAATGCAACGTGTTTACTGTTTGTGGTACATAGGGCAGTTCTTTTTCTTTTGTTTCAAGCTTTTCTTGCTTGTTTATGGGGGCATTTGCTTTTTCACTGAGTTGCTAAGCAAAATATAATTCTAAGAGTTAATCAGCTAGTGCCTCTGGTAACACTGTCGCCAGGTCTGAGAAATCTAATAAATTGAACCTTTCATTTTTAAGTTTTATGAATCTGAATGAAATGGTTTATTTTCCTAAATTTCTGGGTTATGCTAGATCAGTGTTTTTCTTTTACAGCGGTGGAACCCTGTTTATGTGTTGTGCTTATTTTAGTTCAAGTTTATATTTAAAGTAAAATGACTGATTACACATTATTTCCCGTATATATAATTTTAAGGTGACAAATACCTTGTTTTGCACATTTTTCAATGTGGTGTCATTCATGTTGAGATTGTTTCTGTTCGTATGCTGTCAAAGCGTTGAGAAATAAGAACAATACGTCAAAAAACTTTATTTTTTCTATTATAATAGGTTGAACTGTAGACATCACGAGAAACTAACTATTGATGTGTTCACATTACCTTCTATTATTTCTTCTTCAGTTAACACCCCTTTTGTGAACATTTCACAATATGAATGTTCGCATTAAAACATGACTTCCCACTGTAGTTCTGCATCATATTATAAGTTTGTAATCCCTCTCACAAAATGTGTTAGTAAAGAAACAAAATCAGAATATGATAGTAAACTGTATCCAGTTGCATTTGTGCTTTTGGAAAGGAAAGCTTCCAGACAAATTTGTATACAGATTCAAGAAGTACTTCGATTAAGTTGGAGTATGGTGGCTAACTTACGAGAAGATTTCATTAGTAGTGAAAAGTGGCACATATCTAGTCAATTTTACTTCAAACATGGTTCTCTTTGAATGCAGATTACAGTGGGACGAAGGCCGGTAACGGGACTACGTCTCTGTCTAGAGGGAAGCAAGCAAAATCGGCTGAGCATTTTTGTTCAACACTTGGTATCCCTTCCAAAAATCCTTCATCCGTATTGGGACAGCCATGTTGCTATAGGTGCTCCCAAGTGGCAGGGACCCGAGGAGCAAGACAGCAGATGGTTTGAACCAGTTAAATGGAAGAACTTTTCTCATGTGAGCACTGCACCAATTGAGAACCCTGAAACCTTCATAGGAGACTTTTCTGGTGTCCACATAGTTACTGGAGCACAGCTTGGAGTGTGGGATTTTGGATCACGGAATGTGTTGTACATGAAGCTCTTATATTCAAGGTTACCCGGCTGCACCATTCGAAGATCGCTGTGGGACCATGCCGGAAACAGTTCGTCAAAAACAGTGAATGTTGGAAACACCTCCAACTCAGATAACTCAACCCTGGGAGAAAATGCCACAGGGAACAAGTTGGTGAAGTATGTTGACATGTCTGCGATGACCAAAGAGCCCCAAGACCCTCCTGGCCATTGGCTTGTCACTGGTGGAAAGCTTGGTGTGGAAAAAGGGAAAATTGTTTTGAGAGTGAAATATTCATTGCTTAATTACTGATTTCACCATCCAAGTTTGTGTTTGAGGACGTGCTTGCAGTGGTGGCCTGTGTAAGAAGAAGCAGTGCTTGTGCTTTGGTGCACATAATTTTCCCTTGTTGTCCATGTAAAAACGTTTTGCGGTTTGATGACCAGAGTTGAATAGGAAGCTTTTACTCTTAGTTGATCATGATCAGTGGATGCATGTTGTGGTGGTGGCAAATGTTGGTTGTTTCCATTGCCACTGCAGATGTGATGTCCATATCTTATAGGAGTTAGAACCTTTTCCACCATGCTCCATTTTAAAGTAATGTTTATATCCATATAGCTTTGAAATACAAATGACAAAACCCTTTGCTTCCCCTCTCTCTCTACTACAAAGCAAGATGGTGATAGAGAGGGGGAAAATGGTGGTTATTGAAGTCTTGAACATTCTTTATCATCCATCGTTTTCTTTTGTGGAATATTCCTTAGCTGGTTATGCATCTATTTGTCTATTACTTAATTCATCATTTAGTTTTTTACTTATCATTGTCTCTTCTACCTAGTTTTAAAATATAAAAGAAGTAATAACCTGTATATAATTTCTTAAATTCTTTAGGACCTTATTTAGTGTAAATACTGAAAACACAACTTTTAAAAAGAAAAATTCTTGGAAGAAATTGTCACATTGGTTTAAGCGAAGCTTTTTTCCCCAAGGCTTTTCAATTTCAGGACTTGTATTTCTTTCTTTAATTTGTTTCCTAAAATCGTAATTTTACATTCACTTCTATCTGGTTTAGTGATATTTTATCTTCGAGACTATGGAATACTAATTATTTCTGCTTGAATCTTGCGCCTTTTTATTTCTAAATAAAATCTGTTCTTTACATGAATCCCTTTGCAGGATGAGTTAGAGAATATGGATAATAATTTTGATCGTGAAGATTTATGTAATCAGGGAAATATGCATATCAATTTGAATACTTTGAGTGAAGGTTCTAGTTCTCCGAATGCTTCTTTTCAGGATTCAATGTGCATAATTCTCTAGATGCTAATTCGGACTTGGATGTTCTGAATGATGTAGCTACATTAAGCAAGATATGAAACTATTGTCCAAGTTTTGGGGAGATATTAAGCAAGTTTTATTTCTTGGCTGGTGTTTATGGACCTACAAGCTGCTTGGGAAGGAGGGATCTTTGGAAAGATCTTTGTGATATCCAAGCAGCTAATTCTGGAAACTGGTTTATCATGGGAGATTTCCATCTTCATAAGGGTGGTAATACTCCTAATTCTACTTCATGTGCGAATTTCTTTGACTAGTTTGATTCCAATTGTATGGTAGACATTGTTTCTATTCTGATTTTGATTACACTTGGACTAATGGTGATATTAGTCCACAAAGGATTGATATTAACTCGACAGAACTTTTTGTAGTTTATCATGCCTAAATAAATGGAGTAATGTCTCTTGTAAAGTCCTGAAAAGGGCAAACTCGGACATCTTCTTGGCCATAATATTGTTGTTGATTTTGGTAAGAGGAGGACTTCTTCAAGATTTTTGACCATGTGGGTTGACAAAGACGATTGTGAACATATTATTAGAAATAAATGGAATAAACCTGTTGTTGGTTGCTTAATGTTGAAGCTACAATATAAACTAAAGTCAATGATTTTGGCTCTTAAATACCAAAATAAGAGAAATTCGATTAAAAAAGATTTTCTATGTCGATTATGGACAAAATTAGATATAAAAGTTTTAAGTTTTTTGTCAGTTTTAGATACAATTTGTAAGATCCAAGGAAAATGTGGTAATTAAGGAATAAAGTGGTTATGAGACTTAAGAATTATTGTTTTGTAATTGGTGTGTAATGCTTAGGTGTTTTTTTTATGATAATTAGTATGATTATTATTTAATGTTATGATTGATTAAGTGAAACACATGATTGATATGTATTCATTTTGATGATTGGTGTCTGTGTGTGATATTATCAACCAATGTGATGTGTGAACTTGTAGACAGAAGAATGGTAAGTGTGGGTTCAATTCTAGAGAGGAAGAGAGTTAAAGAAAACCTTGATTTTAGTTGTATTTTTTATGGGCAAAATAGTCTTTTACTTTTATTTAATTGGTTTAGAAATTAAAGTAGGGGGTGTAGGAAGTAAAAGAGTTGGAATTAAATAAAATAAAATTAAAGGCTAGAAAACATGAGATACAAGGGAATTCAATTTTAGATAGATTCAATTTTAAAAATATATTATAATAGAAGATAAAATATTAAAGATAAAGTGGTTGTTATCCATTGCATAACATAACAACCATACTCATATAAGTTGGTTTGTTTATGATACTACAATATATCAACACAATGGTAAATAATTGAGAAAGAAAATGAGTCAAACAATTATATGTGGAACAAAATAACAAACCTGGACCAACAATCATGGAAGCTTTTTAGTTATAATAATTGATCTCCTTAACAACATACTATGTCTAGAAAATGAACTATGAGAAATAGAATGTTTTAGGATACACTTATATAAAGAGGAAAGTTCATAAGATTGAGCTTCTTACCAATCTATTACCTATTTGAGATGCTTGGGGGAGACTTGTGCAACAACAAAAATCATACAACAATGTTCTTCACAAGGGAAACTACAAATAACTGTCAATGATACATGAATGAAAAATGAAATCATTGTTATACCTTGAAATAATGAATTATAATTACATTAAAGCAAACTACACTTATTGATGGAGAATCGATTGAGGATACTCCTTCAACAAGTGATGATCTCCAAATAGGTTGATGAAACTTTCTTCAAAGTGATGAACTCCATAGAAGAGATGAATGAAGCAGAAACAATTAGATGAAGAAATGATGATGCTTGATGTCGTGTAGTTTTGGCAGAGATTCCTCTAAGGAGGTTAGGCCAACCTTGAAGGAGAAAGCATGAAGAAGTCTAAGAGAAGACAACTCATAAGTTGAGAACTCAAGAAGAGAAGTCTTGCAATTTTGGCAAAGTGACTTTACATTCAATCAAGTTCTCAAAATATACAAAGGGTGTCTCTCCTTTTATAGGTGAAGGAGAAAGTCTAAAGTATAAAAGGAAGCCTAAAGCATTTAATGGAGGAGCCTAAACATTAAATGTGAGGAGCTTTATGCTTATAATTAACTTAGTCAAAGCATTTTTCCATCATTAAATGAAGGAGCATATGTTTGTAAGTAACTTAATCAAAACATTAAATGAAGAGTCTTATTTGTAACTAACACCTTCTAATCACGTTTTGGCTCTAATTACCATATTAAGGAACTAATGATGCTCTAAGCTATTCCCACCAAACCTTCTAAATAAACTTAAACAATATTCTTGACCAAATAGAAGGCCTAAAATGAACTACATTACTTTTTTACAAAAGATGTTTAAGATAAAAGAAGAAGATAAAAAATGTGATCCGACACAAGAATAAAATCCTTGAAGTTCCATCTTTCTCTTCCATCTTCTTGACCATGGCTCTTTATGAGAGGTCCAATGTCCTCTAAGTTTGTTATGTTTTGAAAACTGATTTCATGCTAGTCATAACTACTTTAACGGTCATATTTTTAAATATGTTTGACTAACATTAAATGCAAATCGATTACATTAATTGAGCATTCAATTAAGAGCTGAGTTAGTTGTAATATTGTTACATCTGTTTGACTAATGTAATCCATTACTTTGCGTATGATATGATAGTAACTATAAATTGACGCATTGTTTATTTCTATAAAAACTTTTGATCATTCTAACATTTTCATATCTGATTGTTTTAATCTTAGAAAGATTACATATTGCAGATACGCTCCAAGAATCAAGAAGAAAAGATTGTGAAGAGCCTTGACAGATTCTTGAGAGAAGATTGAAAAGCTTTGATAGACCGATCAAATTTGCACTACTGAAGGTGTATTTGTTGTGATTAGAAAGGAAATTTGCACTTGTTGAGTGTGTTGTTCCCTGGACGTGCGCGTCAGGAAGAAGACTGAGGAGTTCTTGGACTTTGAGAGGGAATTCTCAAAGGGATACTGCAACAAGACCGTAGAGTGCTGTGTGTGTAGGTGTATTCGTTTCTATATTTGATTGAGAGTTTGAAAGGTGTTTACATTTGAGAGAGCTCTGTAAAACCTTGGCTATAATACTCTGATTATTATAGTGAAATACTCTCCAATCTAAGGTTGATTGGGAGAGTGACTAAATGTAGGCATTGAGGCCGAACCAGGATAAAAATCTTGAGTTTGATTTTTTTTCCTTATCACTTTACTTTCTTTGCATGCGCATTTACTTACTACACAAGAATGTTTAAAGATCAATCTAATTTATCAAAAAGATTTGAAAAGTTTAAGTTTTTATAAAACACCAATTCACCCCCCTCTTGGTGTTGAGAAACAAGCATCCTTATTTCTAACAATTGGCACCAGAGCTGATTTTTCAAAAATTATTTCAAAAATAATCAATTATCTTTTGTTTGAAATCGATTAAGTGATCCTGATGGATTTTGTTTCTTCAACACTGAGGAAAAGTGAATTTGAATATGATTTCGTGCATGCTACTTGCAATGAAAAATGCAGTTATGTTACTAATGGTTTTCATGAGTCTTTTAAAATAAGAATATTGCAGAAGTCTACACAGGAAAGAAAAATTGGCATAAATGTTATGGAGATTAAAGAAAAGGAAGCAAACTTGTTGATGGAAAAGTTCACCAGGTTCTTAAACATGAAGAGGACAAATAAAGCTTCAAGGATGATCAGAAGATCAGCAAGGATCAAGGCTTGTAGGATAATGATGTCAGTATGATGGGAAAGTCGAATGTAACCAGAACAAGTTCTGAACATGAAGAGAAACAATCCATGTGGTATTTGGACAGTGGATGCTCAAGGCACATGACAAGCGATCTGAACAGATTTACAAGCATATCTCACAAGACAACTGGTCATGTAACTTACGGCGATAATAACAAGGGTAAAATCATCGGTATTGGTAAAATCCAAACACCCTTAGCATATGAAATTGATAATGTATTGCTAGTTGAAGGTTTAAAACATAATTTGCTTAGCATTAGTCAATTGTGTGACAAAGGGATGAAAATAACATTTGAACCAAATTATTGTCTCATTAGTAATGGATCCACAGACGAACTATTATTAATACGAAAGAGATGCAACAACTTATACATGATTGACTTTAGAAATACATCATTTAAATTTGTTGTATTCTTATTGTCTAAAGAGGATGACGCTTGGTTGTGTCACAAAAGATTAGCTCATATTAATATGGGATAGTTAAAAAAACTAGTGTCTAAAAATCTTATTATTGGCCTTCCAAACATACAATATACCTCTGATAGCCTATGTGACATTTGTTAGAAAGGAAAGCAAACAAATACATCTTTTAAAAACAAAAGAGAAATGTCTACCACTAGACCTCTTGAACTTTTGCATATGGATTTTTTTGGTCCCTCAAGAATCAAAAGTCTTGGAGGCAATCTGATGGCAACCTCCTTGGCTAGGTTGGGCCAAATATAGGAGATTTGCATGGAGGGGTGCTCCTTGGATGAATGTTGCGGAAATGTGATGGTAAATGGTCCAAGGATGATGAGCTAATGTATGAATGGTGTAGAAGATCAAAGCCTCTAGGAGATATGGTGGTGGTGTAGTGTTTGGTGGCTCCAAGAGAGGTTAGACCAACTCAAGGAGGAAGGTGACTAGAGGGGCCTCATGGGTTGCTCTAGTCTTGATCTAAGATGAGTAGTATGGCCAAAAATGGTCAGCATAACATTACTCAAAATCAAAGATGAAATACAAGGGTGGAGACACCTCTATTTATAGGCCAAGGGTGTCTCCTTCTAATCCTAAAAGCATGATCTCCCACCTTTGCTCTCATTGGCCAAAAATGAGGCCTTTTAAGGAGTGGACAAGTGTCTACAAATCCTCTCCGATGATGGGAGGACATGTGGTCACTAACAAAACACAATCTTCTCCATTCCTAGAGTGCCATGTGGCCACTACTAAAAGCAAAAACTCTCCACTCCTAAGGTACCATGAGGCTACCTTTTAAAAAGTAAATCCTCTACAATGGAAGCATGACACTTGGCACACACTTTCCACTTGGTCTTGATGTCTAACTTTTAAGGAAAGTCCTATGCTACTTAGGCCTTAATACAAGCCTTAAACAAACATACACTACATGGCCTAAATTCCTACACTACTCTTCAACCCATGCTCCATGATGGCTCCAAAGGTGGCTTACAAGGTAGAGTTGATGTCACCTTCATGGATGGCTTCCACTCTCTTGAAGGTGCTTGACCATGGCTAGGGGATTTGCCATCATTCCTTCCCTCTTGAAAAGGAATTGCCCTCAAATCTTCAACATGGAACAAGGCAAACTTCCTTATCTTCTCCGGGCGTTTTTTGGGCTTCTCCACCAAGGTCAAATACCCATTTTATAACAAAAGTTGGAAAAAATGTTATAATAGTGAGTAAATGAGGAATATAGCTCCCAAAAATGATACACCTTAAATCAAATGAATGATCAAGGTCTTGAAGGGTAAGAGCATCTTTGAAGCTTTTTATTTGTCTTGAGTTGGATGTATATGTTTGAAAGACTATCCATTCCAACATAAGACTTAATTTTCAGGGATACGCCATCATGCCCTCCCTTTTGAAAAGGATTTGTCCTCAAATATTCTTGTTCTTTTATGACAAAAACGTTTTTCTTATTATTGGTTAATTTGTGTATCTTTCCACCAGGATCAAAGATCCAAATGCAAGTGTCATGAAACACAAAACCAATAATCTTATCAGCCACAAACAACATGTATCTAGATGAAAGATTTAAAGAAGACCTTATGCTAATTTTAAAAGAATTTACTTGAAAACTTTGAAGGTCTATTCCACAAAATTGTTTGTTTTTACTTTGAGTTAATTCTATCCTAGAAGATAAATGATGGCAACCTCCTTGGCTAGGTTGGACCAAAGTTAGGAGATGTGTATGGAAGGGTGCTCCTTGGATGAATGTTGCAGAAATGTGGTGGTAAACGGTCCAAGGATGATGAGCAAATGTATGAATGGTGTAGAAGATCAAAGCCTCTAGGAGATATGGTGGTGGTGGTGGTGGTGTAGTGTTTGGTGGCTCCAAGAGAGGTTAGACCAACTCAAGGAGGAAGGTGACTAGAGGGGCCTCATGGGTTGCTCTAGTCTTGATCTAAGATGAGTAGTATGGCCAAAAATGGGTAGCATAACATTACTCAACATCAAAGATGAAATACAAGGGTGGAGACACCTCTATTTATAGGCCAAGGGTGTCTCCTTCTAACCCTAAAAGAATGATCTCCCACCTTTGTTATCATTGGCCAAAAATGAGGCCTTCTAAGGAGTGGATAAGTGTCCACAAATCCTCTCCAATGATGGGAGGACATGTGGCCACTCACAAAACACAATCATCTTCATTCCTAGAGTGCCATGTGGCCACTACTAAAAGCAAAAAATCTCCACTCCTAAGGTACCATGTGGCTACCTTTAAAAAGTAAATCCTCTCCAATGGAAGCATGACACATGGCACACACTTTCCACTTGGTTTGGATGTCTAACTTTTAAGGAAAAGCCTATGCTACTTAGGCCTTAATACAAGCCTTAAACAAACCTACACTACATGGCCTAAATTCCTACACTACTCTTCAATCCATGATGCATGATGACTCCAAAGGTGGCCCACAAGGTAGAGTTGATGTCATCTTCATGGATGGCTTCCACTCTCTTGGAAGTTCTTGACCATGGCTAGGGGATTTGCCATCATAATCTGTATGGATTGGTAATTGTGGATGATTATTCTCGTTTTACCTAGACTTTTTTCATTGCTGCCAAAAGTGAAACTTTTAGGGTTTTCAAGAAGTTTGCAGCTATAATACAGAATGAGAAAGAGCTCAAGATCAAGTCTATAAGAAGCGACCATGGCAGGGAATTCCAGAATTAGCTATTTGATAAGTACTATGCAGAAATGGGAATTTCACACAACTTTTCTGCACCTAGAACTCCTCAGTAGAATGAAGTTGTTGAAAGGAAGAATAGAGCTTTGAAAGAGCTTGCCAAGACTATGCTAAATGAGAGAGACTTGCCAAAGTACTTCTGGGCAAATGTAGTCAGCACAACTTGCTATACACTCAACATAACCATTGTCAGATCCATACTTAAGCTCACACCCTATGAGTTGTTCAAAGGAAGGAAGCCAAACATCACACACCTAAGGATATTTGGTAGTAAGTGTTTTGTTCTTAACAATGGTAAAGAGAAATTAGGAATATTTGATTCTAAAGCCGATGAGACCATATTTATTAGATATTCTCTTACTAGTAAGACATACAGGGTGTATAATAAGAGGACTTTATGTGTTGAGGAGTCAATACATGTTGCTTTTGGTGAGTTCATTAACTATCCTTCTAACCAAATGCATTTAAGGAAGAGTGTAGATGCAAGTGACTCTGCAGGGGAAGAAGAAAAAGAATATGTAGAAGCTCTTGAAGATGAAACTCCAGAGGTTACTGTTGATCCTCCTAGAGCTGAAACTGTGAAAGAATGGAAAAATCCTAGGAATGTTTCTACTAACAACATAATTGGAGATATCACAAGAGGAGTTTGTACTCGACGACAGCTTAATCAATTTTGCATGAACGTTGCATACGTATCAAAGGTTGAACCTAAGAATATTGATGCTGCTCTTGCTGATGAGAATTGGATGATGACAATGCAAGAAGAGTTAAATCAGTTTAAGAGGAACAATGCGTGGGAGCTTGTTCCAAGGGTAAAAACTCAGTAGGTTATTGGTACAAAGTGGGTGTTCCGAAATAAAATGGATGACTCTAGTGAAATCATCAAGAATAAGGTCAGATTGGTTGCAAAGGTTTATAGTCAAGAAGAGGGAATCAATTACGATGAGACCTATGCTCCAGTGAAAATATTGGAAGCAATAAGAATACTTCTAGCCATTGGTTTGTTGATGAGATTTAAATTGTATCAAATGGATGTAAAAAGTGCATTTCTAAATGGGTACATTAAGGAAGAAGTATTCGTTGAACAACCTCCTAGTTTTCAGGATTATTAGTATCCAGACCATGTGTTCAAACTGAAAAAGGCTCTATATGGATTAAAACAAGTGCCAAGATCATGGTAGGAACGACTAAGTGAGTTCTTAATCAAGAAGAAATTTACAAGGGGTAAAGTTGATTCAACCCTCTTTATCAATAACTCTGGAAAGGATAAACTGTTTGTACAAATTTATGTTGATGATATTATATTTGGTTCAACTAATCCTATATTATGCAAAGAATTATTCTAGACCATGCAGGATGAGTTTGAGATGTCCGTGATGGGAGAACTCACCTATTTTTTGGGACTTAAAGTGAAACAAGATGATAGTGGCATTTTTATTCATCAATCCAAGTATTGTACAGACTTGTTGAAAAAGTACAAAATGCTGGAATGCAAGGAAGTTGCCACACCAATGGCAACCAACTGTTATCTTGATCAAGATGAAATAGGTAATTATGTGGATCAAAAGCTCTATAGAGGTATGATCGGATCTCTGTTATACCTAATTGCTAGTAGACCAGACATCATGCATAGTGTTTGTCTTTGTGCTAGATTTCAATCACAACCAAAGGAATCACATCTAACTGCTGTGAAAAGAATTTTAAAGCATCTAAAGGGAACCAAAAATCTTGGACTGTGGTACCCTAATGGTTCAAACGTTTTTCTAGAAGGATATAGTGATTCAGACTTTGGTTGTTGTAAATTAGACAGGAAAAGCACTAGTGGCACATGTCATCTCTTAGGATGCTCTATAGTTTCTTGGCATTCAAAGAAATAGGCTTGTGTGACACTGTCCACCACAAAAGCCGAGTACATTGAAGCTGGGTGCTGTTGTGCTCAGTCTCTTTGGATCAAAAGTCAACTAGAAGACTATGACATATCCCCAGATCATATTCCTCTAAAGTGTGATAATACAAGTGCTATAAATTTAACTAAGAATCATGTGCTTCATTCCAAGACTAAGCATATTGAAATAAGAAACCATTTCATAAGAGATCTCATCCTTAAAGGAGAGATCATAGTTGAATATGTGGATACCTTGCATAAATGGGATGGCATTTTTACAAAACCTCTAAATAAAGAGAGATTTTATACAATAAGGAATGAACTAGGAATTCTGGATCAGAGTAGTATTAAATAGCATTCAATATGATAAATATCACTTGGATGATTGCAATTTAACATTTCAATGTTACATCATTACATTGCATATTCATACTTGAACTGTGATAATGGTTAATTCGCAATTATACTACATAAGGACTAATGCTCAATTTATTTGAGATGAAAAGATTATGCAGGAGTGTTGATTGATAACTGAGATGAAAGGGATATTACAAAATGCACTGCAAGACCAAATCGGTTAAGAGAGATTCATAATCGATTAAATTTCGTCAACTGGTTTGAAGTTTCCAAACTGCTGAAACATTTAATTTAAACCATGACTTCTGATTTTATGTGTTTATTCATCATAAATCTCATTGTTTGAAATCCGTTGTGAATCTGGTATGATTTTATGATTGATATCACCAGGTTGTTTTGTTTCAAGTTGTATGTGAAATGCTTTGATATTTGTGATATACTTTTGATGCACTGCTTGAATGATACATACTCTGTTATATCTCTATCATGCAACTCTGATACTGAAATATGATATGCATATTGATAAGGGAAGTTATATATATTGTTACATAATGGATCACATGTTAAAAAGGGGAAGAAATCAAAATCATGTGAATATTGCTGACAGGGGGAGCATCATATTTTTTTGATACAATGTGTTAATGCCTCTCTGTATGAATCAATATCTCTGTGTTTCAATTACATTATGCTATAAATCCATTTTTGCTAATGCCCAAAGGGGGAGAAATAATTGAACATTGAATGAGATAGTTGAATGCGTATGACATATATGTGTTTATATGTCTATGTTTGAAACTGTGTGAAACAATTTTTGATTGTGTACTGTACATCATGGTTGTTTTATTAATCATGGTTGTGTATCATAAAAAAAGGGGGAGATTGTTGATAGGGGGACCAATGTGATCGTTGAACCCAATCCCTGTTATGTTGTTTTTTTATGATGACAACACATTAATAGCAACAACACATGAATGTAGTCATGTCACAACAGAAAAGCTTTTTTGTGTTGTGTTATACATATGTGAAATATGTACATGCTTACTGTGTTATATGCACATACTGTAATAAATGCATATGTTGAACATACTTGGTTATGCATACTATTATGATTATGATTTGATTATATCTGTGTATGCACACTGTATGTTTCTGTGTAATGAAAACCACAAGCACAAAAGCATATATGCATGACATAATCGATTACAAAGTTGTAGTAATCAATTAAGGTCATCAAACAACTTATGTTTTGAATTGTGACAAAACAACTAGTTTCAATCGATTACATTAACTGTCAAATTGATTAAAACTCGTGTGTTTGCATATATCCTTTTCAAATGTGCTGTGATGAAGTTTTTGAGAAGAAAAGTTTTCAAAATCTGTCTAAGTTTTAAAGCTTAATCGATTACATATGTTGTGTATTCAATTAAGTCTGTTATGTTTTGAAAACTGATTTCATGCTAGTCATAACTACTTTAACGGTCATATTTTTAAATATGTTTGACTAACATTAAATGCAAATCGATTACATTAATTGAGCATTCAATTAAGAGCTGAGTTAGTTGTAATATTATTACATCTGTTTTATGTAACCGATTACATTACTAATGTAATCCATTACTTTGCGTCTGATATGACAGTAACTATAAATTTACGCATTGTTTGTTTCTGTAAAAACTTTTAATCATTCTAACATTTTCATATCTAATTGTTTTGATCTTAGAAAGATTACATATTTCATATACGCTCTAAGAATCAAGAAGAAAAGATTGTGAAGAGCCTTGACAGATTCTTGAGAGAAGATTGAAGAGCTTTGACAGACTGATCAAATCTACACTGTTGAAGGTGTATTTGCTATGATCATAAAGGAAATTTGCACTTGTTGAGTGTGTTATTCCCTGGACGTGCGCGTTAGGAAGAAGAGTGAGGAGCTCTTGGACTTTGAGAGGGGATTCTAAAGGGATACTACAACAAGACCGTGGGGTGTTGTGTGTGCAGGTGTATTCGTTTCTATATTTGATTGAGAGTTTGAAAGGTTTTTACATTTGAGAGAGCTTTGTAAAACCTTGGCTAGAATACTGTGATCATTATAGTGAAATACTCTCCAATCTAAGGTTGATTGGGAGAGTGACTGGATGTAGACACTAAGGCCGAACCAAGATAAAAATCTTGTGTTTGATTTTCTTTCCTTATCTCTTTACTTTGTTTGCATGCGCATTTACATACTACACAAGAAAGTTTAAAGATCATTCTAATTTCTCAAAAAGATTTGAAAAGTTTAAGTTTTTATAAAACACCAATTCACCCCCTATTGGTGTTGAGAAAAAAGCATCCTTATTTCTAATATTATTAAACTTAAGACTCAATATCATATTAAGCATTAAGTTAAGATTCCCTTACTTGTGATTAATCGTGGGTTCCATTCCTATTCCAATTGTCATTCTGGAAATGGAATCTTTAGTCAATACTTAGTAAATCCATCAGCCAAGTTATACTTTGTTCGTACGAAATCTACTATAATAATTCTATATGATGAGTCCTTGGACATAACTATATCTCACACCAATATGTCTTGACTTGCCATTGTATACTTGACTATAAGCCTTTGCCAATGTTGTAGCATTGTCATAATGTATTGCTATTGGTGGTTTTGGTAACAATGGTATTTCGAACATGAGATTCCTCAACCATTCGACTACCTTTCCTACCAAGGATAGAGCTATAAACTCTGAAGTCATAGTGGAATCTGTAATGCAAGTTTGTTTCTTGGACGACTAAGAAATTGCATCTTCCCCAAGGAGGAAAATCCAACTACTAGATGAAGAGTGATCTTCTACATTTTTAATCCTACTTGCATCAAAATATCCTTCAAAAACTGAAGGATAACCACTATATGTTAATCCATAATTAATAGTTTTCTTTAAATACTTAACTACTTGACGTACTGTTTGCCAATGTGATAGATTAGGGTTACTAGTATATCTACTCAATTTTCTTACCACAAAAGTAATATCTGACCTTATACTTGTCATTGCATACATTAAACATTTTATTACCCTTGCATATTCTAGTTGTGAAATTGCTTTACCACCATTAGGTACTATGTTTAAACTAGGGTCCATAGCAGTTGAAACAAGAGAGCATTCATAATTGTTGAATTGCTTGAGTACTTTCTCAATGTAATGAGATTAAGACAAAATTAATTTCTCATTTTCTCTCTTAATCTTTATACCTAGTATAACTTCTGCTTCTCCCATATCCTTCATAGAGAAATAAGATGATAGAAATGTTTTGGTCAAATTAACTTGATCTAAATTTGTTCCAAAAATTAGCATATCATCAACATATAACTAGATTATGACACCATTACCGTTGTCATCAAATTTACTATACACACACTAGTCTGAGTTATTTATCTTGAAACCATTTGATAACACAACATCATACTTTTGGTGCATTTGTTTGTCGCTTGTTTCAATTCATACAAGGATTTAATCAATTTACATACCCTGTGTTCTTGGTTTTTCATAACAAAACCTTTCGGTTGTGTCATATAAACTTCTTCTTCTAATTCTCCATTCAAGAAAGTTGTCTTGACATCCATTTGATGAATTACAAGTTTATGAATTGTTGCAAGAGCAATCAATAGCCTTATAGTGGAGATTCTAGCCACTGGTGCATATGTATCGAAATAATCGATTCCTAGTTTTTGTCTAAAACCTTATGCCACTAAACTTGCCTTGAACTTATCAATAGTTCCATCAGCCTTCATTTCCCTTTTGAAAATCCACTTACATCCTATTGGCTTACACTTAGGAGGTAAGTCAACTAAGATCCATGTGTTATTTCCCAGGATAGATTGCATCTCATCATTAATTGCTTCTTTCCAAAAAGTTGCATCTTGAGACCTTATGGCCTCTTGATATGTCAATGGATCTTCTTCTATATTATAACAATACGAGAACTCTGTTAAGATACCATCTCTGGTACCTTACACTAAATATACATGAAAATCTGAGCCAAAAGATTTTTCTTTTCTTGCCATTTTAGTTCTTATGAGTTGTGATGTGGAAGCATCACTCTGATTTAGAGTTTGATTATTTGATCCTTGATCAATTAAGTTTTGGTATAAATATTCAATATTAGTTTTAGGAGTTAAATCCTTTGGACGAGGAATTGAAGAAAACCCTTTTTCATCAAATATTGCATCTCTTGATTCTATAATTGAATGAAGTGATACATAGTCATTTTGTTCTATTACATAGAATCTATATGCATTGCTATATTAAGTATATCCTATGAAGATGCATCCAATTCCCCTTTCTCCCAATTTCTTGCGTTTAGGTTCTGACACTTTTACAATTGCCCTACAACCCTAAACTTTAAAATAATTCAAATTTGGCTTTCTTTATTACCAAAGTCCATATGGGTTTACTCCATTCCTTTTCATTGGAACTCGATTTAGAATATAAAAAGTCGTTAACATGGCTTCACCCCAAAATCCATCACTTAATCCTGAATAGGACAACATGGAGTTAACCATTTCTTCTATAAGGTCCTATTCTTTCTTTCTGCTACATCATTTCTTCTATAAGGACAACATGGAGTTGATCATAATATTCACCACCCTTATTCGTTCTCAATCTTTTAACTTTAACACTTAGTTGTAACTCTAATTTATTTTTATAAACTTTAAAATTTTTCTAAGGCTTCATCCTTAGAAAACAAAAGATAAACATAACAATAACGAGAATGATCATCAATGAATGTTATTAAATATTTCTTATTTCCTAATGAAGGTGTATTATGGAAATCACATAAGTCACTATGCATTAATTCAAGCAATGTTGAATTTCGTTCAATATTAAAAAAATGATTTATTGTTATCTTTGTCAACATACATGTTTTGCATTTTTCTATGTTCAAATCAAAAGGAGGAATTAAATCAAATTTAGTTATTGAATATAATTTTCTATAATTAACATGCCCAAGACGAAAATGCCAAAAAGAAGAATCATGATTAACAACATAAATAGAGTCTTTCACATCATTTATTACACTTAGTTTGAACATATTATTACAAAGATATCCTAGTGAATCAAATACACCACTCTTAGATAATATGAATATATCGGATTCAAATACCAATTTAAAAATCTCAATCGATTCAAGATTACTCCAAACACTAAATGTCTTCTTAATTCTGGAGCATATAATACATCTCTTAAAACAAGTGGTTTTTCAGAACTAAGTAATAATTCTACTTGTCCCACACCGAGGACTTTAGCCATAGAATCATTTCCCATGTAAAGAACTTCTCCATTGTCATCTTTTTTAAAAGTTTTGAATAGACAATGATCTTTACAAACGTGTCTTGAAGCCCCTGAATCGATCCACCATGAATCATCAGTCTGCACACAGAAGAAGATTTCAGAAACCATCTCCACAAAATTCAAAACAAAATTATGTGCAATTTGTGTACAATTTTCTTTTTTTGGCTGGCCTTCGCTAGACTCGCCTTGACCTTGTTTACCACCATTCTTGGCCATCTTCCTTTTCCAGATTGTGCAACCCCTCTTTAAATGACGAGGCTTGCCACATTCCCAACAATTAGCTTGTTGACTTTCTTTACCAAATTTTGGCCTTTTAATCATCTTTCCTTTATAGAAATTACGAGGCATTTTCTTGTTATTTGGTATTGTTTTTGTTTTTTCATCTTCCACCATATTAACAATAAAAGAATTAGGATGATTGGAATCATTTTGACAATCTTGCAAATGGATCCCTTCTTCTATCCGAAGATGAGCAACCAATTGTTCAACATTCATATCGTCTTTATTATATTTTAGAGAATTTCTAACATCTTTCCAATTTGGTGGTAGTTTGTACATTATAGAAGAAACAATGAATGTCTCATCCATTACAATATTATGTTGCTTGAAACTTCCAAGGATTCTTTGGATTTCATGAAATTGTTCCATTATTGGTCTAGCATCAATCATTTTGCATTTATTAAAATTACTAAACAGGAATTTCTTGTTTGATGCATCTTCATAAATGTATTTGCCTTCAAGTTGATCCCAAAGTTCTTTTGCAGAATCCACATATTGATATATGTCAAATAAAGGATTAGACATACCGTTCAGAATGTGACCACGACAGACATAATCATCATTCTCCCATTTATTCCTTTTCCATTGTTTCTCCAATGTCTCGGTTTCACTTTCTTTAGGTTTGGGAGAACTTAGAACATATGCCACGTTTAGAGCTGAGGAAGGAAATGCATCTTCTTTTTCCATCGTCGGAAATCAACGCCTTTAAACTTGTTTAGTTTGTGAAAGTTTGTAGACATCTCACGAATTGTTGTCATCTTAGAGAAAATATTGTTTTTAGACTGGTAGAACAAAT
Organism: Vigna angularis; assembly: GCF_016808095.1. Lineage (NCBI taxonomy): Eukaryota > Viridiplantae > Streptophyta > Magnoliopsida > Fabales > Fabaceae > Vigna > Vigna angularis. Next base: position 15,841,948 of record NC_068978.1, on the reverse strand, counting down.
TTCCAAGAACATAGAAAAACAAGATGAACAACAATGTAGACTTGATATAATCTTCTAGGCGTGAATACACACTTTCCTAAAATCAATATTTCGTTCCTTATAAGAGTGAAGGGGATTACAAAATCCGCTTTTAAGATATAAAGAAGAAATACAACGATGATATCCACTCTTCGTACTAACGTTAAACAAGAATAAAATTCTCACAAATTGATTTGTACTGTGTTAAGTGAATGACAAAAAGTAGAGAGAACGTCTCACCTTTTAATAGAGCACAAGATCCCTTTATATAGATGTTGATCAGGCATCTTTCAAATCTAAGAGATACCAGATTCTGATTAGTTACATTTCTTGATTGTAACTTTTCATAAATGGTTGTAACTTTTCATAAATAATAGTAACTCTTTATGAATCTGAAAATTGTCTCTAATACTCTTAAATTTCAACAAATTATGTTAGTTATCTTGACTCAAGAAAATTCACAAGAGTATCTACATTCTTCTTAGGCAATGATTTAATTTTATAGAAATCTAAAAGATAAACTAGTGTATCAAAATCATTTACAAAAGCTTAATCTATTTATGCAACAAAAGGGAAATTTTTTGCTATAGATACTGTTAAAGAACTGTCATTGTTCTTACAACTATGCTACTTTGTTGCAACATGTCTTATTTATGTCAAAGTTAAACTAGCAAACAATAAATTCGTTAAACTTATTTTATGTCAAAGTTGAATATCAAGTATTCACCAAAACTTTGCCACGTTCAAGAATAAATTCAATTCTATCAACCTAATTCTTCTGACTTAATAACCCTATTCCTTTATTAACCTTTGTTAAGTTACTTTCTACTTTTATTTTTATATTAGTGTTTCTATTATCTGTTAAAAAGAGTGAATAATAATTTTTTTTCAGTTACACAATAACAACTTTAACATAATACAAAGACTGCATCTAAGATTATAAAAAGAAATTAATATATAATAATGTCTTACAAAATTTAAACATATTCACTATATTAATATATCATTGAATTCAGGTACAGCCACATCATCACAAATAATAAAGGCTTACCAGTCTTATAGAATCCAAACCTCCACATTATCACGTTATAAATAGACTAATACCAATATTTTGCCACTTTTAGATATCTAAAGCCATTAACAATGATAACGACATAATTTAAGGACAATATAGGTGAGTGGGTGACATTTAATCACCTGAAAGAGATTTTTGCATTATATAATTCCATTGCATAAAAAACCTAAATTAGACGAGAAGAAAGCATAATGAATTAATTACTCATAGCTCCTTTTGTTGTTCTCACATCTTACTACAATGGGAATCACATAAAATATTAGAAAAAAATATGTTTGTTAGATAGGAGAAAAATATGTTCAATAAAAATATATTAGAAACGTGAAAATAGATAAAAAGAAAATATAGAATAAATTAGTTTAAAAGATAGAAAGAAATAAAGAAGAAGAAATGGGATAAATTAGAAATAGACAAGTTATTCTATAATTTACTAAAATTATATTTTTCCTCTTTTCCCGTTCATTTTATTTTAGAAAGATGGTGATTTATGCTTTTATATATATATATATATATATATATATATATATATATATATATATATATATATATATATAATTTTATGGTAATAGTTAAAATCTAAGGAAAAAAAATTATTATACTAGAACATAGTAAAATCTATCAATTTACAATTTTCTTAAAATAATTAAAACTAGGAGTAAATATTTTCATCTTTCTCCTTGAAGAAAATCTAAACCACAAATTGAAACCTTATCTTTTAATTTCTTGTTTGAAAGCATAAAATTTTAGAAAAAGAAAGAGACAATTCTAGAAATAAAATTATCTTTCCTATTTTAACAGAAGTTTAAAGAAGTAAAAGGAGATGTGAAGATCGAAGAATTTAAGAAGAAAAATCAGAAAAAGGATAAAATTAATTACTGGAACTTGACATAACAACCGACGCTGCCGAACCAATTATACAATTTGGTGAATAATTAGTTTTGCTGAAGAAATTCATCGAGTTCTGGTTTCGTTCATATGTCTTGTTTTTCTCAACTAAATTCAATAATGGAGTATGTGGCACATTGTAGCGGTGTTGATAGTGATACTTAAGAAATACGTGTTGGCATCAAATGTTTGATCTTGTACCAGATTGACAAAACGATGAAACATATTTGTTGCATTGAATGGAATTCAACCTCCAACCAACAACTAGTAATAAAGTGACCAGACATTTTTTTATCACTTTAACTGAAAAAAAAAACATTATTATTATCATCTAAAAATTTACATATTTTTTAAGTATTACTCTAATCTTTTTCCTATATTTGTTTAGGTTTTTAATTTAATTTCTTTTAACCGTTCTCCTACTAAATTTGGAAATAGTATATTGTAATTTTAAAAAAGTATAAATTTAAAATAGAGAAAGTAATATACTTTTTTAGATTAATGATCGAAAAAGTATGAAAAACGACAATGGCAATTTGTTACTGAGGATAGAACTATAATAGAAAGAGATAGAGGAAAGAATATACGAGAATTAAGAAAGAGATTGGTGAAAATAAAAATAAATTTAATGTTGCCTAAATTAAAAGAAGTGTAAACATATAAAAAGTTCTTCCTCCGCATGTCCGGTGAAAAAGAATTTATAAAATTATCGTTTATATATATATATATATATATATATATATATATATAAACTAAATGAAAATATTGAGACGGAAATTATTATTTCACTAATGAAAATATATGTTTTTACTTTTTTTTATGATAATAAATAATAATGAAGTATAAATAATTTTTATAATTTAATTATAGATAGTTTTTATTTCATTTTTAAATTATTTGTATTTATTTAATTTTCAAAAATTATTAAATTAAAAAATCAATTAAATTTAAATAAAACAGTAAAAAAAGTAAAAAAAAATGAAAAAACAGAGAATATCTTTATATATAAATATAGATAATTATTTTTTCTCTTTTATTTGTCCTTTGTGTCAAATATAATAAAACTATTTTTCGATATGAAATTCAAAATAAATAAGGAAAAGTAGATTAAACCATATAAATGGAGGGACAAGACAAATAAAAGTGGACAATATGGACAGAAAAAAATAACATAAATGAGGAAATATAGCAGACAAATAGACATAAAAATAAGTAAAAAGAAAGTGAGAACGAATTAAATATACCATCACACGTAATTGAACAAGAAACTTTTACAAAGCATTTTGTTCATACTCTTCTTGTAGAAAAAATAAAATAAAATAAAAACATTTCACATAGGGAAATTTTACTAACAAAAATAATTAATTGTTAAAATAATTTTACTGAAAAACTTTATTGACAAATTTTAAAATTTTAATTACCAATAGAAATACTATCAGTAATAAGCTTGTCAATAGATTAAAATATTTATTATTGATAGAAATATTTGTATATAATAGATCCATTAATAATTTATAGTGTTTATTATTGATAAATTTTGTCACTAAAATAAAAGTTTTTACTTTGATTATTGATTATGTTGTGGTAAAATTTATAAATAAATTTGTTAGTAATGAAGTTTTTTTAAAATTCATCATTATTTGACTCTTTTTAAATCCATTAGTAATTCAATTTTTATAAAATTTGTTGAAAATTGTATTTATTTTTAAATTTTTAATAATTGCGTTAGTGATAACAATTTTCTCTTTAAATTTGATGACATATTTGTTATAATTTAGTTCGATAATAATTAGAAGTAAGTGAAAAAAGAAAGAGAAAAAGAAATAAAAAAGAGAAGGAGAAGAGGTGAAGACAAATTTAACGGCGATGAGGAAAAAGAAAAAGAAGAAAAAAGAAAAAAAAAGGAAGAGAAGAAAACACAAGAAGAAAAGAAAAGAAAAAGCAAATCAAGATATTCATTAATAGATTTTAACCATTTATAATTATTGCATTTTTTTATTGTCATAATTATTGATAGATTTTCTTGTCATAAAATTTATTGATAAATACTTTATTAATATACTTTTATGATATAGATAGATTCTGTTAATAAATTTATTTATTTTTATTATACTTCAATGTTGAAATTATGAAGCGAAATTAATTTTGTGTTTGTATGGAATTTCCAATGTATAATAGAAAAGCATGAACATATAGTTTTGGAGTAATCATGGTCACCAATTACTTATTTTGGGGTAAATTCGGAAGGACTGGAAGAAAGTCTCCAAATTTGAGTAAAATGAATAAGAAGAACTGGAAAACCACTTTAGATTTAACACAGCAACATACCGTTTGAATCTTTTAGCTCGATTGAAAACAAAGTTAGTAAAAAACTAACCAAAAGTATGCCAAAATGAACTTAACAAAAACACATGAAAGGATTCAGAAATTATAAGTTTTCAATCTCAAACAATTTTTTTACTTGATCTCTACCTTGCTATATTGGGCATATAAATGTAGATTACCTATTTCATATAAGTCTTTTCTTTTCGTTGCTGATAAAAAAAATCTAAAAATTGAAAAAGAAAAAAACTCTTTTCAAAGTACTTCTTGTGTCTTTCATTGTGAGAAATATATTGAATCTTAATTGGATGAAGATCGTTTGGTATATAAATTAATGTTCTTTTTTTTTTCAATTAATATAATTGTATTTTTTATATATTAAGTCTATTGAATGACATTATTAAATATTCAAAATATTATTTGTTTTTAAATTGTCTTCAACTCATAAACAATATAATTATGAAACAAAACAATAATATTACAAAATTATTTTAAACTTGTAATTGGTATTACTCTACTAATCATAAAAAAGTGTAAAATCTTGCCACCACCAACTTACAGCCCTGTTCCCACTGCCGTCGGTGCTCAATACCTCATTTATATAATCTCCAATTACTCTGTATAAAATCCTTACCTAGATTAGTAAAAGAAGCCAATTTTTTATACGATATAATTCAGATTTTGAATTCAATCACATTAAGTAGAATTAGAAAATTACAATAGATTACGTTAAATTCGCAAATTTTAATTTAGGTAGCCGTAAGTTTTTCTTTATTTATATAATATTTTGTTTTGATCTTAATCTCATGAAGTAATATTGTTTGGATTAGTGACTATACATTTAAGATATTATCTGGTTTATGATGGTTTTGTTTTTAAAGTACATCTCAATGAGTTAAATCTGTATTATGATGATTTTATTTTTAAAATACATCTTAATGAGTTAGAAGAAGAGTGAATTTTTAAATTATTTTAAATTTTAATTTTTAAGTGAAGTAAGATTATTAGACGTGTAAGAATACGTTTAAAAAACATTTTTTTTATCAATGTAAGTGAATGAATTTTATTTTTAAAACTGAATTTTTATTGCCCGATATTTATTTTAGATATCTTACCTTTTTGAAATACCACAGTGAGTATATCATGTAACATTAGTGAATGATAATTTAATTATGAATAATAATATTTTTGATAATATTTTAATTTCATTTAAGTGTTATTTTGTGATTGATTCTTTTGATATTTATAATTATTATTATTATTATTGGAGTAATTTTGGATTAATCAGTATAAATAAATTAAAATGTTATAAAAAAAATACTGTGAAATATCGTTATCCTTTGATTATAACAGAAAAACAGTTAACAGTCACATACACGGCTTCATTTCAATGGTAGTTCCTTCTCCCTGCCCTTCTTCTATATAAAGCCCACACCCGAAACCCTCTCACTCACCAACTCGATCAACTTCTTCCAAACCCCAAACCGAATCCCATTTCTTCAATTCGCTACTCCTTCATTGTTTGTTTCCATGGCCAGCATCAAGTGTGCGTGCGTCGTTGCCCTCCTGTGCTTGGTGGTTGCCACCGCACCCACGGCACATGCCATCACCTGCGGCCAGGTCACAAGTTCCCTCACTTCATGCATCCCATTCCTCACCAAGGGTGGGGACGTGCCGCCGCCATGCTGCACCGGAGTGAAGTCCCTCAACGCCGCCGCAAAGACCACCCCGGACCGCCAGGCCGTGTGCAACTGCCTCAAAAGCGCCGCCGCCAGCATCAGTGGATTCAATGCTAACAACGCAGCCGTACTCCCGGGCAAGTGTGGCGTCACCATCCCCTACAAGATCAGCACCTCCACCAACTGCGCTAAGTAAGAAAAAAAGAATCGATTGTTCAAATTCTTTTATATAGTTTCCAAACTTTTATTTTATAAATTAAAATTAGCTCATAAATAAGTCGGTTTTATGCCTCCTTTTAAGAATGTTTTTACTATTTTTTTTTCAAACATACACTTGATACAGTTCGTTAAACCATATATAAACTAAAGAAAAATCAACTTATTGTGAAGTAAAAGCTAGTTGATAGATACAAGTACGATGATCTCAAATAAATAAGATATATCTAGTCTAAGAAAGAATGAAACGGATAAAAAGAAAATAAATTTAGTTTTGGGTTTGATTTTTAAGTAAAAGTATTTTTAAAATATTATTGCATAAAAAATGTAAATAATTTCTCTAACAATTTTGCTTCCTTTTTTTTATGATTTAAAAGGTAATATAAAGATAAATGATTATTGGAAGTGACGAAAGAGTCGACTTGAACTATTTTTAACTGACATGATGTTCACTCATAAAAAATGGAATGAGAAATATGTGATATGAAAATATAATATATGTAATATGAAAATATAGAAAGATTATATAATTATTATGATTATATAATTATCCATGAAGATAAATTTTTATTCAATTCTTTATGAATGTTTTCATGAATTTCAATCTCATGACTAACATAGGTAATTACCTCAGCTCACTATGCAAACTACAATAATGTGTTACAAAGTTAGGTATTTTTGATTTGAGATTAATTATCTCATGATTCATTTTTTGGTTACACTTGCAGTATCAAGTTTTGAAGAGCTGTCACAGAACCTGGAACTGGAAACGAAAACTACTCATTATAGCATGAGTATTATATCCTGAATAGTATAAGAATAAGACAAAAGGTGACGAGGGCTCCACTTATATGCCTCTCTCATCTTGAATGAGCTATTTTCTTTGTATTGAAGAGTTTTTAATTATGTTGTAATGATATTTCCTCTTATATCCACTTTACATTTGGTTTCTGGTCGCTTTTGTCTGGGTGCTCGTTTTAGGGTTCATCACCATTTATCACGTCTCATTCAAACTCATTAAAAAAAACGTACTTGCTTGGTAACGAATAATTCATTGGATTAATTTTAGTTTTTTTGATAATTTAAAACAGTTTTTACATAACAAAATAATTATAAATGATAATAATTTAAAAAATTATTTGAAGTTTTTTTATCATATAGTGAAAGTTTCACAGCAAGAAATATCTGAGATAATATTTTGAGTAAAAAGATCCTTCATCATATCATATCATACATATATGACTTAAACCAAAGAGAATTAAAATTCCAGATATTCATCGTCTGAATAACGCGCCCTAAATGTTATATGATTAGAAATGCTTCTCTTTCCTACTTTTAATGGTGATATATAAGGTGGGTAAAGGTCTTTCTCATCTACTGGAATTGGTTAAAATCAATGAATAGTCAAAAGTGCCAGACATACCTTGCTAAACATTTCCATTATTTAAACTTTAAAAGATTGTTCCCTTTCAAACTATTAGAGATTAACTAATTCTAATGTAAATTAAAAACAAAAATAAATATATTATTTGAAATTATTTTATAAAATAACCTCACTCTCGTAGTAACTGGGCATGGCTTTTATTTGTCATAAATTTTAAAATGAATAAATGATATTTAAAACTAAACAACAATAAATTTAAAATATCTTTTAACACTAAAGCTACAACTATTTTGAACATGGAAATGCTGTAATATATATAGTTAGTTTCCATTTATACGCATTCGAAGATTATATAATAAGTTTTGATTTTATTTCAGATAATAATCAAAAGTTTATTTTCAAATCAAATATTGTTGTTTATTTTTCGGATAATGATACTTTGACAACATTTTAACACCATCTACGTGTCATTCTGCGATTCGTCCATGTGCATGTTTATGATTATTATTATTAATTGTGGAGTAATTTTGGACCAATTACAGAATATGACACGTAGATAATGTTAAAATGTTGTCAAAAAAATGTTGTGAAAGTATTATTATCTTTATTTTTATATGATGCACTTTTTCTCAAGTCGTATCCATTTTGATATATTTTAAATTTAAATCTTAGAATCTTTTCTATGTCATTCCAATGCTGCATGATGATCAAAGCCAAACACAATAGTAGGCAAAAGAGAAATAAAACAGTCAACGTACAAAAAAAGTATAATGCCAAGTGAAAAACAAGAGAAGAGGAGGAAGGAAAGAAATATAACTTTCTGAACGTAGAAAGCAAGGAAAATAAAGAACTTACGAGAGAAGAAAGTGAGAAGCATGTACATATAGGATCAAAAATAAAAATAAAAAGAAATAAAAAACAACGCTAAGCGGTATTAATCTTCGCTTGGCAGTTCAGTAATGTGATTTTGTTTCTATTTTTTTTTTGTTTATTTTTTTATTTTTCTGAGACCCTCTCAAACTTGGAATAAATATTCAATATTTCTAGTTTGGAGCAAAAATGATGAAAAGTTAAATGTGGCAGAGCTTTCGTCAAGATGACAACTTGTTGTAAGTTGGAGCAAATGGGAAGAAGTTTCACTGATCCTTGTTGGACTTTTTTTTCCAATAATGTGATAATCTATTTTTACGTATTTAGTGTAATAATGGAAGATGATTGGATGCAATAACAGAGAGATTATCACAATACATGATAACTAATTGTGAGTAACGTATATGGAGATCTTGCATGAGATAATTCTACCATTGCAAATCATATGTTGTAGAAGTTAGGGCCTATACTTGGTTTGTGACGAACTTTTACAAATAATTGATTGTTTCTTTTTACTAACATATATATCGGGGAATTGCTGAGATAAACAATGTACATAGTTACATTTTTTTTTTACTAACATATTAGTAATACAAAAAGGTTTTTAATTTTTTTTAAAATTTGTTGAAAGTTTCACATTACAATTAATAAACCTTTATTGTCCCTGCAACATATATGTCATTGGTAGACATGTCAATTTGACTTTCGTCACCTAATTTGGACTTGATCTATATGGGTTAGGTCAGAAAAACTCTAATTGAAATAGTTTAGGAGGCCAAAAAAAATAAAATTCGTTGGGTTAGGACCATGGATCTTCTTTTTTGAAAAACTATTCATTTGTATATAAGAAAAAAATATAATTACTTTATAATTTGTCTTAAATATAAGTGTTTTTAATTTGTCAAAGAACTATATACGAATATTTTAATTAGATTAACATAGACTTTATAAGTGGTTTCAATAAACTTGGTTGCTCTTATATGGAAAAATTATGCATTAACATAGGTCGAAATCCTTAACTGGCTAAACATATTTAATATTTCTTGACTAACTAAATATATTTTTAAAGTATATAACATAATTATTTAATTTTGTTATGAAAAAATTATCTAGATATAAATCAAAATTAAATAAGACATCTTAATATGAAAGTTTAAAATAATGAATTTATGAATAATAAGTTTGTAGATTTTTTATTATATGTTGTTTATTTTTTTCTTTTTTTAATGTATCTCTTAATTAATTCTACCAATTATTTATTTCTCTTTAATATATATATATATATATATATATATATATATATGTATATAATATTTAGTAATAGGACAAAACTTATTTTAACCTTGACTCTAACCCACTTGAGATGGAGCTAAAATTCTTTTTGGTTCTCACTTGAGGGAACTTTATAAAAGGAACTCTTGCAAGTGTGGGTTAGGGTTGGTCAATGGGTTGTTGGTCAAGTTGACAACTTTAATCACTACAACATACGTAAATTATGTTATCATTGCATTTATAACATACATTAATTTACCTTTATTGTAGGAAAAGAGACATTAATTTGTGGTCTTTTGTTTTTAAAATTTTTCATCAAAATTTACCTCCTTTGAAAGTATGGAAAATCAATATACAATACAAGAATACACCATAAAAATTTCCAAAATTTTCTAAGCATTATAGGCATCTAAAATAAAGCTACAAAGTATGGGAAATAGGTGAAGAATACTATGAAAATAAAAAAACATACTGTAAATGATAGATTTTTTAAAATTCTAGAATCCTAGTCCCCTCTTAGTATTTTCTAGCAAATTCCTCACCCCATTTTCAACAACTTTAATTTTTGGAGTGTCTCCATTCAAGGTTCCTAGCGAAAGTTATGATCATTTAAAATTTTTCACCACTAAATCTTGAAAAATATGAATCTGTGATCAATATCTTAAATATAAATATTCTACATATTTGAATACAACCTAATAAAAGTTGCTACAAAAAATTAGTCAAAAATCATTTTCTAGATACTTTTAGTGATTTTTACAAAATGCAATCTTTGGGGCACATATGTCAATGAATGAAAACACTAACCTTAACGAAAAATACAATCAAGGAGGATGAAAGTTTGAGTCCAAACAAGCACCACAATGAAAATATAGAGGGAAATGAGTTGAAGAACTTGCTCCTACGAGTTTGGCGTCATCACTGCACTTTGATGGAGGTTTCACACAAATGGGAAAGAGAAAGACGAAGGCATTAAAATTGTTTCTGAAAATTTAAAAGGCCAATTCACGTCAAACCCCTCACAACAGACATTATTTGTGTTTTAACATCAACCCTAGGACCAACAAATGTTAAATAAGGCCAGACTTAGGATAGTCCAACTTTAAATTGTGAATTAACATTTGTTAAGAATAAGTTTGATGTCAATCTGAGCCAGATTTTTAAAGAAATACCCCATGCATTTTTAACGTACACCTAAAGTAAAATTAGTGTATTCATTCCAGCCTAAATCACTAAAAGCTTCATTCATTATTAGCAGTAAAGAAAATCCCTTGACCAAGTGCCTATTTAAGGTAGTGTAGAATCCAAATAGATGTTTGATAATAAGTAGTGGTAGGAGTGATGATGAATCACATGTGTTATGTCTGGCCTAGTATTAGTGAGGAAGATAAGTCTTCCAATAAGTCTTCTATAAGTTGTAGGATCCTTGAGAGGTTCACCACTGCTAGAGGAAATGCAGTTGGAAAAATTCATAAGTGTGGAAACTGGACTAGAAGCAAGCATTCTAGTTTTCATTAAGGAGATCTAAATTGTATTTGAGTTGAGATAAGTGTATAACTTTGCTACTATTTGTCATCTCAATCCCAAGAAAATATGAAAAATCACTAAGGTTTTTAATTTTAAGGATTTTGATCAAGCATAAAAGTAATGTTAGTAATTTCACTAATATCATTACTAGTCAATATTATATCATCCATGTAAACTAATAAAGCAATTATGTTATGATTTGTAAATTTTAAAAATAGAGAATGATTTTCCAAAGTTTGCTTAAAGTCATGTTAAATAAAAAAATAAGGTAATTTGGTAAACTAGTGGTGATTGTTTAAGGCCATAAAGAGATGTATGTAATTGACAAACCTGATTTTTCTTCTAAGAGTTCATGTTTGGTCTAAGTTGCATATATAACTCTTCATCTGAATCTCCATGCAAGAATGCATCATTAACATATAACTCTTTTAGAAACCCATTGTTTATAATAGCAATTGTGAGGAGAAATCAAACTATGGTCAACTTGGTAACCGAAGGAAATATGTGTAAAGAAAATACAACCCATCTAATTGATTCTATCACTTTGTCACAAAAATGTTTCTTATATTTGTCTATAGATCCATGATAATTGTATTTGATTACCATTTATATTCAATAGTAATTTTATTACTGGACATGGTAGTCATGGTTTAGGTATTATTTTGATCAAGAGTCGAAAGTTCTTCATGCATACATTTTTCCCAACTATCAAACATGACAACTTATTCAAAAGTGTTTGGTTCAATGTTTTTGTTTATGGGAAGAACACCGTATCTAAAAGAAGGACAAATTCTAGCAAAAGATACGAAGAACTTAATCGTAAAAACACGTGTTTGTTTCATAAGTGTTTTGTTTAATGTTCTTATCATACCTAACTTCACTTCATTTAAAAAATATATTAAAATTGTTTTCTTCATTTATTTTTAGTTAAAAAATTAATCTAATCAAAGTCGTGGTAAACTTGCATGATTTCTACCTATATAAAGCGAGTTACGTTTCATAACATAACCTTTTTTTAAGGAGGCGTGTTTACTAAGCACGACTTACTTATATTCACCTTTTTATTTTTCAAATATGTCAATTCTAGTAATTTTGAAATAAGATTGCACCAATGTGACAAACAAAAATATAAAATAATGATACTAAGATTCAACCAAACTAAAAAGTATGGTCTAAACTAATTCAATTAAACAAAAATAATTAATATATCAAATATGAAGGAAAATATGGACAAAAGTTTGAATTTATCAATGTTAATCACCATAAGCACATCATGTTAACAACACTTAGTCATTGAAATAGTTATGATAGTTATACTACTTTATGTAAATACCTAACCATCTATCACCTCATATCGAATATGGTAATGTAAAAACCATGCATTATGGGGTTATGAGAAAATCATACCCACCCCCAATTTTACCTAGGAGTGGCGAAATGGACTAGTTCGACTTGTTTTACCTTGGTCTATCATTGGTCCATAAAAAATGGAACAGTCGGCAGGTTTGTGTTGGAATATTTTCTAACTTTCAATAAGTTTAGTAAGTCAATTGTAGCCCAAACAAATATCGTATCCACATAGACTTATTGAAACATCCAAGTAACTTAAATTTGTTATGACTTGCTACAAAACAATATTAAGGATGATGCTATAATTGATTTAAATAAAGCAATAAAGGATTGAAAACATCTAATATATGAATGTGTATTGAGATTGAGTTTAACCTATCTTGTTCAAATGCATTTTTATTGATTCAATATACAACAATGTAATTAGCCAGTGTTATTGAAAATTATAAGCTATATCTAAATCAAATCCTTGAATTTAGAACCTAAGGATCTCAAGCACAACTTTGATTTCTCAACCACTAATGCATGAATCATTGCTTTAAATGCAAGACTATTAACTCATCTAAAACATATTAACCTATTTCTAACATTAAAACACAATATATGACTTGGTGGACCTTAGATTCAAGGTTATTTTCCAACTCAATACAAATCAGTTATGTAAGATGACTGATCAATTTATCCAAAAATTAGAGCATAAACCAAATCATTAACATATGAATAACAACAATGATATACATAAAATAGTAATAGTACAGAGAATTATAGTAGATTAAATTTAACCTTAATACAAGAAAGTTTAACTACCCATGTTGATTATTCCTCCTACAAGCATGTAGAGCGGTTATTCGTCTCTCATACTCTCTTAAGATGTTAAAATGAATAAAACAAAAATCCTAAGAGAAAAGTCTAAAGAACTCCTTAAAATAAAGTAGCACTATTTTTATAGAAATTAAAACTATGGCTCAAATCCACTCTTTAGTGCTCAATAGTAGAAGTTTCCTCCTGCGCATGGTTTTCTCGTGGCTCAAGCTTCTACTTTGGTGATCCAGCCTTGATGTTTTCTGCTTAAGAAGGTTTCCTCTATGCTTTAGTTCTTCCTGGTGAAGCTCAAGCTGTCTAGATCCAATCTTTCTAAGTTTCCTTCACTAGAGGGTTTCCTCCTTGGCTCAACGACTTGCTTTTATGCTTTAGTTGTGCAAACCATATTTGAATTTTTTTTCTTTAATTTTCTTTTAGTTCTTAGCGTCTATCTTGTACCTTAGTTTCACAACTCTTATATTCTTGTAAAAAGTGTTGTATTTCAATCAAAAACACATTTATTTTATATTAAACCAATTCTCCATACAACATTTTTGCATTATGAGCTAAAAGAGGATGATTTACTAAAAAATATACTAGTAAAATTTACATCATGCAATTTTACTGTCAAATGCAAGTACCAAATTAAGTAAATTAGACCCTTATTAGTCTGTTATAGTAAAATGGACAAAAGTTTGTGACCCATCCACTCAAAGGGCAGGTCCACTCAAAGGGCAGGTCCACTCAAAGGGGAGGTCGACCTGCCAACTTTATTTATTATTTTTATTTTTTATTTTTAAAATTTTTTTATATATAAATATTTTCTAAGTTTTTAATTTATTAAATTAATATCTCTAATTTGATAAATTAAAATAATTATCATATTTACAAGTGGAATTACTTTAATATAATTAATAATTGAAACTAAATTTGTAAGTGTTAATGATTTAAGTTATAACACTATTATATATTTATATGAGACAATATTATTAGAAAAGATGTGCTTTGTTTCTCACACCAAGAGGGGAGGTGAATTGGTGTTGTATAAAAATGATCGCTTTTGAAATCTTTTTCGCAAAACAATAAGTCAGTAAACTTTTCTTGAATCACAAGTAAAAATGTATACAATGTAAGAATATGCGTATTCGAATGCATACAGAGTATAATCGATTTAATGTAGAGAGATAGGGAGAAGAAAATTCAAACTCTGAGTTGTATACTAGTTCGGCCAACCTGCCTACATCTAGTGTCCTTCCTCTCTGCTCGAGATTGGAAGTCAATGCACTATAAAGATCTGAGTTTTTACAACACGGGCTTTACAGTGACCACACTGTCAAAATGTAAATCATCTCTCTAACTCATTAATCTAATATAGGCAAATACAAAAAAGGCTAGCAGCAAGAACAATCCTCTCTTGCAGTCACCCCTTTGAGACCCTTCTCAAAGTCAAGAATCATGTTCTTCTTCCTGTATACACCACAGGGAAACAACCATACTCAGCGTTTGCTAAAGCTCCTGATCAAGCAGTAAGCACCTATGTTGTGCAGAACGATTAGACTTTACGAATCAACCAATCTTCCTTCTCAAGAAATCTTCAAGACTTGTACACCACGACAATTCTTGTTTCTTGGAGCGTTTCTCTCTTCTGTAAAACTTCAAAGCTCAATCTGTATGAAAATTGTTAAACTCAATTTGTCTTATAGAATTTCAAATTATGCGTCAATATATAGAGTAAGTCAAATCAGACGCATTTTAATCGATTATGCTATTAATCTAATCGGTTTCATTTCACAGTTATAACAGATTTACAGCAGTCAAAGCCATTAATTGAATGCTCAATTAATGTAATCGATTTGCAATAAATGTTTGGTCAACATATTTAAAAATATGATCGTTGAGACAATTATGTCAAGCAATGAAACCGTTTTCAAAACTTTAACAAACTTAATTGAGTACATGATCCATGTAATCGGTTAAGCTTTAACACTTAGCATATTTTTGAAAACTTTTCTTCTCAAAATCCACACAGCACACTTGGAAAATATTTGTACAAACATACAAGTTTTAATCAATTCAACCACTAACGTAATCGATTCAAAACTTGTTGTTTTACCACAGTTTGAAAGTTAAGCTTTCTGATGACTTTAATTAATTAACACACCATTGTAATCGATTAAGTCATACAGATATGCTTGGTGCATGTGGTTTTTCCATTTTCAAAACTCATATTATGCATACACAGATATAATCACATTTCAAACATAGTAGTATGCAATAATCAACATAATATGTCCACAACAATGCTTGTACAAATCTCACAGTAAGCATAAGTATATATAACTCAAATAACACAGTACATACACATGTCATTAGTAAAAAATATGGATTTTACCTCGTAGATTTGACATTGGTTCCATTGCAACCGAGGCATAAAGTAGCGCGGTGGCATTTTTTCAATTATCGCAAATTTATATTCCATGGTTCATAGAGTACCGGGGCCTAAAGGGTCTATGACCTCGGTTGTTTAGAGAACCGAGGCCATAGAGCCTTATCGTCTTGGTTAATATTATAACCGAGGTACTAACATGTTTTTAGGGTTAAATTTCACAAACAAAGTTTCTTGCATATTTGAAACATTTGTATCTCCTATGCGCCACTACTCTCTCTTCACGCCTTCTAGACCATCATATTCCATTTCTTTCATTTTTTTTCTTCCGTTTTTCGTTGATTATATGTTTATCTACCATTGTCTTTCATTTTTACCCAATTAAATTATTGCACAGGTGCTTTTTGGATGTTTATTTCGTTTTGTTTCAGCACAAAAGCCGCCTTCAACCTTCAAGGTTAGTTCGTTTTAAGGTTTTGATGTTTTCGTTTCGCAAAGTTTGAAAAAAAACAAAAGAAGAGTTTAATTCGTAAAAATAGAAAATAGCGTATAGATCGGTTAACGAAGTGAAAGTTAGAGTTTTTTTTAAGTTTTTGCAATGCAAATTTTTTTTAAACTTCAGATTACATGTCTGTTTCTGGGTTTGTGTTCTTGTATATGCCATGGAATGTTTGTAGAAACAAGCAATTTTTTTTTAGAAAAAAATGTACTTTAGACAGCGGTTTTGGTAAGAACCGAAGCAAAAAGGGGTCTATTGCCTCGGTTCTGAACCTCAACCGAGGTGATAGACCCTTAAATCAATTATTTTTAAGGGTTTACGGCCTCAGTTCAAACAAGAACCGAGGCAATAGACCTATTTTTTTTTTTGTTTTTTTGCTTTACTGCTTCGGGTTTTTTGAACTGAGGCCAAAAGTCCAAACTTTTTACCTCGCTTGAATATACCTCGGTTCTGTAACCGCAATCATAAAACCAAAACAATCGAGGCAATATCTCTTGGTTGTACTAGTGTGTGTTTTTATTAACAATGTGTTGTCATCATCAGAAACAAATATCACAAAGATTATGGGTTCAACTAACACTATGCTCCCCCTATCAACAATCTCCACAAATATAATATACAAAAATTAATTTTTTCAATTATTTTTATTTTAATTTTTAATTAAGAAAGGTCAACGAATGTTAGTTGTCCTATATAGACTTACTCTTTCTAGCAAGTGTATTGGTTCAATTGTAGCACAACAAGGTCATGTCCATAAGAATTTTGTTGGATAAAATAACGACTTATGATCTATTCAAGTTTGTAATGAAATAATGATAATGATAGATGGATTTGAAAACAAAATTTGCTTAATGATTAAAGTGATTGCTCACGAAAAAGGTTCTCCATATGCAAAGCGTGGTGTTTGGCTCACGCACATGGAGTTTGGCCCGATGGTGCTTTTGTCAATGGTGGGCAATGTTGTTGTTAAGGTTGGGAAAAACTAACCTAACTATACTAAATTATAGTTAACTACATTATAATAAACTAAAAACAAATTGAACTATTTGGAATAATAATTGGACTATACTCTCTTAGAGTTTAGTTATAAAAAACTAAACTTGTATAAGAACATTAACTACATCAATAAAATGACTCGGGACGTGTTAGTCATTCCCATCTTTATCATATTGTCGACATTCAATACATGAGAAAGAGTAGTTAGTTCTTATCCTAGTTGTCTAACACCTAAAATAATGGAAGTACGTGTTTGTACACAAGATTAGTTGAAAGGAATACCTTTCTCTATACTTTTTCATAAAGATCCTAAAGAACTTGATAAATTTCAGCAAGGTGAGTTTATATGAAAAATTTATATATATTTTAGCTTATATTTTAAGTTTTAAAAAATTATGAAATATTTTATTTTATTTTTGTAGAGACAACCTCTCAAGATGAAGTAGAACCTTCAAGTACTATTAGTTTGGATAATTAAATATGTATTGATAAGTTATATTTTATAATGCAACTAATATTTGAAGAGGTATTAAATTTTTTTTTTGTTTGTGGAAGAACTTATGTTCTTAAGTATAGATAAAACTTTCCTATTTACTTAGATTTATGTCTTTTTTTTGTTTATGAGGAACCAATGAAGTAGGTAAATACTACTACTTTTATAGTTTTTTGATCAAAAATATTTTAGTTTGATTCAAAATAAGTGCAGTTTCGGTTCAAAATTAGTATAATTCAGTTCAAAAATAGTGTAATTTACTTTAAAATTAGTATATTTCAAATATAGGTTAAGGTACACAACAATTAGGTTCAATTTATATTGCATTTTAGTGCAGTTCAATGCAATTTAGTGTAGTGCAGTTCAATTTGATAGGACAAAAAATAGTTCAGTTCAATTCATTTAAACTAATTTTTAGTTCACTTCAGACAAACCATTTTTTGGTTCACTTTTAGTTTTAATAGTTTAGTGCACTTCAGTTAAATTTGTCTACCTCTAGTTGTTGTCATGTTGACCATTCTCGAGAGTGGAGATAATAGTGAATGAAGAAATGAATGAGAGAGAAGTTTTAAGGAGTTGCATTGTGGATACGTCACATTTTTCGATTCAACATTTCATGCATGTCAGTGTCATCATAAAGCATTTTATTATTTAATTTCTGAATTTGTATTCTTTTTCTTGCAATGATTTTTGTAACACCATTTTCTGACTGGGTAAGCAACATGTTAGATGAGAAGAGAGTGAGAGCTAATTAAATAACCAGATTAGCAAATCCGATCAAAGATTTTATATACTCAAGAACAAATTACAAAATTTGTTTTAACCAGCACTGTGCAGCGATTTTTGAATTTTGGTTGTATTTGTGTGCATACTAGGATTTAAAATCTGGTTAAGTGTCAATGTTTTTATACACACGAATTTTAAAATTTGGTTAAGTGTTAATTTTTTCTCTGAATTTTAAAATCTGGTCAATGTTTTTGTCATCAAATTCTGAAATCCAGTTAAATATATATTTTTATTTACTAAATTTTGAAATCCGATTAAATATAATTTTTTTTATTAAATTTCGAAATTGAATTATATGAATTTCCATTTTGTTAATCGAATTTCGTAATTCGATAGAGTCCTTAACGAATCGACGTGTGTCCCAAACTGTATATGCTCAATATCACACATAATATATAATTTATTTATTTAATATATATTTTATAGGCGTAAAATGAAAACTACAACAAACGTTGGGGGTGTAGAAAAAAAAACAGTGGGTGCAGGAAGAAACTCCCAATAAGTTTAACATCTGGCTAGAATTGTTCTGATTGATCCATTTTGACCCCAATAAAGGATGCAACCTTATATTGCTTTCATGTTGGGTTTGGCAAGTGAGGGATTTCGGATTTGGGTTAAACTACTTCACGCTTCGAAACGTGCACCTTCTCCTATCCTTTTACTGGGTTCGGCGAAGCACAACTCTTCTTACTACTCTTCACCGGGTTTCGGAACAACACTGCAACGCGTGTAGGGG
Source organism: Vigna angularis (assembly GCF_016808095.1). NCBI lineage: Eukaryota > Viridiplantae > Streptophyta > Magnoliopsida > Fabales > Fabaceae > Vigna > Vigna angularis. The sequence continues at coordinate 15,822,653 of NC_068978.1, read as the reverse complement.
ATTTGGGAGGCTTTCAAGGGAAATTTGAGATTTAGCATAAACATCTCCAAAATTTTACCTTAATTTCATTCGTTTTAGTGTCAACTAAAATCATGCATAACTTTAATATATTTAACTTATTGTACTTTTTAAAAATTTAACTTAACAAAGACACGAACAGTTATTTAAAATGATTAATAAAAAAATATAATACCAAGTGTCTTTTTAGTTTAACAAATAAAAATAAATAAAAAATACAATATTCCATAATGTAAGATAAAATATGTAATATTTTAAAATATATGGTATAGTGTTTTCTAATTAAAATAAATCACGTATTAGAGATATTGTCCACTTTTGAGTATGAAGTTCCATCACAGATTTGTTTTTGAAAAGTATCTCATAAAGTTGTAGGAAGAGAGAATATTTAAAGTTTCTTAAACTTCGATTTCTAATTGATGTGAAACTATTGGCTATACGAGAATAAATCTCTCAATCGAGAGACAAAAGGAGTTTTCGTTCTCACAGATGACACCAATGTCATTGAATCTGAGATATTATTTGTTTTAAAGTCTAAAGTTTCGTCACGATTTTATTCTTAAAAAACATTTTGAAGGATTGTAAGAGGAAAAGAGTATTTAAATGACTATGAACATCAACTTCTAAACAATGTAAAACTATTGATTGTATTAGAACATTTTTCAAATATAAAACTTATATTACTTATTTATTAATGTTTAATAAACAAGTATATTTTAATACTTTATATAATTTTTTGTTGTTTTAATGTGAAATAATCTAACACTTATGGAAACTTGAGCATAATTAATAATTTTAATGTCAAATTTAATTGAAACTATTATTAATGTTAATATAAGAATAATGGTACTACATTATTAAATTGTTTTCTGTATAATTAATATTAATCTATTTTATGTATAATTTGATAGGTATTACATAACTAGTAATATTGGAGTAATGCTTCATTTTGGTTCCTACGTCAAAATCTTTTCATCTTTATCATAAGACATGTTATAAAGAAAGTTAATGGTAATTTTTATAAAACAATACACTTTTATTTAATAATCTTACTAACTATAATAATGAGTTATTGAATTATTAATTTAAACTATATAATTATTAATTTTTATACCTTAAAAAAATGTATAAAAGAGTTATAAACCTAAATTGAAATTACAATTGATAAAGTAATATTGAAATTAATGAAAACCCAATGTTTTTTTTATCGGAAAAAAAATATGCATACATTTATAATAGAGAACTTAAGGGCTCTATCTCCTTTACAAATAATATATCTCCTTTACAAATAATATATACAAAGTTTTTCCATTATATATCCAAAAGGATTTATTAAGATCTAACATTCAATACAAAATCCTCGCTAATCTCCATATAACTTTCGAAACAATATTCTATTCAATACTCTAGGTGAGAACCTCATATAAAATCTAAGAATACTGTATTTTAAAATGGTACTCTATTATTCTTTATTATTAAAAGTTCTAAAATATAAATGGAGTTATATAAAAGATAGGTTCATTTTAAAATCTTTACTATTCTAAACCACCACAGGTTTTCTCAATCCTCTGTTCTTTCTTTTTAACAAATTTGACCTCATTTCTTATCTTTTTAAAGACTGAAGCAAGAGGAGCCATCTTCGTAAAATACTCTATAAACTTAGTGCACAATTCCATCTTTTAGGTAAGTCCAATTATGCTCTTTCTCCTTTAAGCAATTTGTTTCTTCTCATGCATGCGATCTATCCTCAATTTCATGTAGATTTTGTGCCTTGTAGAGGAAACTCCATCGGATGGAAGTTTTAAATCGTGCTCTCATCATTGATCAAACCTTTTATTTTGTAGATAGAGCAACCATAAGTGATAGAATTGTGTTGGGAAAGAGAATTATGCTAAGCATATCTCTAGAAGGTGAGGGGAGCTAATAATTTAAATTGTTTTCTTTAAATTTAAATTGATACTTGCAAAATATCTAAACTTTTAGAAGTTTGGATTGAATGTAAATTTGGAGGTTTTTATGATATGTGTTGTATTTGGTGTGAATATGTTTATGGTTGTTGATGCTCTAATGGAATCAGTTTTCCAACAAGTATACTAAGTAGTTTGTAATACAAGTGTCGTATACATAAGGATTTGATAAATTACACAAGGTTTAAATTGATTTGATTTGAGTACATCAATATTGTGATTGTGTAAAAGGGATGGAAACAAAATTAATGTGTAAAAGTGTTGATTTAGCATCACAAAGACATGTTGAAACAATATTAAGTAGAAAGATTAATTTCAATGTAATGAAGATGTGTTCAGGCAAAATTTCACCACCTTATCCTTCTCTTGTGTCAATCCGATTATTATTTATAAAGATGCAATTGTTCATGTCTGAGAGTGTTCTTAAACGTAACTTTAGGTCCATTCCTAACACTTGGAGCCTAAGATCATCAAACTTCAATATGATTCCTTAGTGACTGTTTGAATGAACCACTTGCATTAAGATTAGGACTCTATAATTAGCTAGAGCCTTGGATCTATTCCTAGCATCTAAAAATAGGAGGATAATAAGTTGGACAACAACTTGGAATTAGTTCTCACTCAATCTCAAGCCAGTGAAATAAGATGAGTGATCAATTCATCCAAAAACAAGCACAAACTAATTTGCAAATATGTAAATAAAAACATACTTTAATAAATAAATCATTACCAGTACAGGAGAGTTTTAAAAGATTACATCTTGATCTCAACACAAGAGAGACTTAACTCTTCATAATAGATGAAAACATTACAAAGCTTTGAGTAGCCATAACCTTTTATATTCTCTAATAAGTCAGAGAAAAGTGTTTACAAAGACTCTCCAAGTGACTCAAAATGTCTCCAAAAAAGTTTGTCTAAAACTAAGGTAAAACTATTTTTTTATAAATTGTCTAGGATAATGCTCAATAGTGCACTTGTGGCTCAACAAGAGAGGTTTCCTTTCTATTTGTATTTTCTTTCATGGCTTAGCCTCATGCTCTAATTCTCAACTCCTAAGATAACTTCTTTGAGTAGGAGTGACTTAACCTCAAGTTTAGTGCTTGAGGTTTCCTATTCAAGGAGGTTTCCTCTTTTGTGGCTTAGCCCCAATTCTACCACTTAGGCGCACTAGTCACAACTTTCATCTAGTTTCTTTGTTTTCCATTTAGACTTTCTTCTAGTGCTGAAACTGCAAAACAAACTAAATTAGGGTGAATTTAACTTAAAATTAACATAATCAAAACAAGATAAGTGTTAAATTCATCTCAAAATTAACTTAGGTTGGACACTTATCGATGGTATTGCAAGGTTGTATAAATAATAAGATATTTAAGGTATTATCTTGTAGAAATTTGTTGAAAAATGAATAGAATTTATGTGGTTTTGTGTTGAGAACGTGATAACGTATAATGGTATGGTTATTGAAAGGGTAGGGTTTTGGACTAAAATAGGATATAAAAATATTTGAAAGGGGAAAGTCTTGATAAGGTATTGAATTTTGTATGAGGTCTACGTTATGAAACTAGGGATGGTGAAGTAAGTTATATGATAAGTTGTGTTGTTATACAAATTTATATACTTCTTTTGATGGGTTATAAATAAAAGTGGTTTATAGTTGATGAAATAAGCAAATTGATGAGATTGGTGAATGAGAAATGAATTGAATTGATGATTTTGTGTGTGATTTTATATTTTTGGGGAAAGTTAAGGTCTACATATATGTCTAATTTTTTTTTTCTTGTATTATCGCTAGGCACTTAGACCTCACCAGTAGGTGCGATTGTCTAAACGTGTGAAAAAATCAGCAACTAACTTGCTACCACTAAGCAAGGCTTGAACACCTTTGAGTGTAAACGATGTAGGGGTGTGGGCACGGGGTGGTAACATCAGGTGTTGGGTGGAAATAAATTAAACTTTAACAAAGAGCTCTAGTGGGATTTGGCGTTGGGTGGTGTTTAGCTGGTGCTTGGCACGATTTTGACAGTGAGTTATTATCTTAATTGCGTTGGGTAGCATGTATATTGAATATTAGAAATTATAGATTTTTTTAAACTTTGTTTTCAATTGGATACATTTTGAGTCCTAGTAGCTATTTTCAAGGAAGAATACTATTGTTTAGTGTGTCAAAGAATATTAAAGGGGATTCCGAGAGTTAGACTATCTTCACTCAATTAGTATTTAACTCATGTGGAGTATAATATCTAGGTGGTGAGAGTCGAGTGAGACTTCAAATGGTAGATAGTATGATATCAAAGAGGATGATACTTAGAGAGCTAGTGGAGTTAACCTTGTCATGACTTGCTGAATTATATTAAGTTCTTCATTGATATAAGTTAACAAGGGAAAAAAAGGAAAGTATAACATATGCAAAGTCTTTTATTGTTCCCATTTTTGTAGGTAAATATCATATCTATCACTTTTTTTATTCGTCTCAATTTGATTTTTATTTTGGAAAATTTGATGCAAACAAGTCCATTCTATTAAGACCATACTAACAACATTAAAAAGATGTTGCATGTTAGTTTGTTTTTTTTTAATATTTATTTTTTAAATTTTTTAGAAAAATTAAAAATTTGTCACATGTTAAGTTAACGTTATGTCACATGACAATGACAATGTGATGTCGCAGTGGCATGGTCACAAGTCTCTATCATGTTAGGTATCATTAACTTTGTCTCAATTTGGTCATTGTATTTTTATTTTGTCTTAATTCAGTCTTATTTTAAAAAATCAAATAATTTTGTTCCTCTCTAAATTAAGACCAAATTTAATTTTTATATAAATGTTATACAATTTTTGCTTTTAAAATTGATATTTTCATTAAATAATTTCAATAGAATTAAGTTTATTTTATTTTTATTTTACATTGAACTTTATTTACATTTTTTTTCATATTTTAAATTGATTTGTTTTAAATTGTAATAAAATTGTTTAAAATTATTTTAAAATTTTACATTTGAATTTATAAAATTTGTTATCTTTAAACCAACTCAAACATTTGTATAGAAATTATTAAATTTTACACGTTTTAAAAATATACAATCATTTAAAAGAATTGAAAAAGTTGATATTTTTTTTATTAAATGCAATTGATAAACAAGTTTATCATATTTGTTAGTTGAAATTAATTTTGAATTTTTTCTATTAACATTACTTTGTATTAACAACTTTAAAACAATTTTAATTAAATTTTAATGTAAAATATAAATTTAAATAAGTTTAATCTTGATAAAAATATTTAATAGAAATGTCAATTTTAATAAAAATATTTGAATAAAATTTATATAAAAATTAAATTTGGTTTCAATTTAGAGACGAAATGGTGTAATTTAAACAAAAAAAAAGGGAACTAAACTAAGATAAAGTAAAAATACATAAGCCAAATTTATATCGAGACAATGAAATAATGCTTGATAGTGAGAGGTGATATTGTCATGGCAACATCACATGGTTACTACCAGGGTAGCACAACGTCAGTTTGACATATGAAAAAATTTTATTTAAAAAAATTAAAAAACCACAAAATTACACTTATTTAACATTGTTAGTACAATACTAATGGAAAGGACCTTATTGCATCAATTTTTTTTAAAATAGAGACCAAATTGATATGCATAAAGCAAAAAGAGATCGATTTGAGATTTCCCCATAAAAATCGGGACAAATGATGTGATTTAACCTTATTTGCAATATATTGACCTTTTTTAAGTGAATATTCTTCAAGAAAGAAACTTAGAATTGAGTTCTCTTAATAAATGTGATAACCAAGATTTTATGTTTCCTTAGTTTAAATATTGTTATTTCTCTTTAATTTAAACGTACTGTCTTTTTTATTCTCTTCAAAGATCATATTTTAATATGTGAGCAGTAGTAGATGCAACAACTAGAGAAGGAAAATTTTACATTTGTATTTTTATATTTCAACAATGTCAATACTCTCGCTTGTGATGGGGAAAGGGCCAAAAAATATAACAACTTAACAAAGAGTAATAATGCAGTGAAAAATCAATCCCCCTTCTTGCAAGAATCTGCGAGGAACCCCAAACAAATAGAACAAAAACAGAATCCAAAGCACAAAGAGACACCAATAATTTTTAACGTGGAGAGCCCCTCAATGCAAGGGTAAAAACCATGAATCGTCCAGACCAAAGAAAAATCCACTATGATCAATAATAGGGTACAAAAGAGTCTCAAATAACAACGCCAAATGGTGTTTTCAATCAGCCAATTTAAATAAGCACAATTGCTTACAAATGAGAACAAAGAACATGAAAATTCTTCAAAATAGGGCTGTTGATGCGAGACTGAGTTTGTCCAAACTAGTCTTTCGATAACTCCAACAACTTAACATCCAAAACATCACGTATCCAATGATACCTCACATCAATATGTTTGGATTTAAAATGAAAAGTTGGATTCTTGCTAAGATGAATAACACTTTGACTGTCATAATACAAGTATTTACCTTGCACAAAAACAAACTCCTGCAAGAATTTCTTCACCCATAACAACTCCTTACATGCTTCAGTAAGTGCAATGAATTCTGCCTTAGTAGTAGACAACGTTAAAAACTTTTGCAACTTTGATAGCCAAGCCAAGGCTCCCCTACAAACTGAATCAAATAGCCTGAAGTGGACTTTCTAGAATCAATGTCTCTAAGCATATCTGAATCTGAGTAACCCATCAAAGTAGGCTTATCACCTCCAAAACAAAGCCTCAAGCCACTTGTACCATGAAGACACCTCAAAATCCATTTCACAGCATTTCAATGATCTCTACCTTTATTTGACAGAAATCTACTGACTGTACCAACAACATGTACAATATCAAGCCTTGTACATACCATTGCAAACATCAAACTGCCCACCGCAGAAGCATAAGGAACTTTGCTCATATCTATCTTCTCAACTTCATTTGAAGGATTTTTTTTAACACTCAACTTAAAATGAGTAGCAAGAGGAATACTTACAACTTTAGCATTTTCCATTTGGAATCTTTGCAAAACCTTTTGAATGTAGTGCTCTTGTGATAGCCAAAGTTTCTTCTCTTTTCTATCACGAGTGATACTTATACCAAGAATCTTCAAGTTGCTTCATGTAAATCTCTTCCTCCAAATCACCATGAAGGAAAGTTGTCTTCATATCCATCTGCTCAACCTCCAGATCTAGAGTAGTAGCTAAACTTAACACATTTTTTATGGATGTCATCTTCATCATAGGTGAGAAAATCTCATTGAAGTCAACACCTTTTCTCTGTTTGGAGCCTTTCACCATTAATTTGGCTATGTATCTAATAGATGTAGAATTGTTCTCTTTCTTCACCCTGAAAATCCACATATTCTCCAAGGCTCTCTTACCCTTAGGCAACTTCACTAAGTCATAAGTGTGATTATCATGTAAAGATTTCATCTCATCCTACACTGCATCCAACCACTTTTTCTTTTCTTCACTCTCAATGGCCTCCTCATAACATTCAGGTTCTCCCTCATCAGTCAACATAACATACTCATTGGTAGAATACTTCTTAGAAGTTTGTTTTAGCCAATCATATCTTCTGGGTTGAGCTTGAGGTAGCTTAGGTACATCACCAAGACTCTCATCTTGTGACACATCATGTTCATCTTCATCAACATTATCAATAGGAACATCCAAGCCATCTCCAACCTGATGATTATCAGTATCACCATGTTGTTCATCATCACAAACATCAATATCCAAATCATTAATAGACAACCAAATTGGATCAACATCAGCCACATTACTATCTTCCTTAGGTTTAAACTTCTTCACCTTATCAATATCTTCAATGGTTTGATCTTCCATAAATTGCACATCACGACTCCTAACAACTTTCTTTTTAATGGGATCATATAACGTGTAACCAAATTCATTCTGACTAAAACCAATGAAGATGCATTACCTTGTCTTCACATCCAACTTGGATATTTCATCCTTTGGAACATGAAAAAATGCTTTACAATCGAAGACACACAAATGATTAAAGTAACATTCTTATCAAACCAAATCTTGTCAAGCACCTTAGATTTCAAAGCAACTACAAGACTTAGATTTATAACATGAATTGTTGTAAGCAATGACTCACCCCAAAAATGCTTAAGCAATTTTCCTTCAGAAAGGATACACCTAACTTTTTCAATCAATGTGTTGTTCATCCTCTTTGCTAAATCATTCGGCTGAGGAGTTTTGGGAGGAGTCTTCTCATGTGCAATACAATATTATCTATAATAAGCATTAAATGGTCTACCATATTCACCACCATTGTCAGTACAAATACACTTCAATTTCTTGTCTGACCGCCTCTCAACCAAAGCATGGAATTCTTTAAATTTTTCCAACACTTGTTCCCTTTTCTATAGTGCATAGACCCAAAGCTTCCTGGAACAATCATATATAAAAGTAACAAAGTAAAGTGCAACACTAAAAGACTTTACCTTCAATGGGCCACAAAAATCAAAATGCACCAATTCAAGCAACTCTGACTTCTCGGAGGAAGGATGCTTCTTAAAGGATACTCTGGTTTGTTTATCAATCATGTAGTGCGAACATTTCTCCAACTCTACACTCTTCAATCCTGAGAGAGCATCCTTTTTTAACCCAACAGTTAAGTTCGTTTTGACTGATATGGCCAAGCCTTTTGTGCCACAATGATGACTCCATATACACAACATTCACATTATCTTTAGCAACCAAAGCTTTTGTCCAGTAAAGCTTATAGTTTTTCTCCCCTTAGCCACAATCAAGTTACATTTGGTGAGCTTCCACTTTCCAGAACCAAGTTAAAGCGAACATCTAGAGCATGTTTAACTCCTCTAAGCAATAACTGGATCCCCATGTTGGTTTGCAAGTGAAGATCACCAACACTAATAACCTTAGACACCCCATCATTACCCATCTTGAATACTCCAAAATCATCAGGTGTATAAGATGTGAAGAAATCCTTCCTGGATGTAACATATAGTGTAGCACCATTATCAATTATCCTCATGTTCTCATAAGATACAAGATTAATAGTGTCATAATCACGAAAATAAAGAAGGTCATCACATGTAGTAGTAGTAACATGATCACCATCATCATTATCTCTTTCTCTTTGCTTACCCTTTTTGTCTTTGCTCTCTTTCTTTCACAAAAAACATTTCTTCTTTATAAGCCCTATTTTGTGACAATAGTGACACTCCATATTCTTGTACCAAGACCAGGACTTGCTTCTGCTTTTATCTCTACCACTATTTTGTTCTTTCTTTTGGCTTCTCCCCCTACTTTCTATAATAAGCACTTCTGAATGAGATGAAGTACCCTATGTCTTCCTTCTCATCTCCTCATTAAGTACACCACTCTTTGCCATTTGTAAAGAAATATCACCATCAGGGGTAACACTTATCAAGGAAACCCAAAATGTCTCCCACAAATCTGATAAAAAGTTTAATAGGAATAGTCCCAATAGATCATCATAAAATTTTATACCGACTCCTGCTAATTGATCATAGCGTCCTTGAAATTCACTCAAGTGATTTGAAACAGGATTTCCTTCCTTGTACTTCAACTCCACAAACTTTTTCAACAAATACAATTTATTAGTCCCTAACTTAGAAGCATACAAGGACTCAAACTTTTCCCATAGGCTTCTCGCATGTGTCTCATTAGCAACAAAATTATAAACATTGTCATCAATAAACTGCCTGATAAATTCACACACCTGTTGATGTTCAAAATCTCATTCTTCATCTGACTTGGATTCCGGCTTATTGGAAGCAAAAACTGAAAGATGTAAATTTTTCACAAATAACAAGTCCTTCATCTTTCCTTTCCATAGGTGATAATTTTCTCCATTCAAACGAATCAACTTTGTATGTGCCTCCATTATTCACGCAAACTAAACAGTCCTTTAACCAAAGAGCTTTGATGTCACTTTGATCGGTAAAGGGCAAAAACATATAACAACTTAACAAAAAGAGTAATAACGTAGTAGAAAATCAATCCCCTTTCTTGTGAGAATCTGTGAGGAGCCCCAAACAAATAGAACAAAAACAGAATCCAAAGCACAAAGAGATACCAACAATTTTTAACGTGGAAAACCCCTCAATGTAAGGGTAAAAATCAAAAGTGGTCCAGACCAAAGAAAAATCCACTATGATCAATAATAGGGTACAAAAGAGTCTCCAATAATAACACCAAATGGTGTTTTCAATCAGTCAATTCAACTAAACACAAATGCTTACAAATGAGAACAAAGAAGACGAAAATTCTTCAAAACAGGGTTGTTGATGCGAGACTTACCTCTCCCAAACTAGAATTATGATTGATGATTCGAACGGTCAGAATGAAGAACCATACATCTGGAACCCATTGTCCAAAAATCAACCCGATCCAACGGTGAACGACTTCACAACGATCTAGTGCATGTTTAGGATTATGTGGGAAATACTTTCTCTCTTCCTTTTTCTCTCACTTGGTTTTTTCCTCTCTTCAAATGACTCTAATATGTGCCCTACTAATTTGACGCATCTCTTACTTGGCTTATTTAGGGTTATTCTTCACATAGGAAGGGAGCCCAATAACCCAAACACTTAGACTATAGTGAATATTTCTTCTAGGTTTGGTACAACATTTCTAAAATCATTATGATTCTTATGGTTGCATAAAATCCACCCTAAATAGAAATTCACACCCATTCCATAACATATTTCCTTTATGGTGTAGAACTAATATATGGAAATATATACAATGTGCTTGAACCTGATTATGGCTTACATCATATACAATTATTAAACATAATTCTTATCCAAGTATATAATAATTCTTAAATTTTATATACATTTCTTCATTATAGAAGGAAGGTATATTATCTATAAATATTATTTAAAATATAAAATGATAAGGTAATTATTTCAATTTAAAATAAAATTAAATTTAAGGTTAAATATGTTTTTTGTTGACACAAAATCACAATGTGTAGCAAACCAGGTTTTTAAGTTTATCAAATAATATTCAACGAAATATTGATTACAAAAAACAACATTTAATGAAAGCAAACATTTTCTTTAATGAATAATCTAATAGACAATATGGGTAACAAACAACATCTTATTAAAAGAAACGTCTGTCCAAGAATCAAACAATGTTTTATCAAGCAGACGACTTAAAGAATACATCATTTAACGAAATCTACTAAATGATAACAAAAAGCATATATAAGCGTCTAATCAATAAAGTGGACTCAAAGTAGCACTAAACGATAAAAAAAAACTAACATCCTTTTGTCTAAACTATGCAACATGTGTATGTTCAAATGATAAAGCGTCTAAAAGTTAACTTTACATGATATTATGTGAAAAGCTTTATAAGACAAGCATCTAATAAACATGTCATCTACACCATCTAAATTACCATCAAACGATACATTAATTTAATCACATTCACATATGGAAGAATGCTCTCAACACATAATTTACTTTAGAATCTTCAACGAATAAAATATTCAATACTATACGAAAAACTGCTTTTGTGCTTGCATGCTTTGTTCTCTTTACCTGTGTAGGAAATGCCAACACCAAATTTTACCCAAAAGCTCTAAACAAATAGACGTTGAGAAACAAGAATCTCTATTTAAAGCCACTATCTCAAAAGGATCATATAAGCTTCCTTTGTGAAAGCACTACTACTCTACAACATAGACCTAGGTTTTATCAAGCTAACTTAAAAGGTTATGAAGCCTATTTTTGAAATCAACTCAATTTCAAATGATCATCTCTCAAGAAAGTCTATATAAAGATGATCAACTAAAAGGTGAAAAACGGTGAAAAATAAAAGAGAGAAAATAAGAGAAAAAAAGAGGAAGAGTATGCCCAAGAAAGATCAGCATTTATCAACTCTAATTTATCTCAATGGTTATATCAATTGATGCTCTTCAACTCAACAGAAATGATGAAAGAATGCTCAAGCAAGAGCAAATGTGAAGAGAAAGTTATCATCACATCTAGCCTTTTACTTTATCTTCAAGCCTACAATATCTAATGCTTCCTAAAAGAAAGGAAGAGAAGAAAGAAGAAAAGAGAAGAGAAGAAAAGAACAAATGTAAGAAGACAAAAGAAGATGGAAGGTAAGACCAAAGAGTTATTATTGAATATCTACTCTGAAGTTTATCACCGAGCTTACAATGCCTAATGCTCATTCAAAAAGATAAGAAGAGAAGAAAAGAGAGAAAGGACTTTATGAGCTTATATCATCTAATGCTCTTCAACATAAAAGAAGGGACCTCATGAGTTCCTAGATTATGTTATATTATATCAACCCTCTCCATGAGAGCTTACTTACAAACACTAATTATGTTTATATTGAAACATTCATATTAAATTTTGTACTAGTCAAACTATATTAGGGAACTAGGAGTGGTTAACAATACTTGGGTACCAGGAGTGGTCACAATACTCAACAACGAGGACTGGGTAAACTTGGACTAAACGTGTTGACTAGGGAAACTAAGAGTGGTTCATAATACTCAAACTAGTCAAGATTGACTAGGGGACATAGAGTGGTTATAATACTTGTAACCAGAAGTGGGTTAAACTTGTTGTAACATTTGATAAGATTAGTGGAACCTCTTAAGAGTTATTAAAGGAGAACTGGACGTAGGTTAGGTTGAGTAAACCAGTATAAAATATGTCCTTTATTGTTCTCCTTCTTTAAAAGTCTTTATATCTTTGTTTGTTGTTCTTTTGAATACCCATTAGACACCATTTGTGAAAAGTTTTGAAAACACTATTCACCCCCACCTTCCCACTTTAAGGGTTAGTTCTTAACATGACTTGAGGAAATGACTTTGATCACAAACGGAAGATATAGGGAACAACTTCAAATTTATTTCTCATTCAAAAGTGAAAAAAAAAATTCCACCAAAAGCAATGAATTATGATAATTCATATGGGACATTGTGAAAAAGGAAAATCCCCTTTCAAAATGGTTGTGTGTGTACTTGGTTGTCGCAATCAGGATTACGATAGGGAGATGACGAAACCCTTTAAAAGATTTTGAAAATCAGAGTTTGGAGTCACCACCATAGTTTATTCTGGAAAACTACGAAAAAACCATAAAATAAAGACATGGTCTACGAAATCAGAGTTTTGGGTTCGTGAGTCGGTTACACATAGGGAAGGTGTTAGCACCCCTACAGCGTCTGCCTGAAAGCAGTACCTTTAACTAAACATGCAAAGTTGATGTGGTTTTCAAAATGTCATTTTTCCCCGAAAATAACAATGCAAGATAACACACAAGAAACAAAACAAAATTTTTATTTTTGGGAAACCTGACAAAGATTGACCTTACTCCTATGTATTCTCATTTAACATGAGAAATCAGGGGTACGTAGTTCTTTTCATCATTTGAAAAAAGGTTGATATTTTTTTACTTTATGATTTTTTTCATTTTTTGGTATTTTTGAATTATGTAAAAAAAAGTGTCACGACATGGACAATAAACTAGATACGAAACGAATAGAATATAAAATTATTTTTGTGACTTTTGAAAAGTTTTGCATTTTTATGATTGTTGACTTGATTATGAAAATTTAAGATAACAAACAAACAAAAATAACAATCACATGAATGTTTATACTTACTTGCAAGAAAACTATTTTTTAATTTTTTAATTATCAAGCAAATCCGAGACTTGACATGACAATCAAAATGATTATAAAAAATGTAATTATCAAGCAAATCCGAGACTTAACATGACAATCAAAATTATTATTATGAAAAATGTAATTATCAAGCAAGTCCAAGACTTGACATGATAATAATTATTATTAAAAGAAGATTCAATTATCAAGCAAATCCGAGATTTGACATGATAATCAATATTTTTTGATTTTTTTATTAAAAAAAATGGTCTATAAAAGAAAATGTAGAATTAAAAATAGTAGAAACAAATATGGAACAATAAAACAAAGTTTAACAAGATAATTCAAACAAAAAAAAAAGAGGTGAAAGGATAAGAACCTAGATGAGAAGACAAGGATAGTCCAACCGAAATGCAAGTGAAAATGGAAGTTTTGAGAGATGAAGATGTTGATATGAAGGAGAGGATATGTATTGAAATGTTTGATGATGGAGTGGGGAGAGAAGATAGGAGTGTATGTGAAGATATGTGGTATGTGTGTGGAAGAGTGATGATAGGAGAGTGTGTTGAAAGATATGTGGAATAAGGGAGAAGAGATGTGTAGTGATTGAGTGTAAAAAATGGAGTGAAGAGTATGAGGGTATTTATAGAGTTATGGATGGAGAAAGTTCATGAATAAAAAAAATATAATAAGTGGGTGGAAAAATTAGATGACATATATAATAAAAAATTAAATAGTAAAAGTTAGTGTGGAAAATAAGTGAAAGAAATAATATAAAAAGTAGGTGGAGAAATTAGGTGAAGAAAGTGAATGGAGGAAATAATAAAATAAGGTTGGTGGACAAGATGGTGGATAAAATATAATTTAGAAAAGTGATAGAATAAATAAAAGTTAGTAAGAGAAATTAATATAAAAGTGGGATGAAAAAGTAGATGGAGAAAATGGATGAAAAAAATAATAAAATATGTTGGTGGTGAAGGTGGTGAATAAAATATGATTTAGAAAAGTGAATGAAATAAATAAAAGTTAGTAAAAGAAATTAATATAAAAGTAGGATGGAAAATAAATGGAGAAAATGGATGAAGGAAGTGGAGAAGGTGGTGAATAAAATATGATTTAGAAAAGAGAATGGAATAAATAAAAGTTAGTAAGAGAAATTAATATAAAAGTGGGGTGGAAAAGTAGATGGAGAAAATGGATGAAGGAAATAATAAAATATGTTGGTGGAGAAGGTAGTGAATAAAATATGATTTAGAAAAGTGAAGAAATTAATAAAAAAGTGAGGTGGAAAAGTAGATGGAGAAAATGGATGAAGGAAATAATAAAATATGTTGGTGGAGAAGGTGGTGAATAAAATATGATTTAGAAAAGTGAATGAAATAAATAAAAGTTAGTAAGAGGTTAATAAAAAAGTGGGGTGAAAAAGTAGATGGAGAAAATGAATGAAGAAAATAATAAAAAGGGTTGGTGGAGAAGATATAATTAAAAAAAGGTAAGTGGAATAATTAGAAAAGTTGGTATATAAAAATTAATATGGAAATGAGGTAGAAAAAGTAAATGAAAAAGGTAGATGATGTGGAATGTGATATGAAGGGTGATGTGGAGAGTGGGGTGTATGAAGAAAAACTTATGGTGGTGAGAAAGTAAAAAAAGTGTTGATTATTTTGGGCCATTGGGCTAATGGTTAAAAATTTAATTTGGGGTGTAAACAGTAAAACAAATAGTATTTTTTTATTTTTATTTTTCATTCCTTTTTTTTATTTATTTAATTTTGAGATAAATTTTATTTACCCGGACAAAATTGAGTATTGACATTGGTCAATTTTCTTGTTTTACTAAACCATGATTATGATGTTTACTCTACAAGACACAAACATGATCTACTGAATAATAGTCAATATAATAGTAGATACATTGTTATGATTGAAAAAGCCTCACATAATAAAGCAACAAGCATAAGCGTAACAAACATAAGGTCAGAGCTATGTAATCTCTTCTTAAAGGCGTTGGTGACTAAAGCTTCACAAAAAGTGTCTAATCAGGATAATGAAATACATACAGGAGAAAAGAAAATCCAGTTACTCATAAAGAAGGATCATACTGACATTGAGACATTGGAAGAAGACACGTGAAGGAAATAAACATCTCAAAGCTACAATGCCAACGAGAGTAATATTCTTAACTCATAAATTAATGATTATTTACTACATCTAATATGTAATTTTTTAGTGTCTAAATGTCTAAAGCCTAAGGCATATCGTTTAAATACTTATGATATGATATAGTCCAAGACAAATAGTCTAAGAGACACTCCATACAGTCATAACATGATTCACCGCTACGCCCAAAATGAACTGGCCCAATAGCAACCTTCCAAAACAACAACGAAATTCAGAAGGTGTTAGAATGGCAAAAGCCATACACAACATTAGATATGTCATGATTGCCCTCAATCTCTAGTGATTGTCATTCCAAGAAATTGTTACCAATAAGGAGTATTGGTAAATCTTGAAGAAATTTGTTTTGATGATGCTACAAGAAGTTTTAGTTGAAGAAGATATTAGAATTAGTTAAAAGCAATTTGTAGAAATTAAATGTAGTAGGAAATTCTTGTAAACCTTGTAAACTTGCATTTTTAACTGCAATAATCGATTATGATTAAGCAATAATCGATTATCACAAGTCTTACTTGAATAATCGATTATCACTTCATATAATCGATTATCACATTTTTGAAAACCTGTAACGGACTTGAATAATCGATTATCACTTACAATAATCGATTATTCATGGCAGTTGGGAGCTGATCTTTGGCACTCAGTGTACTTGGCTATATATTTTGTTTTGGAGAAATTAGAATACAACGTTGTTGAACAGAAGCTCTAGTAGAATACTGTTTGTCAGAGGAAGTTCTCAGAAGCTATAGATCAAGTTCCCTTGCTTGGTCTCGTGAACAGGAGAGGCTCGCGTTTCGTGTGTCGATTGTCGGAGCAAGCTCTCTTCGAGTTAGCAAGGTGCTCTGCCTGGTCTCGTGAATAGGAGAAGCTCGCGTTTCGTTTGTCGATAGTCGGAGCGGTTCTCTTCGAGTTGGCAGAGTGTTCTTCTTCCGGTTCGTTCGTCGAAGGAAGGTTTATTTATCTGCTTTATTAACTATTTGTTGTAATCTGTGAAACATCTTTTTAGTGGAATTGTTAATCACTTTTTATAGTGATTAACAACTGGACGTAGATTCTGTTGAATCGAACCAGTATAAAAATTACTCGTGTGATTTTCTATTCCTTACACTCTTTATTTTTTACGCATATCAATTGTTCGATAAATTTTCTGAAAGAAAATTATTTTTACAAATTTATCTTAAAAAGGTGACCGAACACGCTTTCCACTCTCTTTCAAGTTTTTAATTCCAACAATTGGTATCAGAGCTTGCTTTGATAGTTTTTCAAAATTTGCGAAAATGGCCAGTCACAATCAAAACCATGTATATGCTGAGGGTGCTTCCATTAACAGACCTCCATTGTTTACTGGTGATAACTATGCTTTTTGGAAAGTGAGAATGGAGATTTTTATGGGGTCTGTTGATAGAGGTATCTGGGAAGCTGTACAAAATGGCCCTTATATTCCTATGAATACTGTTGATGGTGTAGAGACTGAAAAACCTTATTTTAATTGGACTGCTGAAGAAAATAGACGAGCTCAGTTTGATATTAAAGCTCGCAATATAATTTCATCTGCTGTTGTACTTGATGAATTTTATAGAATTTCAGTGTGTAAGACAGCACAGGAGATGTGGGAAGTCCTAAGAGTCACTCATGAAGGAACAGAGGACGTGAAGCGCGCTAGGAAGAACACTCTCATTCAGGAATATGAGATGTTCAGAATGCAACCTGGAGAAACGATCTCTGACGTTCAAAAACGATTCACTCATATTGTGAATCATTTAACAGGGTTGGGTAAGACTTTTGATACTGATGAACTTAATGTGAAAATTCTGAAATCTCTGGACAGGTCTTGGCAACCAAAGGTGACTGCCATCTCGGAGTCTCAAAATCTTACTCAAATGTCAATGGCAATCTTGTTTGGAAAGCTCCGTGAGCATGAACTTGAGCTGAGGAGATTGACTGCTGAAGAGGATCAAGGCAAAAGGAAAACTCTAGCTTTCAAGTCTGAAATCTCAAGAGGAAAAAGTTCTAAGAGAATTGAGGACGATGATTCCGATGACGATGAGGAGAACATGAGCCTCATGATAAAGAAATTTGCCAAGTTTATGAAGGCAAAAGGAAATGACAAATTTCGTAAAGAAAGGAGAGAAAATCAAGAATCTCCTTCAAGTGTTAAATGCTATGGATGTGGAGAAAGAGGGCACATGAAAACTGAATGTCCAAAGAACAAGAAAAGTGAAGAAAAGAAAGAAAGGAAATTCCCAAAGAAAAAGAAAGTTTACATAGCTTGGGAAGACAATGCATCTAGCTCAACAAGCTCAAGTGATTCAGATGACGAAGTCAATATTTGTCTAATGGCTGACTTAGAAGATATTGGAAGCCAAGTAAGTGATTCTAGCTTAGAGTCAAATGATGAATTCGATTTACAAAAGGCATTTCTTGATTTTTTAAATGAATCTGAAAAACTTGATGTTGCTCATAAAAAGTTAAAGAAAGAGCATAATGAATTGAAATTGAATTATGAAAAGTTGCTTGATGATGAAGTTGTCTTAAGAAATAAAGTTAGTACTTTAGAAACAAAATTATCTGATGCAAATGCTACTGTTGAACCTGTTGAATGCTTATCTTGTAAGAGTCATATGTTTGATATTGACATACTTGAAAACTTACTTGCAAAGGCAACCAAGACAAATTCACCTGCTAAGACAAACCTTAATAGAAGCAATATTGAAAATAGAAATATGCATCAAATAAATAAGTCCAAAGTAAGAAGAACTCGTAGAGTTTGGGTTGAAAAAGGGACTTTTGTTCAAAACAAAGTAAGTAATGCTTGTTGTTTTTACTGTATGAAGCATGGACACACATCAAACAAATGCAACATTAAACATTTTGGTATTCCAAATGGTAAATATGCATGGGTTAAAGTTGTGAAATGATTTATATTCTCATGAACTAACCCCAAGGACCCATAATTAGATTGGGGACCTAAAACTCTTGCTAACTTGTTTTGTAGGATCAATATAAGTCCAAGAAGTCACTGTGGTATCTTGACAGTGGTTGCTCAAGACACATGACTGGTGATAAGAAAAGATTCATCTCTTTTGAGAAAAAGAAGCAAGGATTTGTAACGTATGGGGATAACAACAAAGGCAGAATAATGGGCACTGGAAACATTGGAGGAGGAAACACTTTGACAATAAAAGACGTCTTATACGTTGAAGGCCTCAAACATAATCTTCTAAGCATAAGCCAACTATGCGACAAAGGTTTCAAGGTAACTTTTGAGAGTGACAAATGTACTGTTTATTATAAAAATTCTGCTGAAATTGCTTTGCAAGGTGTTAGGCATAATAACATATATTTGATTGATATTGAGAGTGCATCTAGTCATAGTATAACATGCTTAGTTGCTAAAGAAGACAATCCATGGCTATGGAACAAAAGAGCTGCACATATTCACATGCAACACTTAAATAAATTAATCTCTAAGGATCTTGTGATTGGTTTGCCTAAACTAAAATTTGAGAAAGATAAACTTTGTTCTGCATGTCAAAAGGGTAAACAAACCAAATCTTCATTTTCATCTAAAAGCATGATTTCAACATCAAAACCTTTAGAACTTTTGCATATGGACTTGTTTGGTCCATCTAGAATTAAAAGTTTTGGTGGAAACTACTATGCTCTTGTAATTGTTGATGATTACTCTAGATTTACTTGGACTTTCTTTTTAACTCTGAAAAGTGAAGCTTTCAAAGCATTTAAAACTTTTGCTAAACGTATTCAAAATGAAAAAGATTTGAAAATCAAAACTTTGAGAAGTGATCATGGTGGTGAATTTGAAAATGAATCGTTTGGAAAATTTTGTGAAGAATTTGGCATTGCACATAATTTTTCTGCACCTAGAACTCCCCAACAGAATGGTGTTGTTGAAAGGAAAAATAGATCATTAGAAGAATTAGCTAGAACGCTTATGAATGAATCTAATGTGCCAAAATACTTTTGGGCTGATGCAGTAAGTACTGCTTGTTATGTGTTAAATAGGATGCTTATTAGGCCAATTCTAAAATTAACTTCATATGAACTGTTGAATGGTAGAAAACCAAATATATCTCATTTGAAAATTTTTGGATGCAAATGCTTTGTCTTAAATAATGGAAAAGATAATCTTGGAAAATTTGATGCAAAATCTGATGAAGCAATTTTTCTAGGATATTCTTTGACTAGCAAAGCTTATAGGGTGTTCAATAGAAGAACACTGATAATTGAAGAATCAATGCATGTTGTTTTTGATGAGATTGTAGACCTTGAGGTAAATCCTCTTGAGTCAAATAGACCCATTGCAGGTGATGAGGATTACTTAAGAGAAGCCCTTGAGGAGATGTATCTAAATGAAAATTATCCTCCGGAGCTTCAAGAAACACCCCAAGTCATTGATTCCAAAAACTATCAACAACCAAGAGGACTATCTTTGGACAACATCATAGGAGATATATCAAAAGGGGTAACTACTAGACATAATTTAAATAATTTTTGTCTAACTGTTGCTTTTGTGTCTCAGGTAGAACCTAAAAATATAAAGGAAGCTCTTCAAGATGACACGTGGTGCATTGCTATGCAAGAAGAGCTAAATCAATTTGAAAGGAATGAAGTTTGGGAACTTATTCCAAAACAAGAAGAATTCCAAGTCATAGGAACAAAATGGGTATTCAGGAACAAGCTTGATGAGGATGGAAACATCACAAAGAATAAAGCAAGGCTAGTTGCTAAGGGATACTGTCAAGAGGAAGGTATAGATTATGATGAAACGTATGCACCGGTAGCCAGGTTAGAAGCAATTAGATTATTACTTGCATATGCATCTTTGATGAAATTTAAACTATATCAAATGGATGTAAAAAGTGCTTTCTTAAATGGTTTTATAAAAGAAGAAGTGTATGTTAGTCAACCTCCTGGCTTTGAAGATTTTAAATTTCCTGATCATGTTTACAAGTTGAAAAAGGCCCTTTATGGTCTTAAACAAGCACCTAGGTCTTGGTATGAAAGACTTAGTACCTTTTTAATTGAAAATGAATTTTCTAGAGGAAAGGTTGATTCAACCTTATTCATTAAGAAAGTAGGAAAACACATTTTAATCGTGCAAGTTTATGTAGACGATATCATTTTTGGGTCAACTGATGATTCTTTGTGTGAAGAGTTTGCAAAAATAATGCAAGGTGAATTCGAGATGTCCATGATGGGTGAGTTAAACTTTTTCTTAGGACTACAGATAAAACAAATGAATGGTGGAACATTCATCTCCCAAACTAAATACTGTAGAGAAATTCTTAGGAAATTTGGTATGGATAGCTGCAAGGAAGCTAGTACACCCATGGGTACTTCATGTTATTTAGATAAGGATGAAATTGGAAAAGGAGTGAATGAAACCATGTTTAGAGGCATGATAGGATCCTTGCTATACTTAACTGCTAGTAGACCAGATATTATGCAGAGTGTTTGTGTATGTGCTAGATACCAAGCCAATCCTAAAGAATCTCATTTGACTGCAGTTAAGAGAATTCTAAAATATCTTAAGGGAATTACTTCATTTGGACTTTGGTATCCCTCTGATGCCTCACCTAGTTTAATAGGATACTCTGATGCAGATTATGGTGGTTGTAAAATTGATAGAAAAAGTACTAGTGGAACCTGTCATTTCTTGGGATGTTCTTTAGTGTCATGGCACTCAAAGAAACAAGCATGTGTAGCTTTGTCTACCACCGAAGCTGAATATATTGCAGCTGGAAACTGTTGTGCCCAAATTTTGTGGATGAAACAACAATTGGAAGACTTTGATATCTTCCTTGACAAAATTCCTCTAAAATGTGACAATACTAGTGCAATAAATTTGACCAAGAACCCCATAATGCATTCAAGAACTAAGCATATAGAAATTAGGCACCATTTCTTAAGAGACCATATACAAAAGGGGATTGTCAAATTGAATATGTTGATACCTTACATCAATTAGCTGATATCTTTACCAAGGCTCTACCTAAAGATAGATTTTTTGAACATAGAAGAGAGTTAGGAGTGTTAGACATATCTTAGAATCAAAATCTATGCAAATTTTTGCATTTTTCCTAAACTTAACGCTTCATAATCGATTATCACTAAGTTATAATCGATTATGCATGTTTAAAATTCAATTCTGGAAAATCTTGAGCAGATAATCGATTATCATTATGCATAATCGATTATCATGCAATTCTGGGCAGTAATTATTGAACGGATAATCGATTATCACGAGCCATAATCGATTATCGCGCTGACAGTTTCAAAAATAGAGTCGTTGGAGCATCCCATAACGGTTATAAACGGCCATAAACGGCTAACTTTTCCATTTTTCTTATAAATAGCCCCCCATAATCAATTATTAGACACTCTTTTGCACCTAAATACTGCTGAAATCAAATCTAGAGCTCAAATCTTCTTCATTTCTCTTTATCTTCTCAAAATCTCATTTTCCCATTCTTCCTCCATGGCTGACTCAAGAAGGCACCGTCGCAGAACAGCTGGAGCCTCCTCTTCTTCTCAACCACGTCTTGCCAACATAGATGGATGGATTTCAGATCAAGGGAAACACGCAGACTTTGTTAATTCTTGGCAAGAAAGGAAGATCATGGCGGTAAAGTTTATTCGTCTTGACTTTTTCCGCTTCTATGGCTTTCAATTTCCAAACACTTTTGCTGAGCAGGGGTTAACGAATCTGTTAGAACAAAAAGGCTGCATTTATCCTGATCTGATAAGAGTCTTCTACTTCAACTTGCGCTATCGAGATGGGATAATATCTACTAAGGTCAAGGGAGTACGCATCATTTTAGATGATGACATATGGACCAATGTTGCTCAACTTCCCATCTGGGATGATGCTGTCAAAGTCCACTTAGGACTTGAAGATTTCAATAGGATGATGACTTTTCAATCCTTCCTACGTCATCCTAAACGACAAACAAATAGAAGGCAATTACTGGTTGGAGGTTTTAAAGTTGAAGAAAGGATGATTCACTACTTGATTGTCTGGATTTTATGTCCTAGAGCAACCAACCATGCTCAATGCTCTGAGCAGGATTTACTTCTATTGTATGGGATTCTAAATCACATACACATCGACTGGCCTGCTCTCATTGCTGACACAATGGTAAAAGCCAAGAAATCCCATTCATATCAACTTCCCTATGCTCTTCTTATCTCTAGGATTTTAGAATTCAAAAGGTGTACCTGTTGAAGGAGAACTAGTTCAAAATATTGTAACTGTGGGATCAGAAATTGGAGATACAACTTTTCGTCAAATGGGATTCATTACTAGAGGAAGAGTCCTTATTCACAAAGATGATGATCATCCTGATGTAGATGAAGATGATGACATGGACACTCATATGGCTGACCCAGTAAGTGCTGCTGCTCCGTCTGATGCTGGACCATCCAACATACCCTCCTCTTCCTCAACTTCTATGGAAGAATATTTTGCAAGGTTATCTAAACAATTAGAGGATATGAGTCTTGCACAAAAGACTCACTTTGAGGAGATTTATGAGTGGCAACGATCTGTTGATGAGTACATGGTTGATCAATTTCTTGATCTTGATGTTCGCCTATCTAACATCGAGAATCATCTCAACATTCAACCTCCCGAGAGATCTCATAGTCCTGAGTTTTAGATATAGGTTCTATGTTAGACTGTTTTGTTGTTTACTTGTCATTTCATCTATGTTATAATTCTGTCTGTTATGTGTCTTCTTATAATGTAATATTTATTTTCATAAATAAAATGATCTCTTGATTATATGCATCCTTTGATTAATTGAGGGGGAGATCATTTTTAGGGGGAGCCTTTCACATCCGATCTTTTTGCTTCTGATCAAAAAGGGGGAGATAAGAATAATACAAGGGGAGAAGTATAAATTATTACAGGTATTGCTAACCTTGTTGTTTTTTGTTAGCTTGTATGTTTTGCAGGTAAGCCAAACTTGCTTTTAAAATTGAATTTTTGATTATCATAAAAAAGGGGGAGATTGTTACCAATAAGGAGTATTGGTAAATCTTGAAGAAATTTGTTTTGATGATGCTACAAGAAGTTTTAGTTGAAGAAGATATTAGAATTAGTTAAAAGCAATTTGTAGAAATTAAATGTAGTAGGAAATTCTTGTAAACCTTGTAAACTTGCATTTTTAACTGCAATAATCGATTAAGATTAAGCAATAATCGATTATCACAAGTCTTACTTGAATAATCGATTATCACTTCATATAATCGATTATCACATTTTTGAAAACCTGTAACGGACTTGAATAATCGATTATCACTTACAATAATCGATTATTCATGGCAGTTGGGAGCTGATCTTTGGCACTCAGTGTACTTGGCTATATATTTTGTTTTGGAGAAATTAGAATACAACGTTGTTGAACAGAAGCTCTAGCAGAATACTGTTTGTCAGAGGAAGTTCTCAGAAGCTATAGTTCAAGTTCCCTTGCTTGGTCTCGTGAACAGGAGAGGCTCGCGTTTCGTGTGTCGATTGTCGGAGCAAGCTCTCTTCGAGTTAGCAAGGTGCTCTGCCTGGTATCGTGAATAGGAGAAGCTCGCGTTTCGTTTGTCGATAGTCGGAGCGGTTCTCTTCGAGTTGGCAGAGTGTTCTTCTTCCGGTTCGTTCGTCGAAGGAAGGTTTATTTATCTGCTTTATTAACTATTTGTTGTAATCTGTGAAACATCTTTTTAGTGGAATTGCTAATCACTTTTTATAGTGATTAACGACTGGACGTAGATTCTGTTGAATCGAACCAGTATAAAAATTACTCGTGTGATTTTCTATTCCCTACACTCTTTATTTTTTACGCATATCAACTGTTCGATAAATTTTCTGAAAGAAAATTATTTTTACAAATTTATCTTAAAAAGGTGACCGAACACGCTTTCCACTCTCTTTCGAGTTTTTAATTCCGCTGCGCGACTCTATAACGGTACCGATTGTTCCAACAGAAATATATGTTACCCATATATATTTAATAGCCAGAATCTTAAAAAATTTTGTGCTTCTTAAGAAATCTCAAACACTCTCTGCCAAAATGTGTCTCAGTTATTCTTGCCTTTGAAGAGAAACCCATAAGACTTCATCTCGGACATTGGGTAGATCTTGAAGATCTTAGAGCATACGGATGCAAACTTCTTCAAGATGTTCATCGTTGCGACATCACAAACTTCTTCAACTGGGATACTCCAATACTAATAGATTTAGGAAGACAATTCTGGACAAATGCACAAATACGCTCCAACGAACATGTCTCTAAAGTTTTATAAAAGAGGTGACCGTAAATTGAAACCATTGTTGCTGCAACTGAATGCCTGAGGTTTGAAAATGTATGCTGCTAGAGGAATCATTGAACGCTCTCTCTATGGAGTAGATTTTAGAAAGGAATTTTTTGGCAAAGAAATTATGTATGAACATCTCTAGATGTATGCCAAGATTCTCCAAAGCATATGCTCCAAGACATTCTTACATGAAAGTACTACTATGTATCATATAACTGATATGGAAAATTTTTCTATTCAGCATGTCATGACTGGATTGACATTCTACCTGCCACATCTCATTTTTATTCACTTAATCAAATCAATCAGGAATATAAATGAGAACATGATCAAGTGTCATTACTCGTTGTTAGTGTTTACAGACTGTTGGTTAAGTAATGAGTCGATTAACATTTGTTATTGCAAAATGCCATTGTCTCAGTAAGAAATGACATTTTGCAAAATGGTGTCATACGTTGATAGAAATTCACCATCAATGATGTAAGACAAATGCAACTGAAGATGAAGAGATTAGAAAAAGTCCCTCCACTCAACATCAAACAAATAGCCAAACTTAGACAAAATAGGTTGACTCCTCTTCATTTGAATCTAGAAAAGAAAAGACGCTCAAGGTAGCAAACCTTACCAAGACATTATATCTATTAAGGTTGGAATTGAGAAATCGTCAAATTAGACGAGACTATGAAGTGAAGAGACTCATTGGAAAGGAAAAGGAAGTTGCATTTAAGGCTCACTCATCTTCAAAAATGAATGAGGAGACATCATCTAGCAAAAAATCCATCAACCTTGCTTAGAAAACTATGATATCTAAAGGGGGAAACTCCACTAAGAAAAATAGACCAGCAACATCAAAGATGAAGAAGACTAAGAAGATTAACATGTCTTCCCATATCACTAATCATTTCGAAGAGTTAGACACCTTTGATGATGGACTATGTATTAAGAAACTCCAAAAGTGATTAAGATACCATCCTCATGCCTCTAATGAAGTATCTACTGATGTTCCACCACCAAAAAGAAAAAGAATAAGAATAAGACGTTCCTCCTAGATAACATCTGAAGAAATTCCTTTAAGCATTCCTGCCATTGTGTCTAACAATCAGGAAGAACAATAACATGAGGTATTTCCTTTGTCACCACCTCACGTATCATCTTCTCCAAGCCAAACACAAACCCTATATCCCAACCAAACTTTCATCCAACATTCACCCAAATAAGCAGTACATGACCAAACCTTGTTTGAACAAGACATCGAACCAGTTATCACCTATACCTTACTCTTCACCGAACGACCCATTTTTGAAAAGCAAGCACCCAAGCCTCACACATTAACCCCCTTCCTTCTCCTAACCTTACCGGACCATCCTGACTACTTACCTCAACCTTATCATTACACTCATCAAAACCTACCAAAATTCCCACTTGTTTAACGCTTTCTCGAGACATGCACCACATCCTCCACTTCATATCCTAGTGACCAAATTTATCAAGCCTCCAAAGCCTATAGAATCCTTCCTGCAAATGCCATCATTCACCTACCGATACCCACATGGACACATCCCCCAACCTTTCACGTATGCCTCCCTATAAACTACCTTTGGGAACCAATGTTGGAACTTGCCCATTCACCAAGCCCAAAGCCAAAAAGCCTACACATACCACATTATCTCCACCGCCAACACTCAATGATGACAATAATGAAGAACTACAACTTGCTCTCAAGCAATTCTTGGAAGATGTTCAAAGTTGATCATCTGTGGGACTTTATATTGAAGGAAAAATTGGATCCTATAGTCCTCAATCCAAGGTGTCTCATGTACCTATAGATCATCCTAAAGTACAATTACCAAAGGATTTCTACAAGCAGATGTTTATCATGCTGCCTAATGAAAACAAAGTACCCTTTAAGTGGATCAAGCAAATATACATAGTGCTTGACATCATTGCACCTTGTCTACCAGTAATTGAAAAAAAGCCATTGAAGATGAAGAAGGTTGAAGCAATCAAGGATGTACGTCCTGCTCCTACAACACCTATATTGGCTAATCCTAGGAAGACATGGTATGCTAATGCTTCCTACGATGAATCTGATGTTTATTTGTATTAACAACAATCCATTTTTACCTATATAGACAAATCTCAACAAAATCATGCATCATCTAGCAACCATTATGTTGAAGAATTTGGCGAATACATCATCCCACTTGGCCAATGCATATTAGAACCATGTAGAATTCATCATTTTGATGATTCTAATGCTACCTTCTTAGTAGAAAACAATGCACATGGTCAATGCCTCCTATGAGAGCTGTGAAATATGCCAACATTGCCTTCAATATTTGTCATTCGTGATGGTCCATCATTTGAAGATGCTATGAGCCAAGCTACCACACAATCATTTGTATTTATAGTGATGGTTGACCGACACGTAGCAGCAGAAGAAGACATCAGTTGGTACTTAAGGCTTCCTGTTATCCTATGGAAAAACAAATATAGGAGGTAACGGAGATACCACAACCCTTAATGAACCGCCACCTCACCATCTCAACAAATCACCAACCAACATCATGAAGACATTGGCCCCATCATTGAACCACCCAAACTAATATCACCACCACAAACTCAACTTGACCAACCCAACTCCCAAATTATCATAATCAACCCTCCAAACCAAATCATTCTTCAATCATAACCTTCAGTCACTATATCAACTGATACCTCCCTAAACTACCTCCTTTACCATCTTACCCAAACTCTCAAGCCCTCTTAACCCATCTACATCATTTGATTGCTGAAAACAATGCACGTCAACAAGTTACAATTGTCGCAATGTTCCAAGCAAACAAGAAAGAACAACAAGAAAAATTCTAAACCCTCCTCAACACCCTAAACAATGTCATTGCCCAAACATTTCTCAAACGTACTCAATCACCTAGCCTAATCACACAACCAAAGTCACCCCGTCCATCTTCATCTGAGCATTGAATGATGCTTAGGGAGTTTTTTCATGTCGAGAAAGAATGATATACTAGGAGTCAAGGAGTCTAGTAGAGTTGCTTTTTGCCACTTACTTTGATATAGCTTCATTTACTTTGATACATGATTTTTTCGTAGATTTATATCCATTGACTTTACTCAAATGCTCTAATGTTTTGGATTCAATGCATATATTCAAATGATGATGACTTATGGCAGTCATATATAGCATGCATTTGATAAACATAAAAAAAGAGGAAAATTGTTAAGCCAAAACCAAGTTTTCAAGTTTTCAAGTTTATCAAACAATATTCAAGGAAATATTAATTATAGAAAACAACATTTAATGAAAGAAAGTTGATGAATCATTATTTTGTACTATTCACTTAGCTTTCCGCACTGAATTATATTAGTGAATTGTGTTTAATTCTCCATTATTGTCACATTTTCACTATTTGGGTTTAATTTGACTATTAACTCTTATTTTAATTAATTTAAATTATTTGGGCTTAATTATTCAAATTATTATTTGCAAGACAATTTTGGAATCGTATTTTGGAACAACAAGAGTGTGGCCACGCCATTTCTTATTTCCACATCAACATTTTATTTTTAATTTCGTTTTTTAAATGTATTTTGGACCAAAATTACATTTAGGCTATTTTTGGTCAAATTAGGACAAGCCCATATGGAGGGTATTTTCATCTTTTGAGGTTATAAAGACCCAAAACCAGATTTAGGGGTCTCCCCCTTGGGGGTTTAGGTTTGCTTTTGTTTTCTTTCTCTTCTATATATTGAATTCGCTTTTTAATCTTATTGCAATCCATTTGAAATTCGTTTCTGTTTGCATCTGCATCAATTTTGTTTCTGTTTGATATTGAATTTCATTTATGTTTGATGGTCTTTGCAATTCCAATTTTGTTTCAATTTTGCTTTCTGTTCCTTGTACTCAATTCAGGTTCAATTTTGATTTTTAGTTTACTTTTGTTTTCCCCTTTTGGTTATGCAAATTTCGTTCCAGTTTAGTTGTTGTTTTCTGTTTAATGTTTGAAGTTCATTCTGCTGTGTTTAATTTCGTTTTAATGGTAGGTTAAGTGAGCTTGGTTGGTCTTAGTGAGATTACAATGTTTTTCCTTGAGATTGTTGGTCTATCATGGTGATTTTGTTGTTCTAACCTTGCTCCATATTTAATTATGTTTTGTGCTTGCAATTGGTTACACGCTTAGTTGCCTCATTGTATTTAATCTTCGCTTAGTCGATTAAACCACATTTGTTGACAATGTGGACATGATTAAATGGGAGCATTGTGTTTGCTTAGCTGGTTAATTCATGTTGGATTAGGAGTTAGAGTATTGTGTAATTATTGTTAGTCTGTGATTGGAAGCATTGTAATTGAGCTAGTGAGCTATTGTTTTCAATTAGTGTTTGATTTCGTGCTTTAGTTTGTTAATTTCTAGTCGCAAATTGTCCAAAAAACCACCTCCCACCACGTGTTCAACCTATTGCCTGAACCAAAGTTTGGTCCTTGAGAGACAACCTAGGAATCACTTCCTAGTTTATACTACACTTAATTGCATATTAATTTGATTCAGGTATGACCTCGATCAAAAGTGTTTTCCTTAAAGAATCATTTAATAGACGATATGGGTAACAAATAGCGTCTTACTAAAAGAAGTATCTCTATAAGGCTCAAACAATGTTTTTTCAAGCAGACATCTTAAAGAATACATCATATAACGAAAGTCGCTAAACGATATCGAAAAACATATATAAGTGTCTTATCAATAAAGTGAACTCGACTAGCAATAAATGATAAAAAAAATCTAATAAAGTATTCAAAAACCTTTGTGTCTAAACTTAGCAACATATGTATGTTCAAATGATAAAGCATCTAAAAGCCAACTTTGCATGATATTACATTAAAAGCTTTATAAGGCAAGCATCTAATAAACATGTCATTTACACCGTCTAAATTACCATCAAATGATGCATTAATTAAATCACATGGACATATGCAAGAATGCTCTAAACACATAATGTACTTTACAATCATTAACGGATGAAATATTTAATACTATACAAAAAAGTGTTGTTTTGCTTGCATGCTTTGTTCTTTTTATCTGTGCACTAAATGGCAGCTCCAAGCTTTACCCAAAAGCTCTAAACAAAGAGATGTTGAGAAACAAGAATCCCTATTCAAAGCCACTAGCCCAAAAGGATCGTACCAACTACCTTTGTGAAAGCACTATTGCCCTATAACGCAGAGCTAAGTCTGATCAAGCTACCTTAAAAGGCTATGAAGCCTGTTTTTGAAATTAACTCAATGTCCAACAATCATCTCTCAATAAAACCTATATAAAGAAGATCAACTAAAGAAAATTTGTTGAAGTAGAAGAGAAAAATGGTGAAAAAAAAAATAATAAGAGAGAGAAAAAGGAAGAGTATGCTCAAGAGAGATCATCATTTATTAGCTCTACTTTATCTAAATGCTTATATCGTCTGATGCTCTTCAACCCAATAGAAATGATGAAAGCAAGCTCAAGTAAGAGAAAACATGAAAAGAAAGTTATCATCACATCTGGCCTTCTACTTTATCTTTAAACCTACCATGTTTAATGCTTCCTAAATGAAAGGAAGAGAAAAAGAAAAGAAAGAAGAAAAGAGAAGAGGAGAAGAGAAGAAGAAAAGTAAGAAGAAAAGAGAAGATGGAAAAGAAGAGCAAAGAGCTATTATTGAATATCTACTCTAGAGTTTATAACTAAGCTTATAACGTCTAATGCTTATTCAAATGATGATAAGAGAAGAAAAGAGAGAAAGAAATTCATGAGCTTATATCGTGTAATGATCTTTAACATAAGAGCAGGAACCTCATGAGTTCACAAATTGTGTTATATTGTATTGATCCTCTTCATGAGAGTTTACTCAATCTATGTTTGTGATCAAACATTAATTATGTTTGTATTGAAATATTCAGATTAAATTTTGTACTAGTTAGGTTAGACTAGAGAACCAGAAGTGGTTGAGAACACTTCGATACCAAAAGTCGTCACAATAGTCGACCACTAGGAGTGGGTAAACTTGGACTAGTTGTGTTGACTTGGGGAACTAGGAGTTATTCATAATACTTAGACTAGTCAAGATTGACTAGCTAGGGAACCAGGAGTGGTAATAGTACTTGTAACTAGGAATGGGTTAAATTTATTGTAATCTTTGATAAGATTAGTGGAACCCCTTAAGAGTTCATAAAGGAGAATTAGATGTAGCTTAGGTTGAGTGAACTAGTATAAAATATATGCTCTATTGTTTTCCTTATTTAAAAGTCTTTATAAGTCCATTTTGAAACATCATTGTCTAAACATATCTTTGTTCATTGTTCTTTTGAAAACCCATTAGGCTCTATTTGTGAAAATTTTTGAAAATAATGTTCATCCCCCTCCCCCGTCTAGTGTTTTCCTTTTATAAGTCCGTTTTGAAACATCATTGTCTAAACATATCTTTGTTCATTGTTCTTTTGAAAACCCATTAGGCTCCATTTGTGAAAATTTTTGAAAACAATGTTCATCCCCCTCCCCCGTCTAGTGTTTTCCTCTGCTTTTCATTTTTAATTCCTAAAGTTTGATAAAAAAAAATTTGAATTCATTTATGTTCCAAACTTTGTTACAGTTTTTCTTTAAACATTAAAAGTGAATTGATATACGTACTTATGTTCCAAATGGCATTCATACTAACATTTGAGTTGTTTTCTTTGTTTGACATGTTCAAGCCTAAATGTCAGCTTGAAAAGTCCTTTTACACCTAAAACATTTTAAGGCAATATAGCTAAGAAGACTATATTCATTCACTTTTAAAGTTTGAGAGTCAATATGTATCAAAATTTGGGACAAATAGGAATTTCAATTTCATGTTCAAGCTTAGACACTGCAAACATATTAAACCCTTAAATTTAAATAAATGATCTCTCAAAAGCTAAAAATAGTACAATAATATCATAAATGTCTAAAATGATATTTTAATTTAAGACTTTTCACATCATTGATCTTTTCTTAAGTTGATTCAATATAGTTAGTGAAAGAAATAAAACTTCTTTTCTCGTGATCACTCATCTTTCCTTAAACTTGGGATCAATATAAGAATAGTCACTCAAAGTATCAATCATGTTTGTGTAGTTCTACAATATTGACAAGTGTACTAAATTGGGCAAGTAATAAAGTGGATAAGTCTTGATATCATTTTTCCATAAAGACTTGCATTGTTTAGAAAAGCCATGTTTATTTACAAATTAAGGATAAAGAAAACTTTGAAGCAATGAAAAGTATTGAATTTTTGTAAAAAATTATAAAATCTAAAAAGCAATTAAATTGATGAAAGGACTTATGTGGTAAAGACTTCACTAGAGTTAGATTTTATGTACAAAATCAATATGAAAACACTAAACAATATAACTTCAATTCATACTTTAAGATTCATACCACTCTTTAACTAGTCTTAATGTCTTAGAGGCACGTCTAAACTTATTCATAAAAATCCTAATATCTTAGAACTTTTTATTAAAAGTTCGAATTAAGCATTAAGTTTGAATGTTTAAAATGTCCAATCGTTAAGTTATGTGTAGACGCAAAATCAATTAGTTGTTTTATTCTAGTATAAGTTCTAACATCGTGTCCAATGAAGTAATTATCATGCAGTTAAGAATAAGAATAGAACACAAGAGTAATGGAAAATGAATATATTGAATAGAATGCAGTTAAGAATAAGAATAAAACACAAGAGAAATGGAAAAAGAATATATTGAATAGAAGAAATCATAAAGACTTAAAATACATTATATCAAACCCCGTGAATAAAAGAGTTAGTTACTACTATACATTCATAACGATAGAAAAGATTAATGATGAATGACTTTAGTCTCTAAAATGAGTCTCTAAAATGAGTCTCTACTTTCTCTTCTTTTAGATCAAGTTCCCCTATCCAAATATATTAATTTTAACTATATAAGATCTTCTATTTATAAATTTTCTAAACCACATAATTAATTGGACTATCCGTGAAATTTGTATTTTATTTTATACTTGAGTAACCAACTTTGTTGATAATGATTTTTTTATATTTATCTACAAAATTATAAACCAAATATTTATTTATTTTCTAAATGTAACTATAAAATCTTAATTTTTTAAATAGATGATAATCAAAATACTAAAGATAAGGTAGTTTCTTTTTCTAGAATTATTTAATAAATATTTAATTATTTAAAAGATAATAATAAAAATATTAATAAAAGATAAAAGAATAAATAAAAATAATAAATGATAATGTATTATAACGTAAAAATGTAGTATTTCTCCATCTTGTGTTAAGCATAAAAATAATAAGACAATTAAACACTAATCAAAGATTAAACCCGTCTTGAGCACATTTCAAAGTATGCATAACTAAATACTATAAATAGTGTGAAGATTCTAATATACACAATACTAATTGATTAAATATATATTACTTCACCTATATATTTAATATAACTTGAAGATCGAAATATCTTTAGAAACACCCACTTATCTTCTAATGATAATGGAGAAAAAAATACATTTCAACATATTAAAGGAAATATTTTTGCGTCTTATAGAAGTTATCGATTCTTACCCGAACAATTTAAATGTGGTTATTTGAAAATTTGAAAATGAGAAGTCATGTTAAGATCGTCTGTCTCATTCATAAAACAGTGCCCTGTCAGAAAACAATTTCTAATTTTCTATTCATAAACAGTCAGAATTAATTGAGATAAGAGACAATGAGATCAGAGCCGTAGATTTTCGCCCAATTTTCACAGAAAGTGTCGCATAACACTTACTAAGTTATGTTTTTTGAAAAAAAAAAAAACTTTAATGCATTGCTAATACTTTTGCAAAAATGTATTTCTCGTACAAAAGGAAAAAAAAACAATGTATAGTTAGTATTTATCTTTTTAAAAGAAATACTTATTAGATATAGAATAAGCATATTTCTACTTATTAGAGAATGTGTTTGTCTAATTTATTCACGTTTATTATAATAAGCAAACTCCATCTTCTACTTATTAAAAAAAACATATATTGATTTAACTGGTTTAGTTAATACCCTTAACTAAACTCGTCATGATTTAAACATTTAATTGCCACATTATTTAGCCAAGACAAACAATCACCAAATTTAAATAAAGTTAAATACTATGTTTTATATTGTTTTGAAACCTCCACTTTTCCCTATAGATAGTAATTTAGGTCAAGGAATAAAGAAATAGACATATCACTCAAAAAGGTACCATAATCATTAATCATATCTCATAAAACTCAGTTATATTCTCATTTATATGGGACAATAACAGCTCATACATCTATGGCTTCCCACAATACTCTCTCTATATTTTCTACTGTTGCCTACACATGCAGCTTCACCAACTTCAGTTACAGACTTTATCACAGACATAAGATAACTAGTACAAGCCTCAAGGAAGCAATTTCCAGCCATTCCCATGTCATGTCACGTGGCCTTTTTTATTCAAACATAGTATAACATAAACATCATGCACCCACCTCACTGCACACTGCATCACAACAACAAGAACTGGTTATAAATTGTAGTTCTTAGATAAAACCTTCTCACTGTAACAAAAGATCACAAAGACTAAAACTTGTATGACTTCAAACATAAAAGTTAGGTTTTGGTTCTTGATATTGACATCAGAGGAAAATTTAGTAAAGAAATCACTGTAAAAGCTGTGTTAAGATAAGAAGAAAGAAGGTATGAGTTCAATGCTCCTTTTCTCTTCATAAACTAAAGCTGGGAAGGAGAAATATAGGAGAAATGAATAGTTTAAGACAAAGTGACTTTGACAAACAAACATGTTTATACTACAGACAAGTAATGGAGTACCTGTTACAGTCAGTATTAGGGCTGATCTGGTAAGGAATGTTTACACCACATTGCTTGGGAAGACTAGCTGCAAGGTTGAGACTGCGAGGAGAGTAGTTGAAGCCACTGTTACCAACAGCATTCTTGATGCAGTTGCAAACAGCTTGGCGATCAGGTTTGGTCTGAGCCAGGCCATAGAGGTTCTTGATCCCATTGCAGCACGGCTCAGGAACAGGGCTTCCACCATACATCACATAGGAAATGCATGGGGTCAGGTTGTTCACAACTTGCCCACATGTCACCACTGCTTCTGCCTTGGGAATGGTTGTTGCACTAAGAACCATGCACACAATGGCCAACAAAGAAACCCTAGCTGCCATGGTAGCCATGATGAAGCACTCAACTCTTGCAAGAACCAGATATGGAAGGTAGATTAGTAACTATGTGTTTGGTACCTTTTTTTTCTGTGGTGAGATGCTTTGGAATGCTATATGGTGGTTGTGGTTATATAGAGGGAGAAGGGCATGGGGCTAAGATTTAACAGCCATGTGGCTGTTCTTGTTGAGTAGTTGAATGAATTCAATGCCATTATGGAGTGTAGTTGAGCAAGTAAATGACACACTATACTAGGCAAGACTGTAGAGAAACTATGATGATGTCTGGAACTTGTTGGAGATTTTCTTTCTTTCTTTCTTTTTGCAAGTCATATCCAACACAATTTTGTTTCTCAACTATATTTTCTCTATATTTTCTTTCTGTATCACATCATACAAACTATATTTTTTGGAAAAAAGTTAGATACACTATTGTTCATAATCATATATATATATATATATATATATATATATATATATATATATATATGTGTGTGTGTGTGTGTGTATAATACTGACATAAAATATACAATGAATTCTTCCGTTCGCAGTCACAGAATATTGGACTGAAAATTGATTGAAAATAACATTTACAACAATTATAATGTTATATCTAAGCTGCACTGTCTTTATAGACAGTGATTGAAATCACTGTTACGTATCACAGTAAATCATTGCCCATTTCCTTATGTTTTTCAACATGTAGGTCTCATGTGGATTAAGATTATGTTGAATTTTAGTAATCTTTTTGTAACAATTAAATCATTTCTCCCCTTCCTATACGTTCTTGGGATTGCCACAGGATATGTTTTGACTTAATCACTTTTTTTTTTTTACTTAAAACTATTCCATGTTTAGAAGTATAAGAAATTATAAAATTAAAATCAGAACTAATAATAAATAATGAAATTAAATATTTTAAAATTAAAATAATTTAATAAAATAAATAGAATTTTTTAAACCGTTTCATTATTTAAAAATAAATTATCATTTTAAAATTTTTTCTCTTAACTTCTTCTAAATTTTACTTATATTTGACGATTAAGAAGTTTCTAAAAACTCACGATGGAGTAATTTCTATTTTTATCTGATTAATTTCTAATATAGAGTAAGTAAAATTTGACTCATTTTTCACTTTTGTTCTTAATTTGAAATCATGCGAAATGATTCTTTGTCGCATGCGTCTTACTTCTTCTTTCCCTAGTTCTTTGGTAATATGAGGTCTTAAGGACTCATTTCGTTTTAAATTCGATATTTTGTAGACATTTCTAGAGTTCCTTAAGCTCTAAGCAAGGTTTTGGTGTTTATAGAGCTCTAAGTAAGGGTTTGGTGTTTATAGAGCTTTGTTGTTCGGTGTAAGGTAAGAGAAACTATATATTTAACCTTAAAATATTTTTGTTGTGTAATTTTAGTGCGTGTATGATTGTGAAATGTTGAATTTATATAATTTAAATGTTTATGAAATTTTGTGTAATTAAATGAATATATATTTTGTTATTTGAGCCTTGTTTTCTGATGTGATGTAATTGTGATGTTATTGATGTCATGAAATTGTATATTGGAAAGTGGTATTGATGTTTTAAATGGGTTATAAGGTGTATGAAGTGATGAGTCATCAAATATTTGGGTTTTAATGCTAAAAAGGGAGGTTTTAATAGTTGAGTTTGTGAGACAGGTGTTGTTGTGAGAAAACTGTTATTTTAGGTCTGTTGTGGAGTTATTTTAGACTCGTTAGAACTATAAATTAGTTGAAATCTGATTAAGAATTAAGGGATAGTTCATTGTTGGTGTTTTTGATAGCTTGAAGTGCAAAATTAGAGGGTTGGAGTAGTGAGAATTTGAAGTAGAAGGTTTGTACTAAAAGGGAGAGTTTAGGTCCTGTAGTTGAGTCATTTAGGACTCGTCTAGACCTTTGGTTTGCTGGAATTGACGTAGGAAGTGGTAGAAATGAGTGAGAAGTTTATAGTAGTTAAGTTGGTTTGGAGTGGTCAATTTTAGTTAGAGGTTTGTTTTCATATGCATCTCAGTGCCAAGGAGGTTGTAAGAACCATTCAAGTATGTGTAGAGGGTAACCAAAGTCGAAATAAGAGTGTATTTGTGTTTT
Organism: Vigna angularis; assembly: GCF_016808095.1. Classification (NCBI taxonomy): domain Eukaryota; kingdom Viridiplantae; phylum Streptophyta; class Magnoliopsida; order Fabales; family Fabaceae; genus Vigna; species Vigna angularis. The sequence continues at coordinate 15,785,149 of NC_068978.1, read as the reverse complement.
GAGGTGACGGTGAGTGCCCCTTGGGCGCCCCTTAAGCGCCCCATTCCAGTGAGTTGGCGCTTGGGCGTCCCTTTCTAGTGTTGGGTGCCCTTCTTGCAAGTTTTTGGTTTTCTATTTCTGAGTTGTCCTATGATCTTTATGCATTGTTGTGGTTTTCTTAATGAATTTGAAATGGTTTTATGTGAGTTTGGATATGTTATATGATGATATATGTATCTTTGAATGGAAAGTATGGAAAAGAATTCCAAGGAGGAATTTCTTAGTGTGGTTACCGAGTGTTGAGTGTATAAATGTATGGAATTAAGTAATGAAGTTTATCCTGACACTCTAATGGTCATCCATTCTCAAGTAAAGAGGGGTGATACATGTGATAAGAATAGTAGGTGGTCCTAGTTTAAGAGTTTTACCTTGGCCAAAGACATTTGTAAAGGACTTACCTTGTATGGTAGATTGGATTGAGCCAATAATATTACCAATACAAGTGATATTATAAAAAGAGTAAAACCATATTAAAAAAATGTAAAAAAATATTTGTGCATATTTTTTTAATAAATATCACTGTAATTGTCTTTTGTACACATTTTATTTTATTTTAATATTTTTTTATTTATCTAAACAAAAGTAGAAGATTTGGTTTTGTATTTTATTTTATATTTTCATTTTGTTTAAACATTATTTCCTAAATCACATATCGTAAAAGAAGAATTTTAAATTTTTTATATATTGAAAGGTAAATAAATATTAACATTTATTTACTTTTTTAATATTTGTTTATCGTATTATACTTGCCACATATATCATGTAAATAAATATTAACATTCATTTATTTCTCATTCATCTAACTCACAGAAAATTAGATGTAAGAGTTTTATCATAAAAAAATATTATAAACTAAATTGGAGTACTAGAATGCTCCAACTTTTTTCAGACAACATATACCACAAAATATTTAAGGAATATATATATATATATACCCTCTTGAATGATGTTTATCATCTGCAGTTGCAGGACAGAACTTTGATGTAACATATACATTTATACAGCATTTATAATTTAACCAGTCCACACCCTGCTTCTGTTCTCCAAAATACCTGCAGTTGCATAGGATCGATATATATATCCTTCTAACTTCTTATTTTCTATACTTAAAAAATAAAAAGTGGGAGAAACAAAAGGAAAAAGATGATGATTTTTCACCTCTGAAATCCATCATATATCTCTTTGATAATTTAAATATTGTAATAGTTAAAAAAAATAAAATGATATTTATAGAGACTAGGTAAGATATTTTAAGTATAAAAATATGAAAAATATTATAATCATAGGATCAAATAAGTAACTAAAACTTGTTTTATAAATAAAATTTAGGGTAAATTATATTTTTATATGACTAATAAGAATTATGACAAATTACAAAATTAAAAAAAGTACATACGAAATTATTTATTAACAAGATATTTACATCCGTAATCAACTTACGCTTATCAATTGTAATAAGTTGTACGGACAAAAAAACTCGAAAGTTAATTAATTTAACTATTCAAACTTTAAAGGATTTAATTTCCATCTGCGCTCAGCATATAAACTTGCAATTGAGACCCCAAACAGAAAAATCTCTAAAAGAAAATCCATCAGAAATCACTTTTTATGTTTTTCAAAATTATCCTAATTTTATTAACGTTGATCAAATTAGTCACTCATTCCAAGTATGAAGAAGCAACTAGTCACAATCATGTGTACTACAAACAACGCAATAAATTTTTGTAACATTGAAACATAGATCCTTTGATAACTCAAAGAATACTGACTATCATAACAAAATATAGATTTAATAAATTTATACTAATTCTTGGAATTCCATTATTTTCTCCTTTCTAAAACTATCGGTATTTAGGATTTTTAATTACTGAGAATTCAAACTTCACAATTTGTTTCACATTACTTCAGCCAACAAAATTAATAAAATATATAATAAAAAATCTCCTAGCAAAATAACATTCGATTTTATTTTGATATTCTAATAGTTTTCTATTCTTATTTGTTTTTTACATATTAAAAAAAGAAAAAAAAAACTCTACTTGCAATGGTTAACAACAAAATATTCGTTTCTATCATTAATACTTGAAACATTTCTTAATACAATAATTCATATATAACAAATAATATTGAAATATTTTTCTAAGGTGAAAATGTAAATATATATATATAGCACAATTTATTTTTTAAAAAATTTAGTAATGTTTAAATTTCTTGAATTTGATCCTTCTCATAATATTGATTTTAGTTTAAATATTTAAGCTACGATTAAAAAACAGTATATTAATCAATTCAAGAAAATAATTGAAGAATATAAGACTTTATATAATCGAATGATAAAGATGCATTCAGGATTCCATAATGCATATGCTTTCACATACTCATTATCACACATCCTTTATAAATTAACTAACAAAGGTTTTATAAAAAAACAGTAATAAAAAATACATACATCTAATAATAAATGTTTTAAGTCTGTCAAGAATATCATAAAAAATTTTAAAAACTAATAATAAGGGATAGACTATCAAAAATAGGATCAATACACAATTGAATCATACTTCAATTACATCACCTTTATATAAATTTTCTTGTAAACAACTTTTTTATTGAGACTTGAACATAATGCGACTATTCGTATCCATTATAAAAATAGTAACGAGACACAAATTTTATATCTATAAGATATATAGAAGAAAACTAGGTATGAGATTTTACATAAAGGATTAGGTCATGTATATATTCAAACCTTCACTCGTAGTTTACTCATAAGCTCACCACAATTTGGCAAAGTTAAATTGGTATTTTCAACTCATCAGCCAGACCGATGTGCGAAAGATCGGACATGGCCTACTAACTCACTTTTCTTTAAAATAATAAATAAATATTTTAAAAGATTAATATTTTTATATTAAGTTATTTAAATCATGAAAACATGTATTAGTAACTTAAATTATTATTGATAAATTAAATTTTAATTATAACTATTAATTATAATGAAGCAATTTAACATGTAAATATAATAATTATTTTAATTTATTAAAGTAGATATATAAAATAGTAGTCCCACCTTTTGACACAATGGTGAGTCGAACCAAAACAATTCAAACTAAACAATTTTGTGATATTAACTTTTTTATTTTAAGTTGTATTCTCACTAAAAAAACATTATTTAACTAAGGCTTAAATACTTACTTCGTCTTCATGTTAAGAGGTAAATTTTTGTTTAGTATCCGGTTTAAAAAATGAAGACATTGGGTCCATATGTTATGAAAAGTATATGAATAAGGTCCACAGAGAAAGAAAAAGTTCAACAAATCATCAAAGAAAAAGCTGAACAAGAGAGAAAAAAAGTTGGACAACACAAGAGAGAAGAGAAAAAGTACAGCCACATCAACATGGACTTAACGTTGTTGCTGCCAACTTAACGGAGAAGACCTTATTCATACACTTTTCATAACATAGGGACCCGATGTCTTCATTTTTAAAACTGGATACTAAACAGAAATTCACCTCTTAACGTGAGGACGAAGTAATCATTTAAGCCTTTCACTAAAGCTTATACCTTAATGGTATGAGTATAGGCTTCAGTTATTTGAGGTTTAGAAGGTTGATTATACTCTTGTATTCAAATGTAAGTGAGTTGACAATAATAGTGTAAAAATGGATTAATCATGTATGGTTCTAATTCATTTTCGGAAGGTGTGTTATCGAGACAAACACTTGTGCGAAATAAGTCTTTCATGTCTCGCGTTCAACGTCAAAATACGAAAAAATCAACTTTAAATATGATCGGTGATATTGTTGTAAATAGATGTTCAATTTCGATGTCGAAATTTATACTTTTTCGACGTCATATGCTCATTAGACATCGGAATTCTCAATTTTCGACTTCATATTGGGTAAATTTCATGAAAATGTTTAGTGCGAAGGTGAAAATGTATCTATGTATGATGTCGAATGCCCTAGTTTCAGACGTCATAGAGGTATAAGACTTTAGACACTAGTGAAATTATGAATCTTAAAGCCTATTGCTTCGGTCTTCATCCACTCGATGTCATTAGGCATTTATGATTTGGTTTGCCTTCTAACCGAGGCATACTAAGCTAGTAAAATTATGAATCTCAACCAGCATTTTCTTATACAACTCCTCCAAACCCTTGGTGCTCCTAACATCAGACCCGACCATTCTGCTCAAATGCCAAACCTCAAACCCCTCAACGCACCCGTCGAGCTCCCTTTGGTCATTGGCGGCCTGAAACATCCGAGTGAGCCTCTCGTCGCCAACTTCATCCATCGAGGACCCACAAAGCCTACAATCGAGTACGGGGAGGTTGGAGGTCGGGCTGAAAGCACTATAGTGGTCGCGAAAGGTAGGGTCGATGTTGACGACATCGAGGGAATAGGGCTCGAACCACTGGGCCTCGGTGTGAAACTGGACGACGCGGTACTTGTGTGTGTGTGCGTGTGAGAAGGGCACGTTGTCGAAGGGAAGGGAAGCTAGAAGGAGGCGACGGAGGGAGGTGACGGAGGGAAGATTTGCGCGCATGGAGGGGCAGAGGGCAGATCAGGACGCATGGAGGGGTGGAGGGCAAATCTGCACGCATGGAGGGGCGGAGGGCAGATCTGTGACGAGCGGAGAACCACCCAAGGACGGAGGATTCATGGAAGGAGGGGGAGCAAAGGAAGTTAGTGACGGTGGCGAGGAGGGTGGGGACGACGGAGGAAGTGTCGTCGGAGGGTGTGGTGGGAAGGGGGGTGACGTGGTCGAAGAGGAGGTCGTGGATGGTGGAGGGGGAAGTGGAGAAGTGCTGGATGAGGGAGGCAAGTGCCGGAAGTCGCAATCTTCTACAACTGGTAAATTTTGAGGATCTTATGCAACGTACGGTGGATTGTCCATGGTAGCGGAGGCTTGGGTATTGCTTACAATCAAGATTTGGTCACCAAGATTTGGGTATGCCCTTTGGTGTGTGACACACATTTTGCTTCTCTGGCTTTGGATATGGATGACGTGGTGTTGTTGATTGAGTATGGACTGTTGTTTTCCCTTATTACAGCAAAAAAACTTGACATGTCCATCAAACATCACAAGGAGATTATGCTTCTAGTTTGGATCGGTGTTCTATACTCCTTCTTGGTCATTGTTGGCACAATACTTCAGACGCACAATAAAGGCCTTCTTCCAATCATCACTTGTGGCATGTTTATGGTGGGAGGTGTTGCTTCATCTCTGCTTCTGAGTTTCTTCCCATTAGTTGTTGCTATTATCACTTTGGTTTTGTGGGTTGTAATTTTGACATTGGTTGTTTATATGTATGTTGTTTCTCGAAGAAGCTCATGATGTTTGTTGCTTCTCTAGACAGAATTTTGACATTGGTTGTTGTAATATTGTGTCTTGTTTGATTCCTGTTATAGTTTTCTTGTTTGTTTTAGATTCTTGAACTGAAATTGGGAAATCTTGGGTCTGTTTGGCATGACAGAATGAACTAAGTCTACAGTTTGAAAAAAAAGACACGCTACTGCCTCGGTTATCTAAGAATCAAGGCATATTCCTATGTTGTTTTATCTCGGTCTATAACCGAGGCATAAAGCTTAACTTTTTTACCTCGCCCACTGATGAATCATTATTTTATTCACTTCATTTAGTTTATTGTGCTAGAATTAATCAGGGAATTGTGCTTAATTGTCCAGTATTTTTCCATTTTACTGAATTGAGCCTAATCCGATCAGAAATTCTTATTTTAATTAATTTGAATTATCTGAAACGAATGATTTACATTATTGAGTGCATGAAAAATTTTGGAAAATATTTTTGGACATTTAGACTTTCTGTACAAATTCCCAATTCCTCTCGAGTAATCGTTTACAGGGGCAGAAGTGCCTAAAAGTAAGTTTTTTTTGCCAATGGTGACCTGTGTTCACCTGACTGAGTACCTGTGTTGGACTTTCTGTACAAATTTGCAATTCCTCTCGGGTAATCATTTACAGGAGTGCTGTAAACGATTACCAGTGCTGCGTGAATGTTGTGTCAACTTGTGTGTCTTCGTTTGAGTTCAATTCTTATCCGTTTTGCATGCAATATTTTTTCATAGTTTCGTATGGATGTCTATTTTTACGTATAGTTTTTACTTTGATAGAATTATTTCTGTAATGTTCCCAGTAATTGTTTTACTCTTCTATGTCAGTCCAGTGCTGCATGAATTTTGTGTCAATTTGTGTGTCTTCGTTCGAGTTCAGTTCTTATTTGTTTTCTATGCAATTTTTTTTCATATTTTTGTATGGATGTCTATTTTCATGTATAGTTTTTACCTTGTTCAAATTCATTATGTGTTGTTCCCAGTAAATGTTTTATTCCACTGTGTCAGTCCAGCAAAGGGAAACACACATGCAGCACATGCACATGGAAAGGCTTTGGTTTTAATTTTTTTTATGGAGAATAGGATAAAGAAGTGCACATTTACGTGAAGTCCAGCAACAAATGCAAGTAGCACATGATGGAAGGAATCTACAAAAGCTTGTGGTATGAGTGCACACACATGGAGTTTTGCTTCCATTTGATGGATGATGACATGGAATCACATTTCTGAAAATGGTCCACCAAACACATGCTTGCAATGTACCAAGAATCACTTAAGTTTCACAAATGTCACGGCTGGAAACATCAAGTGGAGGGCCCCTTTGTTTTATTTTGAATTTGAAGGAGAGAGGAAGACACCATTCTAGTTCCAAAATTTTGAGAGGAGGCCATGAGCATCATGGAAGGGAGTTGAAGAATGAAGGAAACCAATCACTACTTGAATGGAGGATGAAGTTGGTTGAAGTTCTTGTCTTCTCATTTGGTTTTGTAAATCTTTCATTTAAGTTTTTGTTCATCTTTTCCATAAACTGTAATTTGGATTTTGTGTTTATGGAAATTGTTTTAAGAGCTTTGTAATTTAATCTTGAATTGTTTTCTTTCCTTTTAATTTTTGCTGCAAGTGTCATGGCTTGGAAGAATAACATTCCTTCTTTCATTTAGTTTTCTTTCATACACTTTTGATTGAATCCTTTGTTGTTATGCTTGAATGATTCACGGATGTTTTAAGTGGGAGAATGAATTATTGTTTCATGTTTTTATGTTGTTAAAGATTGAAAAGAAGCAAGGTGCATGGTAACTTATGGAGATAGTCATGGCTCCTTCTATTTGAGTTTCTCTTTGATTTTGTTTTAACTAAGAAGATGGATGCTTACGGTTTTGGATGTCCATTTGCAATTACCATTTCAATGAAACCCAGCAAATTTGTCACGGCACATGAGATGGATGCTTACGGTTTTGGATGTCCATTTGCAATTACCATTTCAATGAAACCCAGCAAATTTGTCACGGCACATGAGGTAAGTTTTAGAAGCATTTCAAATTCTGTTTTTAAATTTCAGATTTTACTGTCTCTTTTTACTGCTGTAATTTAATTTCTGTTGTAATTTAATTTCAATTGTTATTTTCTGCAATTTAATTTCTGCTCTTCTTTATTTTTGCATGTTGATCATTTACTGTAATTTTATTTCCTGTATTTTACTGCAGTAATTTTGAGTTTTTTTTACTGTTTTCCCAATTTACCATTTTCTGTATTTACTGTTTTCTGTATTTTTGTTTTCTGTATTTTGCTGTTACTGTTTTACTGATTTTGAAAATTCTGTACTTACTGTTTTTACTGTTATTATTTACTGCTGTAATTTCATCTTTTGTTTTTACTGTTTTACTGTTTTTACAGTTTTCTGTATTTTATGTTTTACTGTATTTTCGTTTTTACTGTTCCAGATTTAATTTTTACTGTTTCATGTTACTGTATTTTCGTTTTTACTGTTTTCTAAAATTTTCTGTTTTCTGTATTTACGGTTTTTTTTGAATTTTCTGTTTTTCTGTATTTTCGTTTTTACTGTCCCAGATTTATTTTTACTGTTTTATGTTGCTGTAATTTTATTTTTACGGTTTGTTAATTTACTGCTTTCAACATTTACATTTTTCCGCAACCAAAAACAATCACAAACCCCCCACTTCGTGTTTGATCTGAGACTGAACCAGCATATTGGTCCTTGAGAGACGACCTAGGAGTCACTTCCTAGTATCTATACTGCATTATTTTTTCTGTATCAAATTTGTATGACCGCGACAGTTGTATCAAATTTTGGCGCCGCTGCCGGGGACCAATGACGGTTCGGTTTTGGATTTTTTTTTGTTGTTTTCTGTTATGTGCATTTTTTGTATCCATGTCGTATATGTTTTGTCTCGTGTTGTGATGTGATGTTATATTTTCTGTATTCGTAACGTATGTGTTTGTCTGTTAAAGTAAAAAAAAATATTTCAAAAAAAAAAATGTGTTTTGTGTTTTATTTGCTTCGTGATTTTTAGTGTTTTTATTTTTCCATGTCTACAAATTTTGATTATATGAATTCTGCTTATTCTGTCGATGCCTCTAGCTATGACTGTCATGCTGCATATTACTGTGATTTTAATCCTGCTAATTTCTATGATGAGAACAATATGTCTCATCCTCAAACTTCTGAGAGCTCCCTTTGGGAGCCGGTTCCACCTAGTGAGGATGGTGATCATTTAGTGCTCACCACTGGACTGATAAATATGCTGCCCCATATTCGTGGAGTTACGAATGAATGCCCACAGGCGCATTTGGAGAAGTTCTATGGAATTTGCTGTTATATGAAACCTCCAAATATCCCAGATGATCACATTTTCTTGAGGGCATTTCCGCATTCATTACAAGGAGCAGCTAAGGATTGGCTGTATTGTCTTCCTCCAGGACTCATTACCAGATGGGAAGATCTTGAGCAAAAATTTTTGAGCAAATTTTCCCCTGTGCATGATGGAAACAACAACAATCCTGGATGGAATGACCCTACCTTGGGATGGTACAGTGCTCCACAGCATCAATATCAAGAACCATCATTCCAAAGTACTTTCATGCCTCCACCAGTCCAGCAAGAACAGCAGAGTCAACAATATGGTGCTCCTGCCCAAATAGCTCCTCAGACTTCGACTTCTAAGCCTACATTAAAGGAGTTACTGGAGCAGATGACCATGCAGAACATTCAGTTTCAGAAAGGGAACATGCAGTTCAAGCAAGAGAGCATGAAGTTCCAGCAGGAAACTCAAGCTGCCATTCAGAATCTGACTGATCAGATAGGGCAGATGGCCACACAGCTTAATCAGGAACAGTTTCAACTATCAGAGGAATCAACATTTCAGACTGTTCAGATTCCAGATGACGATGGCAGTGCCATCAACATAGCAGATGGGGAACAAAGTTATGAGCTTACCACTGAGCAACCTACTTTCCCATCGTCCTATGTCCCTATTCTTGCACCTGATGAGACTTACGAATATCTTGAGGACGAGGCAGGAATAAGCAACACTTTAGAGCCTGGTAGACCACCTTCATCTTCCCACACTTTAGCAATCTTCAAGGAAGTGGAGGTAAGCATACCGCAAATGGATTATTTTGTTGATTGTGATGATGATCAGTATGCTGATGACTATATTGTTGTTGAGTCTGATTTTAATTTTTCCTCTGTGCATGATGAGAAACGCTTTTTACTATCACATCTGAATGATTATTCTCCATGCATTGAACATGAATCTGAGTCTGCGGTTAATATAGTTTCTAGTTTTGAAATTAATTCATGTTCTGAGGATGTATTTGAGGTTCAGCCTGTTACACTGGATTTGGGTGTTAAACCTCTGCATGACATTTCTTTGGAGGCATATTGCATTAACCCTATTGCAGGAGGTACACATGAATTTGATCAACAAACACCGATAGTGGACAACAAAGGTGCTGACATTGGCAGTTCGAAGATCAACATGCATCTGCTGAATCCGCTCAGTAACAATATTTGCTGCTTAGATCCGGCGATGGTGGATATTTCCCTGCTTGATCAGATATGGAGGATGAAGCAATTTTTCCTATTAACTTTCGTGCTGGATACTGAAGCGAAAAACATCTCCCTGATTGTCCAAAATTGGCAACTGCCACCATAACCAGGGGAGTTTTCCTGTTCTTCTTCCCTTAATTTTCTTAGTTTGTGAATTAGGGGAGAATTCTGATTTTCTTAGTTTTCGATTTGTTATTTTTATTTAAAAAACAAAAACAAAATGTGTTCTGTTTTTGGTCTGTTATTTTGTTAATGTATGTTTTGTAAATATGTGTTTTGTTTGCTGTTTTTGAAATATGTGTTTTATCTGCTTTGATATCTTGTGTTTGGTATTAGGTATTTTGTTTCGTTAATACATGTTCTGTTTTATTTAATTATTTAGATTTCGTTTTTGTTAAAAAAAAAAAAAAAAAAAACAGAGAGCATAAAATTGCAGTAATAGGGCAGAGAGGTGTAGTTTGAGCAAAGATTTAATCTGAGTGCATTTATTGAAAATAACCTGATACACAGATAACATTTTGTCTTACACTGCTGATAATAAAAATAAAATGCATAAAAACTAAATAAAGATGTTCAGGGTTCGATCATTTCTGATCGTTAAGTATTACAGACCATAATAAAAAAACATAAAAAAAAAACATAAAAGCATAAAAAAAAAAAATTAAGTGTTCAGATTACATGCCTTGTTCAAATTCTGGCCACACTCGGCCAGCAAAAACATAAAAAAAAAAAAACATAAAACATTAAAAATTCAACGGAAGAATTCTCGAGCTGGTTGTGGCGGTCTAAGGGAGAGCTCCGTCGAGGGAGCTCTGGTTCAGAATGTGAGAAGCATGGGTGGAGGGATTTGTCGTACGTCCCTATCGTCGTCGATGATGATCGGAACGGGAAACAGATTCAGCAGCCTCGGTGCCCTCATAATCACCCAGTCATAATCTTTCGGCCAAAAAAAAAAAAAAAAAATTGTGTGTTAATAATAGAAGAGGAAAGGAAAAAAATCAATAAAAGTGAGTTTTGATCAGAGTCTTACCGTACATATATAGTGGCAGTTGCGAAAACTGAGTGCCAGTAGGGTCTATCTCCGCTTGCCAGCGCCTGACCCGATTGCCGTGATTGTTGAACCAGCAGTGCACGTTGTATTCGCTGGCATCTCCGAAGATCCTTTAAAAAAAAAAAAAAAAAAAAAAAAAACAAAACATAACTCATAAAAAAGCATAATTTAAAAAAAAAAAAACATTTCTTAGTTCTGTGTTTTCTTTATTTGTTCTTGTTTTCTTTTAGATTTATTTTGTCCTGTCTGTCTTTGATGTTTTTGGTCTGGTCTCAGATCTGTTTCACGGTCCTTGCAAAAGGGTCCTAAACGGATCTACGTCCTGTTGTCCTGTTGTCCTTGTCCGTGTTGTTCTTGTTTTAATTTATGTTTTTGTGTTTTTAGTTTTTAGTGGGGTACGTGGCGTTGTTCTACCCGATTGTCTCTGCCATACCTTCAAACGAAGGGAGATTAACGTCTGGTTTCCAGCCGATATACCCCTTATGTTTTAAGACAGTTGTGTTTTTAGTTTTTTAGTTAAAAAAGAAATTGAAAAGGAGAAGAAAGAAGATGGAGCGGAAAGAAAAATAAAGAGCAGTGCAAAGAAGAAAAATACAGGAAAGCAGGAAAGGAAATAAAGAAAAAAAAAACGGGAAAGCAGGAAAGGAAATACAGAAAGAAGATGGAAAGCAGTAAAGGGAGAGTAGGCAAGAGTAAAGCAGAGGAAAATAGAAGAAAAAAAAGAGAAGGCAGAAAGAAGGATAAGTAAAGCAAGCAGAAAGAAAGGGAGATCCGAGAGTGCAGAGGACTTACCTGGAGAAGTAGGGTTGCAGAAGCTCCTCGCAGATCTCAGCTCTTCAGAAGGCACCGGGGCAGAGGCTCCGCGCAGACTCCAGACGCTCAGAAGAGAGAGAAGAGAGGAGTAGAGAGAGAGAAGAGAGGAGTAGAGAGAGAGCAGGGCAGTCAGAAATGTCGCTCAGGCGCTGAAGTTGGCCCATTTATAGCCAAATTGTTTTCACTGTAGCAATAGTTTCGGTCATAGCCACCGAAACTGTTGCCACAGTACCGGTCTTCTCCTTTTTCAAAAAAAAAAAAAAAAAAAAAAATATTAGCATCTACTGATGGGTGCTAGGTGATGATAACATCTACTGATGGATGTTATTGAAAATTTCTTCCCATTTCCCTACCTTTTATTGCACTTGTCCATAATATGTTTCGTGTTTTGATTGATGATGTATGCTTAGAACACATTGAGGACAATGTGTAGTTTAAGTGTGGTCTATAGGGAGAGATTATGATTGTTCTTTGTGTTATGTGTTAAATTTTTTTTGTTTTTGAGTGTTAAATTTTTTCTGTTTTAAATTGTTTTTAGTGTGTTTTGTGTGCAATTTTACATTTTTTCTCTTCAATCATGGACTTTGTTTAAGTTGTAGACTCGTCTTTCATTTCACTTGATTAATACTCATGGCATGAAATCTTTGCTTTTCTCTGCTTGGAAAATGATTATGCTGTTTCAGAGGTTGATTTGATTGTGACAATTACCCTGTGAGAATTTGAGCCACTTTATTTCTTTCTTGCGTGTGACATGTCTCTTGATTGCTTGCACATGTGCCTTGGCTTGACTCTTGTTGATGATTCTTGATGGATATGCATGTTTAGAAATGATAAAGGCATTTCATTTCTTGAGCCTCGTTAGCCAAATAAGCCTACCCTGTTATTATTATTTGATAACCCCTTTGAGCCTATACTGTATCCATTTCTTTGTTTTAAAGCTCATACAATAGCCCTAAGTGAAAAACCATGATTACCTTAACCTTAGGAAATTTTGGAGCTTTGGAAGTGTTTTGGGAATAAGTGTGGTCTCTGTGGGGATTCTTATAAATTGGCTAGTTGGTTCCTCATCTTGTTTTATTTTTGGAAATATGATCTTGTTGAGTGATGAAAAAAAAAATTAAAAAAAGAAAAAAAATTGAAAAAAAAAATTGAAAAATGAAAAAAAAAAAAAACAAAACAATTTTGTGAATAATGGAGTCAAGAAGAGGATTGAATTAGAGGTTTGGTTGTGATTTGACTGTGTTTACACTTGTTCCCCATTGCTCCTCTATTTCTTGTGGTTTGTAGCTACTTATCCATATATATCCTCCCTTGTCCTTGGCCCCATTACAGCCATAAAAGACCTTTTGATTTAAACATGCATATACTTCTGAGTGTTGATTTTAGAGGCTTGCCAAGTCTGTTTGTGTTTGCTTTCTTGAGTGCATCGAGCTGATATTATTATTTACCCTAGACACTTGAGAGAAACACTGATAGTGCATCTGTGAGGTTTTGGTACTTTTAATTCACCTCTTGAACTGATTAATTGTTTTACCATGTTTTGAATTGCTTGGATGATTTCTGCGAGTATCTGTTTTCTATGATTTTGTGTCAGATATTGTCTACATCTTTTCGTTGTCCAGATTTCTTGAGAACAGTGTAAATTTTCTTTCTTTCTTGTGAGTTTTTATTTTCTGTGTGCTGAGTTTTTGGTCGTACACCTAATGTCCATTGAATTATTCCCTGATTTGCGTCTTAATTTTGCCCAAGAGTGCAAAAGACTAAGTGTGGTATATTTTGATGAATCATTATTTTATTCACTTCATTTAGTTTATTGTGCTAGAATTAATCAGGGAATTGTGCTTAATTGTCCAGTATTTTTCCATTTTACTGAATTGAGCCTAATCCGATCAGAAATTCTTATTTTAATTAATTTGAATTATCTGAAACGAATGATTTACATTATTGAGTGCATGAAAAATTTTGGAAAATATTTTTGGACATTTAGACTTTCTGTACAAATTCCCAATTCCTCTCGAGTAATCGTTTACAGGGGCAGAAGTGCCTAAAAGTAAGTTTTTTTTGCCAATGGTGACCTGTGTTCACCTGACTGAGTACCTGTGTTGGACTTTCTGTACAAATTTGCAATTCCTCTCGGGTAATCATTTACAGGAGTGCTGTAAACGATTACCAGTGCTGCGTGAATGTTGTGTCAACTTGTGTGTCTTCGTTTGAGTTCAATTCTTATCCGTTTTGCATGCAATATTTTTTCATAGTTTCGTATGGATGTCTATTTTTACGTATAGTTTTTACTTTGATAGAATTATTTCTGTAATGTTCCCAGTAATTGTTTTACTCTTCTATGTCAGTCCAGTGCTGCATGAATTTTGTGTCAATTTGTGTGTCTTCGTTCGAGTTCAGTTCTTATTTGTTTTCTATGCAATTTTTTTTCATATTTTTGTATGGATGTCTATTTTCATGTATAGTTTTTACCTTGTTCAAATTCATTATGTGTTGTTCCCAGTAAATGTTTTATTCCACTGTGTCAGTCCAGCAAAGGGAAACACACATGCAGCACATGCACATGGAAAGGCTTTGGTTTTAATTTTTTTTATGGAGAATAGGATAAAGAAGTGCACATTTACGTGAAGTCCAGCAACAAATGCAAGTAGCACATGATGGAAGGAATCTACAAAAGCTTGTGGTATGAGTGCACACACATGGAGTTTTGCTTCCATTTGATGGATGATGACATGGAATCACATTTCTGAAAATGGTCCACCAAACACATGCTTGCAATGTACCAAGAATCACTTAAGTTTCACAAATGTCACGGCTGGAAACATCAAGTGGAGGGCCCCTTTGTTTTATTTTGAATTTGAAGGAGAGAGGAAGACACCATTCTAGTTCCAAAATTTTGAGAGGAGGCCATGAGCATCATGGAAGGGAGTTGAAGAATGAAGGAAACCAATCACTACTTGAATGGAGGATGAAGTTGGTTGAAGTTCTTGTCTTCTCATTTGGTTTTGTAAATCTTTCATTTAAGTTTTTGTTCATCTTTTCCATAAACTGTAATTTGGATTTTGTGTTTATGGAAATTGTTTTAAGAGCTTTGTAATTTAATCTTGAATTGTTTTCTTTCCTTTTAATTTTTGCTGCAAGTGTCATGGCTTGGAAGAATAACATTCCTTCTTTCATTTAGTTTTCTTTCATACACTTTTGATTGAATCCTTTGTTGTTATGCTTGAATGATTCACGGATGTTTTAAGTGGGAGAATGAATTATTGTTTCATGTTTTTATGTTGTTAAAGATTGAAAAGAAGCAAGGTGCATGGTAACTTATGGAGATAGTCATGGCTCCTTCTATTTGAGTTTCTCTTTGATTTTGTTTTAACTAAGAAGATGGATGCTTACGGTTTTGGATGTCCATTTGCAATTACCATTTCAATGAAACCCAGCAAATTTGTCACGGCACATGAGATGGATGCTTACGGTTTTGGATGTCCATTTGCAATTACCATTTCAATGAAACCCAGCAAATTTGTCACGGCACATGAGGTAAGTTTTAGAAGCATTTCAAATTCTGTTTTTAAATTTCAGATTTTACTGTCTCTTTTTACTGCTGTAATTTAATTTCTGTTGTAATTTAATTTCAATTGTTATTTTCTGCAATTTAATTTCTGCTCTTCTTTATTTTTGCATGTTGATCATTTACTGTAATTTTATTTCCTGTATTTTACTGCAGTAATTTTGAGTTTTTTTTACTGTTTTCCCAATTTACCATTTTCTGTATTTACTGTTTTCTGTATTTTTGTTTTCTGTATTTTGCTGTTACTGTTTTACTGATTTTGAAAATTCTGTACTTACTGTTTTTACTGTTATTATTTACTGCTGTAATTTCATCTTTTGTTTTTACTGTTTTACTGTTTTTACAGTTTTCTGTATTTTATGTTTTACTGTATTTTCGTTTTTACTGTTCCAGATTTAATTTTTACTGTTTCATGTTACTGTATTTTCGTTTTTACTGTTTTCTAAAATTTTCTGTTTTCTGTATTTACGGTTTTTTTTGAATTTTCTGTTTTTCTGTATTTTCGTTTTTACTGTCCCAGATTTATTTTTACTGTTTTATGTTGCTGTAATTTTATTTTTACGGTTTGTTAATTTACTGCTTTCAACATTTACATTTTTCCGCAACCAAAAACAATCACAAACCCCCCACTTCGTGTTTGATCTGAGACTGAACCAGCATATTGGTCCTTGAGAGACGACCTAGGAGTCACTTCCTAGTATCTATACTGCATTATTTTTTCTGTATCAAATTTGTATGACCGCGACAGTTGTATCAAATTTTGGCGCCGCTGCCGGGGACCAATGACGGTTCGGTTTTGGATTTTTTTTTGTTGTTTTCTGTTATGTGCATTTTTTGTATCCATGTCGTATATGTTTTGTCTCGTGTTGTGATGTGATGTTATATTTTCTGTATTCGTAACGTATGTGTTTGTCTGTTAAAGTAAAAAAAAATATTTCAAAAAAAAAAATGTGTTTTGTGTTTTATTTGCTTCGTGATTTTTAGTGTTTTTATTTTTCCATGTCTACAAATTTTGATTATATGAATTCTGCTTATTCTGTCGATGCCTCTAGCTATGACTGTCATGCTGCATATTACTGTGATTTTAATCCTGCTAATTTCTATGATGAGAACAATATGTCTCATCCTCAAACTTCTGAGAGCTCCCTTTGGGAGCCGGTTCCACCTAGTGAGGATGGTGATCATTTAGTGCTCACCACTGGACTGATAAATATGCTGCCCCATATTCGTGGAGTTACGAATGAATGCCCACAGGCGCATTTGGAGAAGTTCTATGGAATTTGCTGTTATATGAAACCTCCAAATATCCCAGATGATCACATTTTCTTGAGGGCATTTCCGCATTCATTACAAGGAGCAGCTAAGGATTGGCTGTATTGTCTTCCTCCAGGACTCATTACCAGATGGGAAGATCTTGAGCAAAAATTTTTGAGCAAATTTTCCCCTGTGCATGATGGAAACAACAACAATCCTGGATGGAATGACCCTACCTTGGGATGGTACAGTGCTCCACAGCATCAATATCAAGAACCATCATTCCAAAGTACTTTCATGCCTCCACCAGTCCAGCAAGAACAGCAGAGTCAACAATATGGTGCTCCTGCCCAAATAGCTCCTCAGACTTCGACTTCTAAGCCTACATTAAAGGAGTTACTGGAGCAGATGACCATGCAGAACATTCAGTTTCAGAAAGGGAACATGCAGTTCAAGCAAGAGAGCATGAAGTTCCAGCAGGAAACTCAAGCTGCCATTCAGAATCTGACTGATCAGATAGGGCAGATGGCCACACAGCTTAATCAGGAACAGTTTCAACTATCAGAGGAATCAACATTTCAGACTGTTCAGATTCCAGATGACGATGGCAGTGCCATCAACATAGCAGATGGGGAACAAAGTTATGAGCTTACCACTGAGCAACCTACTTTCCCATCGTCCTATGTCCCTATTCTTGCACCTGATGAGACTTACGAATATCTTGAGGACGAGGCAGGAATAAGCAACACTTTAGAGCCTGGTAGACCACCTTCATCTTCCCACACTTTAGCAATCTTCAAGGAAGTGGAGGTAAGCATACCGCAAATGGATTATTTTGTTGATTGTGATGATGATCAGTATGCTGATGACTATATTGTTGTTGAGTCTGATTTTAATTTTTCCTCTGTGCATGATGAGAAACGCTTTTTACTATCACATCTGAATGATTATTCTCCATGCATTGAACATGAATCTGAGTCTGCGGTTAATATAGTTTCTAGTTTTGAAATTAATTCATGTTCTGAGGATGTATTTGAGGTTCAGCCTGTTACACTGGATTTGGGTGTTAAACCTCTGCATGACATTTCTTTGGAGGCATATTGCATTAACCCTATTGCAGGAGGTACACATGAATTTGATCAACAAACACCGATAGTGGACAACAAAGGTGCTGACATTGGCAGTTCGAAGATCAACATGCATCTGCTGAATCCGCTCAGTAACAATATTTGCTGCTTAGATCCGGCGATGGTGGATATTTCCCTGCTTGATCAGATATGGAGGATGAAGCAATTTTTCCTATTAACTTTCGTGCTGGATACTGAAGCGAAAAACATCTCCCTGATTGTCCAAAATTGGCAACTGCCACCATAACCAGGGGAGTTTTCCTGTTCTTCTTCCCTTAATTTTCTTAGTTTGTGAATTAGGGGAGAATTCTGATTTTCTTAGTTTTCGATTTGTTATTTTTATTTAAAAAACAAAAACAAAATGTGTTCTGTTTTTGGTCTGTTATTTTGTTAATGTATGTTTTGTAAATATGTGTTTTGTTTGCTGTTTTTGAAATATGTGTTTTATCTGCTTTGATATCTTGTGTTTGGTATTAGGTATTTTGTTTCGTTAATACATGTTCTGTTTTATTTAATTATTTAGATTTCGTTTTTGTTAAAAAAAAAAAAAAAAAAAAAAACAGAGAGCATAAAATTGCAGTAATAGGGCAGAGAGGTGTAGTTTGAGCAAAGATTTAATCTGAGTGCATTTATTGAAAATAACCTGATACACAGATAACATTTTGTCTTACACTGCTGATAATAAAAATAAAATGCATAAAAACTAAATAAAGATGTTCAGGGTTCGATCATTTCTGATCGTTAAGTATTACAGACCATAATAAAAAAACATAAAAAAAAAACATAAAAGCATAAAAAAAAAAATTAAGTGTTCAGATTACATGCCTTGTTCAAATTCTGGCCACACTCGGCCAGCAAAAACATAAAAAAAAAAAAACATAAAACATTAAAAATTCAACGGAAGAATTCTCGAGCTGGTTGTGGCGGTCTAAGGGAGAGCTCCGTCGAGGGAGCTCTGGTTCAGAATGTGAGAAGCATGGGTGGAGGGATTTGTCGTACGTCCCTATCGTCGTCGATGATGATCGGAACGGGAAACAGATTCAGCAGCCTCGGTGCCCTCATAATCACCCAGTCATAATCTTTCGGCCAAAAAAAAAAAAAAAAAATTGTGTGTTAATAATAGAAGAGGAAAGGAAAAAAATCAATAAAAGTGAGTTTTGATCAGAGTCTTACCGTACATATATAGTGGCAGTTGCGAAAACTGAGTGCCAGTAGGGTCTATCTCCGCTTGCCAGCGCCTGACCCGATTGCCGTGATTGTTGAACCAGCAGTGCACGTTGTATTCGCTGGCATCTCCGAAGATCCTTTAAAAAAAAAAAAAAAAAAACAAAACAAAACATAACTCATAAAAAAGCATAATTTAAAAAAAAAAAAACATTTCTTAGTTCTGTGTTTTCTTTATTTGTTCTTGTTTTCTTTTAGATTTATTTTGTCCTGTCTGTCTTTGATGTTTTTGGTCTGGTCTCAGATCTGTTTCACGGTCCTTGCAAAAGGGTCCTAAACGGATCTACGTCCTGTTGTCCTGTTGTCCTTGTCCGTGTTGTTCTTGTTTTAATTTATGTTTTTGTGTTTTTAGTTTTTAGTGGGGTACGTGGCGTTGTTCTACCCGATTGTCTCTGCCATACCTTCAAACGAAGGGAGATTAACGTCTGGTTTCCAGCCGATATACCCCTTATGTTTTAAGACAGTTGTGTTTTTAGTTTTTTAGTTAAAAAAGAAATTGAAAAGGAGAAGAAAGAAGATGGAGCGGAAAGAAAAATAAAGAGCAGTGCAAAGAAGAAAAATACAGGAAAGCAGGAAAGGAAATAAAGAAAAAAAAAACGGGAAAGCAGGAAAGGAAATACAGAAAGAAGATGGAAAGCAGTAAAGGGAGAGTAGGCAAGAGTAAAGCAGAGGAAAATAGAAGAAAAAAAAGAGAAGGCAGAAAGAAGGATAAGTAAAGCAAGCAGAAAGAAAGGGAGATCCGAGAGTGCAGAGGACTTACCTGGAGAAGTAGGGTTGCAGAAGCTCCTCGCAGATCTCAGCTCTTCAGAAGGCACCGGGGC
Organism: Vigna angularis; assembly: GCF_016808095.1. NCBI lineage: Eukaryota > Viridiplantae > Streptophyta > Magnoliopsida > Fabales > Fabaceae > Vigna > Vigna angularis. The sequence goes on along the minus strand of NC_068978.1, from coordinate 15,765,328 downwards.
AGAGGCTCCGCGCAGACTCCAGACGCTCAGAAGAGAGAGAAGAGAGGAGTAGAGAGAGAGAAGAGAGGAGTAGAGAGAGAGCAGGGCAGTCAGAAATGTCGCTCAGGCGCTGAAGTTGGCCCATTTATAGCCAAATTGTTTTCACTGTAGCAATAGTTTCGGTCATAGCCACCGAAACTGTTGCCACAGTACCGGTCTTCTCCTTTTTCAAAAAAAAAAAAAAAAAAAAAAATATTAGCATCTACTGATGGGTGCTAGGTGATGATAACATCTACTGATGGATGTTATTGAAAATTTCTTCCCATTTCCCTACCTTTTATTGCACTTGTCCATAATATGTTTCGTGTTTTGATTGATGATGTATGCTTAGAACACATTGAGGACAATGTGTAGTTTAAGTGTGGTCTATAGGGAGAGATTATGATTGTTCTTTGTGTTATGTGTTAAATTTTTTTTGTTTTTGAGTGTTAAATTTTTTCTGTTTTAAATTGTTTTTAGTGTGTTTTGTGTGCAATTTTACATTTTTTCTCTTCAATCATGGACTTTGTTTAAGTTGTAGACTCGTCTTTCATTTCACTTGATTAATACTCATGGCATGAAATCTTTGCTTTTCTCTGCTTGGAAAATGATTATGCTGTTTCAGAGGTTGATTTGATTGTGACAATTACCCTGTGAGAATTTGAGCCACTTTATTTCTTTCTTGCGTGTGACATGTCTCTTGATTGCTTGCACATGTGCCTTGGCTTGACTCTTGTTGATGATTCTTGATGGATATGCATGTTTAGAAATGATAAAGGCATTTCATTTCTTGAGCCTCGTTAGCCAAATAAGCCTACCCTGTTATTATTATTTGATAACCCCTTTGAGCCTATACTGTATCCATTTCTTTGTTTTAAAGCTCATACAATAGCCCTAAGTGAAAAACCATGATTACCTTAACCTTAGGAAATTTTGGAGCTTTGGAAGTGTTTTGGGAATAAGTGTGGTCTCTGTGGGGATTCTTATAAATTGGCTAGTTGGTTCCTCATCTTGTTTTATTTTTGGAAATATGATCTTGTTGAGTGATGAAAAAAAAAATTAAAAAAAGAAAAAAAATTGAAAAAAAAAATTGAAAAATGAAAAAAAAAAAAACAAAACAATTTTGTGAATAATGGAGTCAAGAAGAGGATTGAATTAGAGGTTTGGTTGTGATTTGACTGTGTTTACACTTGTTCCCCATTGCTCCTCTATTTCTTGTGGTTTGTAGCTACTTATCCATATATATCCTCCCTTGTCCTTGGCCCCATTACAGCCATAAAAGACCTTTTGATTTAAACATGCATATACTTCTGAGTGTTGATTTTAGAGGCTTGCCAAGTCTGTTTGTGTTTGCTTTCTTGAGTGCATCGAGCTGATATTATTATTTACCCTAGACACTTGAGAGAAACACTGATAGTGCATCTGTGAGGTTTTGGTACTTTTAATTCACCTCTTGAACTGATTAATTGTTTTACCATGTTTTGAATTGCTTGGATGATTTCTGCGAGTATCTGTTTTCTATGATTTTGTGTCAGATATTGTCTACATCTTTTCGTTGTCCAGATTTCTTGAGAACAGTGTAAATTTTCTTTCTTTCTTGTGAGTTTTTATTTTCTGTGTGCTGAGTTTTTGGTCGTACACCTAATGTCCATTGAATTATTCCCTGATTTGCGTCTTAATTTTGCCCAAGAGTGCAAAAGACTAAGTGTGGTATATTTTGATGAATCATTATTTTATTCACTTCATTTAGTTTATTGTGCTAGAATTAATCAGGGAATTGTGCTTAATTGTCCAGTATTTTTCCATTTTACTGAATTGAGCCTAATCCGATCAGAAATTCTTATTTTAATTAATTTGAATTATCTGAAACGAATGATTTACATTATTGAGTGCATGAAAAATTTTGGAAAATATTTTTGGACATTTAGACTTTCTGTACAAATTCCCAATTCCTCTCGAGTAATCGTTTACAGGGGCAGAAGTGCCTAAAAGTAAGTTTTTTTTGCCAATGGTGACCTGTGTTCACCTGACTGAGTACCTGTGTTGGACTTTCTGTACAAATTTGCAATTCCTCTCGGGTAATCATTTACAGGAGTGCTGTAAACGATTACCAGTGCTGCGTGAATGTTGTGTCAACTTGTGTGTCTTCGTTTGAGTTCAATTCTTATCCGTTTTGCATGCAATATTTTTTCATAGTTTCGTATGGATGTCTATTTTTACGTATAGTTTTTACTTTGATAGAATTATTTCTGTAATGTTCCCAGTAATTGTTTTACTCTTCTATGTCAGTCCAGTGCTGCATGAATTTTGTGTCAATTTGTGTGTCTTCGTTCGAGTTCAGTTCTTATTTGTTTTCTATGCAATTTTTTTTCATATTTTTGTATGGATGTCTATTTTCATGTATAGTTTTTACCTTGTTCAAATTCATTATGTGTTGTTCCCAGTAAATGTTTTATTCCACTGTGTCAGTCCAGCAAAGGGAAACACACATGCAGCACATGCACATGGAAAGGCTTTGGTTTTAATTTTTTTTATGGAGAATAGGATAAAGAAGTGCACATTTACGTGAAGTCCAGCAACAAATGCAAGTAGCACATGATGGAAGGAATCTACAAAAGCTTGTGGTATGAGTGCACACACATGGAGTTTTGCTTCCATTTGATGGATGATGACATGGAATCACATTTCTGAAAATGGTCCACCAAACACATGCTTGCAATGTACCAAGAATCACTTAAGTTTCACAAATGTCACGGCTGGAAACATCAAGTGGAGGGCCCCTTTGTTTTATTTTGAATTTGAAGGAGAGAGGAAGACACCATTCTAGTTCCAAAATTTTGAGAGGAGGCCATGAGCATCATGGAAGGGAGTTGAAGAATGAAGGAAACCAATCACTACTTGAATGGAGGATGAAGTTGGTTGAAGTTCTTGTCTTCTCATTTGGTTTTGTAAATCTTTCATTTAAGTTTTTGTTCATCTTTTCCATAAACTGTAATTTGGATTTTGTGTTTATGGAAATTGTTTTAAGAGCTTTGTAATTTAATCTTGAATTGTTTTCTTTCCTTTTAATTTTTGCTGCAAGTGTCATGGCTTGGAAGAATAACATTCCTTCTTTCATTTAGTTTTCTTTCATACACTTTTGATTGAATCCTTTGTTGTTATGCTTGAATGATTCACGGATGTTTTAAGTGGGAGAATGAATTATTGTTTCATGTTTTTATGTTGTTAAAGATTGAAAAGAAGCAAGGTGCATGGTAACTTATGGAGATAGTCATGGCTCCTTCTATTTGAGTTTCTCTTTGATTTTGTTTTAACTAAGAAGATGGATGCTTACGGTTTTGGATGTCCATTTGCAATTACCATTTCAATGAAACCCAGCAAATTTGTCACGGCACATGAGATGGATGCTTACGGTTTTGGATGTCCATTTGCAATTACCATTTCAATGAAACCCAGCAAATTTGTCACGGCACATGAGGTAAGTTTTAGAAGCATTTCAAATTCTGTTTTTAAATTTCAGATTTTACTGTCTCTTTTTACTGCTGTAATTTAATTTCTGTTGTAATTTAATTTCAATTGTTATTTTCTGCAATTTAATTTCTGCTCTTCTTTATTTTTGCATGTTGATCATTTACTGTAATTTTATTTCCTGTATTTTACTGCAGTAATTTTGAGTTTTTTTTACTGTTTTCCCAATTTACCATTTTCTGTATTTACTGTTTTCTGTATTTTTGTTTTCTGTATTTTGCTGTTACTGTTTTACTGATTTTGAAAATTCTGTACTTACTGTTTTTACTGTTATTATTTACTGCTGTAATTTCATCTTTTGTTTTTACTGTTTTACTGTTTTTACAGTTTTCTGTATTTTATGTTTTACTGTATTTTCGTTTTTACTGTTCCAGATTTAATTTTTACTGTTTCATGTTACTGTATTTTCGTTTTTACTGTTTTCTAAAATTTTCTGTTTTCTGTATTTACGGTTTTTTTTGAATTTTCTGTTTTTCTGTATTTTCGTTTTTACTGTCCCAGATTTATTTTTACTGTTTTATGTTGCTGTAATTTTATTTTTACGGTTTGTTAATTTACTGCTTTCAACATTTACATTTTTCCGCAACCAAAAACAATCACAAACCCCCCACTTCGTGTTTGATCTGAGACTGAACCAGCATATTGGTCCTTGAGAGACGACCTAGGAGTCACTTCCTAGTATCTATACTGCATTATTTTTTCTGTATCAAATTTGTATGACCGCGACAGTTGTATCACCCACATATGCCTTAGTTATAGAACCAATGCCTATAAACATAAATAACCGTTGCCTTTTCTCTTTATTATACTAGTGAGAGTTTGGATTTTCTGACATCATATAGTAATTATTTTCTAAAAGCACAACCACCACATTATTTCTTTAACATAAATAATTGGTGCCTTTTCTCTTTATTATACTAGTGAGAGTTTGGAGTTTCTGACATCATATAGTAATTATTTTCTAAAAGCACAATCACCATATTATTTCTTTGCGCTTTCTCTTCTACTTGAACACGAACTTCGTTCACGAGTGTAAGGAAGAACAAAGGTAAGTTTTGTGTAATTTCTCTTAACGAAATTGTTTCTATTGCCTTTGTTTGAATATTTCTTTAGTTTTTTGTCGATTGGTATCGCTTTTTCATTTAACATTGACGTCCTGAACGCGAATTCAAACTCCACCACTTTCAAGGAAACAAACTGCTTTGTTCACAAGTGTAAGGAAGAACAAGGTCAATTTTGAGTCATTTACCTTAAATGTATGTGTTTTCGCTACCTTCATTGCCATTCTATTTGTGTTTTGATGGATTCATTTCATGTTTTTGTGATCCATTGAAGCTTCACCACAACAACCACCAAAGGTGCGTTCTTCTTTCTCCCTCACCGACGATAGAGCTTTATTCCGACGGTGAACCCATTTTCAAGGTTAGTTTTGGGATTTTGATAAATTTTCGTTTTCGTTTTTCATGGGCTATAAATTTCTTGTTGAACTACCATTTGTTGATATTATTATTGTTGAACTTGTTTATTGTATATGATATTGGTTACATTTTTTCTAGTTTATTTTTGGAATTTTAAAGTTTTCCTAGTCATGCACCATATACATTCAAGCATAGGGTTATTCAAAAGAACTCCAAATAACCTGAAAATTTGTTCAAAGCACAAAAAAATAATGAAAATTCGCCACAAAAAAGTTTAGATGAAAATTCAAAGTTTAAGTATGTGAACTATTTTTGTAAAGTTTAAAAAAAACACAAAATAAATTGACGAAAAATAGAAAACAGTCTTTTTATGAAAATCTATTTCTTTGGAAAAAAATTTCTACCCCAAATTGATATATAATAATGCCAAATCTGTCAACCAGAGCAAAAGTTATGATCGTTTAAAGATCTACAACAAAGGGCTTTCGAAATAATTTTTAAACTTCATATGAACCCAAAATAAGGGCTCCTGGTATTTTTTTTTTTTTCAAATAGGGGTTCCAATGAGTGGTCAAAAAAATTTCAAAGAAAAATAATAACTATAACTATCAAAACCAAAAATCACAAATAAATAGTAGAATACATTACTCATTATAACATCATTCACTACTACTATTACTACTGTAACACCATTACTAACATACATAGTAAGAATTGAAAGAATGACAACTCTTTCTTAATTTTATGGGTGATGGTGCATACAAATTTGTGCTAACCACATTCCCATGGTTTTTCTGTTTTTCAGGTTTTTACTTGTGATAACTTTAGTTTATAGTTTTGATTAGTTCATATAAATTTGAAAATGAGTTCTGGATATATGAAATGCCAAATCTGAGCTACATTTGCTGGTTTTCTACTTTTTAGGTTTGGTAAAAGTGTAAAAATGAATCATTTATTTAAAATAAAAACAAAGGAGGGATGTCAGAAAGTGCACTTTCTAACGTTAATTGACGTCTAAAATGGTCATCTTTTACGTTAATTAATGTCCAAAATGGGCAATTCTGGTGTCAAATGATGTCCAAAAATGCACTCTCAATCGTCAAATTTCCTATATTGCCATTTTTAGTGACCCCTAGAAACTTTGGAGCTCAACGATAAGGACGTATGAAAATGCTTGTTTCTCGACGTCAATCAACATCCTTTTTTGCTTTCGATGTCAATCAACATCCCCGCTATGACGTTGGTATATATTTTGGCAGACATCAAAGGTAAAAAATAACAGACATCAAAGTTCATTTTTGTAGTGGTGAAACCATTTATCATGACACAACAAACATCTCAATTTTTTTATGTAAAAGATCTTGCGTCTGAACATTGGTATGTTCATCTTCATTGCAGAAAAACAATTTGATGTTAATGAAGAGAATGTCAGTAATATCCATTTTGTTGACACCCATCCATTTAAAATAATGATAAACTTTTGATGTGCATTAAAGAATGCAGTATAGTGCTAGGAAGTGACTCCTAGGTCGTCTCTCAAGGACCAAATATGGTTCGAGGCTTAGATCACACATGTAGTGGGGGGTTTGAAAGTGTTTTTGTGCTTAGAAATGAACTAAATTAAAATAAGAACATAAACACGGATGTAAACACAATATTAAAACAGTTGGTCACTTAAACTAACATCATAACTAAAATATCACAACCAAGATAAATAAAGAACATTAAAATGAGAAGTGCTTGAACCAAATTAAAATGCAACATTGAATTAAAAAGTGAAAAGCTGAAAGGCAAATCCATCTCATTTAATATAAAAATAGCTTAAGTTCAAGTGTGAAAACAATGAAAATAAAACCTATTGGATTTTATCTCTTGTGGACGAAACCATGTGCTTCTAATTCTAAAGAAAGAAAATGAAATTGCAAAAACTTCTAAATTAATTCCCAGACCAGTGACATTCACTAAATGAAAATGTGCTTCCTAAAATTAAGTTGACACACATATATTTCTCCAATTGAAACTAAAAATAAAACCTAAGTGGCGGCATACAACTACTTTGTCTAAAGGAGATGAAATAAAATAAAGAATGCCAGCACCTCATGAACACTAACAAAATAAATGAAACTAAACAAGTAAACTACTTTAATCTCAATGCATTCCCATCATACATATAATATAAAAGATTTTTCAGTGCAAGACGAAGTAAGCAAAGCTGAGATTCCTTTCCATGGATGTAACATTGCTGGAATAAAATAAAACAATATAATATCTCTAAAAGCCAAATGAATCACACATATGTTTCTCCATTCCAGGGCATCACCATGAGCACTACTTCCTTCTCCCTTTGAATCTCCTCCAAAGTCAATCACGCTCTCTTCCTCAACCGTAACCCTCCATCTCTCAATCTCCCGGCTGGCTGTGCACTTGCTTCTCTCTAAACTAATAAAATGAACTTCCTCCCCTCTAGGTTGCGGCTGGAGCTTGTCTTCACGTGCTGGACCGTGGAAGCTTGAAGACTGTACGTGGGTTGCTATTAATTGTTCATGGTCGTGGTTGTGTGTGTGTTGTGCTCTGGATTTGAGGGCTTCCTATTGCTAAACGTCACCTCCAGCTCCAAGCCGAGACACCCTCCATTGCGTGTTGGACCGAGAGCTTTGGACGTGTGCTACTGCTTTCATGAATCCAAGCTGTTGGACCGCGTGAATGAGCAGGCTGTGCTTCAAGATCCATTTCTTCTACGCGCACCTTTTCTCCCATTCTCGGTGCTGCTGCTTCTTGGACGCGTGGTGGACTTCCTCAAAAGCTTTGGACCACAGACTAATCAAATTTCCAGACGTAACCCCCTCTTACGTGTGTTGTTGTTTATGCTGGAGCACACTACGTGTTGTCTTCACGTGGGCCTCTTGCCTCCTCTCCAACGTGAAATGCTGGATGGCTGCTCCTCTACGTGTTGTTGGACCAGCTGTGTGTCACACCCTTTATTCAAGCTGCTGGACCGCGTTTCCCCATGGGTCGTGTGCTATTTGCTTCCAGCACTCTACATAGTGTGCACCTCCCAAAGAAGCTCCCGGACATGTGATTCAATCTGGGCTGCTTTTGGATGTAATAATTGAAGCCTGTGCTTGCTGGACGCACCCCCTTTTTCAATTGAAGCACCCTTTTCTCAAAGGGCCAAAGAGTAAAATCACCATAGTGTCTTCTTTCTTGTGCACACTTCTTTTATGAAGAGTCTTGAATTAAGTGACAACCTTCCAAATGTACCAAATTGTATTTCCAAAATTTTCCTGTAATTAATAAATCAAATAATTAGCCTTAAATAATTCAAATTAATTAAAATAAGAATTTCTGGTCAAATTAAGAACAGTTAACAAAAATGGAAAAATATCGAACATTTAAACACAATTCCCTGATTAATTCTAGCACAATAAACTAAGTGAAATCGAGAAAATATTGACTCATCAATGTACATGCAATTCAAAAATATCACAAGAGAATATACATATGATCACTCCATAAATTGTGTATGAATTTCATATTGTATAAATTTGTGTATTTTGATAAATAAATATTTTATTTTCTATGTTTGTTATTTTGTGTTTTTGTTTTATTTTCATAGGGATATGGTTAATGATCAAAATTCATTAAGGGATGAAGGATCTTCTAGGAGACCTAAGCTACCAAATTGAAACAACTCTTAATTAAACGAACTAGTGGTGAGAAGACACTTGTGGATATTGACGTCAACACTAGTGTGGCTTCAAGTCTATATGTGGAGGAGTTCAATAGCTACTTAAGAGTATTAGCATGTTATAGGATTTTCATCCTTACTTCATCTTAAGATCATGTGTTTGAGGTTGATCAAAACATGATTTGACAAGATTAACTGGTAACTTATTTAATGTTATTGGTGTTATAATTAGATTATATTGATCTTTCCTTAATAAAATTATTGTGCATTTTTTTTGTTAGAGATAATATTTGATATTCCAAATTATCGCAATCAGGGTCATGAATGAACGATGAAAAATAATTTTAAAAAATAGAGGAGTCACCACCATAGTTTATTGTGGAAAACTATGAAAAATCATATAAAATAAGATGTACTTTAGCGAAACCGAATTTTGGATCTAGGAGTCAATTATGTGTTGGGAATGTATTAGCACCCTATAACATTTTGAAGACGATACACTTAATTAAATATGAAAGAACTAATGTGATTGGAAAAATATTCACTTTTCCCAAAATATCTAATAAACACTTTTATATTAATAAAATATTTTTGAAAATATTTATTTAGACCCAACAAGGATTGACTATAGTCCTACGTATTTCCACTCAGGTTAGAAAATCAGGGTCACGGTTAGTAGTTCTTTAAAATCAAGGTCAGGTTAGGGTTTGGAAACACGTAGTCCTTAAGGAAAAACTATTTGAGAGAGTTGATTTTTTAATTTTGAAAATTATATTATTTTTTTGAAATTTTTTGTATTACTGAGGAGGAGAGATAGTGAGTACTAGGACGACATATACAATTAGGCAAGTATTCAAACGGTCGCACAAGCATCCAAAAGAAAGGAAGTGAAAAAATGTATTTTTGAGTCTTTAAGAGAAAGAAAAGACAACAAGTACTAGGACTACACATGCGGTCACACAAGTACTTATACCTTTAATTTTAGAAAATGTTAAATGACATAAGGGACCATAAAGATAATTTTAAAAGGAAATGCAAAAAGATATTTTTATGAGATGGTACGTGTGACCATACTCATATCTTTATAATTTAGTTTATAAAAATAATTAGGAAGGTAGCTTAAAATTAAAATTGTTAATATATTGATAACTTAATAAACTGTAATCTCTACATAACAAAACACTAACTAAAAAGTGTATGATGGCTTTTTTATAATTAAAATCACAAAAATGATGTCAGCCCCCATTATAAAAGACTTCTAAAGAAAATTTGACGTCAATCCCCTATCTATTAAAGGTCAATTGATGTTGGCATGTCCTAAAACTGATGTCAAAAAGGCTTTATGATGTCGCTCACACCCCTGTCTGATGTCAAACTCATTTTACAAACAAAAGAAATAAGGCACGACCATTTGGGCAAAATCACTTTACTATTCTTTCTCTTTTTCATATGTGCAAAAGCTCTCCTGGTGATAAGCTTCATCTTCAACCCATTTCACTTCATGTTAACATTGTGGCGATCGTTTGGGCTCAAGCTTTCATTCTTTCCAATTATAAAATAGCTAGAGTATTCAAAGTTGTGGTGGTAAAAAACTTCAGTTCAAAAGATCACAACTTTTTGCTACGAAACTTTTTGAAGTTCCTTTGGACATATGTTCCAATTAAGAGGTCATTCAAAATTGGTGTTGAATTTATTAGTTCGTTTGGCTTTGTTAGAAACACAAATAAACACTAAGTTCATAAAAGAGACAACGCTCAGCCAATTTTTCTTTGTTAAAAATCTAGATTTGCATATTTTTCTTTGTTAAAAATCTTTTCCTAGGTTTCTTTAGCTTTTAATTTTTTAGAAATAGAATAGTTTAGTGTAAAAAGGTAAAAATAGGCTTTTCATAAAATTTTGGTTAATTTGCTCTTTTTAGCTAAATAAAATAGGTTCTTAAATACATAGGTTATTTTCCATTTTAGAAAAATAATTAGATAATAGAAAATAAAATTCTTTTTGCTGTTATAGGTTTTTATTTTTTCTTTTCACTGTTTAAACCTTCTTAGACTTATTTCTTTTTGCAGTGGTGCCCTAGACTCTTTGGGCTATTCAAATTGAAGCTAATTAAAATTTGGGCCGCTACACTAGTGCAAAAAGGGCTTTAGACGTCTGTTCTTTTGGCTTTTTGATGTTCGACCTATACCCGACATCTTTGTGGGTGATGTTAGTCAGACGTTGGGGGTATGCCTCAAACATCTATATAGACGTCCATTGTGGTCAGGCCCGACGTCTATATAGACATCCGAGGCATATCCCCGACGTCCATATAGACATTCAAGGTATACCCCGACGTCTATATAGACATCAGAAGAAGATACCCCCGACGTCCATATGCCTGAAACGGGTTGTTTAGGGATTAAGGGGTTGGACGTCGGTTAGTGCACTACCAGACGTCTATAGACGTCCGTCAGTGCACTAACCGACGTCTACTGGGAGTTTTTTTTTTTAAATTAATTTATTTTTGCATTAAAACCACACCTGAAAAGCAGAAAATTATCCCAGAACAATATAGTATAATATATATGCGTTTCATATAAAGAAAGTTCTACTTAATGTACAAAATAATCCAATACCAAAACTATCAAGATATAAACTTAAACTAAAACTAAGGAATGTTCAACAACAAATAAAATTGTTCCTAACTCCATCTTTGCAGAAGATAAGTTGTCCACTCCTGCCTTATCTGCCTAATTGTTTCCTCTGGTATAGGAGATGTACTCTTGAAGCGCTGCAAAATTGAAGAAAGATTCATTATGGTTTCATATATTTTTAAAGATGAATTTGATTTGTAATGTATTCAAGGTATGCATCATTACCTCATTCCAGTCATCTGTAATGGCAGCTCGAATGATGGTCTTAATCCAACACATGACATAGAAGCCACATTCCCATGAATCTTGCTGCTGGTTACACTAAAATGACAAACTAAATAGTCAAGAATTTAGATCATTCAATAACATAGAAAATGAATTAGAACTATAAATGACTTACAACCTTTGGATACAAAATTTGAACTAGTTGACCTTGAGATTTACCAATAACTCTATACAGATTGAAAACACAAAGTAAAATTATCATAACTATATTTATCATAAAAGTTTAAGGTGAACATCAAATTCAAAGTCATTTTTGGAGAAACACTTACCCTTGAAGCATGGTTCTCAAGTCATTTTTCATCTTCCTGTGTAACGAACAAAACCATATAATTTTACATTGTTTGGGAATGATGACCATCAGCTGCCAGTGCGACCTATCACGAAGGAAAAATAGTTATTTAACTAATTAAGGAAACTTTAATAATGAACTTTTACATATAACAACACCTACCCATCAATGTATGGCATAAGGTATACCTCTCTTTTTTACTCATTCATCCATGTTTGCAAATAATGTTGTCTGTTTTCAAGTGTGTTACCAGAAGGTTGAATGGTCTGAGGTTCAACAAATCCGTATATGGAAGACCGACCTTGGTCTACAACAATTGTGTCCATGTACCTAAAACAACAAAGTTAAGTTGTTAGAAACTATAGGAATCTAAATAAAAGAAATGTGGAAGACAAAATTAACTATCTTACATGCACCACAGTTGAATGATGGAAATATTCAATATCCTGTCTCCCCCAATCACCTCCAATGCATCAGGCAATGTGATATATACTGGCACATGGGGGGGCAGACCAAATACTCTCAAATCCTAGTATAGTTCTAATGGTGCTCTCTTCAACCTGGGTAATCTTGTCATTAGCTTTGGTAGAGGATCATCCTTTGCTTCAGCCATGTCATCATCTTCATGTATGACTTTATCATGAATCGGTTGCTTCTGAGGACGTGTGAACTAAAGATAAGAATTTCATCAAAGAGTTATCAACAAATATTCTTAAACTTAACATAGAAATACTAATAACAAATACATTATACCTATGGAGTAGCGATGTGTGACATGATCAATGCTCTAGGCCAAACTATAAATGATCCTATGGCCTCCCCCACAAAATTAATTTCTGGAGTGGGTACATACAGGCACCTGAGCCTGGGGATCCTGAATCTCGTCAATCGTCACATGCACGTGGTGGGGTAATATGGGAACACCATGAATAGTCTGCCCTCCCTCAAGCACTCGTCCGACAGCCACAATGCATGGGGGATCCCCATCAACCAACAACTCATATTGACTGCTATATTTAGTAGGTTCTACAGCAGAGCATGATCCTCTAGTGTTGACACGAGGTGGTGTGGGAGTTTGAGCGGTCCCCATGTTGCCCTGTGTCATGGAATGCAGCTTCTCTTCAAGCACTCTTTGTATTTCTTTTTGTTCTTGTAGTTGCTCCATGAATCGTTGCTCCATTGATCTCATGCTTTGGTTGAGTCTTTCCTCCCCTTGAAGATCCATCTGCCTTAGTGCCTCCTGACTCATTGATTGAGTGGTTTTCTGTGAAGGGCCAAAGTAGTCACGAAGACCAATCGCCCCAAGAACTCCACGTACACGTCCTGGGTGCTCGGGCTTTCCAATGGTCGTTGTTAGAATGTCGTCCCTACCTTGGACAGCAAATGTTCCCTGAGTCTGCTGCTCAACCAACTCATCCTGCACATAAAAAAACCAAGTTACTTAGAAGACATGCTGTGATAGATACACAATCAAACAATGTTTAGAATTTGAACTTAAAATTCTTTGTGAGATCAAGGCAGCTGAGGAAGATGTCATGTTCCCATCAGATTTAGTCCGAGCAGCCTTCCACAGCTCGTACCTAGCAGGTGCAGGTGCTAGGTCCAGCGACTCAAGTCCCAAGGCATCCGCTCTAGACTTTCTAATTTTTTTTCCAGTTTTGCATAACCACCTCTTGATAACAAGTGTGGTGCATCGTTTAGCCTTTGTCTTTCTTGGGCGGCTAACCTTTTACCCTGTGAAACCATGTATATAAATAAGTGTAAAATCATAAGAACTCAATGAAAGACTTTTCAGATGTTAAGAAACATACCTTCCATTCCTCAGACTCTCTAGATGCACGAAACTGTATCCACTCCTCCTCTGTGAAGGTATATAATATTATAGACGTCGGAGCCCCTCCACAACGGACGTTTAAGTGGCTGACAGGGTAGTTGAAGAGTTAACTTTTTCATCCACTTAAACGTCCGTTAGAGGGGCCCCGACGTTTATAATATTATAGACGTCCGGGCCCCAACTTTTGATTTATGCAATTGTTTTATTTTGGAAATGAGTTGGACTCTATAACTCTGCATCTTTGCAATTCCTTAGGGAATCAAATGACTCAATAGTGAGCATACATTTTCGAGATGTCTTCTCGAGTCAGAGATGTCTTCTCAAGTCAGAGATGTCTTCTCGAGTCAGAGATGAGTCCAATGCATAAAGATTCATTCAGATTTATGTTTCTATTCTTTTCTTTTTATTATTTCTACTATGCGTGATTTTAAATTTTGTAATTGGACTCTATTTGAAAATTATGAAGGAAAACATACAAATTTCTACATCTGTTTTGGATGTAATAGGACACCAAAGTGGACCTAAATTTTCGAGAGGTCTTCTTGAGATATGTTAAGCTTCATAACTGTTAGACTAAGTCCAATTCTAGTCTTACGTTTTTGTTTTTTGTAAAATTGTGCAATTTACTCATTTTCTTTCAAAGTGTATATCAGATTTAGATTTGCATTGATTGAGAATAAGCAGAAATTACCATTGCAAGTTCTAAAATATGAACTATAAGACCCTGTAATGGACTTACTCTTGCTAGAATTTTTTCCTATAAGACCATTGCAAGTTCTAAATTGATACTTTATCCTCAATCATTTGAACATTTAAATTTTGTCCTATACTTTTGTTAATGTTTTGATTACTTGATTTTACTTTTCTAGAAATAGCATTTTTTTGTATTTTGTTTCATCATCTCTGGTTCATTTAGTTTAGAGGTATTTTGTAAATTGGTTAGATGAATGAGTGTAAAGTGCTAAATCAGGTTATGTAACAAGAACCAAAATACTCCATAGTGAGATTAAATTTTTACAAGATGTCTTCCTAAAAAGCATTTAGCACTCTTTCATCTAAATCAATATACATTTGCCTTTGACTTCTGCCTATGTTCTTAGTTAGTTTCTTGTATTTTTTTTATTTGATGAACATGTTTTTGGATTAGTTTTAACTTAGGAAATAATCTTTTATTTTCTTGAATATGTTCTTTTAAATCATGAATTGTTTTGCTTTATATTTTTGTTTCAAAGGTTCTTCACTGATTGTTTGATCTAATTAGTCTTTAGGTTTCTAAATTGTAGTATACATGTTTAGTACACCATTCACTAGTAAAATATTTGTTTTTTAATGTGCCATATAGGCTTCGGCTCTATCAAAACCGAAGCAAATAAAAATGCGGTGACATTTTTGTAATAATAGCAAAGTTTTATGCCTCGGTTCCATGGCAACCGAAGAACAAAGGATATATTACCTCGGTTATAAAAGCAATCGTGGCATAAAAGGCTGCCAAATCCACCTACTTTCTGCAAGTCAGACCTTTCGTCTAACACACCTTTTTTGGAAACGACCTATTGCCTCGGTTTAGAGGGGGAACCGAGGCATAAAAGTCTGCCAAATCCCTCTGCAACCACTACTATACCCCTGACATGATCAGAGGTGGACCTATTGCCTTGATTATTTAGAGAACCGAGGTAGTATGTCCTATTCAGGCCTTGACTTTTCTACTTTTTTTAACGTTGGAAGCATTTTAATCAACCACTATTGCCTCGGGTCCTTTAGAGTTGTGCCAAAAGTGTCTTAGGCTTCTCTAAGAACTTTGGGCATCGGTTGGACTAATAACCGAGGCAATAAGTGTGTATTGCCTCGGTTATTGGATGAACCGAGGTAGTATCACTTATTTATTTTCAGTTTAACCTATACTGTCCATTCTTCTTCTTCTTTCTTGCATTCTCCTTCTTCTTCCTTGCGCAAGAGTTGTTCTTCGTCTTCGTTGAGGCCATTGCTGCTTCATCTTCCTTGCGAGCCATTGCTATTGCCGCTACGTTTTCCTCGCAGGCCATTGTCGTCACCTCGCGGGCCATTGTTGCCGCCTCACGCCTCTGCCTCCTCGCTGCCGCTAACATCTTCATCGTCGTGCCTGCACCTCCGCCTCCACCTCACTCGCAGAGCCTCCCCCTTTGTCGTCGCACCTTTGTTATGGCAACCACAACTCTCCTCTTACCCGTCGTAAGTTGTCTTTGCTGCCACCATTTTATTTTGTTTTTCATTTTTAGATTGATTATAGTAGCAATGGTAGTGTTTGTTGATGATAATCCATGGAAGGGGAGATAGAGGGTTTAGCCAAATGTATTAAGAATACTAAAATTAGGTGAATAAAATATTAAATTGTTTGTGTTAAATTACTTGATAATGTAAATTGATTGATAACATAGATTGATATATAATTTTGAATTAGAGATATAGAAATTAGGGGAATAGAATTTTGAATTGTTTGTCTTAAATTGGTTGATAACGTAAATTAATTGATAATGTTAATTGGTTTATATATTTTAATTAAAGATATACAAATTACAGAATAACATTTTGAATTGTTTGTAACATTGATTGATATGGTGATAAAATAAACTTTAAGGAGGTTAGGAATCATGATACTAATTAATGTGTTGTTTGTTTTTGTCTAGATATTGTATTTTTGAGGTGAGAGACATTCTTCACTATTGACTGACTTTCACGCTCCCAAGTTCTTATTGATGGAAACCCAATTAGGGCCTTCCATTCAAAGGAGTATCAACTTAAGCTAAGGCTAAGAAAGAGAAGTGAATCTTCTTGAATGTTTAATTTAATTTAAAATTTATATGTTTAATAATTAAAAAATTGAATCTTCTTCAATGGGTTAGAAACTTAGAAACTTTTTGAATTAGAAACTTGCTTGAACTCTTATTTTTAGTTAAGTTATGAATAAAGAGAGTTGAGGTTAGAACTTATGATTTTTATCACTAAATTCCTTTGATTTTGTAGGGAATTGGAATGATTTGGAAGAGGAGTTAAAGTACCAAGGACTTGGAAGCTAGAAATGAAAGAAAAAGCACAAGAAAAAAAGGCTATAGAAGGTCGCTAAATGCCTGATTGCCCATTTCTGGGGCCCTTAGCGCAGGATGTCTCGTAGGAATGCCTCAGCACCATTCTCCTTGTGTCGCACACCGCCTGGTTGCCTTTTTTAGGGCCCTCAACGCCACTCTTCTTGTACCAGCGCTTGGCTGCCCTAAGTAGGGGCACTAAGCGCCAGTGTATTCAGGTTGGACTATGTTTTCTTCTCTATTTAAGGATTTTTTTCATCCCAAGGTTTGTATCTTTAGGCAATAGGGACGCAAAAACACACTTCTTCACTCTCTAGAGGCAGAATTGGATGCGGGAGCTCTCCTCTTCAGTTTCTAGGGTTTTTCTATCACTTTCATTCCATTGTACACCTAGTTTCTCCATTATTATGGAGAACTAAACTCAATTGTTGTTGGGGAAGATGTAACCTCTAAACTCTCATGTATTTGAATTTTTTCTGAATTATTATATGTTTCTTTCATTAACTGTTAGGGATTTTCTCCTTTGATCTATGCCTTTTATATTTTGATCATTCATGACATGATTTTGTGGTCTTCTTTATTATTGGGAAATACCTAAAAACCACGATCTGGAGAATTTCTCCCAAAAGCAATATTGCCCAAGGATGGGGATAAGAGGTTTGGTTGTCTTAAGCTTCTATTTGTAATGAAAAATTAATTATTAGGGATTGAAAGGATTATGGTCTAATAATTAAGGATAGACTTTCTTCACTGACGGATCGGGTTTTAAGTAATTTAGATAGTGACATTAACAATTGAATGAAGAAGATGAATTCTTATATGCATGAGAGTAAGGATGGTGAAATCTAAACCCCAACAACATACTCATCTCATATTATCAAAATTATCCATTCACTTTTGTGTTTTGTCCTAATTGATCAAATTACATTCATATTTACTTTTTTTGCATTTTTGCATTCTAAACCAATGAAATTGTTCTTAAGTCTTAATTAGTTAAGGTATTACATGATTGTCCAATGCCGTGAGTGTTCTAGTATGATACTTGGTGTTACCATTTTATATTACTTGATACAATTCGGTACACTTGCCGATATGTTAACAAGTTTTTGGCGCCGTTGCTGTGGACTCGTTGTTTAAACTATACTTTTGTGTGATTCTTAACCGATTAGACTTTATTTCTTTTATTCTTTTTAACTTTTGTTTTTATCTGTTGGTGCTAATTGGGTGCTCTAGTGTTTTGTTCTCTAGTGTATGCATGGTACAATTCGGACTAGAAGCACAAAAATTTCTGAACCTCTTCTTACAAGTTTGGACAATAGTTGAAGAAAAAGGAGGAACAGGACGTCCAGAGAACTTTTCCCTTCTCCTGAGACTCGTCAACAGCCTTCACCTCAAAGATCTAACTAAGAAACAAAAAGTATGGCTGAAGAGCAGAATGGTAGACGTACCCTGAGAGATTATGCAATAGTTATTGGCCATCATCATTTTAATAGTATTGCAAGGCCGAGGGTTAATGCTGCAAATATGGAGATGAAGCCTGCTTTGATTCAATTGGTGAAGAGCAACCAATTCAATGGACTGTTACATGAAAATCCATATGAACATTTGACCACATTCAATGAGATATGCAATACTGTGAAGATCAATGGCGTGCCAAATGAAGCTATTAGACTTGGCTTGTTCGCTTTCTCTTTGGGAGGCAATGCTTAGATGTGGTTGAACTCTTTTCTAGAGAACAACTTTACTGAGTGGGAAGCAGTGGTTGCAAAATTTCTAAACAAATATTTCCAACAACCAAAGGTGAACAAAGGTAAACAAGAAATTTCTTCTTTCAGGCAGCGCATGGATGAAACATTAGGTCAAGCGTAGGACCAATTCAAAGGTTTATTGCGGAAAACACCCACACATGGCTTTAATGATCCTACAATAGTCATTCTATTCCTTGGAGGTCTAAGCTCGCAGACTAAATTGATGCTGGATGCCTTAGCTGGAGGTAATATCAAGTGCAAGACTCCAGAGGAAGCCTATGAGTTGATTGAAAATATGGCTACCAATGATAATGAGATGCATAGTGAAAGAACTCAACTTTAACAGAAAGGAGTTTTACAACTACAATCTCAAGATGCTCTGTTGGAGCAAAACAAGATTATGACTCAACAACTCTGATGAAGAAAATCTCTTAATTGCCAAAGGAGTTGGAGAATGTTTCACAAGTTCAACAGCAACTTTGTGAGTTATGTAGTGGAGATCATATTAATGGTCAATGTGTTATGCCAGAAGATACCCAAGAGGAAGTCAAGTTTATGGGTCAACGTAATCAGTTCCGTCTAGGTAATTACAACCAAGGGTGGAAACCTCACCCAAGTATAGGTCAAGGACAAGCTGGGCAAGTCAATAGACCACCACAACAACAGTGGCAACAACAACCCTCCTTATTTGACAGAACTGCAAAGCTAGAAGAGACACTCCAACAGTTCATGCAAGTGTCTATCTCCAATCACAAACGCACTGAAGCTGATATAAGGAATTTGGAAATACAGGTTGGCCAACTGACTAAAAAGTTGGAGGAGAAATCTGAAAAGCAGTTTGCGGCTAATACTGAAGTTAAGTCTAAAGAGGAGTGTAATGCTATTATGAGCATAATTAGTGAGAGGTTAGATGAGAAAAAAATTGAGAGAAAAGAAAAAGTTGAGTTTAGTGAAAAAGAAGAAGAAATTGAAGAGAGAAAAAGTGAGGTTGAGAGGAAGGAAAAAGAAGGGGAAAGAAAAGAAGAAGAAGAGGGCGAGAGAAAAGAGAGAAAAGTTGAGAAATCTCTTCCTTATCCAAAAGTGTATTCTAGAAAAGAAAAAGAGAAACAATTAGGGTGTTTCAAGATCTTTAAGAAATTGGAGATTATTATTCCATTGACTGAGACATTGCAACAAATTTCTGTGTATGCAAAATTTTTGAAGAAGTTACTCAAAAAGAATAAATATTTAGATGGGGAAACAATTGAAGTACAAGGCAATTGTAGTGTTATTTTGCAAAAGACACTTCCTCCTAAAGTCAAAGATCCGGGAAGTTTTACTATTCCTTGAACTATTGGGAATTATGATATAGGGAAAGCTTTAATTGATTTGGGGTCTAGCATCAATCTGATGCCCTCATCTGTGCTGAAGAAGATTGGTGGTCTTGAGCTTAAATATACTAAGATGGTGTTGCAAATAGTGGATAGATCTACCAAGAATCCCTATGGTGTAGTGGAGGATATTATAGTCTAAATTGACAAACTTAAATTCCCAGTGGATTTTGTAGTGATGGAGATGGGGAAGATTTGAAGATTCCTATCATTCTTGGAAGGCCATTCATGAAGACAGTTAAGGTTGTCATCAATGTAGATGATGGATTTCTAATGCTTAAAGACCAAGATGAGGAGGTGACTTTCAATGTCTTTAATGAGGAGCAGCCGATTCAAGTGAAGAAAACTAGTCCAAAAGTGGGCAGATGAAGATCTACCAAAGACTAGTGTATCTACCAAAGCTTTTGCCCAAGCGCATGTGTATGAAACGATGTCCACTGATGTGGAGACTCCTTAGTATGTCAGTTCAACTAAGTTCACATGGTTATCAGCGGTGTTAAGGCTCATGAATTTAAAGGTAACCAATGGATGAACTAATAAGATTTTTACATAATTGTTGTCGTTCTTGAATGAAATGTTGCCAGATGGAAATACATTACCCACTCATAATTATGATGGAAAACCAATTCTTTGTCCGATGGGTATTATGAAATGCATGTTCGAATGATTGCATATTATATAGGAATGAGTATGAAGTTTTGACAAAGTGTCCAAAATGTAGGTTATCACGATAAAAGTCAAAAAACAACATTAAAGATAGTGGTCACACAGAAAAGAATAATTCTGCTTTAAAAGTAGTTTGGTACCTTCCACTCGTGGCCAGACTTAAGCATTTGTTCGCGAATCCCAAAGACGCTAAAAACCTAAGATGGCATGCGGATGAGAGAACAACTGATAGGTTGCTTCGTCATCTAGCTGATTCAAACCAATGGAAAAATATTGATCAAGAATTCTCCCAATTTGGTCAAGAATGTAGAAATCTTAGGTTTGGCTTAGATACTGATGGAATGAACCCATTTGGTAATTTAAGTACCAATCATAGTTGTTGGCCTATTATATTGATAATTTACAACTTATCTCTTGGATTGTGCATGAAAAGAAAGTACATGATGTTGTCAATGTTGATATTTGGTCCAAAGCAGCCTAGAAATGACATATATGTTTATCTTAGTTGAAGACTTGAAGTTGTTGTGGGTTGATGGGGTTGAAATATTTGATGCCTTTGCTTTTGAAACTTTCATGATGCATGCCATGTAATTTTGCACCATTAATGACTTTCCAGCTTACGATAATTTGTCAGGGTACAATGTGAAGGGTCATAAAGCATGTCCTATATGTGAAGAAAACATTGCAACTCATCAATTAAAAAATAGAAGGAAGACAATGCATATGCGTCATCGGAGATTTTTACAATATAATCATCCATATCAAAGGTTAAAAAAAACATTCAATGGACAACAAGAGAAAAACGATGCACTAATTCCACTTACTGGCGTTGAAGTTCTTGAAAAAGTTAATCAAGTGCATCATGTATTTGGAAAAACATCCAAGAATTCATCTGTAATGACCCCTTGGAAGAAGAAATTAATATTCTTTGATCTTCCATATTGGTCAAAGTTAGATGTTAGACATTGCATAGATGTCATGCATGTAGAGAAGAATGTTTGTGATAGCTTGATTGGTACACTACTCAACATCGAGGGAAAAACAAAAGATGAAGTGAATCCTCGTTTGGATTTGGTTGACATAAAGATCCGAGAAGAGATGGCAACGTACTTATTTTCCTCCTGCATGTTACACAATGTCCAGACAAGAGAAGATAAGATTTTGCCTTTGTTTATAGAATATCAAGGTACCACAAAGATACTATTCAAATATCAAGAGCTTAGTGTAAATCCAGGACTTAAAGCTTGTTGGACTCAAGTCTCACGATTGCCACGTCTTAATCCAACAATTGTTATCGGTGGCAATTCGTGGAATTTTGCCCAAAAAAGTTAGGCAGACCATAACTCGATTGTGCTCATTTTTCTCTTCCATTTGTAGTAAAGTCATTGATCCTACAAAGTCAGATGAACTTCAAGACAACATTATTATCATCTTGTGTCAGCTATAAATGTTTTTCCCTCCATTCTTTTTTTACATCATGGTGCATTTACTTGTTCGTTTTGTTAGAGAAATCAAGTTGTGTGGACCAGTATACTTAAGATGGATGTATCCTATTGAGCGTTATATAAAGATTTTGAAAGGGTATGTCAGAAATCAATATCGTCCACAAGGTTCCATGATTGAAAGGTGAAGAAAGTATCGAGTTTTATTCTGATTATATGACTAAAGCAAATCCGATAGCAGTCCCTCGAACATCATGGTTGAATAGATGTTCTACAAGTAAAAGCATCTGAGGTGTGAATGTGGTGACGAAAATTCGTGAAGAATTGATGCAAATATTAAACAAAACAGATGAGGTGATCCCATTTTTGGAAGCATACAAAGTCGTTGTAAAGGACAAGTATCCAAGACAATCAAAGAAATGACAATTGGTGGAGCATAACAGAACATTCTTGTCCCGGTTCAAATATGAAGTTTTGAAAGAATCACGGTCTTCTAAGACATTGTTGTGGCTAGAAAATGGTTTAAAGTTTGATGTTGTATGTTGTACATGCTATAAAATTAATAATTGAACATTCTATACGAAGACTTTGGATGTTAAAAGCACAGTACAAAATAGTGGCGTCAGTTTAGAAGTTGAGTCACTACAATTTTTCACATCCAAAGATCAAAATCCTATAGTTGGATCAATGAGATATTATGGTAGAATAGAAGAGATATGGGAGGTTGATTACACTAAGTTTTCTGTTGCACTCTTCAAATGTAAGTGGGTTGACAATAAGAGTGGTGTCAAAATAGATGAATATAGTGTGACAAGTTAGGTTTTTTATGTCAAAGATCATGCGTCTGACCATTGGTATGTCGCTCTTCAAGGGAAAAGACAAATTGAAGATAAAGAAGAGAATCTAAGTAATCTTCGTATTGCTGACAACCATCCATTTAAAACGATAATAAATTTGGATGACGACCCTCTAGTTGATGATGTACATGCAATTTCATATTTCATAATGAGGGAATATACATATGACCAATCCATATGATTATGTATGAATTTCATATTTTTGCAAAAATGTATGGCTTTTGTTAAATAATATATGTTATTTTATAAGTCTTTTATTAATCTTTCATCTTATTTATTGTGACAGATATATGGTTGAGGCACCACATTCGTCAGGGAATGAAGTCCCCACTTTTAGACCCACTAGAGGAGCGACGAGGTTGAGACAACTTATCCTTAGGAGAAATGCAGGTGAGAGGACACCTGTCATTATTAATGTGGTCACAGGAGTAACATCTGAGCCAAATGCATCTGAGCCAAATGCAAATGTCATTATTAATGTACAATTTCGTTAATCCGAGACATGGCAGGTAAGTGTAGGTAAAATCATTCAATTCATCATTCATAATTTTATATCATAATAATTATTTCATTTTGTCAAAGGAAACAAGGTCAAAAGCATAGGGTATAAGTGCTCAGAATAAAAATTCACACCTACTGTCTCGTGGTGGATACAAGAAGCTTGAGGAAAAAATAATGAAGCAGAAGTCAGATAGTAGACTTCCACTTTATGAGGGTGGTGACTCTCCTCCTCCTCCTTCACCAACATCTCGGCACAAGAAGTGGAAGTTATCCCATCTAACATCATCGGGCTCCTACACTTGTGACTTTGCTAGAGAGACATTTGAAAGAATTATAAGAAGTCATTTCTCATATTTTTACAACATTTTTGTTATATATATATATATATATATATATATATATATTGTGTTAGCAAAATGATGAAGATGAAGTTTTGATGATGTCCAAATCAAGTCAAGAAGAAATCAAGATTCAAGATGTTATGAAGACTTGTATTGCTATGGAAAGCTTTTGTAATACTCTTAGAAATATGTATAGGACTTAGATTAGAAAAATAAAAGTGTTTTGTAAAGTACTGTAGCAATATACTGTAGCAATGTACTGTAGCAAAACACTGTAGCAACCTGAAAAAACCAAATTGCCTCTGGATTAATCGATTAAAGCTTGTTTTAATCGATTATGTAATCGATTAATCATGAGATTAATCGATTAAAATAGTCCGTTGGGGGTTTTAGAGTTGAAAACTAGCCGTTACACTGTAATAATCGATTAAAGCTTGTTTTAATCGATTACATAATCGATTAATCCTGAAATTAATCGATTAAAACAGTCCGTTGGGGGTTTCAGATTTGAAAAACTAGCCGTTGTACTCAGTTTAATCGATTAATACTTGGTTTAATCGATTAAAACAGTTAGATGGCTCATTTTCGAAGAATGGAAGAGCCTTTGGATGAGTCTATAAATAGACTCTCATTTCCTCTCAAGAAGAACAACCAGAGACACAGAAACTCTTCCCTTGTGCTCAAAATACTCAGAAATTCTTGAGACTTGTGTGTTCTTGTTCGGCTTGTGAAACTCTTGTCTGTGGAGCTGGTGAAGTGCTGCTACGGTGACAGTGGAAATAGTCGGTTCATCCTTGGTGTGTCTAAGGAGGTGTTCGGAAGAGAATCATCCTTCGTGAAGTATTCGAAGGAGGTGTTCATCCTTTGTGAAGACTCAAAGGAGGTGTAGTTTCATCTCTTGTGGTATCAAGAGAGGTGTTTTCTAAACTCTTACAAATTGTTTCTTTGTGATTGTAATTTGTAATTGTTTTGTGTTAGTGAAAAGGTTTATCTTGTTTGAGATAAACGACTGGACGTAGGATTGGTAAGATCCGAACCAGGATAAAATCATCTGTGCAAATTTCTCTCAACCTTACTCTTGCTTTATTTGTCTTTATTAATTGCTAAGTAAGTTTAATTGAGTAGAAATTAAAAGGCACACGTTAGTATTAAAAACCCTCTTGGTTTGTTATTCCACGCTAACCATTCCGCTGCAACCGCTCCTGACATATTGCATAGATCTTTCAAATAATTATGAAGTTTTATTATGTTATAGGACTCCTTGGTTGAGCAAAGCTCCCAAGGTCAACAATTCACACAAGAAGGTCGTTAGGATATTCTTGCCACAGCTATTGGACGACCTGAGCACTAAGGACGAGTGTGTGCTGCTGGGACTAGCATATGCATACGACAGTTTTTTGGGTCTTCCTCGCGTCCATCTTCATACGGATTAACTAAAGAGTATGAATAAAAGTTGAAGAAGGACATTAGAAAAGAGATGACGCAAGAGATCACAACGAAAGTCTGGGCAGAGTTGTATGATAAAGTTGCTTAAATGGTTGCGCACCAGTTCCAGCAGCAGTTTAAGCATTATGGCAGTTTAAGCATTATGGCAATAAAAATTTGAGTGGGAGATTGAAAATTCATTCACTTTATCTTAGCGCACGATACCCTTCTCTTCTCAAACTTTTCTCGAACGAAGTTTGACGAGCATCACATATAATCTTTCTTTCATTTGATACAAATGCATGTTAATTAATTACTTTATGCATGATTTTTGTCTGTTTTAACCGATTATTTTCGCGCTCTTGTCCTTCATAGGTGCATTCTGCTTTCTCTCTCACTAACGAAACTTTATTCGGACGAAGCCACCTTTTGAATCGTTTTCGTTTTGAAGAACTTGTTTGTTGTTTTTTTTGTTGAACTTATTTGTTGTTGTTGTTTAGTTGAACTCTTTTGTTGTTATTGTTTGATTGAACTTGTTTGTTGTTGGTTATTATTGTTTGTTGTTGGTTATTATTGTTTGTTGTTGATACTACACTACACGTTCATAGTTCATGCTTTATAAAATACCAAACACTCAAATTTGTTGTTTTTTTGCTTTTCAGGTCTCGTAGAGTTGTAAAAAAGGATCAAAATTAATTAAAAAAAACAAAAAAAAATTAATTAATGTCGAATATTGACAAAATTCGATGTTAACATCGTATATTAACAAAATTCAACGTAAATTTAACGTCTCCTGATATGACGTTATTCGCGAATTCACCGTTAAAAGTCCAAAATATTTGACGTTGTACGCGATTTTCGTACTAGTGAGGTCAAGGTGGATGAAGTTGTCGTACCAGATGTCGTTCTTCCTGTACAAAGGAGTTTTTCATTGTGGCATAGGCATTTCATTCCTTCGTCGCCTGGCCTACACATTCGGTTGGTGTTGTATCTGACCACTCGGTAAACACTCCTACTATGTACTTCTCAATTTTAATATTTATTTCTTATTGACGTTAGAACATAACTATTTTTTCATATAACAGCAAACAGGTCAAGAGGGAAGTCCTACACTGAAGAAGACTCATTTATCTGAGGACGACCCTCTCGGTGCATTACACGAGCGTGTTAACATCACTACATTTGGAAGAGATGCTGAGATCCCATTGTACTTGCATCAGCAAGATGTTAGGGAGCTTGCGTCGGGAGAGAAGAAATTAATATTACACTCGTTCAATTGTGGATGATGTAAGTTTATGAGAACTTTTTTATATAAAATTGATTTATCAAGTTACTTATATCAGATAATTTCTTCATTTCAGGTATATGTTTGGTGTCGGTAACAAGATGGGGTTCAATGATATATATGGGTTCATTGACCCCTATATGACTCATGAAAGAAATAAATTTGATGAAATCCAAGTATACATCACCACCTACTTTGCAATGGGGAAGGACATATATTTTCTCCCTTATATACTTGGGTAAGTGAAGTTTGTTAACTTTAAAGTTTCATTTATGAATTTTGGTATATGACAATTAAGTTATTACCAATTTCAGGCATCATTGGCAGCTACTTGTGATATCCATACCGGAGAACAATGCTGTCTGGTTTTGTTCATTGCACAAGTCTTCTCCCATCCCTCTTAGACAAGTAGTAGATTGGTAAGAACCTCAATATTTCAACTTTCTTTGTTATATAAATGTATGCTAAAGCAATTTTTTTTAATAGTTCCCTTGCAGCACATATGATATTGTTTGGGAGATCTACTACTGTAGCTAAAAAGCTTGCATGGATGAACCTTAAGGTTTGGTATTTTAGTCAATACTTTGTTACATTTTGTACTATTCTAATTATATTACATAACATTTTATAATTATGATGATATATTGTAGTGTAATAGACAAAACGGGTCATATGAGTGTGGTTACTACGTCATGTATTGGATGATGACCACTATTCGTGCACATTACACCAGTGGATGGGAAACGGTAATATTTAGGTTTGAATTTTATTTTCTCTATAGTTTAGATTTCATATACACTAATTGAAATCAGTGTGTTTTATGCAGAGATTCAATATGACTACTCCAATTCCAGAGAAGTCACTTAAACTCATGAGGAAAGCACTAGCTAAATATCTAATTCAACTATATAATAGTATGTAGTAGATATTAGGATATAGTAAGTTCTAAGTTTATGCTTCTAAGCTGTTTTATGCTTTTGTACATTATTATTAGTTTAACTTTGCACATTGGATTGATTTTTGCTTCAAAGTTGATTTATGATTACATTGAATTGATTTATGCTTCTAAGAATTTGATTTATGATTACATTGAATTGATTTATGCTTCTAAGAAGTTGATTTATGATTACATTGAATGCATTTATGTTTTAATATAATTTTTATTGAAAATATATGCTTCTGGATTGTTTCTACTGTAAAATTATATGTAGGTCTGTTTTTGTAGTTGGCATTGTTGCAGAAACAGACCTATTCTTAAAAAAACAGGAGAATACGCCTCGGTTATGACCAAAACTGAGGCAAAAAGTCCCCTTATGGCATCGGTTAAGGTCACAACTGAGGTAGAAAGTCTGGCGAAAAAACAAAAAAATATAAAATATAAAACTGAGGCAGTAAACGCTGACATACTACCTCGGTTCAAAAGGAACCGAGACGTAAAGTCCTACGAAAAAAAATAAAAAACAAAAACGCTACTACTTCGGTTACCTTTGAACAGAGGCAAAATCCTACACTTTTATGCATCGGTTCAAAGCCGAGTTATAAAAGGGTAGACTTTTTGCCTCGCCTGTATATGCCTCGGTTGGGGAACCGCTGCCTATGGACGAAAATAACCGTTGTCGTTTCCCTTGACTACACTAGTGATTAGATCATATTAGTTTTAGTATTAAGTTTTGTCTCTGTTTTAGGAAGTTTTGAGTTTTCTTTTCTTTTCTTTTATTGCATTTCAATTTCTTTCTTCTTTTAAACAGTTATAGATTTTAGATTTTATCTTTTGTTGACTTTTCTTTCTATCTTTAAAACAAATTTTAGTTTAAATTTTCTTTTCCTTTTTAATTTATTTGTTTTCATTTTATTTCCCCACCTTGTCTTTTAGTTAGTAAATAGAAAATAAAAGTAAGAATTAACTAAACACTTTGAGCTTAATTGTACTGAGTCCAAGGATTGATACCTAGGTTGTCCCTATACTTCATTAGTGGGGAAACTTAGTTTGTTCTGATTTTATGCGACCAAAATCCAGTTTAACAACCGCCTACCATCTTCCCCTCAGCAAGATACTTCTTTTCTTATGCTCACCAAAATTATGAATGAGATCCGTAATCTCTAGGCCTTTCTTTGTAACAGATTCAACAACAATGATGTTCGAGTTGGACACCTCGAGGAAGTCATAGATTATCTACACCGTCACTTTGGGCTACCAAGGCCCTCTTAAATTTTGTTGTATTATCTTTTAATTTAATGATTATGTTTTTGTAATGACTTTTATGAATTAATTAAATACCTTCTATTTTAGTATATGAATTTTTTTCACCCCTATTCGTGTTATTTTGTTCTCAAATTCTACTAAAATCTTAAATCATACTCAATTGTAATTTGATTATACACTTACACCACAAGTCATAAATCACATTATCAACCAATACATTAACTTTGTTTTAACCATTTTTTCCTCTAGTAATCGATTACAACATTACTATAATCGATTGTTGTAATTGATTGCAAAGGCATGTAATTCAAATTACAAACTTTGGTAATCGATTACAATATTACTGTAATCGATTACAAAGGCGTGTAATTTGAATTATAATCACTAGTAATTGATTATAGTAATGTTACAATCAATTACTAGTGAAGTCATGCACCCCTTGAACGTTCAACATTAAGTAATTGATTATAGTTAATTGTAATAGATTACCAGACCCAGAAAATGTGTTGGAGTTGAACGACTTCACCTTTTAAAATGTGGCAGTACAGAAGTCGTGTACCCTTGCACGACTTCTTCATTTGAAATTGCGTAGGAGCTGCACAACTTACCGATAATCGTAATTAAAAAAAATTATTCCTAGAATGGTAATAAGAACAACATTTTTTCCCAGAAACTTAAAAAACTCATTTTAAGATAATTCTTAGTTGTCGGTGCGTTAAGATAAGTAAGAACCTTAGTATACTAGGGTAAATTGAGTTGTTGAAAGGTATGGTTTCTAGATAGTTTTGGTGTGCCATAATGTTAATAATGATATTCGAGAGGAAGTTTGTTTAAAAGTGATCTAGGATTGAACACTTGGTAGGAAGGCTAGAACCATGGTATTTATGTCGCAACAATGATATACTTTTAATGGTTATGATAATTTATGGTTTTAATTAACATTGAGGTATGGTTTTCGCATGGTTTGTAATAGGACAAATTAGCATAGAGTAAATAGTAATACATGTTTTAGGTGGCTAAGGATATTTTTCATTTCTAATTAAACTAGATTAGTGGGGGAGTTTATAAGTATAATTAGTGTCTAATTTTTGTGTATTGGTCAAACAAACTCACGATTAGTTTCCTAGATATTCATGATGTGTGATGTTATGAAAAGTGTTGCTATGTTGCTTAACATCTAGCCGAATAGTATTTTAGGTTGGACATGTTATTTGACTTATTGGTTAAGTTGTGTGTTTAGCATGATTATGTTAAGTAAGTCATCATACATCTCCAGTGTTTTAAAATGGAGATTATGTACTTGTTGTAACTATAAATCCGGTTTGGTTCTTGTCCTGGTTTGGCTAGATCTGTTAATAGTGCTCTAATTATAAGGATTAGTTGAGCAGGCAAAGTTTTTACTCATAAGACTTGAAAAGCCAAGAAAATTAGTGTTGACCGTAAGACTTTGTTGAGGAGACAAGATGACCGTAACCGTAAGGTTTTGTTGAACAAGAAAGGTGACTCTAACTGTAAGTCTTTGGTAGAGCAGGCAGAGTAAACAGAATGTTACGGGTAAAGCACATAGTACAAATGGGCTACCTGATAAAATGAAATTTTGGCACTACAAAGGGGTATGAGTAGTTAATAATGTGAGTTAGAGTTGTAAAGTATGAGTGAGTTATGTTATATTTGGGTGAATTGTTGGAATGTTAATATCGCTAAATATTTAATTACATATTCTATTTACACTAGCTCACCCTTGCATTTGTTATGGTTATAGGTTTCCACCTATGATGATTGTATGACTTGTGTTATGTGCGAGCAACTAATATTGTAGATAAAGGTTAGGATGCACAACAGTGAGGAGCGGAAAACTTTGTCATGATTTTTGTTTAAATTTTCATGATATATACTTCGAATAAACTTTTTATTAAAGAGAAATTCTTTTAAGTTTACGTTTATTACTTTGGAAATTTAATCTTTTATTAAATAAAAGTCGTATTACTTCTATGTTTCTTTTTTTTACATTAAAAGATGTTATACGTTTTAGTAGAACCTTTATGGGGTGTTACACTTTTCATTCTCCAACAATACAATAATTATTTTGTTGGGACCTTGAGATGTTATATGGTTTTTTCCTAACATTTAAAACATTTAATTGAACTAGAATGTGAAGAACTAGCAGTCGTAGTTTGAGAATTTACTTTATCACTTGAATATTCCTTCTCTTTAGGCTTGGTGATAGTAGAACTAGCTCCCTCCTGAAAATTATCTTTATCCCTCCATGAGGTGGATGATTTCCTGTAAGAACTTTTTCTCTTAAGTTCTTGTTCTACTTTGGTAGCTTGGTGAATCAAGTCATCCAAAGTCTCATAATGGTGAATCTCTACTACATCTTGAATTTCCCTATTCAATCCATTTAAGAATCTAAACATTGTAGCCAAATATGTTTCTTCCACCTTTGCTTTTATCAAGGTAACCTTCATTGGACATACTTCAAAAATTGTGTTTCTTTATGTAAGCTTTTAAAGCTTGTTAAATATCTCCTTTTTGTAATAAAGAGACACAAATGTTTCCTTCATCGCTTCCTTTAATTGCTCCCATGTAGTTATTGGTCACCTTCACCTCTTAATTGTGTCCATGGTGATTTGATTCCACCAATCCATGGTGTAGCCCTCATACTCCAAAGTTGTCATAAGGACTTTGTCATCATCTTCATAGTTGTGCGAGTGGAAAATTTAATCAGGCTTAGCAAGGTAGGCTTTTGAATCATTTTCTTCATTAAACTTGGGATTTCTAGCCTTCTTTATCATCTAATCTCTTCTAGGTATTTGATTTTCCCTTTCATCGTGAATTACTCTACCTCTTCTTGGTCTGGAATTAAACTCTTCTTCTCTCCTAGGGTTGTAGTTATCCTTTTCCCCCTTGAATTATCCTGCTTCTTTTAGGTGTAACATCATGCTCCTCCTCTTCCTCATAGAAAGAATGGATTGAATCATCACTTCTTTCTCTTTATTTTCCTACTTCTTCCAATTGTATATCTTTATTAGATTTTTGGAGTCTTTCAAACTATAGTTGAGTAGTTTATTGTAATTGGTTCATTTATGTAGTGATCCTTTCAATTTCCACCACTATTGTTGCAGTTTTAAGTGACAAAGGGTCACTTTGTTGTGAAGATTCCATATCCTACAAAAGGTTAGTAAAACAACCACTACTGCATTACGAGGAAATGGCACCAGTTGCTTTTGTTTATACGCACCGGTTTTACAACCGAAGCATATTCAGACGAGGTAATAAGACATTGGTTTTATCCCTCGGTTATGAACTGAGTTAGAAAAGAATGAATTATGCCTCGGTTTTTAGGTAACCGAGGCGGTAACTTTTTTTTTTTTAATTTTAAGATACTGATTCACTGTGAAATGATCTTCTAATGTTCTCAAAGCTGGTAAACAACCATCCTTTGGCTTAGGCATCATCTCTTCACTGTCAGCAAACCAATAAGCCTGTTTCAGTAAGAACAACAACACACAAAGCATAGTAAGAACTCAAGGCTTCATTTTGGGGGTTCATAGCATAGTAAGAACTCAAAGCATGTTTCAGTAAGAACAACAACACACGTATAAACGAAGTCAAACATAATATCACACACACACACAAAGAAGCTTCGAGAAGATCCTAGGCCTTCGCCACATGCAATGATTCGGAGGCCGTCGGGGGACCACTAAAGGTGGTCGATGCGCCCGGAGATCGTTTCACGTGCCCCAGATCGTGACGGTACCGGAGGCTTCGACGGAGGCAACCCACTCGCCGTTGGGGGAGAAACGCGCGATGGTGGCCAGAGGCTCATGATGACCACATATCTGGCATTGGAGGCTCACGATGATCACAGATCTGGCATTGGAGGCTCACGATGACCACAGATCTGGCATTGGAGGCTCACGATGACCACAGATCTGGCCTCCATGCGCGCTCTGAGTCCGACGGTGAGCGGAGGGATTGCGGTTCGGCAGGTGGTGGTGAGGATTCCAGCGAGGGTTCTAGCGGCGAGGATTTGGGCTTGACAGGGTAGGAAACTGGTTGGATGATGATGGGTTAGGAGGGTCTGGCGGGAGGGTTTGAGTTAGAATCGGAGGAAGAGCAAAGAGATTGGTGAGAAGTGAGAACTGGAGCAGCGGTGTCAATTATTGGAGGAATAAGCGGTAGCAGCGAGAGAACTGGAGGCACCATGGAGTCCGTGGAAGAAGCACCGGCAGAGGGAGGCACAGACCATCTTGATGGCTTGATCGAGAGGCAAAGATGAGAGAGGCGTGCGAGAGAAAATCACGTGCGAGAGAGAAAGAGAAAAGCCTTTTCAGATTTTAACCTAAGGGTAGCCCATTATGCTTCGGTTGGGCCTGTACTCGAAGCAGTAACGCATATTATGCCTCAGTTCTGAGTTGAACCGAGGTGATAGCGCTTTATCAGAAAAAAAAAACCCTTGGCAGTGGTGAAGTGACATGACTTTTATGCTTTGGTTGTCCTTCTACCCGAGACAGTAACAGACATAGGCACCGGTTCAAAAATAACCGAGGCATATAATCACTCAGTATTTACAAAAATGCCACCACGCTTTTATACGCTTCAGTTTCAGTAAAATCGAGGCATATATAGCGCGTTAAAATAGCTTTTTTTTACTAGTGAACTAATAAAATATTAAGTTAAGACCTCACCACTCTTCAAGTGTTTCACTCAAGGATCACTCTGTGTTTCACACTTGTAGGCTTTTACTCATATGTACTCTCTTTTCTTTTACCACTCTAATTCCCTTTGGCTATTGACAAAGAACCCTAGTCGCTTAAGTAGAAGAATACCAATCAATGTGAAAAGCATTACAAATCTAAACTTGACTCAAGAGACTGAACAATACAAAACTCAAGACAAAAATTTTAAGGAAATTTAGTAAGACATCAAAACAATAAAGATAAATAGAATTGTTAAAAGAATGAATTTAAGAAACACAAAACTCTAATAAAATAATAGAATGCACACTCAACAAATTAAATAAATCATACTCAATTTAGGGCAGTAAAACAATTGGGTTGAACACTTCAATTTTCTTTTCGCTTTTGGACCTTTACTTCTTTCCTTTTGTATATGGACCCTTGATTTTCTTTTTCTTTTTAATTTCGCAATTCAATTTATAATTCATTGAAAAATGGGTGCAAAACCAAATCCTCACAAGGCAAATAGTCTCACTAGGAGAGAGGATAACTTGTTGGGCGATCGAAAGCTCTTTGGGTGAGGGATTGAATATGTTTCTCTCATTGGGAAAAATTAATGGCTCGTTGGATGAGAGTGTACCATCAAAAACCCTAATTTGACAATATAATGCCCTTCAAAGACTCCAAGACAACATAATTGCACTTGTACACAATTAGTTGGGATTGTCCTTAACAGAAAATACAAAAAGCAATAAATTTCCATGAATCAAATGCATAAATACTTAATTTAAAGAATATAAATACCAAAAACATATATATACAAATAATAGTTAGGTATTCTTCAAATGACATAAACTATATATATCCAAATGATATTTCAGAAGAATATGATAATTGGAAATTTAAACTAAAACCTTATTTCGAATACAAAAATGACATAATCCTAAATAGAAAAGACTATGAGCGTTTCTAATTTTTAATTCTTATTGTAAAGTAGATAAATTATTAAAAAAAATAAATTATAGATTAACAATTTATAAATATAAAGAACGTGGAATATGACAGAGATGGTAAGAGGTCACAATCTATTAAATTGATAACTTAAGGAAAATTTGATACAAAGATATTTATCTTTTATAAGAATTAATGTTATAATCCAAGAACAAAGAGAATTATCTGTTAAATGAAATTCAATTTCATAAATGACCAACCAAAGGTGTTTACATTTGTCTTTGAAAAATGTATAAATAAACTTAACCACCTAAGATTCTTATGATAAACCCAAATACATCAGGCCGAAAACTAACTCAATTCAAAAACAAAAAACCAGAAAATTAAAACGAACTCGCTGCCTAGTGATCACTTGCCCAACAACAATTGGTGCCCAGTGAATTATTGAGCTCTGGAAAACTCTAAATAAATGCTCACTCAGTGATCTATAGTTTACCTAACAAACTTACAAGACTTAAAATGAAATTACAAGGACTCAAAACAACTCAATTATTCTCTAAGTAAGCTATAAGTTATAATCTTCATATTTTTTTGAGTTTTTAGCTTCTTGAATCATGAGCTTTGAAGGTATTTGTTTTTCTAATATTTTTTTCCTTGACTTTGTCATATATATGTAACTTACGCACTAACTTATTTTAACTTCAATTCATTTCTTGTAGATTTTTTATGACGCATAATCATTGAACTCAGATGTCACGTCCCATTAATGTCTGTGCTGAGTCACCACTGTGCTCCCATAAATGCATCTCGCCACACGTGCACCTCCACTGACACGCCATCACACCCACTCTGCATGCGACTGCCAAGTGTCGTGTTGGAACATTCTAAAACCTTAATGGAATCCAAGTGGCAGCAGGCGAGTGGACGTTCGTCCTAAGTGGGGAGAGAAATTAATTTTCAGAAAAACTCTTTCCCCACTCTTCTGCACACTTCGTCTTCTTCCCCAAACTCTGAATTTTCAAATCCTCCATCTTCTCTCTAGAACCTCCATCTTCTCTCTACCGTAACTCACCATTCTCTGCTCCTTTCACCTTTCAGCACCGTGAGGACGTTCCCTGCACCGAGAGCTCTATATTGAACCGAACAACTTCCAGTTCTGGTAAGTTTCACTTGGGCGATCGTTTTTGGTGTTCCTGTAAACGGTATTCGGCTGCATGCAACGGTGTAGGCTAAGTCCTTCATTTTTCTTTTGGTTAGTTTAGTGGGAAAGCTTAAGAGAAACGTTGAGATAGCTTCTTTTAAGACGAGTCAAGATCCACTCTTTAGGACGTTCGCTACTAAATTCGGGTAAGGGAAACTTATTGTGATTTAATTTATATTGTGTGTTGTATGCATGTTAGGTATAGATTGTATGCATGAGATGTATGCTGATGTATTAGTTATGAGTGATCGCTGTTACGCATGAATGAATATGGTATGCGCTGGTTGATACGTATGAATTAGATACTGGATGATTTTTGTATAGTATGATTTATTAATGTGAGTTCTATATAGTATGTGAAGTAAATGATGAAACGGAAATTATAAGATTATAAATCGTATGAGAAATGTTAAGCTTAGATGAAAATGAAAATCTGAAATATAATGATCCTGTCATATGATAAAATACGTTCGTCATCGTACGGTCATATACCGTTCGGTTTCTCTGAAAATGATTTAGAGTGAGATTCTTTCATTGGGAAAGGATTCTGTCTTAGAACGAGTGTCCCCATTTGAAATGCTACTTGAGCGTTCGTCCTAAGTGGCGCTCGGTCTCAGACCGAACGCTCGTCCTTTCCGTAAATTTCAACGAGCGAGAATAGCGCTCGTCCTGAATTCCCATAAGCGTTCGTCCCTAAATTTAAATAGCGTTCGTCCAATATATTTAGTGACGTTCGTCCAAGTCTTCTGTGACGTTCGTCTAAAAATTCATTAAACGCCTACTTTCGCGCTCGGTCATTGATTGGCGGTTTGTCCCCTGAATTAAACAGTGTTCGGTTTATTTATTCCAAACGGATTTGTGATGTATCTATACATTGGATTCTTTCCAGAGTCATTGAACTTAAATTATTCTAAGTATTTTCCGATTGTTCTAGAGTCAGTTCATTTAACTAATTCAAGAAATCTTTCTCGGTCTCGCTCTCGACGTTCGTCCTCGTTATGAAGAGGAGTGTACGCTCGTCTTTTTAAGAAAGTGGAACATAGAATGAAAATGTATTCAAGAGCATAAATTAAGCAGTGCGAACACTATGAGAACTGAAATTGTGATTTTGGATTTTTAACGAGCGTTCCAGGGTGGAACGACTCTTGAATGGATATTGAGATTTGTAAGTATGAACGTGGTAAGCTTAGATGGTGATCCATCCTGATATTTCATGAGTGCTCGTTCTCAAGTAGAGAGGAGTATGTCATGCGTGGGAATGGCAGGAGGTCTAGTCCATAACTGTAACTTGGACAAAACAAACTAACCTTAGGTGGCTACTGATGAGCATTCCAGTTACCCCACCTGAGTGCACGGACGCCTTAGCTACACAGGATTCATACAGTCCGGACGGTCGGTCTAGTATCAGGATTTTGGATGAAATTTATGTATGAATTGAATGTATACGTTGTGAACTTACTTGTTGGATTTGATATGCATGAAATGTATGTTTTGGAATGAATTAAATTCAATAAGCTTACTCTGTGTCTCTTTCTTGTGTTGTCGTTCGTCCTTGAACCTTCGTCTTGTCTGTGCAATGATCATCCGTGTGGATGTGAGCAGACGGAGAGGCGTTACTGGAAGAAACACTGGAAGAAGAAAATTTGGAGGACGCCAATCTCGTAGAAATAGAAGTTAAGGCCGAACAGTAAGGGCGTTCGGTTTTTAGTTATAGTAGTTAGAATAGCGAGCGGCTGTGAACGAGCGCTCTTTTGATTGTGTAAATATTAGGACGTTCGGTAATAGTTTTTGTAAACCGTTCGTCCTCTTTTATTTTGTGAACGCTCGTTTAATTACGTACATGAAAGGCCGTTCGGCCACTTTCGTTATTGTCGTTCCCTTTACTTTAAAACTGTTTTGAATTATTAATATATGTGATTATTCTAAGTATATAGTTGATGACTGTATAATTTTGGGATGTTACATCAGACATATTAGCTTATGTCTAAATAACATGAGCAAAACATTTTGTTAACATATATAACACTTTAGGTAGTTAACAAGTTAAAACATATCAACTCATAAAACTTTTATATAAAACTTTGTTTAAAACATTAAAATTTTGTTATATGTTTATTGAATTATTTAGAGTTGCAAGATCTATTTTTGAAAGATTTGTGCATGATTGTGGCTTATGCACAAATGCAAAGGTCATTAAAAAAATTCAAACCTTAATTGTCGTCATATGTGTTCGACTTTATTTTAGACCTTTTTTAAAATGGTTATTTGTTACTATTGCAGTTTGTGATGCATTTAACTATGGTTGTTTCCATTAATAGTAGTTGATTTGTAAACTTATGACGACAATACGAATCATCACCGATTCCTCTCAATTCCAACTATGGACGGTCTTAGAATTGTCATTAAAAACATGTTTTAACAATTGTTTTAAGCCCTTCCAACGGTGGTGGTAATGAAACAGAACGATTATTTGTCTTTATATCCAACTTCAAAAATATATATTATCCATATTTAATCCTATACCTACTCATTACGAAAATTCCTCATCAAAATCAGAATATATTTAAACAAATTCATTTATTATTTATATATGTAAAGTTAAATTTACCTCATTTAAACTTGCTCTATATTTTTAACCTTACTCACATGCAAACACCATTTAATACAAATAAATGAAAAATTAAATTCCTCTAAAATCATTGGAAGGTCATGCCAACACTTATCTGAAACAATATCAGCATTTCTAAGAAAATTGAGACCATTTTTGTCTCTAATTAAAATGACAAATTTGCCTCCCTCATATACACCACCTTCACCCGTGTAACTAAAATAACTCACTTATTCTCGCTTAAATCCTTAATCTCATCTTATTTTATGTTTGCCTTCTATTACATCAAATCAAATCACCACCCACGCCAATAGTGACACCTACAAACACTTGAAACCCATCACAAATTCCTGCAAAATACAGCCTCTAGAAACTTCACGTGATACTCAACAAAAACAACGAATACATCCCTAATCACAAATACCATAGCCTTGCAACGAAAAACTTGTAGGTCATGCCTTATTTATAAGGAGGAATGAATTGAACTAAGAATAACGTTTGCAAATTTTTAAAAGAAAAATCTTATTAAATTTTTCAATTGCAGAATATTATTAACATAAAACAATGCACTCAATTAAAGATATACAAATTACAAGAAACCGAGAGATATATATAGAAAGACATCTCAATACAGCAAATTTTATACTTGTTCAATCTATATCAAGTTATATATAGTTGTTTAGCACCAACCAAACTCGGAAGATTATATAAAAGTTTTACAAACAGACAACCAACCGCAGTATTGAAAGTAAACTACATAAAAAATCCAAATCTTGAACTCTACCAACTTTGATTTCACACCTTATAACACCCTGTTACAAAACTAACCTAAAAACCTTGTCCAAAAAGTATACACATATTTGAAAAATGAATATAGAAACAAAAGCAATATACCCTAAAAATAAATAAACTAAAGTAACTACGATTTCTCTTCATATTAAGATGTTGATCTCAATTGTTCAAAGAAATTCAAAAAGACTTTCAACTCTCTTTTAAAAGATAAATTGATTTCAGAAAGAATGGTTGAGTCTTTTGGTTTGAAATGAGAGTTGTGTAGAATCCAATCGTACATTTTTAATGTATTGAAAGACCTTTAATTTAATTAACTAAAAGAGAATCTTCAAATAAGACTGCCAAAAACTACTAGAGTTTTACTGAATTAAAGTTAGATTTTAATATATTAATTTGACTTAGTAGTAAAATTAATTGAAACAACTTATTTTAACTTGTTAAAATACATAATTCAATACAATTTGAGTGATTTTAATTCATTAAAAGCTCTTTTTAACATATTACATTAAAATGATTAGATCAGAATAACTCATAATTTTAATCTATTAAAATGATAATATAATCATTTCGAATATTTCTTACAACTAGACAAAAATATGTTAACGTATTAAAAACATTTAATAAATTAAAAAAACTGCCACCTATAACCAGAAAAAGCGATCATACATTCAGAGAAGCTTTCCAAATATTGCAATGTAAGATGAACCTAAATAAGAGAAAACATACAATGGTTTCCTAATCAAATCAAATTAACCAAACACATATCTAAGTCTTCATGGATTATTGCAAATCTTCAAGGAAAATTATTGGATTCTTCAAATGCTTTAAGCATAGATCCAACAATGCCATTCAAGTATCACTATTAAAAATTCAGCACACTAACCCTCAGTGTCATCAATTCAGCATACTTCATCGCCACAACAAAACTAAATGCGCTGCCCAGTCATGAAAAACACCGCATATATCCGCCCCAAACACAGACCTATATACCGCAGGCCATTGAATTACATAGAATCAAACAAGGACACCTTCCACCGCTGGGTGCCATTGCTGATTTCTTCCTGTTCAAGCCATGCCTAGCAATGTGCTCTGAGTAACAAGAAAAGGCTAGTAGCAGTAGTAGATGGACCTGCTCATAAAACATAATGAACCTACCAGGCGAAGCTTGCAGTGACTTGCCTCATAATGCTCAAAAAAAAGCATAATTATACCATCTGAACTCCGACATCTGTTTAGAGTACATGCACAATCAACTATATACAACAAAGAAGAAAAATAAATAGTCCTGTTTACCTGACATGAATGCCATGGCTTAACAATATATATAACGTTCTTTTACCTGAAATGAAACCTCCTAACACTGTTCACACCTAACTTAGAATGGATAATATGTTTACACACTTGTTTACCCAAAAAATCTATAGTTCGCGGAAGAACTAATGTTGCGGCTGCAGCAACGTCTGAAAGTTCAGAGGTTGTTTGGTTGTTACAGCTCTGGCTCTATAAGCAGCTAGTTAAGTTATGGGGTGAAATTCAAGGGTTGCATGTTCACTCAATTAGTTGTATTAGATTCGAAATCCAAAATATGTCCATCCATTCGGTCCAGAAAACTACTTAGTGACAATCTTAAAATTCGGTTTTCTTCTCTCAATAAGTCCAGCTCTTTCTTTAACTCATCGTTCTGCTCTTCAAATTGAATATTTGATAAAATCTGCGTACGGAGAAGTTCATTTTCCTCCATTAATTGGCCTAGTTTCATCTTGAATTCAGCGTTTTCCTCTTGTAACGTAACATTCTTCTGTCTTATATCATCCTGCTAATCAAAAAAGTTAATGATATGTGGAAAAGAAAAAAACTAAGGGCTAATAATCTATCACCAGACCCAAATGATTAAAGTAGAATAAAATCTCACATCATAAAAGCTCAACTTTGGAGGAGAATCCTCCACAATGAGTTTCTCACACTTGAAATCCTGATCACCACCGAGTTCGTCAGAAAAACTCATAGTTGGGGGGGTATCCTCAACAACCAATACCAGGTTTTCAAGATTCATTTCTTGCTCTCTACGTACTTTGTCATAAATTGTTAAATCCGGGGGAGTATCCTCCACCACCATGAGTTCTTCACCGTTGAACTCTTTATGTCCGCCTACTTCATCAGGAATACTGATAGTTGTGAGGGAACCTTCAACTACCACTACCAGATTTTCAGGATCCATTTCTTGCTCTCCGCGTACTTTGTCGCAGATGATTAAATTTGGGGGAGTGTCCAACACTACCAAGTTCCCGAGATTGATC
Source organism: Vigna angularis (assembly GCF_016808095.1). Taxonomy (NCBI): domain Eukaryota; kingdom Viridiplantae; phylum Streptophyta; class Magnoliopsida; order Fabales; family Fabaceae; genus Vigna; species Vigna angularis. The sequence goes on along the minus strand of NC_068978.1, from coordinate 15,724,207 downwards.
TGCTTTCTACATTTTTCATGACTAGTGCTCGACCTTGTGGGAGTGTCCTCCACTACCTGATTCTCCATATTATCCTCGTCTTCTCTACATACCTCACCGTTGATACTATGCCGAAACCCTGAATCTACATCAGAAACCTGCCAATGCCCAATTATCAATCAGTAGAGAGTACGAAATATGAACATTGAAATAGAAAGTAAAATATAACACCCTAGAAGATAGATAAATATTTTAAATTCAATCTAAACATGTGAACGTTTTTATTAATATTTAAAATTCAAACTAAAACCATGTAAATTAAAGTTTGGCTCGAAAAATAAGATCGTCCTACGTCAACCTAAACCGTGAATGGTACGTCAGCTTGCTGTGGCAAACGTGAATGGTAAGTCAGCTTGCTGTGGCAGGTGGCTTGCACTAACCTTACAATGGAGCAAACTGCTAACCCTAAACTTTTAGGAGCAGGAGGATCACCAGCAGTTCAAACAAAAACTGCAGGCTCCTGCAGTTAAAACAAAATCAAATGGCCCAAAGATGTTGAAAATACATTTGTTTCATTATTTAGTGCAAATAAATAAGTTTTTTATGGTGAGCATTTTCTGCATTTGAAAGTTCAATTGCAATAACCCTGAGCCAAACTCACATGTACCAGAAATAAAAATAAATATCATAACTCACGCTAGATGGAGTGCATGTCGAACGGCTTTCTGCACTTCGAAGCTCTTTGTTGTCACCTATCAACTCCAGTGCTTCTTTAATTATCTCTATTTGCAACTCTCCAGAAGTAGGTTGAAGCTTCCATATTACCTGCACATTAGACAAAAGGAACTATAAGTTTATAACCCGTTTTCTTTCCTCCACTTTTTTAATCAGGGCATCGATGATACAAATAGAACCAACGTCACTGTCTTCAATTCAAACACCAAAATCATGCATATTCATACTAAATCATAAATGACAGATGAAGAGAGATGCTCCAATACTTCAACCATTAACTGTGTGTTTGAATTGCTGTTACGAATGACCAAACATCCATTTTCACTTTAGTAAGCAACAACGTTAATGAATTGAAAACAAAAATGTAGGTTACTTTCAAAGGAACTATAACCCAAACACTCAACAAATAATCAAATAAGGACTTGATATAACTCAAAAATGACAGCGCGTCAAGACAGACGTAAGTTTTCTCAACCTTCTATGTTATATAAGGAGTCGGTAATGAAACTCAACACTCAACAGATTTGTAAGCAAGTTTCTAAGTTACCTGATCATCATCCAGCTCTTTAAACCATGAAGTACCCTGTTGTCTTTGGTTAGATTTAATATTATCCCATCGACACATGCGAGGAAAGGTGATATCATGCTCTTGCAGTTGTGGCCTGGCTGCTACGTCAAAATGTTCATAGGACCATGTCTGCTAGCCATAGACCAAAAAAATTAAACTTGAATTCCATCAAATAAGCATACATAAATGAGATTTTACAAGTACTGATCTGGACATCTTTTCCAACCAAAAACTAATGCATACTCATGGTCTTAAAAGCTAGAAAAAAGATTGCGTCATTGGCCCATGATACATAAATTTTAAAATGCATATAGCTTCTATGTACTATCTAAATACGAAAAGAAGAGAAGAAAACACTGAAATATGAAATCACCATATCTCCATTTTACTAACCTCCAACTATAATTCAGTTCTTTTTTGGACTAAATTGATACTAACTAAATACTTGGAGGACTACAATTCCATCTCTCGAATGAAATTTTGCAAATATAGACGACCAAAATATCAATTACTCAATAAATTAAAAAATGAAAATTAGCCACACCTCATAGATATGATCAAAAGAAAAACATTTACAAATCATTATTTAAAGCATTTTATTGTTAACAAGATTTTAAATCGTGGTTGTAGTAGCAATTCTTTTTATTGTATAAAACTACATAAAATTGCAAACTCCCAAAAACATTGACTTTGCGACCGCAATTTTAGTATGTTTATTACTTGCGTGTTTCTTTTCACATTTAACATGTAATTTTTAATTTATTTCACGTTTACTTAAGAGCTAATGGTTATAGCTTCTCAAGCAAAAGTTCTTACTTTCAAACACGAAGTACTTCAAATCTCGAAAAACCAATTAGCTTGTCCACAAATATATCACATTTTAATGTTAAGTACCAACACGAACTAAATACCTTGTAGCTAATATTCTTCACATCAAATTATGACATTGTGAAACAAACTTACTTGAAGAAAGATAAGACAACCTCCCACATACTTGACATTCTGCTCCTTTCTCTTGTCCAGCCACTGACACAAATCATCAATAACAGCAGCGCCCCAAGAAAACCCTGAAACCTCCCCCAAATCCCCGAGAAACCGCAAGAACTGCGAGTCCACCTTCCCGTCGTTCGAAGCAAGAAACGTTCCAATTGTGTAGAGCAAAAAGCTCCGCACAAAATCATCACTCACAGCATCCCCAATTGAATCGAGCCTATTCTCGAGAAAACTCATGGCCACCTTCCTCTTCACTTTCGTTGCTCCGTACGACTCTTCCAAATCGGACAAGGGTTCCTGTTCTGTCAAGTTCACGGGGTTACCGGTCACCGGAAGGCCCAGGATCAGCGCTGCGTCCAGCAGCGTCATTCGGATTTCGCCGCCGGAGCGTAGCACGAACGCGCGGCTCCCGCTGCTCCACGCCTCCATTAGCTCTGTGAGAAACACCTTGTTCAGGCAGTGGTTTGGAACGGATAGAAGGTTCCCGAAGCCGGTTCGCGAAATAGCGGATCTCTGCTCCGGTGTGAGCAGCTGCACGCGCTTCGCGAACGACCTCAGCGAAAATCGAGTGCTGAAAGGCTTCTTCTGAAAGTGAGCGCGAAATTGAACATAAATTCAAATTCAAATTCAAATTGAAAGTGGAATTTGTCCGTTCTTACCGGCTCTGGAGCCTGTACGAGGCCGATGGCGGAAAGTCTGGTGGATTTTCTCATCGGAGAACCAATATTCCAACAAGGGCAACGGCGAAGGAGATGGCCACAGCGACAGCCACGGAGGCGGCGACGGTGACAGCGACGAAAATAACAATAGGGAGAGCGACAGCAAAAGCGACGGCGACGGAGAAGAGAAGTGCTGAAAAGAAATTATTGAAAATGAATGCATAGAGATAAGGGGGAAGAGCGAGCAGGCGAACTAGCCCAGCACTACTTGCAGTGACAAGCTTCCCCAAGAAGCTTCAAAAATAAGATCAGGCGCCAAAATAAATATAAAAAATATATTAATATTTCTCTCTCTCCTTGCGGCTCCACCAAAATATTACTTTATTTTCATTTATAAAATTATCAATAAAAAAGGTTAGCAATGAATAATTTAAAAATTTACTCTAAAAGCTTGATACATTAATGTTTTTTCTCTCTTACTTGTTGTACAAATAAAGTGTTAAATGTTATCATATATTATTGTATAAGTGTTAATTGTTATGTTTTTTAAGTTTCTTTAAAGATCTTATCCAATATTGTTGTAATATACGATAACCGGTAAGTATTGAGTTTTATTTAAATATAAATTTAAATAAATAGAAATTTAGATTTGCTTTATTTTTATTTTAATAAGGATTTTAGTTTTTTTTTAGTGAATTCAAATTTTCCAAATTCTATAAGATTAGGAGAAAAAACAGATTATTAAAGTTTTATTAGTTCATGTTCCTCAAATATTCAATAAGAAGTATAGTTAGTGAATCATAATTGAAATTTTAGTAACTGATTCAATTTCTATTAAGTAGGGGTGGGCAAACTGCACTATTTGCACTGCACTATAAATCTATTACAATTAACTATAAAATAGTTTAAAAAAACTGAACTGCACTAGAAAATAGTTCACAAAAACTGAACTAAACTACTTTTTAGTTCAGTTAACTACAAAACAATTCAGTTAACTATAATGCACCTTTTTCTAATAAATAAATGTAGTTTTGCACTAGTACAACTGTCAATGGCTAATCATCGATAGAGTTAAAAGAATTAGTTCAATTTGATTTTTTTTTAATAATTACAAACGAATAAATTAATATTCAATAACATCACAGCATTTAAAAAAATTAAATTATAAATCTATATAATTAGAATTAGTAAATAATTATAATAAAAAATTTAAAAAAATTAATGAAATATTATTGGTACTATTTTATCATATTATTAAAATTAAATTAATAACTATAATTATTTATCATTACTATTTATTATTAATTTTAAAATATAAAATGTCTAAAATTTGATTCTCATATTAAATATAGTTTAATTTAATAATATAAATTTGTTTATATATTATTTTATATAGATTAAAAACTTAATCTCTAAAAAATATTTCTGTTTATCTCTGTTTTGCGTTATTCGAAATATTTTTATTTTGACAATTATCTAGTTTAATATAAAAACTCTCATCTTTCTTCTCTTCTCACCTTTTTCTGAATTCTCATATATATATATATATATATATAATATTATATTTTATAATTATTTACATAAGTACTTTTATCTTTTTATTTTTACAATTATAGTTAATTTTATTAAGTTATAAAAATAATTACCAGTTTTTGAAATATAATTACAATATAATAAAATTTAGTTTTTTTTAAAATAGATAATTATTTTAGTATAAATTTAATAATATCATTTTATTTTAATAATTATTATAATAATAGTTAACTTTTTAAGAACAACTAATTAATACAAAAATTAATACAAAAATTATTTATCATTACTATAATTATTTATCATTACAATTTAATTATGTTGTGGATTGTCTAAACTTAAGAACAACTAATTAATACAAAAATTAACTAAATAAAAAATCCCCAATTAAGGTAAGATGCTAAAATTAAATCAGAAATAAAAACTTATAAGTTTAATATGAGAAAATTAAATCTAAAATTGTAATAATAGAACGTCAACATGACCATCAACAAAAAATATTTATAACCATAGTGAATCGATGATTGAAAAAAAAAATGATAGAAAAAGACTTTACCACAAAGCATGGTAGAAGATAAACATAAAAGAGATAGTTTATGCAGTTAACTGCACTGTAACTATAAAGGTTCAGTTTTTTAAAACTGAACCACAACATGGTATAATTTAGTTATTAGTAAAAATAGTTTAGTTTTTATAGTTTAATATAGTATAGATAATCTATAGTTTAGTGCAGTTAATTTCTTTTTCTTTCCCTTTTAGGCAATTGGTTAAGAAAGAGTAATGTTGATATGGGGTTTGATTTTCTAAATCTATTTAATTTTTCGTTGGTTTTTGGAAGTTTCAAGAGAAAGCCTAAACTTGTAATCAGGGTAGTTGATGTTTATATCAGTATATTTTAAATGGTTGAAAAAAATGGTATTTTAGATTGTTATATGTATGAAAGAAATATATTTATAATTACTTTTATTATAACTTTGGTGTAGTTTTTATGTTGTGTATTTTTTTATTTTATTTTATTTTAATAAATTTTTATATAATAACAAATTATTGATGGTGATGAGTGCATATTTTGTTCATATTTATGCTTTAAAATTTAAAATTTTGATGAAATTTTTGTACTTAAATGGTTGATTTAAAGTAAACTTGTGACAATTGGATTTATCGGGTTTGGAAATTAAAGATACTTAAAATGTGATTTTTAGTTGTATAAATTATTTTGGACATTCTAATGTTTATTTGTGCAACTGAAGTTAGAATTTATTCATTTAAAGTGCAATTAGAGGAAATTTCAGGGGCTTTTCTATAATTTTGAAAATTTAAGAAGGACAAATAAAATTTCAAAGACAATTCAGTTGATATTTAAAGATAATTAATTTAATTTGAAAATATCAACAACAAATATCTACTAAATATTCTTAAAAACTGATTAAATCTATTGAATATTTGAAAGATATAAGATAAAAGATTTTATCAACAGAAATCATAATTCATTCATTCACTCCACTGGAAGCAATCATCCACCACTCATCTTACTTTTATTTTACCATGTATTTTACTCCATTCATGGAGGGTTAAGCAGCTAAGACTATTCCACTGTAATTTCATTATGGATTCTGAGGTTAAGTTGAATTCATGTATTTGTTTCTTTTGATTATTAATTTGAGTTATGCATCTTTTATGCCTTTCATCTCTCAATTAAGTTATAAGTAATGATTTTTGCATCATAAGGTGTTTGAATCTACATGCATATTTATCATATGAGTTTAAGGATTTCTAGGTATGATTGAGAGTGTACTTTAATTGAATTTAGAAACTTTCATGTGATTAAAAGTGTTTTTACTATTAATTGAGAATGTACTTTGTTTGGTGGCAAGAATTTCAACTATAATTAAGTGAGAATTTACTTGGATTAATTAACTTTTAATTTTGTTAGGAGATTTAAAGAATATACATGATTAAACACAATAAGATTTGATTAACAATGTACTTTAGTTGAATTCATTGTGAATAATCTAGAAAGGTCTTGCAGATTGAGAATCTACTTTGGTCAATTGTATGATCGCTCTCAAGTTAATTAAGAATGTACTTTAATTAATTTGAAACCCGAACAATAATCAATTGAACAATGATTTGTGAAAAACCAATGAGGAACATATATTGGAAAAGCAGTGGAATTAGTCTATTTCATTATAATTGTTTTTAAGTTTCTCATTTGTTTTTCAATTAAACTCACAACATTCTTCAACATTAAATTCATTAGGATAGATTTTCATTCTTATTTTTAAAGCATTTCACAACATTTACTAACCTTTTGAGGGTCTTCATAAGAGTCAAGTATTGAAAAGAAATTCTGTATTCGTTGGGAAACAACTCAGAGTTACTTTAACACTATCTACTTTCTTGACTACTAACTTGATAATACTATATTTGCCTTGTAAAGTAATATTAATTTGATAGCTTCAACGACAGCGTATCAAATTTGGTTTCATTGCCAAGGAATATAATTTGTATTTTGAATATTTTGATTCTTATTTTTATTTATTTTCTCCTAACACATATACATTTAATTTAATTTAGTTTGAGTTCTTTTGTAGTCTTTAGTTATTCTTATTGTTAGCAAAATCTTTGTTCTTGTTTTAATTAAGAATTGTTTTTAGAAGTATTTGAGGCTAGTTTGAAAATACTCTCTGACTAGGAAAGACTTGGTAATTAAGTGGTCCATTGTGATGCACCTCTCTTTTCTAGGAGTGGACCCAACAAAGTCTTACTCCCTTCCTCTCTTTCTTCAGAGAGGACCTAACAAAGTCTTACTCCCTTCAACAATGAACAACTTAAATATCAAGTCCTTCCTAACCAGGGTATTTTCAAACTAGCCTCAAATACTTCTCAAGAGAAATTCTTAATTAAAACAAGAACAAAGATTTTGCTAACAATAAGAATAACTAAAGACTACAAAAGAACTCAAATTAAATTAAATGTATAAGCGTTAGGAGAAAATAAATAAAAATAAGAATCAAAATATTTAAAATACTAACTGTATTCCCCGACAACGGCGCCAAATTTGATACGTTGTCGTTAAAGCTATCAAATTAATGCTACTTTATAAGACAACTTCGGTATTGCCAAGTTAGTAGTCAAGAAAGTATATAGGGTTAAAGTAACCCTGAGTTGTTTCCCAACGAATACGAAATTGTTTTTCAATTCTTGACTCTTATGAAGACCCTCAAAAGGTTAGTAAATGTTGTGGAACGCTTTAAAAATAAGAATGAAAAATTATCCTAATGAATTTAATGTTGAAGAATGTCGTGAGTTTAATTGAAAAACAAATGAGAAACTTAGAAACAATTATAATGAAATAGGCTAATTACACTATTTTTCAAGATAGATTCATCATCGGTTTTCCACAAATCATTGTTCAATTGATTATTGTTCGGGGTATCAAATTAATTAAATTACATTCTTAATTAACTTGAGAGCGATCATACAATTAACCAAAGTAGATTCTCAATCAAATGCAAGACATTTCTAGATTATTCATATTTAATTCAACCAAAGTACATTTTCAATCCAATCCTATTGTGTTTAATCATGTATATTCTTAAATCTCCTAACCAAATGAAAAGTTAATTAATCAAAGTAAATTTTCAATTAATTATAGTTTAAATTCTTACTAGAAATCAAAGTACATTCTTATAATTAGTAGCAAAAACATGTTTAATCAAATGAAAGTTCCTAAATTCAATCAAACTACATTCTCAAACTACATTCTCAATCAAACATAGAAATCCTTGAACTCATATGATCAATATGCATGTAGATTCAAACACCTTATGATGCAAAAATCATTATTTATAACTTGATTGAGAGATGAAAGGAATAGAAGAAACATAACTCAAATCAATAATCAAAAGAAACAAATACATTAATTCAACTTAACCTCAAGATCCATAATGAAATTACAGTGGAATAGCCCTAGAAGCTTAGTCTTCCATGGATGGAGTAGAATACATGGTAAAATAAAAGTGAGAGGAGTGGTGGATGATTGCTTCTAGTGGAGGAATTTGAGCGAATGAATGAGTTATGATTTTTTCCTCTCTAGGTCTCTTTATATAAGTTTGATTGGGTCTTGACTCGGAATATTCGGTTGATAAGATCTTTTATCTTATATCTTATATATTTCAAATATTTAACTGACTTAATCAATTTTTAAGAATATTTGATAGATATTTCTTGTTGATATTTTCAAATTAAATTAATTATCTTTAAATATTAATTGAATTGTCTCTGAAATTTCATTTATGTCCTTCTTAATCTTTCAAAATTATAGAAAAACCCTTTAAATTTCCTCTAATTGCCCTTTAAATGAATAAAATTATATCTTCAGTTACACAAATAAATATTAGAATATTCGACATAATTTATGCACTTAAAAATCACATTTTAAGCATATTGATTTCTCAAACCCAATAAATCTAATTGTTACAAATTTACTTTAAATCAACTATTTAAATACAGGAATCTCATTAAAAATTTAAATTTTAAAACATAAATATAGATATAAATATGGACTGATCAATTAGGTTTTGAAAGTTTAACATAATTAAAATGTTAAAGTTTATAATAATATTTAATATGATTTTAATAAGTTAATTGGAATGGTTTTAATAAGTTATTTGGAATTTACTTTTTGCTAAGACGAGGATTTAAATGATTTCTAAGAAATGTTGTATAATTGGATTCATTGTAATTTCTTTTAAATTTTTTAAAAATAGGTGTTTTCAAATTGAATATCAGTAACTTGCTTCCCAAACAAGTTCTAAATTGTGTTTTATAGCTCAAATTTTATTCTAGTGGTGGCTAAATTTTTTTAAAGTTGCTAGAAAAATTTAACATTTTGAGAATAGGTAGATTAGGTATTAAGGATACAACTCAATATTACAATATATATTACAATATAGTAATATTATGTAAATTTACATAATTAGTTAGATACGTTGATATAAATATAATGTGTTTACAGTTTATTATATATATATATATATATATATATATATATATATATATATATATATATATATATATATATATATATATATATATATATATATATATATATATATATATATATATATATGAGGTTTGCTAATGTAACCTCTTAAATTGTATCAAATTTTAGTTAACAAAAATACTCTCATATATTAGGATTTCTAAGTTTTAAGGTGAAGAATATTTAAATAATTTCTGATTTTTTTATTTTAAATTAAAAATAAAACTTGTTAAAATACTCCTCTGTTTAAAATGTTTTTTTTTGAATAAAATTTTTTTTGTCAACTAAAATTTGATATAAAGATAAGTTAACAAAACTCATATATATATATATATATATATATATATAATAGGTATTTATTTATATATTAATATACTAGCTAATATACTCATAGTAAATTTGGGACATTATAATATTATTATCTTACCATTTATTATATTTTATTAATTTAATTTATTTTCTAGAGAAAGCTTAGTTAGGTTTAATATGAAAAAAAATATTTCATTTTATATATATAATACTTACATATAAATAGAACAAATTTTTGTATATATATATATATATATATATATATATATATATATATATATATATATATATATATATATATATAATATGTATTATGTATATTGTAGTTTTTTATTTACCATATTTATATTTAAAATTATTTTGACACATAAATTTAAATTAAGTTATTTATTTTAATGTTAGATTAAATAATAACTATTTAATTATTTTTTAGGATATTAAAGATAATTTAAAATCTTATATAATTTTTTATAATATAAAATATACCTATATGAATAAAATATAAAAAATATTAATTTAGTTAAAATTTACCTTTAACCATTTTCATAATCTATTAAGAAATAGAAGTTAAAGTTTAGAAAGTTATATATAATGTTGATGAAAAACGATAACATTCATTTTAGGAACATAAAACTAATAAAGTAAAATATTTAATAATAATATTCAAAACAGATAATTCAGAATATAAAATATACTAATATAGTCCTATTAAAATAAAAGACTGTGAAAATATGACATTTATATAATTATACTAAACTAACAAAGGCTTTATACCAAAACTAATCACTTATATTTCCAAAGTATTTTCCTAACTCTAATTGTTTGTTCATCATCCACTTTATTTATTCACGGTGATAAGATTATTATTATTATAGAAGAAGGAGACAAACACATACAAGACAAACAATTTGTAATGTCAAGCTCTATTGCTAAATATTTATAATCTTTGTGGTTTAACATGGCTTAGTTTATTTTCATTTGAATAAACAATTGTATGTCACTATGAAACATATATACGTGAATATATAAGATGGTTTTGGCATAAATAATTAAAGTATATATATATATATATATATATATATGCATTAAATTTATTACCAATGAGAAGCATTGATGCTTTAAAGAGATTTTTTGATCATGATGCACTTGAATACTTGAAGAAATATCTACATACATTGTTAAAAGTATTCTTTGTAGAAACAATTGTATTAGGCTTTAACTTTTAATTGTAATCATTTAGATGTCATGTAACTTCTTTTAAGCATAGTTTTCTCTCGGCAATAATTGATTTCATGGAGATAATCGATTATCATTAGTAAAATTAAGAAAGGCTTTGTCTCTGCAATAATCGATTATCTCTGAAAGTTATAATTGTCCAGGGTTCGACAATAATTGATTATCACTGAGGATAATCGATTATCACGTTTTTCAAAACCCATAATGGTCTAAAATAATCAATTATTACTCTTGATAATTGATTATATCTAGCAGTTGGGAGTTTCCTTTTCATTATGAATAGCAGTCTCCCAAACCTTTTGAAGGTTACCTAAACTATTGAGAGTACATAATTGGGTCTGAGGAAGCTCTTGTGTTTAAGTGATTGCTTGATTAAGGTCTTGAAGAAGGAGACACTTGTTTTTAGTGTATCTAAAGGTGCAAGCGGTTCTCTACCAAGTTTCTCTTCATGCCCTCGTGTGTCGAAAGAAGGTGTTTTCTTATTGTTTAATTGTTCATTCATCTTGTAACATCAAACTGAATTTAGTGAAAGGTTAATCACTCTTTTATACTGATTAACAACTAGACGTATAATCTTTTGATTCAAACTAGTACAAAAATCCTCTGTGTCATTTTCTTCATCCCTTAATCTCTTTACTTTAATCTGTTCGAAGAAAATTTAAAAGAGAATACGAGAATTTTTAGTAGAACCAATCCACCCCTCCCCTCTTGGTTTTGTGTTTGTTTACATGCTCTTAAACATTTCACTGCGATATCAATTCCAACAAAATCATATTCATGCATAGTGTAGTTTTTTGTTCCTTTTGAGTTGTAGTGCAAGTCACTCATTCCCTTACTCTTTACATGGATGTATAGGGTAGGTGCAGATTTATTTTATATTCGATGCAGGTTTATATTATAGTGTAGGCGTAGGTCTATTATATATGGTGTAGTTCCGTCTATTTTCTTCATTAGTGGTTCAGATTTTTCCCTATTATATGCGGTGCAGTTTTCAATTTATATGTCTCTCATCATGTCCTTGTTATGTGCAATGCAGACATTGATTTTCTTTAAACTATTTTTGTGCAAGTGGTGCAATGGTTTTGTGATGTTTGCTTCCATTCCGTGATACTTACGGTTTTTCTTTTAGGCAATTAGCAATTATCTATGGTTATGCAATGCATGTCTCTTGTCTCACGTTGGGCCCTTTCTTAATTGATCGTGATGTGTGTCTTTTTTTAGAGATGCATGCTTGGTCCACGTGGGTTCTCATCCTATTGGACTCAATTCAACGTTGTTTTGTTTTTTTTTTCATACAATTAAGTTATTGTTCCTATTTTAAATTAAGTTGTCGTTGTTGTTTAATTCAGTGTGAGTCCAAAATTTTGCTATTTTGTATGGATGTGTTGTCATGCTAATTTTTTGTTGTGGCTGAATTGTTTGTTTATGTTATGAAGCTATTTTTTTTTTGTTTGTTGGTTGTTTTGTCTCACTATCTCAATTGTTAACGGGAGACAAGTTTGATTTCTATGTATTTTTTCTGTAACTTATAAATCTGAGTTTTGTCTTTTTGCCTGAGGCTTTGGTAAGTCAGGAAAGAAAGAGGTTCAAGTTCTTTTCCTTTCCGCTTGAGACTTTGGTAAGTCGAGGGAAAGGGAGAAGCGTTTTGTTCGTAAGACTTTGGCTTGAGCTGAGTATAGTGCTCTGTTAATGAGTAATTGGTAAGCAAACAAAGGTTTCACTTGTAAGACTTATGGGAAGTAGGAGAAACGGGTTATGGTTGGGATGCTTTGATAAACAGGCAGGATGACTCTAACCAGGTTTCTTTGATAAGCATGACTGCTTTGTTAAGCATGTTGTGTGTTAGTAGGTTACGGGAGAATGACACATTGTTTGGTATCACTTGAAAGTGATGTAGTTTCGTGTGATGTTGTTTAGTATCACTTGGTGGTAATGCATTATTGCTTTTCATGAATGTGATGTGATTTCATGGATTGGAATGAATGATTTAAATAGTGTGGGCAAGTAAGTACGATTGTGGTTTATTATCTTATATTATTTTATGGTTAACTCACCTTTACTCGTTTGTGTTTGTATGATGATCGTATAACTCGTTTTTTTATTATATATTGTATTGTTTAGAACAAAGATATGCATGGAGAAAATCTCATGGGGATTCTTGAAATATATTTGAGATAATAATATAGTTTAATTTGGAAATTTTTGAACATTATCATAATATGTAATTGGATTATTTGTTATTTTTGAATGGTTTTAATTATTTTCACGATAATGAAATCAAATTTTTAATGTTTCATTATTTTGTGATGGTATCATAAGTCATTTTTTTCTTAAGTTAATTTATTATACGTGACGTTTTGAAGAGAGTGTTATATTTTATGCAATTCTAATACTATTATAATTATAATATATAGTATTTATGAAAGTTGCAATTTTGTTTTACAAAATATTATATATAAAATGACAATTTGGATACTCAAGACAACCCTTGAAATTTGAAAGAAAAGTTTTGATATGGACTAGGTGAAATTAGACACTTTGATAAGAAGAATTAGATAAGTTTAGGAATTGAAAAGATATTAAAGAGCTATAATATAACATAGTGGTATGATTAGTAGGGTAGGTGAAAATTATTGTGATTAGTACGTAATCACCAAATTAAGTTTCTAATTTATTTCAATATTGTTTTTATTCATATAGGTGAACTTGACAATACTTGTGGTTATTAAAATGGGAAATGTTAGTAGATGGATTGGTGCAAAGAATTTAAAAATAAATAAATTACTGTATATGGGAAAATGTTTAGATTTTATAAAAAAACTAGATGTATTATTTTATTTTACTTTATTTGTTTGAAAATACATAATTGTTACAAATGTTATTTAGTATGATTGTGATGTTTTACGTTGTCGTAGTGTTTTCACATGATGTTGTGATGTTGGAATGCATTGCCAATGTGTTACTATATGTTTTCATGCTATTTTGTATGATTCTTTGTTGTTTGAGTATGTTGTCATGCTATTTTATATAGTGTCATGTTGTTTGTGATGTTAGTTGAGTTGTTTGTGATGATTGTGGAATTGTATGTCTTGTTGGTCGTATTATTATGTTTTGTTGCCAAGTTGTATGGTTGGTTAATCGATGTTATGTTTTAACAATGTTGTGTTGTTGGTTTTTAGTTGTGCTTATTGATGTGACTCATTATCTTAATATGGTATTGAAAGATGAGTTTGTTTATTATGCCTTCTTTCCATAACTTGTAAAATCGGGTTTTGTACCTTTTCACTTGAAGCTTTGGTAAGCTGAGGAAAAGGAGGAGGTTCGAGTGTTGTTCTTTTCTGCTTGAGGCTTTGGTAAGTCAGGGGAGAGGAGGGTTGTTTCGCCCATAAGGCTTTGGCTTGAGCTGAGTATAGTGTTCTATCAGTGAGTCTTTGGTAAGCATATAGAGATTTTACTCATCAGACTTTTAGGAAGCAGAGAAAGCAGGTTTTGGTGCATGATGCTTTAGTAAGCAAGATATGATGACTTAGACTACCTGACTTTGGTAAGCAAGTTTATGTGATGGTAGATTACGAGAAAATAACATATTGTTGGTATTACTTGGTGGCGAATGTGGTTTAACTTCATGGTTTAAAATTAATGTTTTTTTAGCAATGTGGGTAAATATAGTTTATTGTATGTTATCTTGTATTGTTTTCTGGTTAGCTCACTTTTGTTTGTTTGTGTTTGTACGATGATCGTATAACTCATGTAGTTATATAGGAGCAAATGGTGTTATAAATGATACTAGTGATGTTTATAGTGAGGAGACTCGTGAGAAAATCTTATGGAAATTTTCTAAATGTATTTGAGACGATTATTTATTTTAAAATATAATTTTCGAACAATATCTTAAGTTTCCTAATCAAAATAATGTTTATTTATGCATGGTTTTAATTTCCTTCATGATAATTAAATAAAGTTTTTAAAGTTCACCATTTCATAATGGTATCAAAGGTTGTATTTTCTTAAGTTAATGAATGTTTACAAACTACATGTGACATCCTAAAAGGAGTGTTACAGGAATCACAAGTGGAGTTCTCCTTATGACTTGTCACCAATAATGGTTGGGAAATGTACCACCTCAATCGACAATAATAGGACATACAGTTAAACTATCTTGGTTAAATAATATATTCCAAGAATTGTCGGATGACATAACAAATGTTATTATTGCTCAACATGTATGAGCACACATCTTAATGTTGAATAGAAGTTTATTAATGCCAAATACATTTGCTAGTAGGATACATTTAATGTATTTATTACTACTAACAAACTTGAACTCTATGTCCAACTTTAGTTAGAGTTTTGTAGTCTTGGCATGTATGTATCGTTCACTAGATCACAAAGTTAACTTTAATCAAGACAATATAAGAGGAAACATGCTTCTTTTGTAGTTTTAGGCTTAGAAAAGAATTGCATGCATATCTTCACCAACTGAGTATTTAAGTAATGAAGATATTGCTCCAAGCGTTAGTTTCCCCTTAGCATAAAGGTATAATTTTCTTTTCATGTGAACTCTTTGAAAATATACTTGTTAACAGAATTATATTCACTTCATTGAAAATATGCAACTATGTTTATGTTTGGTGGTCTCAGACGACTCATATAACCATAAAAAGTTCTACTACAATTAGTCAATTTTGTCGGACTTTTGATTAATTACTTACTAAACAAGTACTACATAATACAAGTAACATATCATTTTATTTTCTTTTTAATTTATTTTTCATATTAAATACATTTTAATCCACTTGGTTACAATTTTGTGGACTCCTTATAGGCATGATGGAGTAAGTTGGTTAATTATTATTGATATCTCTCATATGTTCGACAACAATTCCTCTAATTTGGTCTACAATAGTTGAATTTCAATATGCCAATTGGATAGTGCGACAATTTAGGTCTAGACAAAATATTTCGTTCAAGCCAATAAACCTCGATCAGACACATAAAGACGATATGAGAGGAAGAAATGGTAGATATTTGCCAGACTACCAAGAACGATGGATAACAATGTGAAATAATCAAAATAATCGTGTCATTCAAGGAACTTCGTTGAACAGAAATGGCCATTTATACACCATATATGTAGTGGTACAACCACACTATATGCTACATATCACATTCTCTAAATATTTCGACAACAAGATCAACTTATTTTTATTTAATTATTTTGTTATGAACCATATTTGTTGATCTTAACTAAACCATTATTTATGTAACAGTATGATATCCCACATGAGCCTCTTCAACCTCCTATACGCCATGTTGGGTCTTCTTCGGATTTTCTTTATCATCCACATTAATCTTTCAGTCAATCTAGTTGGGACCAAACTAATATGTTAGGATATGTGAACCATCGACCTAACATCCCATCTTACTCCCTATACAAACAAGTCTCTTTTACACGATTTTTCCACCTCACTCAACCTTTGTTGCAAGACCATCACATATGTTTTCCACCTCCACCATGACACTACCACTTTTGTATAATCCAAGTTCTTTACCAATGTCTTTTTATGCCCCAAGAATGCCTTTTCAAATATCACTAGATATTGTTCAATTTTCTGAAACTGAATAGTGACGTAAACAACAACTCATTCCAAATAACAAGATCAAAGACGACCAAGGAGACTAAGAAGAAAACTTACATGTGGGACTGATAGTCGTAGATAAATGTATGAAAGCATTATTCAATATAAATTTTATTCTATCAATTTTAGTAGAATAGTATTTTTTTCAATTTTACTATTTTCTTTGTTTATCAACTTTTATTCACTTTAAAATTACATAAATTAAATTTCTTCAACAATAAACATTAATTTAATAACTAAATTAATTACTCATACACCAACCTAACACCACGTACCAATAAATTTAAAAAAAAAATACCAAAGCTAAAGTTGTCAGAGTCGTTCACGACTGCTTCACATTTTTTTTTCACAAAAGTCATGCCCCTTAAGCACGATTTCTAATTTACAAAACCCAATTGAATTCATGAGCACTAAGCACAACTTCTTTATTAGCAACAATACATGGAATTCAATCAAGAGGAACATTGGAAGTCATCATGAATGTACACGACTTCAATACTATTCAAATTAAGCCAAAGTCATGCTACTCGAACATGACTTCTACTTTTCATAAATTTAACCCAAAGTCATGCGACTTGGACACAATTTCAAGGGTGAAGTCGTTTGGTTGACACATGACTTAGTCTATGACTCATAATGAATTCAAAATCCTTGTCGTAATTTTTGCCTAAAATTGCACTAGAAGTGTAAAAAATCTTGAGATAACCTCAAATCCATTAAGATAACATCGTTAAGATCAATCATCACATCTAAAATATTATTTGCTTTAGAATCAAAAGTCCGGTAGTAGTTTTGTCCTAAAAGGCACTCGAAAGATCGAAAAAGAAAAATATATTTAAATTGTCATTGGTCTCAACACAATTGATGTGAGACTAATGGGTGCATCAGAACAAGTATTCCAGTTGAAATATAAGAAGAATGAGGATTTGGCTTTGGAACCACTTTTCCATTCCTTTGGAATACGAGAGTTTGTCTTTGGAACTTCATTTTCATTCCACAAACAAAGCTACTATTCCGACCTCAAGTATGTTGAGATAACATCACTAAGGTTAATCAGGGTAAAAGAAAGATTGACAAAATCTATGTTGAGTATGTTTCCATAACAACTTAACGAGTTACAAGGCCAAAAAAAACTAACAGATTTTATATCTATTAACAATAAGATGTGAAATACGTAATCTATTAAGAAATAAAATATGTATGCCGGGACAAGCAATCTCGTAGTATAAGAGTTGATCACGTGGAGAATGTACAACTTTGTTAAGCAATAATCATTCTTACCAAGTTTCAGTTCCTCCAAGCTTTCTTCAAGATAGGATGCTTCTAATGTTCCATTGTATGCATCACAGTACGCTTTACAACACGCTGTTTCCACCTTAACTCTGATCCCTCAAATGCATCCACCATATGTAAAAGTTTGATTCAAGTTAACTGCATAGTGAATGTCTGTATAGAACCAAGGTCTATGTGTAAGACTAAAATTCTATGAAAAAGAAATGCAGAGACAGATAGTTAGCTCTTTGTTTTACCAGAGAACAATTCAGTAAGAGTATCCCAGTTGGCTAGAACTTGAGTGGACCTAAATATCCAGCAATTAGTTAGTAGTTCCAAAATATCTGGTTCCTTCTGTAATGTTTCTTGAGATACTTTTGTATCAAAGCACGGTAAGTCCATTTCCTTTGTGTTTTAAACTCCAAAAATGCTTCAGAACTCATTTGAAAGTCCCCTTTACCTAAGGCCTCATACACAAACCGATCTGTTAACAACATTGGAGAATCATCCGCGTTCATTTTGTTTAGAACAAAGTCCAAGTTCCTTCCAAGCCTTCTCTCCAAGTATGCATCAACTACACACCCAAAAGTCACTAGATCAGGAATGACCTTCTCACGTTCCATATGTTCAATGCTAAGGTGAAGATCCCAGAACAAAGCCATTCTTGAGAAGGCTAAAGCACGAATATTAAAGGTTGTAATATCAGGACGGAACCCGGATTCCAACATTTGCAGAAATTCTTTCTGCAAGCTTTTCATCTTGAAATTTGCAGCATAAGAAAGTAACAAAAGGTTCCATAGAAGATTTCCGACATCTTTCCTACCTAGACCAACATCTCTTAGGAACTCACCCAATTCATAGAATTGTCTGTCCCTTGTATATGCAGAGGCCATTGCCCGAATCACTTCCCTCTCTATCATAAATCTCGATTTCTTTAGGCGGCCATAAGCATTCTCCATGTCTTTCAAAGAACCAAAAATACTATAATACAAAACAAAAGCATTAGCAGTTTTAGAAGAGATATGAACACCTCTTGAAGCCATTTCCTTTGCCATATCTTCCATTAACTCAAGCTGTCCTTCTCTTCCAAAACAAGAAATAGCCAACGAGTAAACATTAGGTAATATACTGAAATTCCTCATATCCACATAGCGTAGAATATTGACCACTTCATCGAATTTTCCATGTTTTGCATAAGCATCAAATAGTCTTGAAATAAATTCAAAAGAAGGTACAAAAGAACTATATAGGAGCTGCTCCCATGTAGTCTGTGCTTGAGGAAAGAGACCATTTTCTGTGTAATGTAGCATCAAAACACACAAAGAAGTCTGTTTTGGCATATAAACATCAACTTTGGAATCATGAAAAACCCCATCGGATTGAGGAAACATTATTTTCCTACTATTGTTTTGAACCAATGAAGGGCTATCTACACTGCTGTGTGTACCATCAAAAGCTCTTTTTTTATTCCTCCTCCAGATTATCTGTTCAACGCCCATCCCAAAATATATAAAATGCTGGAAAACACTAAAAAGCCTCTCTTCCAATTATAGATTTCTACATAACTAACTTTATAATAATTAATTTAAAAGCCATACATAAAGTGATTCTTAATTGGTTGACTTGAGCATATATGAAAAAAACTGAAGATTTTATAAATTCAAGAGTAAATAGCTCATATAAAGACTGTTTTTTTAATATCAGAAACGGGTACGTAAAATAGATTTGTCGACTTTTACAACAATTTTCTAAACAAATACCCATTCTAATTTTTAATTGGTTAAGTGTGAGGATACTTAAAAATTAAACTCAAATTCAAAGAGCAGACACAGATGAATTTGGTCCCTATTAAAACAGCACAGAGGAAAAATCAAGATCAAATGCAAGTCAAAAGCATATGGGCTTGTACTAAATATGGGCAACTAAGTGCATGCTTGGATAAAATAACAATTATAACATTAATAACAGAATTCTTAATGAAGTGATAAAAAGTGGAAAACCTTGTTCTGTTGTTGAGGAGCTCCACTGGGAGAATCCTTCAGCAGAATGGACATACGAGAAGAGGGGAGTGTTAGAGAATTGATTTCCATTGAAAACGAGGATGTTCTAAGAGTTCAAGGAAGAACAAATCATGTGAACAGTGAGTGAGTGAATGGAAGATGATTTTAGGCAAAAACCTTGTCTTTGTTTTGTGAAAGGTTGTTAGAGTCCAGGCCAACCAACACCTAGGACCCTTATCAGTTCAGTGATGCTTTCACATACCCATTTTATCTATCTTTAATAAAAAGTAAAAGTTAATTTCAAATACTCTCTGGGTAATAATCCTGTAAAGAAACAAAGCTTTTACTTAGAAGAAATAATGAAAAAGAAGTTTGCATATAAAAACGGTCAACACCCAAATAAAAAAATAAAAAAACAAAAAATACTATTTATTTTAGTGTTTTTACTTTCAAATTAACTTTTAAACCCTTATTATCCCAATGTTCCAAAATAATTCAAACTTTTTTTACTTCTTCGTCACTTATTTTTCTTGTCACACCTCACTCTTCACATTATCTATCTTTTCTTTTACTATTACATTTTTTATATGTTTATTTCATCTAATTTCTCCACCTCATTTACTATTTCCAAAATAATCTAATTTTTTCACTTACTTTTTTTATTATATTTTATTTCATCTAATTTCTCCACCTACTTTTTATATTATTTCTCTCACTTATTTTTCACATTAACTTTTATTATTTAATATATTTTATTTTCCCTATTTTCTCCACCCACTTTTTATATTATTTCTTTCATTTATTTTTCACATTAACTTTTACTATTCACTAATTTTATTTCACCTACTTTCTCCACCCATTTTTTATATTATTGTTTTCACTTATTTTTCAGATTAACTTTTACTATTCACTATATTTTATTTCACCCACTTTCTCCACTCCACCCACTTTTTATATTATTTCTTTTACTTACTTTCCACCTTAATTTTTTTTTATTTTTCCACTCATTTTTTAAAAAAATATATTTTATTTAACACTTTCTCCATCCTTAACCCTATAAATACCTATATTCTCTTCACTCCATTACACACACACACCATTACACAATATTCATCCCAAAATTCTACTTCATTCTTCTCTTACACCACATTTCTACTCCAAGATCATCTTCTTCACCTTCCATCTCCTTCAAATCTTCAACAAGGTACACATATTCTTCCCATTCTATTTATATATGCATTTTGATCATTTTTTTAGTTTATAAATTTATCTTGTTTTCTACCACATTTTTTTTATCTTATGCTTTTTTTTTTTTTACATTTTTATGACAGATCTTTCAACTCATATATCTTCCTTAAAATAAAAACAAATAAGAAAATGACAAAAATATATAAAACTTTAAAAAATATATATTATATAAATAGCAGTATGAGTACTCGTGCAATCGTACACATCCGTCTAATACTCATTACTCAAAATATAAAAAATAAACAAAGAAGTCATATGAGTACTCGTGCGATCGTACGCATCAGCCTAGTGCTCAATACGCAAAATAATAAAAATAAACAAAAATTTGTCTGAGTACTCGTGCGATCGTATGCATCAGCCTAGTGCTCATTATGCAAAATCTAAATATTATATCAAAATACCAAAAAAAATGTAAAATCTCCAAAAAGCTTAAAAATATTAAATTTTCATGCATTTAATCTTGCCAGAACTACGTGATCTTTGATTCTCCATCAAGAGTGGAGATATATAGGAGCAAGGTTAATCCTTGTGAGGTTCACCTCCCAAAAATCCAAAATTTTCCAAAAGAACTACGTATCCTGATTTCTCACATGAGAATACGTATGAGCAAGGTCAATCCTTGTCGGACTTCCTAAAAATAAAAAAATATTTTTCTTTCATTTGTATTGTCTTGCATTGGGGAAAATGACATTTTGAAAACCACATCATCTTTGCACATTTAATTAAAGGTACTTCTTTTGAGCAGGCGTTGTAGGGTGTTAATACCTTCCCTACGCGTAATCGAATCCTGGATCCATAATCTCTTGTTTTCGTAAACTAAGCCTTATTTTTATGGGTTTTCCGTAGTTTTCCAAAATAAACTATGGTGACGACTCCAAACTCTGATTTTCAAAAACTTTGTATTATTTTTCAAGAGTTTCGCCGTGTCTCCCGTCGCGATCCCGATTGCGACAGATGGCGACTCCATTGGGGACCAATTTTAAGAGAGTCAAGCCATTTAATTAAATATACAAAATTGATGTGGTTTTCTTTATGTTTTTCTTTCCCCTTTTCTCATTGGGCATGTATATTATCGTGTTTTTTTTAATATTTGGAATAATTGTATGTATGTCTTTCTACTTTAAATAATTGCATGTGTGTATTTTTTTATTACATGAATGTACTTCTTTTATAATTATTGAATATTGAACTCTAGGGTAGACGACATGTTTTACATATCTTTGGAACCTTCTGGTCATTTTTGCTGGTGTTGTTTTAGATATGTTTCATATTCTCCCTTCACAAACACATTATGAATATCATGAGTGGGGCCCTATACTCGAGTTTGAGCGTAAATTAGAATTAGAGGGGTTGTGTAGCGGTGTCACTCTGTGATGTACTTCTTGTTTGGCTATCGTGAGAACTCCAGCCAGAATCTGTTCTCCTCATTTTTGTCTTCACACCTAGTTGATTACTCTGACTGTTGTGAAGATGCGGTGAAGAGAGTCATAGCTCTGGTGACCTTGATCTTTAAGTATTAGGGAGCTACCCTTGTGAGTGCAGGTATTCGACCTTAGAACTTTGAGTACCGAACCTTTGATAAGGTACAAAAGGGATATTATTTGTATAGTTTGTTTTACTTTTTCTTTGTATTTTACAATGAATGTGTCATGTTTTTTTTAAAAAATAATAATAAAATAAAAAAAAGAAAAGTGAAGAAAAAAAACGTAATAAATAAGAATAAATAAATAATAATTAAATTCATACTTAATTATTTTTCATTTTCTTGTTACCGTTCCTCAAAATTTCTTAAAAGAATGACAAAAAATGTAAAAAGATTTATTTTAACACTTTGTCAAACTCATAATTTTCTCATTTTTTTTTTGTAAAAACATTTAGCATACACTTAATTTTGGATTCTTTTTGTATTGTAATTAAAAATTTCATAACATGTGCATAAATTTGTTTTTTTAATATTTTCGGATTAATGGTCAATTTCATTCATATGAGTGATCTATATATCCAATAAAAAAATTATTAAAAAAAATTAAAAAAAAGAGAGAAAATTTTAAACTCATTTTTAATATTCATTGCGACATTTTGTTTAGCCCAATTGAACTCATTTTTTGTTTAACCTCCTAAACCCAAATTTGAAAAATACAAAAAAGATTTCTTTCAACAAGTATCATCATTTTCACTTTACATTACATTTCTTCATAAAAAATAAAGAAGGGGTGTATCATCTTTTGGTACCCATTTTATTCTAAAAAAATGTAAAAAAAAAATAAATCTTTCAACATTTCTTAAAACAATTTGTGAGTTCAATTTGTTGCATTTGAATTTTGTTTTTTTCATTTATACTAAGACATCTGGACAATAAATGATGATAATTTGAGATGATTGTGAACACGTTTCTTTGCTTGTAAAAATTATATCATCTTTTTGTAATCCAGTTTGGGTCAAAAATTAAAAAATTAAAAAATAAATCTTTCAAATTGCTCTGAAAAAGGATTACTTTTTCTTGAAGGTTGGTATGCTTTTTGCATCTAATTTATGTAATAAAATTAAGAAAATTGCCAAAAAAAAAGAAGAGTAAGAAATGAAATGTTTTAAAATGAAAATGAATGAAGAAGACGAAGCATATTGTAGATGAAACATTGTCCACACATCCTTGTTCCAAGTAATTATCAAACCATTTTAGTACCTTAGTTGTTTTACAAGTTCAATAAAGTTTGCATACATTAAAGATTGGTCGTTAGTTTTCTAAAAGTTTTAATTTAAAGGAAAATATTTAAATATGCTAATAAGTTTCTATCAGAAATAAAAATTTTAAAAAAATATATTGGTGTTAAGAGATTTGCTTGCAGAGCAACTTTTGGGTTGTTTTATATAATGATCAGCATATTTCAATCCCTCAAAATTCGTAGTCCATTCATCACGTTAGGGGCATTTTTCTCTCATTCGTACTCCGTGTTTTTCCTTTGTCACCCGCTGTATGTGTCATACATCTCCACATCATTCATGTCTTAGGTTCACGAATGTTTTCTTTTATTTTTAAACCCTCTTGAACCCGGTGTGAAGCCCAAACCATGATCCACTGTGAGTCTAAACCTTGTTTGACTTAACCCAAACCATGTCAAGCTTTGCCCATCATTCGCGTCTAAACCCGAACCTTGTCCAAACTGTGTTTGTCATTCAGCCCATATCTTAACAAAACCTAAACCTTCATCCATTAACATGTCTCATTTTTTCGATAACCCTTGTGTGTCTAATCCCGATTCAGTCTCCTGTTAACATGTGTTATCCATTTTTTTTAATGGTCATTGTTTCGGTAGGGATTGTGAGACCGAGACACTAACCTTCGACTAGTGCGCTCCGTTTGTCTGCTTCCAGGTCACCCTCTTTGTAAAAGAGGGGAGGTACCTGCAAAAGGAACTCGACCGCTCAAGTTAGGCGTCGTTTTATGAACTATATGTTACAATTAAATATTGAAATCCTTATAGGACGTAAAGAGGGCGTAGTGGAGTATGAGTTGAATGTCCGTAGCTCAAACCTAAACTCTTATTTATAGAGTTTAAATGAATCTGACCAATTAATTTACCTCTTAATGGTCATTAATGCAAACCTTAATTGTCTAACGGTAGTCATTACCACATTTATTTGTGCATTAAATTTGCTCAACAACTGTCGAGACCGAACGACAAGAGGCTTACCGAGACCGACCGGCTGAGAAGCTGATAGACCAATACCGATCGGTTGCCTGTAAGTATCCCTCTCGTCAAAGTTGAAGTAAAAGACCAAGAGGTAAACCCCTCTTGGCCGAGAGGTAAAGTCCTCTCGTCCAGATTGAAGAAAAAGATCATCGATAAATCCCGCTCAGCCGAGAGGTAAATCCCTCTCGTCAAAGTTGAAGTTAAAGACCAAGAGGTAAAGCCCTACCTCTTGGTCGAGAGGTAAAGTCCTCTCGTCTAGATTGAAGAAAAAGACAAAGCGGTAAATCCCGCTCGACCGAGAGGTAAATCCCTCTCGTCAAAGTTGAAGTTAAAGACAAAGAGGTAAAGCCTCTTGGCCGAGAGGTAAAGTCCTCTCGTCCAGATTGAAGAAAAAGACCGAGCGGTAAATCCCGCTCGGCCGAGAGGTAAATCCCTCTCGTCAAAGTTGAAGTTAAAGACCAAGAGGTAAAGCCCTCTTGGCCGAGAGGTAAAGTCTTCTCATTCAGATTGAAGCAAAAGACCGAGCGGTAAATCCCGCTCGGCCGAGACGTAAATCCCCTCATCAAAGTTGAAGTTAAAGACCAAGAGGTAAAGCCCTACCTCTTGGCCGAGAGGTAAAGTCCTCTCGTCCAGATTGAAGAAAAAGACCGAGCGGTAAATCCCGGTCGGCTCTCTTGGCTGAGAGGTAAAGCCCTCTCGACCAGATTTAAGAAAAAGACCGAGCGGTAAATTCCGCTCGGCCCTCTTGGCTGAGAGGTAAAGCCCTCTCGACCAGATTGAAGAAAAAGGCCGAGCGGTAAATCCCGCTCGGCCGAGAGGTAAATCTCGCTCGGCCGAGACGTAAATCCCTCTCGTCAAAGTTGAAGTTAAAGACCAAGTGATGAAACCCTCTTGGCCGAGAGGTAAAACCCTCTCGTCAAAGTTGATGTCAGACCGAGAGAAAAATCCCTCTCAACCGAACGATTTTTACTCTCATCAATTGGGAAGCTCTTATAACAAGGACTGTCAAGTATGCAGCCAGATTCAATACATGAAACCGTTCAGCCTAAAAAGGATATAACGACTTGAAGCACATAGAGAACAATCTGCTCAATACAACGAGAACAACCTCCCTGAAACTCATAAGTCCTATAGTTAACCGTTCGGCTAAAGCCGAACGATTAACTCGGACTTGGGGGGCTTATGTTACTATGGACTTACAGGCAACCGGTCGGTATTGGTCTATCAGCTTCTCAGCCGGTCGGTCTCGGCAAGCCTCTTGTCGTTCGGTCTCGACAGTTGTTGAGCAGATTTAATGCACAAATAAATGTGGTAACGGCTACCGTTAGACAATTAAGGTTTGCATTAATGACCATTAAGAGGTAAATTAATTGGTCAGATTCCTTTAAACTCTATAAATAAGTGTTTAGGCTTGAGGTACGAACACATTCAACTCATACTCCACTACGCCCTGTTTACGTCCTATAAGGATTTCAATATTTAATTGTAACAAATAGTTCATAAAACGACCCCTAACTTGAGCGTTGGAGTTCCTTTTTGCAGGTACCTTCCCTCTTTTACAAAGAGGGTGACCGAGCGGTCAAGACTAAAGTTCACCGAGCGACTACTATTGAAGGTGACCTATTGGTCTTGATCGCTCGGTCACCCTCTTTGTAAAAGAGGGGAGGTACCTGCAAAAGGAACTCCAACGCTCAAGTTAGGGGTCGTTTTATGAACTATTTGTTACAATTAAATATTGAAATCCTTATAGGACGTAAACAGGGCGTAGTGGAGTATGAGTTGAATGTGTCTGTACCTCAAGCCTAAACTCTTATTTATAGAGTTTAAAGGAATCTGACCAATTAATTTACCTCTTAATGGTCATTAATGCAAACCTTAATTGTCTAACGGTAGTCATTACCACATTTATTTGTGCATTAAATCTGCTCAACAACTGTCGAGAGCGAACGACAAGAGGCTTGTCGAGACCGACCGGCTGAGAAGCTGATAGACCAATACCGATCGGTTGCCTGTAAGTCCATAGTAACAGTCATTAAGAGTCAATCTCATTATCCATTTTCACCCGATTCAGGTCATGTCAAGCGTGTGTTTTTCATCTTAAAGTTAATCAACACTTTGGCATTAGGGGCATATGTTCATGTCTTTGTCTTAACATGAGTTCATACTGGTTAACTTTGAGTCTTCGGGCACATAAGTTTGTTTTAGATTGGGGCAAATTCATGTTCATTTTTGTTAATTCATCAAGCGTCGAAGCATTTTTTTTTAAAAAAATCTTGAACAATTTCATACATGTCATTCAAATGTTGTTTCAAACTCAATGATAAATTAAGTGTTTTTCTTTTGAACCAAGTAAAACAAAAGAGATAAAAAATTGAGAATAATTCCATGAACCGAGATTGCAAAACTAATGTGTAAACTAATTCATGTGGATTTATGAACATGTACATAAAAAAAAAAACTAAAAAAATATACATTTTCTTTTGTAGCATTTGAATTATTACAAATAAAGGCCTCAAGTGGTCGACAAAGACAAATACAAAAGAAAAAAAAACAAAAAGCATAAAACCAATAAAAAGGGAAAAATGAAGGTCAGATCTTCAAAAGTCGTGCCTCCTAATGACACTTTCGAGTTTGGTAGGTTGACAACCTGTATATAATCAATAATTGATACGTTTGAAATTTCACAAAAAAAACACCAAACAAACAAAAAAAATCACAAAATAAAACAAGCATCAAAGTACATATTACAGACTTCGTTCAAGTTTGGCCACAAGTCGTCGATAAAAACATCAATAAAAAAAATAGACAAACAAAAAATTCAAACAAACTTAGTGTGCATATTACATCCCTTGTTCGGACTTTGGCCACTTATGGCCAACAGAAACATAAAAAAAACATTAAAATAAAATCTCCTCAAGGAGACTCTTGATTGGGTAGTGGTAGTCTCAAGGAGAGCTCCATTGAGGGAGCTCTGGTGCGAAATGGTAGGGGTTGATTGACCTCTTTTTCTTCATCAAGTATAATCGAAACTGGAGAATGGTTCAGGAGCTTTAGACCTTTCATGGTTACCCAAGAAAGATCTCTGGGAAAAGAAGAAAAGGTCAGAAAAAGAATAAGTAATAAAAAGGGAGATGAGGTCAAAATAAGCTTACCATACATGAACTGTGGTAGGAGGGAGTATATGGTGCCAGTAGGGTCTAGCTCTAAGTGTAGACGTGTCACTCGGTTTCCGTGATTCTGAAACCAACATTGAACATTGTATTCCCCAACTTCTCCATAATCCTTGAGTCGCGCGGTAATTTCACAAATTTGTGCTCGAGTAGGGTGTGAGACTCCATAGTTGAAGATATTCGTCATGATCTTAACCCGGTCCTCTGTCGGCCGCTATCGTTAATAGGTTGATCACTCTATCTCCTTTCTTTTTCCAAGGTTCTGGTTCATTTTTCTTTTGTAAATAGTCTAAAAGCAAAAAAATAAATAAATAATAAAACTTATTATGTTCATAGTCAAGTGTCTTCTTCCATTGTTGTCTTTTCTTTTAAATTAATTTTGTTCTTTGTCTAGTCTTGAGGTCTAGGAGTAGATCTGTTTCACGGTCCTTGTAATGGATCCTAAATAAATCTAAGTCCAAAATGTCAATTGTTCATAAAATAAAGAGTTTTTCCACTTTTGAGTTTCATTTTTAAGTGGGGTATATGGCGTTGTTTTACCCGAATGTCTCTTTCATACCTTCAAATGAAGGGAGATTAACAACATTTTTTCAACCTATATACCCCGTGTTTGTACGACAGTGTGTATTTTAAGTTAAAATAAAAGAAAATGTAGAAGGTGAAGAGAGAAGTGGATAAAAGCAAGAACAAAGTAAAGATAAGAGCGAAATGCAAAAAAGGAAAACAAAAGATGAAGCAAAAGGAAAGCAAATAACATAAAAAGATTAAAGAGTAAGGAAAGAGCGAGCAAGAAAAATAACAAGAGTAGATAAGAAGAGTGTGAGTAAAGAGCATAAGAGATAAGAAAAAGCATATAAAAAAGGGGCAAAAAGCATAAAGTAAAGAATGAATCTAGAGAAGAAAAGGAAGAGATCGAGGGAAAGAAGACTTACAGGAAGGGATGAGAAACTGATTAACATAGAAGCGAAAGCTCACCTAGAAGGCGCTCAGATCTCACTCACTCATCTCAGAAACTCAGAAGAAAAGTGTTCTCTCTCTCTCTCTCCCATTCTCTCTTCAACATGTTCAGATTGCAAAAGGAAAATGTCGCTCGACGCGTTCCTCGTCTCCTTTTATAAGCGAAAACTCTACTGTGTAAATAGTTTCGGTTGTTGCTACAGAAGGCTATAGCAGTTATGGTGTTAGAAAAATAAATAAATAGTAAAAAAGAAAATGTGAAAGCGGGCAAATTTTTCTTGAGTCGGTCTGGCCCAATATGGAAGTTTTTTTTGGATGATCCAATTCACTGAAAAATAATAATAATAATAAAACAAAAATAAAAAAAATAAATAAAAGGGAAAATTTTCAAGAAAAATTATGAGAAGTGATGTAAAATTTGAATTATTCAAGATTTTTTTTCTTTTGGATGAGAAAGAATATCTTTCAGGATTATTGTGCCTCGTTTCCATATTGAGCTCCTTTAAACCCAATTTTTCTAAAGCTAAAAATGTTGAAAAAATTCTTGTTGCATGTTCATAATTTTCACATCACATCATTTTGTTTGATTTTATTTCTTCTTCTTTTTCATTTCAAATAAATATAAAAATTAAAAAAAGAGTGAAAAGAGAAAGAACAGTCCTCGAGCCCATTAAGCCCAATTGCTTGTATGGTTTTCCTGGAGTCCACTTTTTGAAAAAAGTGATAAAATATGTTGTTTTTATAATTTTCTTTTGTATAATGTTTACATTATGAGAATTTTTTTAAAAAAAGAGAGAATTGAATTCATTTTCAAGAGTTGTTATTGTGAGAGTAGAAATAACAGTTGTTGAGTCCATTGGGCTCGTTTTTAGTGTAAGGTTTTCCTTAGTCTCATTTTTCCAAAAAAATAAAAAATAAAAAATATTTCCTTTATCGTGTTTCATAATTGTCAAAAACTATAAAAAATTATTTCTTCAATTCCTTGAGTTGCACTGGTATTGAATTCAATTCAATTTGCTCAGACCGGTTTGCATTCAATTCAATTTGCTTCAAGCCCAAGTTCGACCCAGTTTTCTTTGTAGTCTTGTAAAATAAAAGTCAATCAAAAACTTGATTTCAAAATATCAAATTTTCAACATTTTCTTTTTACTACATTTGACCAATTTGTAGTCTTTGAATTCTTTGTTTAAAAAATTGAGAATGAAAGATGAGCAGTTTTCGAGCCCATTAGGCCGAGTTGCCATGTGTGGTTTCTCTTGAGCCTAGTACATCTGAATTTCTGGAAAATAGAGGAAAATGCATGTTTCTGTGTGTTTTGTGTTTTCAAATTCATAATTTCCCTTGTGTATAAATGTGTTGGTGGTAAAAAAAAGATGAAAAATTGAGGAATTCAAACTCTATTTTAAGATTTTTGTCATGAGAATAACAAGAATAGTTCCTTAGCCCATTGGATCGAGTCGTGTTGTAAAATTTTTCTTTAGCCTAGTTGTTTGAAATCCTTTGATAATGAAAAATATAAAAAATTAATTTCTTTTAGCTTGTTCCATAAAACATTAAAAATGAAAAGTGTTTTCTTTATCATTTTCCTATGTCAGAGTTGCACAGCTCAAGCCATCTGATTCATTGGGCCAACCCATCTGATAAGCACAACTTCCTTCAAGCCTAATTCCTTCCAAGTTCAATTCGATCTGGTTTTTATAGTCTTAGAAAGTAAGAAGGGATGAGTGAGAATTTCAAACAAAAAAATAGAAAGATGAAAAAAAGGAGTTCAATGCATTTTTATTGCTTTTCAGTGTAATAAGTGAAAGAAAATTTTTTTAGAGCATTGAGTCCATTTGTCATAGATTGTTTTTCATTAAACTCAATTTCTGAAAAAAGTAGCACAAATAAGAAAAATACAAAAAAGATTTTTTTTCAGTAAGTTGCATAATTTCCACTTCTAACACATTTTTCATTCATAAAAACAAAAAGTAGCATAATGTGAAAAATACAAAAAGATTTCTTTGAGTAACTTGCATCATTTCCCTTCATAGTACATTTCTTCACAAAAGCAAAAAAACACAAATTTCAAAAATTCAAAAAGATTTCTTTCAAAAAATACATCATTTTTCCTTCATGGTACATTTGTCCATTTATAAAAATAAAAAGGGGTAGCTCAAATGAAAAATACAAAAAGATTTGTTTTAGTGATATGCATCATTTCTTCATAAGAGAACAAGGACACAAATGAAAAATAAAAAAAGATTTCTTTTAGTAAGTTTCATCATTTCTGTTACTACTAAGGGCGGACAACCGACCGGGAAGGTTTTAGAGAGGGCCGATCGGGTAGAAGCATAGCTAATCTATCCGATCGGGCTCCTCGGCCGGATACGTCCGATCGGTTCTCTTAGAGGTAACACGACCAAGCTGGGCGAACACCTAAAGCTATGGGCGGGGGACAACAGTTGAAGGCTCATGAATGATTAGTTAATGAGGTAACGGTCATTGTCGAGTATTTAAGGTACGCATTGAAAGCCATTAAAAGGTAAATTAATGGGGAATATTCCCTGAAATCATATAAATAGCAGTCAAAGGAGAAGGTAAACTCTCTGTTCTTTTGATAATTATAGACTTGCGAGAGCCCATTCTGACTTGATCGTCGGAGTGTTTGCCGCAAGTCAACCCATTTGCACTGATACCGAGCATAGAGGAGGCAAGAGGAGGAAGACCGATCGGGGGTGGAGGAGTGTTTCCGCACGGAGGTAGCAGGAGTTTTCCCCGGTCCCATTCAGTAGAAACATTTTGGCGCCCACCGTGGGGCCGAGGATAGTTGAAGACAACCTATTTCGACCGTAAGGATGGAGTAGGACTCGACAACGTTTTTACAGGAGATGAGAAGGAGAATGGAGGCAATGCAGGCGGAAATTGAAATGCTTAGAGCCGAGCGTAATGCGACTGGAGGGGCGCAAGCTAATCGCCAATCCTCCGCGCGCACTCATACACCTCCAATTGTAGAGATGCCGGAAACCGAGCTGGACTCAGAAGAGGACACAAATCCCAATCCTGATAGCTACTATCAAGGGGGGGGAACAAAGTGAGGCCGGCTCGCATCGAACTGCAAACCGTCCGACCCCAGCCGGTCGGGCTCGAGCATTGCATCCGTTCACAGCAGTGATCATGGAGGAGCAGATTTCGGATAGAGCGTTCCCGGCCTTGGAGAAGTATGACGGCTCGGGGGATCCGGAGGAGCATTTGAGATCGTTTGTGGACGCGATGACCATCTACTCCCCCAGGGAAAATGTGTGGTGTAGAGTTTTTTCTTTGTCAATAAAAGGAGAAGCTTTGGCTTGGTTCCACTCATTAAGACCTCGGACTATTAACAATTTTGCCACCCTGAGGGATATGTTCGAACGACAGTTTTCGGCGGGGAGAGCGCGAAATCTGACGTATCTAGAGTTGACCAACATCAAGCAGGAGAAGGGAGAGAGTCTTAGGGATTTCATGGACAGGTTCAACAGAACCGCTCGCCAAGTAAGGGGGGTAGGCAAGAAGTTTACCATCAATACTTTGGCTACTGCGCTGAGACCGTCCTCGTTTGCTGATAACTTGTTCGCGGAACCCTCATTAAACCTGGACGAGTTGCAAGAGAGGGCCGCTCGGTTCATTCGAATAGAAGAAATGAGGGCGGTCCAAAGACGACAACAAGATCAAGGTACAAGTTCGGGACAGGAGAAAAAAGAAGGCAAGAAGCCGTTCGTTCCAAGCGAACGACCAAAGGGCCAGAAGTTTAGAGATGGCCCGAGGGGGGGTAGGTACGAACGGTATACCCCATTGAATATGCCAAGGGCAAGGGTGCTGGAGGAAGCCCTGAGCGCAGATTTAATAAAGGTAAGACCTTCCCGGTCATCACCTAAGGCAGATGGAACTAAACATTGCACCTATCACTTAAACATAGGGCATAACACCGAGGACTGCACGGTGTTGAAGGATAAGGTGGAAGAATTGATCCGGGCGAGTCATCTAAAGAGGTTTGTCAAGGAGGAACGAAAGACGAGAAGTCCACCCAGAAGGACTAGGGTGGAAAGAGGTGACAGGAGAGAGGACAGGGGTCCCGACCGCAGGCGGAGTAGAAGTCGCAGCCATGACCGATCGCTGCGGGGAACGATAAACACCATCTCGGGTGGATTTGCGGGAGGGTCGTCGGCGTCCGCAAGGAAGAGAAACCTGAGGGAGCTTAAAAGCGTCCACAGGGTAGATGTGAGAAAGCGTTTTATGCCGCCAATCACGTTTACAGATGAGGATTTCCACGCTCCCGATCCAGATGAGGATGACCCGATGGTGATAACGACAGTTATTGCCCGGTATAGTGTGGGAAAGGTGTTGGTGGACCAAGACAGCTCTGTTAACATTATGTACTGGAAAACGTTCTAACAGATGGACATATCTGAAGATCTGATTGCACCGTACAACGAGCATATAGTAGGATTTTCGGGAGAGAGAGTAGATACCAAAGGATATGTGGATCTCAGAACGTGCCTAGGAACCGAACGAAGCAAGGAGGTGAAAACCAGGTTCTTGCTGGTGGACGCGAGTACCTCTTACAATGTGCTATTAGGACGACCATGTCTGAACGCGTTCGGGGCAATTGTTTCCACACCCCAAACAATTGCCCTGAACGCGTTCAGACATGGTCGACAGAGGATAGAGGACAATGTGCTATTGGGACGACCATGTCTGATGACGGTGGACAGAGGAGAAGACGATTAGACCCACCCGGTCGACAGAGGAGAAGACGATCAGAGGTAGCCATGGCAGATTTAGACCCGAGGACTAATACGGACGATCGGATAGAGCCGTTGGGGGGAGACAAAGCCCTTCGACATTGGGCAGAAGGAGGACCAAGTTACTACCATCGGGAGTGAATTGGAGGAGGACCAGACCAGATTAATTGGCATAGAGTTAAAGAAAAACCAAGATTTGTTTGCCTGGACTGCAACTGACATGCCAGGAATCCATCCAAAAGTTATGTCACAAAGTTGGCATTATTCAGAGAGGCCCGACCGGTGGCCCAAAAGAAGAGAAGATTGGGGGAAGAGAAGCGATCGGCAGTAGCAGTTGAGGTGAAGAAGTTGTTGGAAGCAGATTTCATCCGTGAAATCAAGTACACAACCTGGCTGGCGAACGTTGTGATGGTGAAGAAGATGAACAGGCAGTGGAGAATGTGTACGGACTTCACGGATCTGAATAAAGCTTGCCCTAAAGACTCTTACTCACTACCTAGTATTGATGCGTTAGTGGACGGGGCCTCAGGTTTCCATGTGCTAAGTTTCCTGGATGCATATTCGGGATATAATCAGATTCCTATGTTTCTCCCAGATAGTGACAAGATAGCGTTCATCACCGAACGGGCTAACTACTGTTATGATGTTATGCCGTTCGAATTGAAGAACGTAGGAGCTACTTACCAATGGCTGATGGATAGGGTCTTTGCTGACCAGATTGGCAGATGCATGGAGGTATATGTGGATGATATGGTAGTAAGAAGCCGATCGGTAGAAGACCATGTGAGAGATCTTGCGGAAGTCTTCCACCAGGTTCGTAAATACAATATGCGCCTTAATCCGGCTAACTGTACGTTCGGGGTATCGGCAGGAAAATTCCTGGGATTCTTGTTAACAACTAGAGGCATCGAGATGAACCCCGATAAATGTCGAACAGTACTGGAGATGAGGAGTCCGCAAAAGTTGAAGGAGGTTCAGAGATTGGTGGGGAGGTTGACGTCATTATCCCGCTTTATCCCGAAGTTAGTCGAGCGGATAAAGTCGATAGTGAGAATTATGAAGAAGAGTTCGGGAACGGATTGGGACGACCAGTGCGAGCAAGCCTTTAATGAGGTTAAACGAATATTGGTCAGCCCACCGGTCATGGGGCGACCTGAGGCAGGACATGTGTTGCAACTATTCCTGGCAGTCTCGAAGGACACGGTCAGCTCGGCGTTGGTACAAGAGCAACCTGAATTCAAACTCGTGTACTTCGTTAGCCGAACGTTGCAGTCGGCGGAAACCAGATACAAGCGAGTGGAGAAGATCGCTTTGGTATTGGTGATGGCAGCGCGGCGCCTAAGGTCGTACTTCCAGAGTCATCAGGTGGTAGTCCGAACAGATCACCCGATCGCGAAGATCCTGCGCAAACCAGATTTGGCTGGAAGGATAGTAGGATGGTCTGTGGAGTTGTCTGAATTTGGACTCCAGTTTGAACCAAGAGGGTCGGTCCGAGGGCAACATTTGGCTGACTTTTCAGTCGAGTTGCCTTGGGAAGATGAAGGTCACCAGGAGTGGATCCTTTATGTGGATGGCTCCTCGGAGAAGTCTAGTGGTGGAGCAGGAATAGTGTTGGAAGGACCGGACGACTTTGTTGTAGAGCAGGCAATTGTCTTTCGGTTCAAGATAAGCAATAACCAGGCCGAGTACGAAGCAGTACTGGCGGGGCTCGAGCTGGCTAAGGACTTGGGGCGATCTCGGTCAAATGCCAAACGGATTCCCAATTGGTGGTAGGGCAGCTCACTGAGAGCTTCCAGACCAAGGATGATCAGCTGCTTTGATATTTTCACAAGATCAAAGAGTTGGTAAAGCAATTTCAGACGGTGGAATTCAAACATGTGCCAAGGGAGCAGAACGCGAGAGCAAATATCCTATCCAAACTCGCCAACAGCAAAGGGAATGATCACTTGTCATCAGTTATAAGGCAGGTCATGATGAACCCGTCGGTGGAGTGTTTGGCCGTTCACGAGGTCTCCGATCGGCCTGACTGAAGGAAAGATATAAGGGAAGTCATTCAAAGGCAGGAGAATGACTTGCACGTCCGAGTGGCTGAGGCGAAGAAGGCCACTCGGTATTTGTTAATAGGGGAAGACCTATATAAACGAGGATTTTCATCACCCTTGTTGAAGTGCATATCCG
This sequence comes from Vigna angularis, assembly GCF_016808095.1. Lineage (NCBI taxonomy): Eukaryota > Viridiplantae > Streptophyta > Magnoliopsida > Fabales > Fabaceae > Vigna > Vigna angularis. The sequence goes on along the minus strand of NC_068978.1, from coordinate 15,688,235 downwards.
TGGAGGAAGCTGAATATGTGATGAGGGAGTTGCACGAGGGGGTGTGTGGAATGCATACAGGGCAGCGAGCGTTACGTGCCAAAGTCATACGAGCGGGCTATTTTTGGCCGACGGTGGAGAGAGACTGCAAAGAATTTGCGCAGAAATGCTTGAAGTGTCAGGAGCATGGTAAGAACCTCAATCTTCCACCCGTCGAATTGCACAGCTTGGTGTCACCGTGGCCGTTCGCACAATGGGGAGTCGACATTGTCGGACCCTTTCCTGTGGGCCGAGCGCAAAAGAAATTCCTACTTGTGGCAATTGACTATTTCACTAAGTGGGTGGAGGCAGAACCGCTCGCAACGATCACGGCAGCAAGGGTTCAAAAGTTTATGTGGACGCTCATCTGCAGGTTTGGAATTCCCAAAATCATAGTTATAGACAATGGCCGACAATTCATTGACAAAGGCTTAGGAGAATTTTACAAGAAGCTGGGAATTAAGCATGTCACGAGCTCGGTAGAGCATCCTCAAACGAACGACCAAGTGGAAGCGGTCAACAAGGTCATCGTATCCGAGTTGAAGAAAAGGCTGGGAGAAGCCAAAGACCTCTGGGTAGATAAACTTCAGGAGGTCCTGTGGGGATATCGCTGCACCCCGCACGGTACAACGGGGGAAACCCCGTTCAACTTAACATACGGAATGGACGCAATGTTACCAATCGAAGTAGGCGAACCTATTATTCGAAGGGAAGTCCAAAATCTCCAAGATAACAATGAGGAACTTCGCGTGGAGCTTGACACTTTGGACGAGCGGAGAGAAGTAGCTATGATCCGAGCGGAGGCTAAAAAGAGACTGTTGGCGAGGCGCTACAACACCAAGGTCAAGCCGTGACAATTTGCTGAAGGAGACCTTGTGTGGAGAAAAATAGCAGAAGCCCGACGAGACCGATCGGCAGGAAAATTAGCTGCAAATTGGGAGGGCCCCTTCAGGGTTGTAGAGAATTTGCAAAATGGAGCATACCGCCTGGAGCACCTGACGGGAAAGGCTATACCCAATACATGGAACGCGTCTCATTTAAAATTTTATTTCAGCTAAGAGCTTTGTACTCATTATTTCATATCAATAATACATTGTTTATCACAGAATTTTCGTCATGTGTTAACAGCCGAGCGTGTGAGGCAGATTTCTTTCGTGAACTCTCGTCTTGGTCTTAGGACACGCTTCTAGAGAGCTCCTAAGACCTAAACCGAGCGGGTGAGACAGATTTCTTTCGTGAACTCTCACCTTGGTCTTAGGGCACGCTTCTAAAGAGCTCCTAAGACCTAAACCGAGCGGGTAAGGCAGATTTCTTTCGTGAACTCTCACCTTGGTCTTAGGGCACGCTTCTAGAGAACTCCTAAGACCTAAACCGAGCGGGTGAGGCAGATTTCTTTCGTGAACTCTCACCTTGGTCTTAGGACACGCTTCTAGAGAGCTCCTAAGACCTAAACCGAGCGGGTGAGGCAGATTTCTTTCGTGAACTCTCACCTTGGTCTTAGGGCACGCTTCTAGAGAGCTCCTAAGACCTAAACCGAGCGGGTGAGACAGATTTCTTTCGTGAACTCTCATCTTGGTCTTAGGGCACGCTTCTAGAGAGCTCCTAAGACCTAAACCAAGCGGGTGAGGCAGATTTCTTTCGTGAACTCTCACCTTGGTCTTAGGGCACGCTTCTGGAGAGCTCCTAAGACCTAAACCGAGCGGGTGAGGCATAATTCTCTCGTGAACTCTCACCTTGGTCTTAGGGCACGCTTCTAGAGAGCTCCTAAGACCTAAACCGAGCGGAACTCTTACGGGGCAAACCAAGCAGCAAACGAAAAGGCTATGCGCGAAAAAACAAAACAGGAAAATGCAAGTAAACAGGAAAATGCAAGTAAACAGGAACAAAGGTAAAATGGCATAATGAACTTGAATTTTTCATTGATTTCCAAAAGTTGTTAGAAGTACAAGTTCAAAAGCAGTAAAGTCCTAAGCTTAAACACTTAAGATTGGCCTGCGGCTTCATCGGTCTCTCCAACCACTTCGAAGGCAGCGTCGACAGTTTGGCCGACCGGAGGAGAAGATGGGGGGATGCTTATGGGAACCAGTTTGTTGTCCACCACCATCATACTCACGTCCAGGCGAGGATCGTCGATAGGCACGTTGAAGAGAAGATTACACTGGGCGAGAGCCTTGTCAAAACTGAGCACATGCTCGTTCACCACTTCATCGCCCAGTAGCTTGACTTCTGCCTCCAACTTGGTTACTTGACCGCGGAGAGAATCCCGCTCGGCTGTCAGAGTGGCGTTGGAGGAGGTGGCTTTTTGGAGGTCAAGTTTGACATCATCCAAAGACCGTTGCATACGACGTTGAGTAGCGCGAGCTTCGGCCAACAATGTGCTGGCTTTCTTTTTGTCCTCTTCTGCCATCCATTCGGCCTCGGCCAACTGAAGGGTAAGGTCCTGATTGGCCTTGAAAGTAGACTCGAACCTTGCTTGAAGCGCTTGAAGCTCGACGGAAGCAAAGGCTTTTTTCTGGGCGACATAGGTCTGACACATGGCCAACCGTGCCGTCAACTCTAGGGCCATGTTGGAGGCCTCTTCCTCGGTCATCCCACTGACCAGGGCCTTTTCTTCAGTGAAAAGGTCGAAGTGGAGACGCTTGGCCACCCATAAATCTGAACTCAGCAGACCGGGGAGAGGAGGCCCGTCAGGCAAACTCCTCTTAGCATGCTTGGACTCTGCTGAAGTCTCCTGAGCGGCCATTCGTTTCCCTTTCTTCTTCGGGGGGGACTTGGGAGGAGGAGCTTGATTGGCCACAGTCTCGACCGAAGGTGGAGGAATGGAAGCATGTTGCACTGGACGAGGAGTGACAGGTTTGGCGACGGTAGATGGGGCGTGGGATGAGCTCCCGCCCGATTTTCTCACATCACCCCCCCTTTGAGCGAACAGGCGGGCAAAGGTGCTGTTCTTGGACGGATCCATCTTCGATAGATAATCTGCAAAGACAAACGAAAATTCAGATAAGTTCAAATGGCTGCTCAATAGTAGGCGGTCAAAAATAGCTTACCAAACACGTGAGAAGAAAGGTTCTTGTTGCCCAGGAAACTGATCAGAACCCGACAGGAGGACTTAGGGGGTAGCTGACAAAGCTGATTTATCAAATCCAGGTCCTCGGGAGCCATCTGGGGCTTTGGCCAGGAAAGAACTTTCCGCGGATCTCGGGTCCAGTAGAAATGAAACTTGGCTTCTCCGGTCGGGGATCAAAAGCTCTAGTGGCCGATTTCCGTCGACACGACTTTAAAGAAGTGATTTTTAAAGTCTTTGTAGGAACTGTTGTAGAGGGTTAACAGATGTTTGTTCCCGACAGTCCGAAAGGAAACCCAAGGCTTGGACGGATGAGGCTGTACGTGAAAGAAGTAAAGGAAGGCGGCAGGAGTCGGCTTGAGAGCTAAACCGGAGCAGAAGGCGGAGAACGCTTGCATGAAGGCCCAACCGTTCGGATGAAGCTGAGTAGGAGCCAAGTTAAGTGTTCTCAATACACTCATCTGGAAGTCAGAGAAGGGCAGAAGAACCTTCAAATCTTTGAACATGGTGGCATAAACGTAGAAGAAGTCAGAGGGGTAGTTGCCCCGACCGTGGTAGACGCGCTCGGTCCTTTGACAAATGGCTAGTTTGAAATGCTTGGCGTCGGCAGCAGTCTTGACCAGGCAGATGTGGCTGATTAAGTTGCGGAAAGCCTGACGATCGTAGAAAGAGGAGGGAAATTGCCTAACTTCATGGGGTACCCATTCGTAGCCAGGAACAGGTGGCCAAGCTCGGGGCTTTCCGTCCCAAGCGCCGGTTGAGTCCACGTGGATGGCAACTTCGTTAGGAGCATCGCTATCAACCAGGAGATCGGAGGAGTTCCCGGAAGGTGAGGCCCTAGCACCGGGACCGGAAAATGCAGCCAAGGAGGAAGAGGATGGACTGGCATTGTCATTGTCAGCATACCCCCTACCCTCGTCGCCGGAGAAATCAGAAGACATGATTACCTGAGGAGTGGAGAACCAAAGGAGTAGAGGAAGATTCAGAGCAAGGAGAGGCAGACGGCGGTGAGAAGATGGAAGTAAAATGTTAGGGTAAAATTTTGATATTTATACCAAGGTTAAAACTGACTCAACGGGTATATCCGAAGCGCCAAACGTCAGGATATCTGGCGGCTCAAGTGACTTGACGTTTCGATTACGAAAAGATCTGACGGATCAGGCGATCTGACGCTTGGTTTTCTGTGTTTCCCGCCTAAAAAATTACAATCATGACTTTACGTTTTCGCCAGAGTAGGATTCAGACAGAGAAAGAGGAGAACCGAGCGGAGATCACTTCAAACCCTACGCAAAAAAGGTATTTTTGCTAAGGCTTGGGGGACTTGTGTTACTACCAAGGGCGGACAACCGACCGGGAAGGTTTTAGAGAGGGCCGATCGGGTAGAAGCATAGCTAATCTATCCGATCGGGCTCCTCGGCCGGATACGTCCGATCGGTTCTCTTAGAGGTAACACGACCAAGCTGGGCGAACACCTAAAGCTATGGGCGGGGGACAGCAGTTGAAGGCTCATGAATGATTAGTTAATGAGGTAACGGTCATTGTCGAGTATTTAAGGTACGCATTGAAAGCCATTAAAAGGTAAATTAATGGGGAATATTCCCTGAAATCATATAAATAGCAGTCAAAGGAGAAGGTAAACTCTCTGTTCTTTTGATAATTATAGACTTGCGAGAGCCCATTCTGACTTGATCGTCGGAGTGTTTGCTGTAGGTCAACCCATTTGCACTGATACCGAGCACAGAGGAGGCAAGAGGAGGAAGACCGATCGGAGGTGGAGGAGTGTTTCCGGACGGAGGTAGCAGGAGTTTTCCCCGGTCCCATTCAGGAGAAACAATTTCCATTTCATTTTACATTTCTTCATTCATAAAAGATAGAGAAGCACAAGTTTGAAAAATCCAAAAAGATTTCTTTAAGCAAGAATCATTTTTTTATTTCATATTGCATTTACTAAAAAAATGGGGAACAAAATATCACATGTTGAGTCAATTATTTTCAAGGCAAGTCATCAAAAAATATGTTCATTGATAACCCCATTTGAGCTAAAAAAAAGAATAAATTCTTTGTCAAAATTTACCCGAACAAGGGTTACCATTACAATAGAAGTCAACTAAAGATGAAAACCATAGATACTTAGTGATCAAATAAAGAGAGTTCATCAAGAAAAATAAATAAAAAGAGAAACCACGAAGTGATGATAAGTGGAAAGAATGAGAAATAGAATTTTAGAAAGAGTAAATCACTGAAGAGGTTGACAACTAGCAGAATTCAAGACCGGAATGGTAACCCTTGTTTCAAACAAATAATAATAACCTTGAAACATTTGTTTGGGCCTTATCATTTCCTTGAAAACCCTTGAGCCCATAACCTTGTTACAAGCCGAATAAAAGTCTACATTGATTGAATGACGATTTCTTCAATTTTCATAAAGCTTAATTATGTGATAAGTTTACAATGTAGTTGTAAAAAAAAGAGAGAAGGTAAACACAAAGAAATGAAATGTCTTAGGAAGAGGGGATTTTCTTGCTAGCTAGTCAAAAAGAAAGGTCAGATCATTTGGGGGCATCCTTTTCATTCAATCCTTGCCAAACCCATTCACAAACTAGGGGTAGCCCTGTTGCGCCTCATTCACCCTGACGTTCATAAATCCATTCTTAAAATTGGCGCAACCTTTGTGGGCCTCTCATGATCCTGATTTGTCCATTCTATCAAAACTGGAGCAGTTATTGTAGCTTTGCATGATTCTAGTTCGTCCTAAAATTCATAAATCCATATTCAAACCTTGCATGATGTTGGTTCACCTTATCATTCGTAGGCCCGAGACGGGGGCAACCTTTTTGGGCCTCGCATGATACTGATTTTCCTTGACATTCATTGATCCATATTCGAAACTAGGGGAAATTTTGTGAGACTCATATGGATTTCATGTCTTGACAATTCATAGATACATTTGTCCATACCCATTTTTTTCCCAGACCTCAAACTGGGAAGCTTTTTGAGTATCTCTTATCTCACATTGGCATTTGCAACTGTTTTAAGGAGTGACAGGCCCACATGGTGATCTTGGTACCCTTCAAACCCTTCTAAACATTTTTCTTACCATTTTAACCAACCTCTGATATCAAGCACGCATACACTAGTATTTTATCATAAAATGTCTAGCTCACAAGCTTCATTTTGAACATTTGACTTTAGAATTTGTGACATCCATTGTAAAAAAAATGAAGGCCTAAATCTTCATAAATTATGAACATGTTTTCCATGAATGATTATCAAATCTCCTTCTTTCAAAAAGAAAAAAAAAAAAAAACAAGTCAATATGCATCAAAGTTATCTCCTTCAAATTTAAAATTTATATCAATTATGTTTCTCTTGCATATCGGGGTTTCAACACCTTGATCCTTGTACAAAGTTTCAACACTTTTTTTATCACATTTAAGTCACGGTTTCAACGCCATGCCAAGATTTAACAACTTTTCTATATTATCCTCATACTAGGACATTTCCTCAGAAATTCTCATTGATTTCTTTTTCAAAAACAAAACAAAAAAAATTTAAGAAAGTCATAAAATTCAAAAATTTAAAAATCAAAACAACCAACCTATTTTAAATTTCTGTCATTGATGTCTTGAACCCCTGTTGTGCAATGATCGAGTCAATTTTTATTGGGATCTTGACCCTCTGCTAATCAATGGTCAATTTTAGGTTCTCCATTTGGATGTTAGTCCTCTGCTAAGCAATGATCGAATCCAGGTGACCTCTCTAAGACTAGTTTGTCTGGCACTCCAAGCCCAATTTTGTCTGGCATTGCTATTGGTATTTTGGCCCTTTGCAAAACATTGGTCGAACCCAATTTTTTCTTTGAGATGTTGGCCCTCTGCAAAGCATTGGTCGAGCCTAATTTTAAAATTTTGTCATTGGTATCTCAGCCCTCTACAAAACATTGGTTGAGTCCAATCCTTTCTTTGAGATGTCGGCCCTCTACAAAGCATTGGTCCAACTCAAATCATTGGTGTCTCGGCCCTCTGCAAAGTCGAGTCCAATTTTAAATTTATGACATTGGTGTCTCGGCCCTCTGTAAAGCATTGGTCGAGCCCAGTTTTAAAATTCTGTCATTGGTATCTTGGCCCTCTACAAATCAATGGTCGAGTCCAATCCTTTCTTTGATGTCAGTCCTCTACAAAGCGTTGGTCGAGCCCAATTCTTTGAGACTTTGACCCTCTGCAAAGTATTGGTCAAACTCAAAATCTCCACGAGGTTTATATACCTCACTTCAATCATCCATAGGGTCAGAATACCCTCAACGAGGTTTGTATACCTCAATTCATTCATCATATGGTCAGCACACCCTCCATGAGGTTTGTAGAGCTCAATTTCTTCATCAATAGTGTTAGTACCCCGTCCATAAGGTTTACATAGCTCAATTCCTTTATCTCGTGTATATTTTGTTGAAAATGTCTTGCTATTTGTTTTTTATGTTTATTTTGAAACCTGAACAAAATTAGTGTTTCTACCTTTACTTATCTTTTACTACGATAATATATAAATGATAAATTTTCATATCATCTAGTAAAATCTAAGTAAAGAGGGGCAGCTGTCAACACCCAATTTTATCCGGGTAAATTAAATTCATCAAAAAAATAAAAAAATAAAAAATACTATTTATTTTACTGTTTGCACCCCTTAATTAACTTTTAAACCCTTAGCCCAATGGTCCAAAATAATTCAACACTTTTTTACTTCTTCACCACCTATTTTTCTTATCACACCCCACTCTCCACAACACCTTCCCACGTCACTGTTCACATCACCTACCTTTTCATTTACTATTACATTTTTTATATATTTATTTTTTATTTATTTAATTTTTTTCTCATAACTTTTCTAATTTTTCCACTTACTTTTTTTATTATATTTTATTTCACCTAATTTCTCCACCTACTTTTTATATTATTTCTTTCATTTATTTTTTACATTAATTTTTACTATTTACTATATTTTATTTCACCTATTTTCTCCACCCACTTTTTATATTATTTCTTTCATTTATTTTCTACATTAACTTTTACTATCCACTATATTTTATTTCACCTACTTTTTCCACCCACTTTTTATATTATTTTTTTCACTTATTTTCCACATTAACTTTTACTATTCACTATATTTTATTTCACCTACTTTCTCCACCCACTTTTTATATTATTTCTTTTACTTATTTTCCACCTTAACGTTTTTTATTTTTCCACTAATTTTTAAAAAAATTATATTTTATTTAACTCTTTCTCCGTCCTTAACTCTATAAATATTCATATTCTCTTCACTCCATTACATACACAATTACACAATATCCATCTCATCTCTCTCACACCAAACTTCTTCATTTCATCCCAAAATTCTACTTCATTCTTCTTTTACAACACATTTCTACTCCAAGGTCATCTTCTTCACCTTCCATCTACCTCTTCTCACAACTTATTACAAGTAAGGTTTTCCTCCATCATTCAAATATTCAACAAGGTACACATATTGTTCTCATTCTATTTATATATGCATTTTGATCATTTTTTATAGTTTATAAATTTATCTTGTTTTCTACCACATTTGTTTTATCTTATGCTTTTTTAACATTTTTATGACATAGATCTTTCAACTCATATCTTTCTTAAAAAAAAAACAAATAAGAAAATGACAATAATATATAAAACTTTAAAAAATATATAATAATATAAATAGCGGTATGAGTACTCGTGCGATCGTACGCATCGGCTTAGTACTCATTACCCAAAATATAAAAATAAACAAAGAAGTCGTATGAGTACTCGTGCGATCCTACGCATCAGCCTAGTGCTCGCTACGCAAAATAATAAAATAAACAAAAAAACGTGTGAGTACTCGTGTGATCGTACGCATCAGCCCAATGCTCATTACGTAAAACAATAAAAATAAACAAAAAGTCGTGTGAGTACTCGTGCGATCGTAGACATCAGTCTAGTGCTCATTACACAAAATCTAAATATTATATCAAAATACAAAAAAAAATGTAAAATCTCCAAAAAGCTAAAAAAAGGTTAAAAAATATCAAATTTTCATGCATTTAATCCTTGCCAGAACTACGTGATCCTTGATTCTCTATCAAGACTAGAGATACTTAGGAGCAAGGTTAATCCTTGTTAGGTTCACCTCCCAAAAATCTAAAATTTTCCAAACAATTTCTCAAACAATTATCCAAACATATTTTTCAAAAGAACTACGTATCCCTGATTTCTCACATAAGAATATGTAGGAGCAAGGTCAATCCTTGTCGGGCTTCCTAAAAATAAAAAAATATTTTTCTTACATTTGTATTGTCTTGCATTGTTATTTTCGGGGAAAAATGACATTTTGAAAATCACATCATCTTTGCACATTTAATTAAAGGTACTCCTTTTGAGCAGGCGTTGTAGGTGTTAATACTTTTCCTACGCGTAGCCGACTCCTGAATCCATAATCTCTTATTTCGTAGACCAAGCCTTATTTTTATGGTTTTTCCGTAGTTTTTCAAAATAAAATATGGTAACGACTCCAAACTCTTTTCAAAAACTTTTTACTATTTTTCAAGATTTTCATCGTCTCTCTCGTCGTGATCCCGGTTGCGAAAAAAAACTAATGTGAGAGAAACTTATGATAATTTTTTTTCATTGGGTTTGAATTCAAATTCGGTCAAATGCTTTATATTATTTTTTATTGTTTTATTACCCTCTTACACTTTAATATATATATATATATATATATATATATATATTCTAAATAAAATAATTAAATTCTTGAAAGTGGTTTTTATATTTTGAAATAAGTTTTTTATATAATTATTAAAATGTATTTGTTACTGAAATTGAAGAACAAATTTGTTACTTAAAATTCAATTGAAATCATTAAAGAACCAACCCAGAATATAATAGTTTAGTTTCCAATGTGGAAGATAAGAAAAAGAATTACAGAGGACAAAATATAAAAGTCAGCATGGAAGATATTCTTTAATAACATACATATAGTAAAAGAAATATCACATGTTTAATATTTAAAATATATATATATATATATATATATATATATATATAATATGTTATTATAATTATCTAAAATATAACTATAATATTAAATATATACATTATCGTATTGTACAACTAAAAAGATAATATTACATTTCTTAAAACATTATAAAGTTTTTCAAAAAGAAAAATTATGCATAACAAGGTTACTCTAACATTATAATGTATTGCCACCATCTTCTCGAACTACAACAAGAACTACATGCTCTACCCACACCATTAAGATGATTATTGAAAAATATATATAAAAAAAATAACACAGAAATATTTACTTGACTTCATATATTAAAGGATTGGTTTTAATAATTATGATTTTTTAAATTATGATAATTATTCAACTAACTTTTTATCGTTAATTATTGGTCTCATTCATTGTAATTATACATGGAGATTATATTATAACGTGATTTTATTAGCTTCACAACAAAACCCAACTAGAAATTGTTTTTATTATTCTTTGTTAAGGATTATAAGACAATTATGACTAACATGTTAAGAAAAACTCATAATACACACACTCTCTGATATTTTCCTAGAATTGAGTCTTATTATTCATTGATAATTGAAGGCTTTAAATAGATGTGACACTTACAATATTATGGGAATAAAAATAAAATCTGAAAATAAAATATCAACTATCTTAAAAATAAAATCTACTTAATCTATCATAAAATAATATTGTACCTATATAAATAAAAAATCATAATTACGTATCCCTATTTTATCTTTATCAAATAAAATTAAATAATACTAGACACAAAAACTAATAAAATAATATTTAAACAAAATTATTAATAAAACCTAAAATTTAAGTTTATCCCAACAAACTCTCCCATAAACTTAAATTCTTCCTTCCTTCATTTGGCTTTCCATGTGCATCATCTCACACCGAGTTTGCTTCTTTCAATCATATTTGAGTTAGAGTTATCCAAGCTCTTACTAGTCATACCTTGCTTCAAGCACCTTCTCTCCAATATTTTCAACTCTAGTTTATACAACCAGTTCTTCTTCGCTTTTGCTTGGGTTGCTAGACGACCACGCTTATCCTTTAAATACAGTACCTGGTCCTTCATAAAAATTGAATTATCTTTTCCAATTATCTGACCCATGCTTAAAATATTTCTCTTCAGCTCGAGAACATAGTAAACATCCATAATCTCTCCAACTCGTCCATTGTTCTGCATATGCCGAATTGTTCCACGCCCTTTCACGGCCACCTTAGAGTCATCTCCGAGAGACACAAATTTGGCCTCCACCTTGGTGAGTTTATAAAAAAAGTCCTCGTTTCTACACATGATTGCTTGCCCCAGTATCTAGATACCATACCGAGTTGGTAAAAATCTCATCAGTCTTTGATTTCAAGCATGTTCCAACATCCGCCTTCTTTAGCTCCTCAAGCTCAACCCTCTGTTTATTCATAATCTCATTAGCTTCATCCAGAAGCCTCCGTATCTGCTGAATCTCTTCATTTTTTTGTTTGAGTTCCTTTTCCACGTTTGTCGCACCTTTTACCGAGATCAATTAATCCATTATTGAGACCGAATTTTCCATGTCCACTACATCCGAGCTCTTTACCAGCAACAGTTCTTTTGCATCTTCAGTAAGGAGATTATTCTCCCCCTTTGTCTCGATCTTGCAATACTTTTCAATATGGCCAGCCTTGCCACAGTTGTCACACTTGACTGATCTACACTTATTTGCATAGTGGCCATACTTGCCACACTTAAAACACTCAACTCCTCACAGATCTTCTTGGCCTTTCCCTTTCCCTCGGTCACGCCAATTCTGTTGATCGGTTTGCTCTTCATTATCATTCTCAAAATTACCTCGGCCACGTCCACCTTGTCCTCTACCACCAGGACCTCGACTTTGAGTAATCCGAGTTTTATTTGAGTCAAATTGTACCTGTAATGCTTGATCGTTGGGTTCAACCTGATCATCCCGACTCCTTCTCCTTTGTTCGTGGGCTTTTAATGACCCAACAAGTTCATCCACTGTGAGAACCGACAAGTCCTTCGATTCTTTGATGGCGCACACAATACTTTCGAAATCTTTTGTAAGGGATCTCAAATTTTTTTCCCACAACCCGGCTAGATGGTATTTGTTCTCCATTCTTGCCGAGTTGGTTGACCATCTTCTCCACCCGAGTTATGTACTCAGTTATATGCTTTTTGGACTCCATCTTCAACTATTCAAACTCTCCTCTGAGAGCTTGTATTCGGACTTGTCTAACGCGGTTGTCACCTTTATACGCAACCTCCAATATCTCCCAGGCTTCCTTTGCTGAATTAGCATTCGCAATTTTTTTGAATCCCGACTCATCTACTACATTGTAGATAAAATACAATGTTGACCCATCTCTTACATGAGTTTTCTTCAACGCTGTCATTTGTGTCACCGTCTGATGTTCATTCTCATCAGGTTCAACGTACCCGTCTTCCACCATATCCCAAACGTCTTGGGATCTCAATAACGCCTTCATTTGTAGGCACCAATTATCATAATTGGTTTTTCTCGTCAATTGTGTCACACGCATACCATTGACAACCTTTGTCATCTCTCTCCAAAAAAAATCAAGCACTCACTTTTTCTCTCACGGTGTTTGACTCTCTCCTCTCTCTCTCTTTCTCTCTCTAGGTACTCAGAGCATAAAACTCTGATACCACTGTTAAGAAAAACTCACGATACACACACTCTGATATTTTCCTGAAATTGATTCTTATTATTCATTGATAATTGAAGGCTTTAAATAACCGTGACACTTACAATATTATGGGAATATAAATAAAATCTGAACATAAAATATCAACTATCTTAAAAATAAAATCTGCTTAATCTATCATAAAATAATATAATCTATCATAAAATAATATTGTACCTAGATAAATAAAAAATCATAACTACGTATCCTTATTTTATCTCTATCAAATAAAATTAAATATTACTAGACCCAAAAACCAATAAAATAATATTTAAACAAAATTATTAATAAAACATAAAATTTAAGTTTATCCTAATATAACATATGTTTTATGTATTGAATGAAAAGTTCACTAGTGCAAAAAAGGTTTTTTATACCTCCTAAAAAAGACTTTTTATACCTATTTTCAAGCTGGTATAGAAGCAGGGGGTATAGAAAGTTTTCGATTCTTTATACCTGCTCTTGGACCGGTGTAAAAAATTTTACTTTTATACCTGCTTTATTTATAATAGGTATAAAAATCTAATATTTTTTATACTTGTGATAGAACAAAACTTTTTATACCTGATATGGATTTAACCGGGGTAAAAAGTGACTTTTTTTAAAATAATTGATTTGTATGTGCTACTATCCATATACAGACCTGCATAAAATTGAATCCCAGAATACAGTTTAAATAATCAATAACGAGTAAAATAATCAATGTTGTTTCTATTAACACATCAAAATGTATTATTTACCTAACAAAGTCCTAAATATATTTACCTAACAAAGTTACTTAACATAGTTATACATAAAATAATTCCTAAACTCAAAATGTAATATTGAAACATTTAATCATTTATAAATGATTAAAAAAAATGAAACCCAGTGCTTCCAAACATCCTTTATAACATGTTGCTTCATTGGAGATCTGTCATCAAATATCTACACAACGAAGAGTCCAGTTATAATATTAATTCCTTAATATCGTAGTTATAAAATGTACACAACAAAAAAATGTACTACATAATGCTAGAGTAGTAACTCACCTCGTGATGCTCAATGTATCCACTCTGTGTAAGGTTAATCAATCTAAATGCAACTGTCAAAAAGAAAAATCGGCACAATCAAGCTCAATGTACATAACCAAAAAAAGCATAACAGACAACTAACGTTTGATTTATGTAATAAACAAATGATGTCCTACATTCAATCACAGATGGTAATTTATGAGTTGAGAGAGAAAAAAAAGGACAAAATATATAATATGCAGATCTAGTTGAATAGGTAACAATTTTAGAAGAAGCTTACCAAAACCAAAAACTAAAATATAAGCTATTGGCTTCCTTATAGATACCAAATTAATGTAACGTACATCACACAAACATGATTACTTCCTATCATAAATTTTAAATAACTTCATAAAAAAACAAGTATTTAGGGCTAAGACATAAAATAAGTTCAGTCAACATGTGTTACTCTTGCAAAGATCGCAAGTGCAAAATACTGCTATGCAGAACATTCAGTCACTAAGGTCATGTCTTTATACCAATACAGTAACTCACTTCAAAAATTGCAGATTATCCCATACATCATTCATAATCTGGGAGCTGGTTGCAGTAAATTAATTCTCATTGATAGGAAACATATTATAATTTGAACTACGAACTTACTACGACCAATATGGAAATCATTCACTAACTAAAAATGAAATTAGAACAATTTGCTAGCACTCAAGATAAAAACCATTAACAACATAATTTTTCCCTTTTATTTTACTACAGAAACAGCAGTAACTCACCACTTCATCCCCATCATGAGTGAATTCCAAGAATGATCCCACTGCCGTGACAGAACAGTCATAATTATCAACAAACAACAAAAGGATACAAAAGTAATTGCTTCATATGGACAAAATGAGATAGATAAAAGAGATCAACTCACTTGAGGATGGCAACTCTAACACGGTTGCTAGTCTCGTCCTGCAAGCACTTGAGTTGCAGATCTGCAAAATACGGCTGAAAAGCATTCCCAATTGTTTCAGTTAAAGAGCTGAAGAGAATTAATGCCACCTTCATCCCAAAAGGCAACAAACAGAATTTGGTTAGATGCTAAGCTCGTCAGTATGCAAACAACATCTAGTTCAAAGCACTGAAACAAAAAGTAAACATAAAAAAAGGTTAACATCATCCATCTTATCTAAGCCACTCTAAAATCTCGCTCCACTAGCATCACTAAATCGCCTAAATAGATAATTCAATTGAAGAAGATTATGTTTAAATCTACTGCATAATAACCAACCATTTGGTCAAACCAGCAATTCTCACACAATTATTGATGTACCAAACCAGCAAACATTTATGCAGAGAAAAGCAACTTGTTTCAGAAAAATAAGTGCTGAAATTGGTGTTTGAAAAATCTATTTGTACCAGATTGCTTAATACTCAGTTTTGCAGCACAAGCAAGTCCAAATTATTGGTTTAAGTGTATAAGTGCTGCCAATTGAGGCTAAATAACAGTAATTCGAATTTTCACTAGTGGAGTTCCCCTTTTATCACCAATTCAAGCAACTCCAACACCAATTTTGAGTTGTAATGTTACAAATGAGTTTTAAACAATCAATAACAGTCAGATTCAACAAATTAAACTTGAGTGAAGCACTCAAACTGCATTTTAAGATGTCCAACAATGAACTAAGTGTTGAACCAGAATTAACATTGCAGTAGCTTCACACAAATCAAGAAAAAACAGATCGGCCAATTGTCAAAGAGAGCTTTGCTGAAGTTTTCTCAGATGATACTGGCTTAATCAAATCAGATGCATCTCAGCTGAATTTGCAATCAGATTTTCATCAGAAAAATATTGTGAATCACCTATAAATCTGAATTTGCTGCCACACATCTTACACCCGAACTCTTGAATGAATTTGTCATGGCTCATATGGTATGTAGATGATGGACTTACACACAGATATTGGAAATGGCCTTGATGTTGAAGTGTAGCTTATAACAAGCCAATAGAACACAGTAAAGCATTTAATTCAAGTTCCCATGTTATGGAGTCAGAGATTCCAAGCTTTCATTTGTATTATTCAGCCGGAATCAATGACTTTCACTGTTCAAAATAGCTTTATCAGACAAAAAAGGTAAATACCATGGTAGAACTAAATTGAAGGTTGTCACTAACAACCCCAGTTTTATCATAGAAGAATCGAGTAGGAGCTAATGTAAGACAAAAATCATGTTTCATGAAGATACAGTTTAAAGTAATTAACGTATACATATTTATGAGGAGATGATTATGTAAATTGTTGTTATGCAAACATAATAATGAGAGCTGATTTAACATTTACAAATTATCTCAGAAGCAAGTTTGTATGGAATTCAATGTCTCTCTTTAATTACCTAAAATTATTATCTATAGCAGAAAATTACAATTATACCCTATAAAAGATAAATAAATTCCCAAAATCTAATGCTACCAAATTAATATTTTTGAAGACATTGAATTAAAAATTATAGTAAGTGACTTGAACTTTTTCTAAAAATGCGAAAATGGACAAGGAAAGTATAAACTAGTATGATACTCATTATTTTTATACAAAACGATATAGCATAATATACAATAAAAATTAAAACCAAGGAGAAACTTCATTTGATTTTTTTTTTCTTAACTAAAATGCATTAAATCGTGATATCTTTTCTTACCAGCAAAATGATAGCTGAACTAATATACTTGAATTTGTTTTATTGTGTTAAATTCTGTTTTGACAATACTTTCTTACTTAGTAAATGTTTAACTGTTTCGACGATAAATTATATATTGGCTGTGAATACCATTCTACAAACAGAGCCCAGTTCAGAATATTTATATGCCTTTCTCAGAAGCACAAAAATTGCATTTGGCCTAAAAACTATGGCTCGGTATGGAGATAACATTAAAGGTGATGCACTACGTGATCTCATTGGCTACAAGAAAAAAGAAATAAGGTTAATGGATAGAGGGTCATACATGTGGATATGTTTCACAAACACCAAAATCATAAGATATATATCTCTCTAGTCAAATCAATGAAGTAATAGAAAAATAAAAAATTTAGTGTACCCAAATAACCGTAAGGTGCAGGCTCTAAGATAATGGTATGGCCGTAGAGCAGTTGCAGTATAATGCAAAGCCATGCTAGTTAATGACAACAGAGAATATGATGATTTTGTCTAAAAACCTCAATAGAAATTGCACCTAAGATACTATAAACTACTAAAATCTTGAACACGAAACGACACAATTGATCCAAACCGAAGTATGAAACAAAAAGAAATGGACGTTATCTGATTGTAATACTCACTGCATTATGTTCCAAAGGGAGCACCTCGAGGTACAAATCAAGGATGTCACTGTTCACAGAGTCGTTCACAAAACGTGAAAGCGCTCTAACTACAAAAGTACCACAGGGATCTTGTCTCGTACCCTCACCATCATCCACTCAATCACCTCATCCCATATCTCATTGCTCACTTCTGCGTAGTCATCTGGAAGCCGCAATATTATCTAAAATTCAACAAATCCGAGATATTAGCTCTAATTTTAACAATCTTCCGTGCAATCATAAATATTGAAATTGTAAGCATTTTTCACCTCAGTATCAGACTTCATAAAACTATCCCTTCAGTGACTGATATATATAAAGTTCAGTAATGTTCAGAAAACTCAATTAAATAGTGCTTGGAAATTGTGAGAATCAGTTACCTCGAAGACGATCTGGCACGCTCGGAATCTGGCTGTTTTGTTGGATGTCGTAGTAGCAGCTAGGAGGAACTTGAGGAAGCAATCGAGGAACTCGTCGGAGGCGGAGGCAGCAAGGGCATAGACGAAGGAGACGACGCGTTCAACAGAGGCAAGGCGCCTCTGGAAATCAATGAGAGGAGTTAGGGTTCTGGAGAAGGCGGAAAAGAAGACCGAAGAAGAGGATTTGGCTCGGAGGAGTGACATGAGCTTTCGGTTGTGGGTGGCGTATGATGTTCGAGCCTCATCGAGAATGGCCGCAATTTCAGCATCAATCGCTTCTAGATGAGTCGCGGAACCCTAACCTCCCAAATATAGCAAAAGAGAGAAGCCGCAGTCCAGTTGGATGAGAGTTTTCACGATTGATTTGGCGATTTAGAAACAAAGGAGAAGAAAGGCAGCGTGAAAGTGAAAGACGCGGGGAGAGGAAGTGAAGAGGGAAAACGCGGGCAGAATATTAAATATTTCATACCGGTTTAAAGTTGTAGTCGGTATAAAAAATAACTTTTATACTTATTTTTATTCTAACCAGTGTAGAAGTATTTTTTATACCGATTTTTAATACAATCGGTGTAAAAGAATTTATCTTATTTACGATATTGTCATTACATTATTTTTTATACCTGATAAATTTGAACCGGTATAAACAATAGCTATAAAAAGTCTATTTTACACTAGTGGTTATAGTTTGGTAGGTATTATTGGCACTTGGACAGAGATAACAAATTCTAACATAGACTAAAATATATTTTATTTTTGTAATTATTTCATACTAATGTAAATTAAATGTTTTGGATCATCAACGATTAATCTCCATTGTCATAGTAGAACATCACCCAATTAAGAGAATAGTGGACAAGCTTCCTCGACTAGCATATATAGAATAATTTAGGTTTTTGATTAGGTTGTTTACAGGATAGAGTAGGTGTTTTTGTATTGAAATAGTTGAAAGTTATATTGTGTTGATAATTTTCTTTATTTTAGATTTTCATTTGAAGCCCAAAGGAAATGTTTTTTTTAATAAGTATTTAAAATTTATGTTGAACCACACCCTAGTCAACATAAATTTACATCGGATTTGGCTAGGTTTGACAGAAATTTACATGGTATAAAGTATAGTTTGACATAAATTTTGGATATTTTTTGCCTTTTTATGTACTTATTATGACACATCTAGAAATAACAAAAATGTGAAGTTTTTATGTAAGTTGTTTTCAATATATATTTACATAATTTATATCTAAGTTGGAGTATTACTTAATATAAAAAATCAAGAATTTATTACATAAAAAAAACAAATTATATATAATTGAAATCATCAAATATAAATTCTTGAAAACTTTAAATCATTTTCCAAGTACTTGCTTAAAATTTCAATTTCAATTTCAAACAAAATCCACAAAACAACCCAAGCTTATAAAAGATGATAAAGTGTGTAAGATCCTAGAAAATTATTTTAAATGAGATAGAGCTTTTATAAGATACATTTAATTATTTTATTATTAAAAGACTTTAATATAAATAGAAAATCAGTTAAGTAAAGTTCATTCTTATAAAAGCCATTATCTCTCTAGAAAGAAAAAAATTCTCCTCACCTCTACTTTCTCTCTAGGAATCTGACCTTCTACCCATATGTTTGAAGATCGAAAAGCACTATAGAAGATGTCGAGGCCAACCTTTTTATTCGATTTAATTATTGAATAAAGTAATTTTTTTTTCCTCCTTTATAGTAATTTAAGTTTTCGAATGTTGGAGAGATTAAGTTTCATGTGTGGTTTAGGGGCAGTAATGCACAATTGTTCAATTAGGATCATTAGTGTTTGATCGAATCATTGAGGTGCATCTTCTTTGTGTAAATTTTGCTTATCATAGTGATTAAGGGTACTTAGTGTCAAAGGACCTCGGTAGTTCTCTTTAGTAGGTAAGAGAAATTAGTTTTCTTATAATTCTCATGTGTTTGGTGTGGAGTTGTGTTTATTATGAATTTGATTTATTGAAGTCGAATTATGAACTGATTTATTGTGGTGAAATGGTTTAGTATTGAACTGACTATGATAAATGCATGCTCTATTGGATTCAATTTATATTAGAGAGTGAAGGCTATGCTTGTAGAATCTTGGTTTTCTATTGTTAGGAACTCCTCTGTTAAACCTTTGAATTGAACTAATTTGGCATTTCATGAGCTAAAAGTGTGATATTTTAAAGTATTATGAAGTTTGTTAAGTGGGGAATAACTTAAGAAGTGTCAAGATTGTTTAATTAAAGCTCAATTACACATTTTAGTGTCGTTGGGCATAACTTGGACAATGACTTCTAACTGGGCAGGAGTTTTCGTCGCTAAACAACACCAAAGTCAGATATCTCACTCTTAACCAAAATACATTCTCAATTAAAAGCAAGAACTTTGAAGATTAATCATACTAAATTTAACCATTGTACGTTCTCAATTAAATATTACTATGTCTAATCATGTCTACCTTTTACCTTTTATATCAAGTAAAAAGCTAATTAACCAAAGCACATTCTTGATTAATTCTTGTTAAAGTTTTTACCACTAATCAAAGTACATTCTCAATTATTGATCAAATTTCTTTACTTTTTCATGATATGCTTGGATTAACTCTTTGTGGTCTTGATTATTTGTTATTATTGGATTTATCTTTAAGGTGTTATGAAACTTTAACCAATTTATTTTCACACCTCAATGACATCAACTTAGTTGCAGTTGCACTAACACACCTTAAAATATCCAAAGAACATTTATGTAACTCAAAAGCTATTTTTAACATGTTTTTGTATCTCATGCTAAATAAACCCAATTATAACAAATCTTAATTCAAATATTCTATTAAAGTACAAAAGTCAATTAATAATCCAATATTAAAGGCTAAATGAGGGCATAAATATGCTCTCATCACATCCCCACACTTATCATTATGCACTCCTAGGCAAAATTTAGTAATTTCAAAACTTTATTCTAGATCAAAATTCATATCAACATTAAATCAAAGGAAAATAACTTCACTGGAAACTAATCAAATTTCTAAATCTAGTTGCCATGAATCATGCGAATGGGAAAACTCTATGTTAATCACATGAGTTAATCTTTTGAATTTATGAGGAAATTAAGTATGAAAGAGATCACTCAAGTTAAAATGTATATTCACTCACCAATGCTCTCTTAAGTGTTTAGGCTTGTATTTGCACTCAAAATACTCATGTATGTAAACACTACCTTAACTTAACAAGATTCTAATATTCACATACTTTTAAAAAATATGCATTTCAAAGATCATGAGGATTTTTCAAAGGTTGTAATGTGGTCAAGGCAAAGGTAGGAAATTTTTTGGATAGAGAAGCTTAAAAAATTTGGAAAGAAAGAATTTAGGAGCAAAGATTTTGGAAAACAAATATATTATTTTCTTTCTTCACTTTTTGAGAAAATAATTATCCTTCTTTTTCTACATTTTGTTTCCCATTTTTATTTTTTTTATCTCTCTATTTTTTTTCCTACCCTATTTTTTTTCATAAAACTTTTTTCTTCCTTTTGTCATTTTTATTATTTTGTGGGTGAGGTACTCACCCACACACTTTATTCATCACTCATTCCTAACACAATCCATTAGCTCTTTCTTTCATCCTAAGATAAAGGATAATATGGGCTTTTCCTTTTCAAGATTTTGTTGTGGCTTTAAGAAAAAGAAGTTAAAGGTTCAAAGGGGCTATCAATGGATTAATATTAGGGTGGACTTATTTGGCCAAGTAGCTAAAATCAAGAAATTCCTCAATCATATGAAATAGTGCATATCTACCTAAGTTTCAAAACATTATCCTAATCATGCAACAAACTTAGGCTTAACCATTCAGATATAGTATAAAAGTCGAGCTATAATGGATCTTGCACTTGTGGTGACTTCTACCACTTTTCAAAGTCATTGCCGATGGGTTTCACCCTACCATACTCACAAGGTTAGTATGTACACGCCATAGACCATACTAGAAGCACCTAAGACTAAAACCTCACATTACTCTCACCACATGTATCATTCCTCTCGAATTGAGAATGAATGATCATTAGAGTATCAGGATGAACCGTAAGACTAAGCTTCCTACATTCATACGTACAACACTTGAAACATCCAATAATAGGTTCCTCCTTGGAACTCATTTCCATAACTTTTCCTTTCAATAAACAAGTAAACATACCACTTCATATATCCTCATAGAACTCATGAAAGTATCACACATGCATAAAAGAACCCAAAACAGTGCATCAAAAAACACAGGACAACCTAAAAACTGAAAACCCAAAAACTGGCTAAGGGGTGCTCAAGCCCAAAGTTTGCACAAAAAGGGGGCTCAAGGAGCGCTTGAGCCCCACGACAACAAACTGCACACTATTAAAATCGGCCTTTGATGCACTTGAGCTTTGTTCTAATGATCAAATGGGTTTCTTGCACCTTATAATTGATGAAAATTCGTATTTAGAATTAAATCAAAGTACTCGTGTGATCATTAAACTCGAAACTAAGTGCACTCAACCATTTGACAACTCCAAAAGACCCAAACTCAATATCACACCTTCTAACTCAAATTTATGCAAAATAAGAGTCCAAACAAGTCATAAATGAATCTATGACAGACCCCAAATCATCCTCTATGTCCTAGACCTCCTAACTTGAAATCTCACTATTCCAGATCCCTAAAATTAACTCCAAACCAAGATAAAATCTAACCATCAACTACAAAATACTCTCGCATCAAATTTATGCCTTTCTCAAGGTTCAAAACAATGTTAAATTACTTGAAGACAGAGACATCAAACCTTAATTACATATCAGACTCACTTTCTTTAGATTTTTGCCTACCAAAACCCCTAAAATACCTTTGAAACAACAGTATAAACACACTATAATGACTATCATTTCATTCTAGCCCACATAGTAGCTAACTCTCATACTAAATAAGTTAAGAGCCAAATAACTATCATACTTTATAAATTCTCACTTTAGACCAATACTTCAATAATTCACCTCTCAAACCTCCATCTTTTACCTAAAACCTAATGTGTTTGATAACTCTCTACTCTTTACCCTTGCAACCAACTCCAGACAATATTACAATTTTATTTCACACAAACATTACAGCAGAAACATCAAATCATACCATACTAAGCATTGAAGCATCATAATATCAAAAGTCATGATAGATGTGGAGATTACTCTGTCGTGATCTCCTAGGAGTTTCCTGATAATCAAACAGATGATCGAAAAGTTATAATTTTTATATAGAAGCAAGAGGAAGTTAAGAGAAATATTTGTAGAGAGATGATTTGTGTTTTAAGTAATGAGACGAATTTAAGAAATTCTATTTATTTTATTGAATTATTTTAATTTTAAAACATTTAGTTACATTATTTTAAAATATCTATCGACTCTAATACTTTATTTTCTAGGTTCTTATACAAAACAAGTAAATATCAACTCTATCACATGGTTTAGTTATTTGTGAATTCCTTGACTTTAATTAATTATGTAGCCTTTCCTTCTTCTTTTATATACCAACTTACCCTTACTTTGTGTATTTTTCTATCATCATGGATTTCATGTGAGTAAAAGACACTACAGATGAAGTACCTAGCCTTGGTACAACTCAGAAGTATAGTCGAAGATGAATTATCACTGTATTACTTTGTGTTCCTTAATATTTGTTTTGACAAATAATATAATTTATTTCTTTTGAAAACGTTAGATGTTGATTATGAGAAATATTGTACTATGACTATATGTATGTTTAATACCAAGTTTTGAAATGCTTAAAATTAATAGATGAGGTTATATTAATTTGGATGTTACACCTATAAACTTATAGAGGAGGATAAGGTGATTCAAATTATTCAATTCATTAATTCACTTGATTCGATCTTCATCTTGTTAGGTTAGACTAATTAAGATACATTAATAAAATAATAAGAAATTAAAGTATATTTTACCTTATCAACTAATAACTAAATATGACAAAAATAAGTCAATCTATTATTGCTTAATTTGTTTATTGTTCATGTTGTTTCGCTTTAGATACTTCGATGACGAATTAATCCTGCTTTAAAGAAATGAAATGTGCTAAACGAAAATAATTGACAAGTTTATGAATACTCATCAAGAAGTTGCTGATTTTTAAGACAAGTTGCATAAAAATGAAAAAAAAAATATGAAGCAATTTGGTTGATAGCTTGTACGGTAAAGATATAGGTACACTGAATCAATCCAGTTAGTCTGACTTTTCAGACAAAATAATAAGGTTGAATTTGATTTAGAACTTCATCATATTAAATTAGTATAAACTAATTAAATTATTAAATGATTTTATTATAACATTCCTCAATCTGTTTATGTAAAAACATTAATAAAACACACAATAAGTAAAACTTAATTTTGGTAAATATATTTTATTAAATAAAATAGATTTTTTTTAAATATTCAATGGTTTCATAATTTAAGAGTTGATATTAAAAAAAAAAATTTAATCTACTTTTTTCTTTCAATATTTAGAACTCTTTCAATATGTATTAAATGGATAGTTTTTTTTGTTTAAAAATATTCAATAGTTTGATCGTTGATGTTAAAAAAAATTAAATCTACTTTTTTTTCAATATTTAGAATTCTTTCAATATTTATCGCATTGTATATGGTTAAGTACATCGGGATCATATTAGTATAGATTTTGTTTTTGGACAAGCACATGTCAGATTTAGTAGGTCTTGGCTCATTTCTGTTTGTCTAGTGCGTATATGATACTTAGTTATTAGTTACCATGATCCATGAATAACAACCACAATTTATAGAGACATGTATTTGGATCAATGGACCTAGGCCTATCTAGATAAGAAAAACTTATAAACTATAATTATTTATAGTGTATTTTATTAAATAAATTGATTATGCTTTCATTAATTATGTGAAACCTTAGAAAATGATATTTTAGAAGGGGTGGTAGTCTAAAAATAGTCAGACTGGATTATTTTAATATTAAACGATTTTATTATAAGTAGTTTTGTTATAAACGAGTTTCATTATTTTAAAACGTATCATTTCTCTAGAAACTACTTTTCTAGAGTTCTCTTCCATCTCTCTAACCTTTCTCACTCTTGGATCATCTCTTCGACGATCATGAAGAGCCTAGACGATCACGACGTCAAGGTTTACCATTCTATCTGATCAATTTGTTGTTAAGAGAAAGTAAGTTAGAAACTCCTTTCTTTGGTATTTTAGAGTTCTTGATTCGGTAAAGCATTTATGTTTTGCATGTATCAAGTGATTGTTTTCCTTGATTATTGGTCTGTTTGTGGTTCTAAGGTTGGTCTCCAATCATCAATCGGTGATTTGTAGGTTTTCTAGAAGTTCCTTGTGCCGCAAGAAATCTGTGGATCGCTTAGAGGTTTTGGAGCTATTGAGTCGAGGTAAGGGAAGATAGAAACGTCTTTAAATTGTAGTTAATTGTGTATCTTGTTGAGAATATGATTGTGGAACTGGTTGAGCTGAAATCATGTTTTAGGGTAAATAAATATGATGTAATTTGATTGTTTTGAGTATGGAATGATGAACTGAGATTTTGAATTGTATGAAGTGATGGTTGCTCTATTATTGGATGTTTATAGTCTTAGAAATTTGTGATGTTATGAGTGGTTAGGAATGTATTCAATTCTTGTCTTGGTTTAAGTTAGTTTTGATGAAGTGGAGTAGTGAAATTGAGAACTTGGGGTTAGATACATGATTGGTCTGTTGGGATAGTTTGAGTGAGTCAAATGTGACTTCTTTGAAGTCTTACCTTGCTGAAAAATGTGTCAAAAGTGATAAATCATGAATTGGGTCCTTAGGTTGTTGAATTGTAAGTTTTTGAGTAGAAATTGGTTCATAAAATCTTTAGATTGATGGTAGGAAGGTTTAGAAATGTTTAGTCAAGTCCAATTAGGTATATAATACAAATTAGGAGTGTTAGAAGTTGGGAAAAATAGTTAGAATCGGTAAACTTGGGTTGAGTTGCTTAATTCTACAGAATTCGTGCTGCAGAATTATGCCGACTCGTTGTGTGAATGGATTCGCACAGTGAATGGTTTTGGCGAGTTGCTCTCTGTTTAAGCAATTCGCACAGCGAGAGGGTGCATTGTACGAATGACTATGGGGTTTGCTCTCTGTTTGATGATTCGTGTAAGAACCTATATTTTTAGGAGTGGTGGGGACATGGTGGGGACATGGTGGTTACCCACCTTTTTCATTATTGGAAGCAATTATTGGAGGTGCTTTGTTACGGGGGAAGCTTTGCAAAAGGGGAGGGATTCATTTTGGCATGAGAGAGAGAGAGAGAGAGAGCAGCCAGAGGGAGGGAACCCTTTCTCCCGTTTCCAGCCGTCCAAAGAGCACCCATGGGAAGCTGTACCAACTTCTGAAGGGCTGAGAGGAGGATCTGGGTTGGGCATCTGGTGAGAGGGGAGTCCTTGCAGCAAGATCTGGGAGAGGAAGTGAAGAACTGTTGAGGTTGCAAGGAGATCTTGATCTGCATGTCTGGGAGGAGATAGATCCCAAAATTTGCAAGGAAGTCTTCAAGAGGTAAGGGGAGTTTGATTTATTTCCTTGATTTTTGAGATATTTTTGTGTTGCTGCAAATCTGGGTAAAATTTGGGAAGAAGGGGATGAAGATAGGGGTTTCTGGGTTTTCTCTGGAATTTGCGCGATTCTGCAGAATTCTGCAGAATGCGCGTACGTCCAATTTTGGTGAGTCAAAATTGGACGTTTGTTCCAACAGTGCTCGACCAAATAGTGGTCGGCCAATTTCTGAACGTTCGGTAATTGTTCTGAGTGTCCGCCCAAATCAGCCAACTTAGAACGTTCGTCCGTATAGTGCTCGACTAAGGTCAGCCAGTTTTGGAACGTTCGGTCATTTAAAGCTAGCGAGCATTAGCGTTCGTCCTTGGTTTGCAATAGTGATATTAGCGTTCGTCCTTGGTTTGCAATAGTGATATTAGCGTTCGTCCTTGGTTTGCATAGTGATATTAGCGTTCGTCCTTGGTTTGCATAGTGATATTGGCGTTCGTCCTTGGTTTGCATAGTGATATTAGCATTCGTCCTTGGTTTGCATAGTGATATTAGCGTTCGGTCGTTAGTATAGGTTGAACCATGAATTTCTACCGTTCGGTTAGGTGTTAATTTGTGTTGTTCGGTCAAGGTTTACTTTATACCGTTCGGTTGGAAACCTAAATTGATAGTGTCCGGTTAAGTGTGAATTTAACACTATTCGATTTAATCGCTCGGCCAGGATTCTAGACGTTCGTCCAAATGATTGTGAGCGTTCGTTAGCAATTTGTAATCCAGGTTTCAACTTGAGCGTCCGTCCCTAAATTGGCATCCACAAGAAGTAATCTTGGGCGTTCGGTATTGAGTATTAGTGATTGCAGTCGTTCGTTCTTAAAAATAGAATTTTAGGTTTGAATCTTGAACGTTTGGTTTTGGGTATAAGTGAGCGTTCAGTTTTGGGTATAAGTGAGCGTTTGGTTTTGGGTATAAGTGAGCGTTTGGTTTTTGGGTGTAAGTGAGCGTTCAGTTTTTAAGTTGTTTGTTCTTAAGTTTTGAATCTTGAGCGATCGACCTTGGGATATTAGTGACTATTGAGCGTTCGGTTAAGTTTTGATTTAAGCACCGTTCGGTTAGCTGCTGATTTATGTCGTTCGGTCAGGCTTCTTTTAATGTCGTTCGGCCAAGTGACCTAGGGGTTCGACTAAGTATCAAAACGTTCGTCCTTATCGTGTCCGGATTAATGGTGTTTGAATTGAGTGTTCGGTATTGAGATATTAGTGAGTATACGCGTTCGTTCTTAACTTGGAATTCTTGGGTAGCAATCTTGAGCGTTCGGCTTTAAGTGTTCGGTTTGGATCTTGGACGTTCGACCTTGGTTTAATTGTGAATGTGAGCGTTCGTTCTCGATGATGTTAATCCTCAGGAAGTACTCGTCAGAGGTAACGTACGACTAGACTTGATCTCGAGCGTTCGTCCTTGGAGCTCGATTAATAAGGTTTGGTGTTCACCGACAGCGTTCGGCCTTGATGATGATTGATCCCTGAACGTTCGTTCATACAGCATCAGAGTTGGAAATAGCGTTCGGCAATAATGTATGAACCCGTGGGGGTATTTTGAAACAATTATTGAGAATTGTTGGTTATTTCCTTGATCCAATATTGGTTTATTTATACATATTATTGAGAATATGTATAAATTCGTGATTGAGCACGTTTATTCTGTTGGAGGTGGTACATACACTATGTTATTTACTTGTAACTTTGTCTGTCTTTTGAGCATTTTTGCTAGTCTCACGCGTGAGACTGAGATTCGAGTGTCACCTTCTTCTACGCGAGAAGGTGAATGTCTCGCCCAATGACTTCGGTTCGTGTTGAGTATAGTGCATCGTTACGCGTAGTATCGATGTTTTTACTCGTTAGTCCTTGAGGAGTCGGGGAGATAGGTCTGAAGTCGCGATGGAAGACGGCTCGGGTCGCCTGTTATTGAGAGCAGGTTATGACGACGAATTACAAGTAAACGACATTAGTTTATGAAAGACTAGTCTGCATCGTCATGTGGGTCGATTTATCATGGGAATTGTTATAGTTTATATGTAATGGGTTTATGATGTGATACTTCTGGTTATTCATCTTGCATGTTGTGGCTGTGGTTTCCAACCGTGATGATCGTACTGGTACGGGAGAGATGGTAGTGCAGATAAAGCTGGTTTTGGAATAATTCTTCGAGAGAGATGGGAAGTAAAACTTGTTGGGTCTATAGGTAGTAGCGTGCGTTATTATTTGTGACGTTCGGTCTTGGTATTATTTACTTTCAGGTAGCAGGCGTTATTAGGTAACGGTTGATCTTGATGTTAGTTGTTTTGGGGTAGCTAGCGTCTGATCTTAATTTGGTACCCTATGGTTTAGTTCGATTACGTTCGGTCAGTACTGAGGTGTTCAGTAGAGTACTCTAGGCGTTTAACCCAGACTCAAGTGTCCTTTATTCTAGTGTTCTGTCTCGTAGCGATGGTTCTTAGAGAATGATCTTTATTGGTGATGTTGCTCTAAGGTTGCAATCATTTATGGGGAGTGACCGGCCTTGATATTCGTTGAGGTAGCGATCGATTAATAAATAGTGATTAGTCGTGATGATGCATGATTCAGGCAGTGATCATTCATAGGTAGTGCTCGGTTTGGATGACACTTGTCTCAGATAAGGATTGTTAACAATTAGTGGTCGTACGTAGGGAAAATCCGGTCTCGATGAGGTTACCCTCAGATAGCGTTAAATCCAGTAAAGTGATCAATTAAGTGTTCGTCCGAATGGTACTTAATCTGTGGTACGCGAGATTTGATCTTTGAGCGATCGTTTGAATAGTGTTCGAAATAATAGTAATTGTTCTAGTAGAGTGCGTTGTCTCAGCGTGAAGTCTAAGTGCTTGATCTTATTTAGCATTCGGTCTCTTGGTGTGCGACCTAATGGTATCCGGTCTAATAGCGTTTGGTGTCTAGTGTCGAGCCTAAGTGATCAATCTTATCGTTCGTGAAATAGTATTCGATCTGGCGTTCGGTTTCTAGCGTTCGGCCTAGTGTTTGATCTCAGTGTTCATTATGAGAGTGTTCGGTCATTATGGTTTCCTGAGTTTAGTGTTCGGCTCAATTGTACATGATCACCTAGCGTTCGTTCAAATGGGATTCAGCCTAATAGTATTCATTAGATAGGGTTCGGCAGATAGCGTCCGTCCAAATAGTATCTGGTTAGAATGTTTGGGGATTAACTTTGTCCAGTAGCTCATCATTGTATCATCCGTATGAGTGTCTAGTGGAAATTTTGGTATGTTGGTGTATGGGGATGTCTAACCTAAATATTATATGATGTTTATATCAAAGCATTTATGCATATTTTATAATTGATATATTGCATGTTAGCTCACCCTTACTTATTTGTGCATGTATTGGAAAAATCATATTTTTGCGATGATCGTATAACGTTTTTGTTATACGGGAGCAGATGAAGGAATGTCGCGTGATCTGGTGCAAGTGCAGGAAGAGATGGAAGAATGTATTAGAAGGATTCAATGTTATCTTTACTGTTAAGTCTGAGTTGTAAACTTTTGTATAGATTTGAGCTTGAGGTTCGGGGTGTTACCGTAATTGTATATTTTAATTTTGTTTTTGAATTTTAAAAGGACAAATTTTTTTTGGGATGTTACAATTCGCACAACAAATCATTTAGCTGAGCGACTGGAGGTGGTCTGGGGTCACTACCAAATTAATTCGAATAGCGAAAGGTGGCGCATAGCGAGTGTTTAGGGGGTCTGGGCCACTGCCTAGACTTTCGCATAGCGATTTGGGATGGTATGCGAAGGGGTTGAGGTTTGGTACTACTGGAGGTTTATTCGCACAACGAGATTGGGTCCCTGTGCGAGAAATCTCTGGTTTCGCTATGCGAGAGGATGCGCTGAGCGAATGGTTCAGGTTTTAGTTTACTCTTTAATTCTTAGTTGATTTAAATGAAGCATGTATGAATGTGTATTAAGTTATATGATTGATCATGATCTGAGTTATGTTACAAATGAAAGTATGTGGTTTCAAAGTATGGTTGATGGACGTAATTTCATGATCCTCACCGAGAGGTTACATGGTGGTGCCCTGTGTAAGTTTAGAATGATTGCAAGAAGCTCAGTCTTGGTGGTTATCCTGAAACTCCAATGGTCTTTCACTCTCACGTAGAGAAGATTGATCCATATCGTGAGGAGTAGTAGGAGGTCCTAGTCTTGGGTGCTTCCTGTATGATCCAAGGTGAGTGATAACGGACTAACCTTGTGAGTGTGGTAGGGTGAAACCCATTGGCAATGTTTTGCAAAGTAGTAGAGGCCACCACGAGTGCACGACTCGCCATAGCTCGACAATCATTCTAAGTCCGGACAGTCGGTTTAGGTCTTTGCATGTTAAGATGTTTTGATTGGATTAAATTATACACGATTCTAATATGAAATGCTTTAAATTTATGATGTATTGTTTTCTATCTAGCTTACCCTTGCTTTTCTGTGTATGTCTTTGTATGTTGTTTCTCTATTGCGATGATCACCTAATGGTGTGAGCTTAGGGATTCACCTTTTCAGTTGTTCCAACTAGAGATGGAGGAAGAAACAGATGAGTTGTTAGATAGATCTACAGAAGTAGATTCTTCTTTGAACAAGGTTTGTTTTATATAGTGGTTCTTTTATCATCTATGTAACGTTTCATTTTTGATAGTTTTATACTTTTAAAATGGGATGTTACAAATTACACATTTATTACTTATTGACATAAAACATATTTGAGATTGAAATATCTTTTATAAATACAATCCTCTTTTATCTCAAAGAGAACTAACATTTTAAAGATTAATGATTAAAAGCATTTGGAAACTTTTTAAAATACATTTTCGGTTTTGTAAGAATATTTATAAAGATGTTTTAAAGACAAAAAAAAATGAATAACCTTAGATCTATTAATTCCAAAGATCAATAAATAATTTTCTTTGAATAATTTGAGATAAAAATGGCATGAAAACTTATTCCAAAACCGTCTCAGTTTTTTTCTTTGTTAAATTGTAATTTTAATCCCCGTAAATGATTGATTCACTATATATCTCTTTCATTTTTTTATGATTTTTGTTTCTGCATTTTTTTTAAATAACATTTTAATTCAATTCAAATTTCGTCTACATTTATTTATTTTTATTTAATTAGGTCTTGAATCTAACATATTCATTTAAAATACAACAAACAAATACTTCAATTAATTAAAACATAAAATTTAAAAATAAACACTTGCGAAATTTAACTTAAACTAAAATAAGAATTTCCAAAATATGGAACTAAAATAATAGAAGAAGGACCAAAACTAGGAACACAATCTAAAATAGAGAAAAATTACAAATAAATATTTTCTAATTCAACAAATGGTATTCACAACTTTCTCTACCAAAAAAAGTGGAATAAGAAATTCACAACTCTCACGTGGTTTGAGTCAAAGATCAAGCTTCCTTCACGGGTCTAGTTGGAATCATTTTTTATTATTTTTATTTAACTAATTAATTAATGAAATCAAATCAAATTTCAATCTTTGACTGTGCTGGTGCACGCACTTCGTTGGAAATGCCGAATTCTGTAAATAACGAAACAGTTTTTTTTTATACTAAAAATACTTTTTCACATTTTACCCCTTTTACCTTTTAAGTAAATTCTCTTTTTTCTATTCCGTTACATTTTTTTTAAAATTAATATAAATAAATTTTCTTAAAATAAGGGTCGAGTTTGAATTATGTAGTTATATTTAAAAAGGAAAAATAGAAACAATAATTAATTATTTTTTATGGAGATTAATTTTAAAAGAAATTGACAAGAACTTTTTTTCATTAATAACACATTTAAAAAGATAAAAGATAAAACTAGTTTCTCATTCCATCAACCAAATCTTTAATACTATTTTTTTTTATAGTTTTTTTAGGGATTAGGGGATATAATTGAAAGAAACATAGGTATGCCTAAAAATTAGGTCCAAGTTAGAGTATCAATGTTAGATCACAATATAGAGATGCTAGAATGAGAATTAAAATTTTTAATTTATTTCACTATGTATAATTTTAATTTCAAAATTATTAGTTTACTACTACTTAACCCCAACTTTGATAATTTGTAGTTTGAATTTATTAAAAAAATTAGGAATGTGTTATTTGTGTGAAAAAAAATGGAAGAAAATGTAAGATAAATTGAAATAGTTTGAACTCATTCTTCACGGTCAAACGAAAGAAAAGAATTAGTCAAAATTAAAATCAAGTTCGATCTGTGGAATGTTAAAAACGGCTTTGACGAACGGTCACGCCCATTCGAACACATTTCCAATGCATGGAACCAAATTTGGCAGCTACATTTTTTTTTATCATATATCTAATATTAAATATAGAACGCCATGTAACAACAAAATTAAAAAAATATAAGGGAGTTTTACAGTATTATTATATTACATGTTTAAATAACTTATGTAACATCGAATATTTTCAAACGAGTCTTTGTTGAATGTTTTTATTTTCTTAAATAATTAAAATAAAATTTATTTTTATTTAAGCATTTTGTTTTTTGATTTTTATCTAACGTGATGTGATAATTATAGTTATTTTTTCTTTAATTAATTAGAAGTAGGAGATGTTTGACAATAAAATTAAACTATAAGATATTTAGGTGAAAGTAAAAAATATATTAATCACTCAATATCATAACTTTGTTTATAAAAATTTATTATAAAAATTATATATATATATATATATATATATATATGAGTTTATTCATCAAATAACTACGTCTAGATATTAAAATTAAATTCAATTATGCGATTTTATATTTAAAAATAACTATTATTTAAAATTTTTAAAATTTTTTTTCTCTCAAATTGTGATAAAATATCTTTGATATAATATAGCGTCCAGTAAGACCAATCTTTTGTCCTTTTGCGTTATTAAAATTATATATATATATATATGTATATATGTATATATATATATATATATATATATATATATATATATATGTATGTATATATATGTATATTCCAACATAAATAGTTGTAGTTCTTTTAATGAGATTCTTTTGAAAAATCCAAATCTAGAATAGATATAGCATTAAAAAGATTCTATCTGACGGGTTTAACATCTTCAATTAAAAAAGGTTCTACGAATAAAAAACAGTTTTATTAGAGTAAAAAACATAAATTTACTAATAGAATTAAGAAATTCTTCAATGAGATTTATTTAAATTATAATTAAATCAAAATAAAAATAAAATGTTTTTTTATATTTCTGAAAATATTTCCAACAAAATTATATTGAATTCCTCAAAAATTACGGGAGCTGTAAAAATAATAAAATATTATTAAAGTAAATTATTTTTCAGTTTCTCAACACATTCTTTCTTATGCAAATTCTATCATTAGTTAAAGTAAAATATACCTCATATGCATTTTGAAAAAAAAAGTTTATTAGGTTATAGGATGTATAATACAATAAAAAGAAGATAAAAAAATTATTTAAAAAATGTATATATCAGAATCATTATATTTAGTTAAAATTATTAAAAAAAAAGTGACCATTAGAGAAATCTGTTATGATTATGAATTTTAATAGACAGTAAAAGAAAAAATGTGTTGAGAAGATATTAGAAAGTGTCATGTGAATGAAGATTTGTGTTGAATTAATTCCATAAAAAAAGGGTCATAGAATTGAACACTTTCATTTTGACCACTCATTGATTTCCCCACCAGTTTGAGACCAATTCTCTGTTTTTTACCATTCCAAATTTCCACATACATACTCTTCATTTTCAAAGAAACATCACTTCCCACCACTCAGCTTTTCCGTTCTGCTCACATTCTTTGACTTCATAAGCCTTTCTTCGTGGTCCAAGCACAACCACATCTTCTACCCATTTTTAGTTTCACTCTGAGTTGCATGAGCTTCTATCTCATACCTCTCTCAACTTCCCTCCTTTTCGTTTTCTATATTCTCATGATTTGAATCCTCTTGTGTTTCAAACTTTCTTGGTAGGTCACTTTTTTTTCCCTTTTAATCTTAAAAGCATTGCTTTGATTGTGTTTTTGTTTGATTCATTAGCAGTTTTTCTTTAGTTTTTTAGTTGAATCATGGAATCCTTGCCTTTTCTTTGTTTTTCCTGGGGTGGGGTGGGGTTTGTTTTTGGCTATTTCTATTGGGGTTGAAATCTCAGGGCCATGAAAGTTGTTTTGAAATCTGTGGAAGTTGTTTTTGAGATTTGTTTCGTGTTATGGATCTGGATTGATTTTCCTGTAGTAGAATGAGTGAGCATTTGTGGGTATCTTGCAATTTTCTGAGAATAATTGGGTGCATGGAGTTTATAACTCCATATAACAGAGTAGTTTGGTTTATTAGCAACAAAGCATTTATGATATTTACTGTGAAGATTGACCAATGACATAGGAAAAATGAAGTGATTAATTGCTCTGTTTTGGGAGTGTGCTTGACGCAACACAAGCATGTACAGCACAGGAGATTTGTTTGGGGACCAGTTCATCCATTCTTATGATGTCTACTGCTGTACGTTTGCATTTTATCTGCAATCATTGACCAGTAATAATGGTCTCTGAGAGCAAAGAATGAGATTGATGAGAACTGAGATGGGGGAAAAGAAAAATGGAAATGAAAATGTGGGGAAA
This sequence comes from Vigna angularis, assembly GCF_016808095.1. Lineage (NCBI taxonomy): Eukaryota > Viridiplantae > Streptophyta > Magnoliopsida > Fabales > Fabaceae > Vigna > Vigna angularis. The sequence continues at coordinate 15,653,325 of NC_068978.1, read as the reverse complement.
TGGGAGATTGCTGTTTGTATTCATTTCATTGTTTCAAGTTGTGTGATCACTAGAGAATCTAAATAAAATGAAAAACAAATCTAAATAGACATTTCTTCTTGGATCTATTTTGAAATTGAAGGTAGCTCTTTATGTGGAAATTCTATGATACCATTGAGGTTCTATTAACTTTGTTTAGGCCTTTTCTTTTGCAGCAAAGGCAATTTTATTCAACAACTGAATTCTGTACAGAAGATGGGGTGTTTCACTGTTCTGAAATACAAGAAGGAAAAGATCAATAAAATCCGATACACAAAATGTGTGAGCCATATTGAACATGTTCCTACAGTACTTCCTGAACCTCAAATTCATACTCGTTCCCTGCATTCTGCACCTTCTAGTTTTAGGAATAGAGTGAAATCCACTCACCCCATTAATAAAGTTACCAATCCCAGAACACGGACATTATCTGCTCCATCAGCTCTTGATGTGGCCACACAAAACACTCTTACCACAGTCGAGTTCGAGGATCAAGAGGAATCAAGATACAATGTTGGATCACTGAAGGGGCAGCATTCATCTAATCCACTACCTTTACCACTTCCTTCACACCAGGGTGGTGGTGAATTGAAAGCTACTGGAAGCTTTAAGTCAGGAATAGGTAGTGGTTCTGTGTATGGTCCTGATGTTGCAGAACAGGATGCTTTGGCCTCGGTTGAGTATGAGGAACAAGAAGAGTCAAAACACCGAGTTGGATTGGTGAAGGATCATTGTTCAACTAATTCACAACCTTTGCCTCTTCCATCTCGTCAAGGTGGTGGTGCTGCATTGAAGGCTAAGATCAGCACTAAGTTGGGAATGGCTACTGCTCCTGTATATGTCTGCGGACCTTTGCCTCTTCCACCTACCGGGTTGCTTAGAAACTTACCGTTTGAGGAGATTTCTGCTGCTTGTCACAACTTCTCTTCAGATCGATGCATGTCTGAATGTCTTTCTTCTACCATATATAGCGCTTCATTTGGTGATGATGCTTCAAGTGCAAAGAAGTTTGAAGCCACTGTCACTCGCCTTCATTCATCAACACAGGTACTTTTCTTCATTCTGCATTATTACTCTCATCTCTTGATGGTATCCTCATGCCTAGTACAATGATGTTTTATCATCAATTATATATGATGCTTCTGTTTCTATATATAGAGAAGTAACGAGGTCTTATCTTAAAATGGCTAGAGTCACAGAAGATTGTTATGCCTTTTGGAAACCATTTTAAGAGGGGCATGAAAGAGTTTAGGTTTGTCAACTGCTGTCATCTGGTTCTAAACCTTGTTCTTCTTGCTGTCCTTCTTCCTCTGTTACTTCTCACAGCACATTTGAATGTTTTCAAACCATTTTGAAATCAAACGAGGAAAGTTGTAAAAAATTTCCCTTTTACTGTTCCAAACGTAAATATGAATTATTGTTAGTATTGCATCGAGAGGTTTATGAATTTTGGCCCAAGACAAAAGTTTGAAAGCAGCTGAGAACTTTCTGACATGGTCTATGTGACTGTAATGTATCTTGCAGGGATTGAAGGAATTCATAAATGATGTCAATACCCTTGCATCTTTGCAACATCCAAACCTCTGTAAATTGCTAGGATTTCATGCCCGTGATGGTTCTGAACCAAGGATGTTGGTTTATGAGAGGCTATACCATGGAAGCTTGGACCAACAGTTGTTTGGAAGATCTGATGGCCATTCAATTGATTGGAACTCACGAATGAAAGTTGCCATATGCGCTGCACAAGGTCTTACTTTCTTGCATGAAGAAGGGCCTTTCCAGGTAATAAATTTTCTGTTTTTGCTTAAGTGGGTGTAAAGTGTATGTCTTATATTCAAAACTGAAGCAGCCTTCCGTGCTCATGTCTGCACTGTTTTTCTCCCTTCTTTACTTTGTGGCTTTTAGACCACATTAAATGCTGTTGGACTCGAGCTATTTCTTAATATTGGAGTACAATTATATTATGAGAAAATATTTTTCTATGTTCCTTGTACATTAATATCTCTGCTGACGAACCTCTGTGAATTAATTGTAGGCAATGTATAATGAATTTTCGGCAGCCAACATACAGATTGACAAAGATTTCAGTGCAAAACTTTCTGGGTATGGTTGTGTGGGACGAATTCCTGAGGAAGAGATTTCCAGCAGTACATGTGTAAGTTCATTTACTCTATAAAATGCTGTATGTGTATTATTATAAATCGTGAACTATTCATCTGACATTTTCTCGCTTTGAATCTTCTTTTTTGACATGTAACAGTATTCCATAAGTTTTGTCCTCATTCATTTGGTTCTTGAATTTATTATTGTACAGGCTGTTGGAAACCTGTCTGTGGAGACACTGGAAAGAGGAATTCTTACTCCAAAGAGCTATGTTTGGGGTTTTGGAATTATTCTTTTGGAGCTACTTACTGGCAGAAAGAATGTGGATAGTCATCACCCCAAGGAAGAGAGGAACTTGGTGAAGTGGAGCCGGCCTTTCCTGGCCGATGATTTTCGACTGTCGTTGATTATGGATCCTCAACTTAAAGGTCGATATCCTCCCAAGGCAGCAAGAGCAGTAGCTGACATTGCACAAAGATGCCTCCAAAAGGAGCCATCAGAAAGACCCCCCATGAGAACCATTGTTGAGCATCTCAAAGTGGTTCAAGATATGAAGTACTCATGTTGGTTCCCACTGCAAGAGCCAGCAAAACAAATGTCAAGATCACCGAGTCTTAATGGTGTCAAATGTCTTACTCCGACACTGAGTTTCTCTCCCTCAACAGCACCAGTTACCAGACCATCTGTTTCATCTCCAAGATGGTGTGCTGTGCCCACACTGCATCTTCCTCTTGGCGCTTGTTCCTCCACTTTCTCCATGGACGACCATGTTAGGCCGGAAAGCCGGAAGTCAATCCTCAATGTGTAGGAGAGCTGATGTTGAAGGATATTGACTGTCTATAATGCTCATTTTTATTATATTTTGTTTGTTGCTTTGATCAGTTTTAGGGTGATTCAACACAATTGTATAGGAGATTAAGGTACGGTTCTTCCATATTTCTATTTCTTTCCATGAGAAGATGTTCTTTTGTAGATAGTGCAAAGGTTGCTTATACTGGGGATCTTGATATGAAAATTTGCATTGTCTCTGCCCTTTCTCCTCTCTACACTTATTTTTTTCCCCTTAAACACCATTCCTTCACTCAACACTAAACATGGCAACAAAAAAGAACAAAACTAAAATATAAATCACCAATTCTGACAAGAAAATTGACCTGATTGGGTTCAGGGTGATAATTAATTTATTATTTTTCTTGAAATAAACCAGATTTTATTAAAATGTCCTTTTTGTCTTATTTCATTTTTTGTAATTATTATACATTTAATTTAACAATAATTAAACTTTTTCGTAAACAAATCGAAACTAACATCCTTTTAACGAATATGAGATATTTGTCATGTATATTTACATCCTCCTCGTTTAAGTTTTAATTTTAAATTTGTTATTCAACTTTTATGCTTAAAAAGATTGATTTAAATATAATTTTTTATGATTAAACTTATTAAGTTTATGAAATAAAAATATTTAAAAAAATATTTTTAGTCGTATACATCTTTTTTAATATTTTAATGTTTAGTGATGCATTTAAAATTAATTTTTTTTATTAAAAATATGAAAATAAATTGGTTTAAGCTTCTCAACAATAAGACCTCATTTAACAAATTTAAAAAAAAAAATTATTCTATATTCTTAGCTTTTAATTATAGATTTTTTTTTTCAAATAGGAAAGAAAACCTAATCTTTATGACAGTGGCAATCCTTACCTTAAATATTTGTTTAACCACATGTTGTCACGTTACAACATTTTAACACACAAAAACAAACCAACCAAATGTTGTTACGTCATCATCTTCAACCTCTCACCAACCATAAACTCTAACAACCATTGGGTCCCCGTAATCACCATGGCCTCCTCTATGCCATCCACCACGCACAACATTGCACCTGCAAACCATAACAATGTTAATGTCTCGCCACCCAAATCACAACAACTTTGTTTCCACCATCAAAACCCTAATCACAAACCAATGCGTCACGCTTCAACACCCAAATGCAAATCAAAACCCACACTTCAGTAACCATGAAGGAGATGGAAACTACGAGCCACTACGAGCCTCCACCACAAACGATAATGACGAAGGTCGCATCCAGACCTATTCGACCACCATAGATCGACTTCTTCGCCACATGAGGCCAAATCATCTCCTTCACCTCTAGTCAAAATCATATTCATGTTGAACAGTTTCGTATAACCACTCCATTGCAGCATGGAAACCCTAATTTTGGGTAAAAGAGAGAATTTGTCATGTGATAGTCCCTCATCAGACAATCAAACAGTCAAATTCGGTCAAATAAACAAAAGCATAAGGGTTCAATTGGAAATTAGGCAAAATTCTGTTAATAATTTATTAGATATTTTATAATATAATTAATTTAATTATATCTAAACTTAGGAATAGAAAATATTTTCCTAATATTTGTAAAAACTGACCGAATCTGTTAATTAGTTGGGAGGTATTACTGTACTAGATAAGAAATTTCATCAACAGAATGTCAAAAATGCATTTCTTAATGGAAGAAAAGATTTATTTGGAGCAACATCGAGGATTTGTTTCATACAATTCTCTTCTTGCAAATCTCCGTTAAGAAATGTATTTTTGATATCCAATTGATAAAGATGACATATGGTCGTTTATTTATAGCTTAAAACAATATATAACTTAAAGTAATATAATGTAGATAGGGATTACGAGTAGAATGTATACCTTCTTGGAAGGCAATCAGAAGGGTAAACTCAGTTGTTAGAGCCGAAGGAGACAAGGTAGTTGACATTTGAATTGAGTACCAAGTGTTTCTCAACAACAACCAAGTGGCTGAATTCAAATACCAACTACCTTGTCTCCTTCGGTTTTGACAACTGAGTTTACCCTTCCAATTGCCCTCCGAAAAGGTATATGTTCTACTCGTAATCCCTTTCCACATTATATTTCTTTAAGTTATCATAGACTGACTTCACTTTTTTATCCCTACCTTTCATCTATTTCTTTCGTGGTCATCTTAAAATCAGTTATTGATGCCTTAGCCCATCCTGTTTGACGTCAGGCCATGTTAGATGAACTAAATGCTCTTCAGAATAGTTGAACTTGGGATCTTGTCCCACTACTGTATGGAAAATTTGTTGTTGGTTGTAGGTGGGTTCTTGCTACCAAAGTTGGTACTGATGAAACTATTGATCACCTAAAAGTTCGTGTTGTGGTTAAAGGTTACACACAATTTTTTGGGTTGGATTATAGTGATACTTTTTCTCTAGTGGCAAATATGGCTTTTGTTCGTTTATTTATAGCAATGGAAACTCTTCAACAATGACCTCTTTATCATCCGGATGTTAAAAATGCATGACTTAATGGAGATTTGCAAGAAGAGATTTATATGGAGTAACCTCTAGGATTTATTGCTTAAAAAGATTTTTCTGGGTTGATATGTCGTCTTCGCAAATCCTTGTATGACCTAAAACAATCTCCTAGTGCTTGGTTTGAAAATTTTGGTAACATTGTTCAACAATTTGGTATGACTCGGCGTGAGGTAGATGATTCACTCTTTTACCGTCACTCAAGTGTTGGATGTGTCTACTTGATAGTATATGTTGATGACATTGTTGTTGCAAGCAATGAAAATCATGGCATCTCTTAAATGAAACAATATCTTTGCAACCATTTCAGAGCAAAGATCTTGACAAACTTAGAGATTTCTTGGGTATTGTGACACAATCCAACGATGGTATTATTATATCTCAAAGAAAGTATTAATTAGATATTTTGGAGGAAATTGGGTTGATGAATTCAAAATATGTAGACTCACCCATGAATCCTAATACTAAACTTCTATTAAAAAAGGAGGAGTCTATTTCAGACCCCAAGAAATATAAAAGACTAGTTAGAAAATTGAATTATCTTATAGTTACTCATCTTAACATTTCCTTTGCAGTTAGTGTGGTAAGTCAATTCTTTAATTCCCCGCTTGAAGATCATTGGAATGCAATTATTCATATATTAAAGTACATTAAAGGATCTCTTGGAAAACGGTTGTTATATGGTTCTAATAACCATACAAGAGTGATTTGTTATTTTGATGCTGATTGGGCAGGATCTCCTTCTGATAGAATGTCTACATCCAGATATTATGTTTCCATTGGTGGTAACTTGATCTCTTGAAAAAGCAAGAAACAAAGTGTTGTGGCAAGATCTAGTGAAACAGCAAAATCTAAAGTTATTGCCTCAGTCCCTTGTGAGTTTGTTTGACTTAAGCAATTGCTTAAAGAATTACAATTTGGAGATGTCACTAAAATGATGCTTATATGTGACAATCAGGCTACTCTTTTTGTTTTCGGTTTAAGACCTATAACCTTTTACCAAAACAAATTGGCGCTCACCATGGAGAAATGTAAAATTTGTTCCCTATCACACTCAATGAAGAATCAATGATCACCAGGAATATCATGAGTAACGGTAGGAAGGACCGTCTGTGCAACAAATCGTGTAAAACAAGCTTTCACGTAAATGGGTGTGGCCATATCACATAAAAAAGCTGCTCGAATTGGGAGCTTACATGTTGGAGACTTTGGATGGAGGAGACACTCCGAGAACATGTAACGCCTCAAACCCTCAATTTTATTTTATTTGAATTGTTATTATGTCAATTTATACCTTCCTAGTTGATCGAGATAATGATTTTCTAATTTAATAAAATAACATAACAGTCTTTTTTTCTTCCCAAAACGCAATAAGGTTTTTTAACGAGGTCTTGATTTAATGATTGTGTTTGCAATATAATATGCTTTCATTACCAAGTTTATTGGGAGCAAGGTGTATCTAGCTAAATAGAACTACCAACGAATTATCTTAAATTGTCTTATCATTTCCGCTTAAATAGGGGTAAGACCAAGGTTATCAAACTCACGAGTTAACTCATTAACTCGGACGAGTTTGCGTTTCCAGTCCTGGTTTTCAAGTTAACTCAGAAGCAAACTCGGTGGAATCGTAACTAGACTCAATGGGATTGTGTAAAATCGCGATTTTGGAGCAATTTTACGAGTTTAAAACGGGGACAAACGAGAAAAGGGGAAGTCGTTTTGAGTTTAGGGTTTAATGACCTGATTAGGCTCCAACATTGTTTTTCTTCATTTTCATTATGTTTTTCTCCACCATTGGGTTCGCTGTCGTGGGCCTCTGCCTATGGCCTTCTCCTTTGCCATCGTTGTCGCGTTCCATTAAATCATTGTTGTGTTTCATGGTCACACTTCGTTGGCTCGCAGTCGCACTTTGTCCGCTCGTTGTTCGCTTTGCTCGTGGTCGTGCTCCATTCGTCGTTGTGCTCGTCGCCGCAGTTCCTCGTGTTACGTCATTCGAGTGTGTGGTGGTGAGTAAAACAAATTTCATTTTAATAGCTTGTGACCACTGGCCCTGCAACTTGCTTTTATTATATAAATGAACCACTGTGTTTTTATGATATAAACGAACCACTGTGCTTTTATTATATAAATGAACTAATGTTTTTTCACATTCGTGGCTGAAAAAGATGAGTAATACCACTGATTTCATTATAGAAAATAAACATGACCACTATCTTTACAACTGTTCTTTTATTATATAAATGAATCCTCATTTAATTAAAGAAATGTAAATCACTATGGGTACCAAGCAGTGTTGTTTTTTTCCATTGTTTTTTCAGTGAAAAATTTAGAGCATTATGTCTGGAAATGCAACAAATTCAATGGAAATTAATCCAACTGGATCTTCAACCATTAAAAGTAGAAGTAAAAATGGTACGGGAAATCAATCTGATATTGGATGGAAACATGAGTTTAATATTAACGGTAATTGAAGAAAAGTCAAATGTAACTATTGTTCCAAGATTGTGAGTGGAGGTATATTTAGATTTAAACATCATCTTGCTGAAGCCAAGGAGGATTCTGAATGCTTCTGTTTTGGATGAAATAAAAACTTTGATGATAAAAATAGTTGTTGAAGCTAAGAATGCTTCGTCAAAGAAAAGAAAGTTAAATATCGGTGAAGACGAGGAAGAAAGTGAGAGTGTTGAAGAAGGACACATGGTATTCGATTTTAAAGGAAAACAAAAAGTTGCTACTACAAGTAAAGGGGAGTCCAAGCAACTATAACTCAAATGATGAAAAAATAGTACAAAGAAGAAGTTGATGCTCAAGTGGCTAAACTCTTTTACACCAATGTCATTCCTTTTAATGTAACTAGAAATGGAGCATTTGCAAAGATGTGTGACATTAGATAGAAGCTCTTGAAACAAGTTGTGAATAAAACATAAGCAATCCTTGCGGATTATAAGGAGGAGTGGAAGAGAATGGATGTACAATTATGTTTGATGGTTGGACAAATAGAAAAAGACGTTTTATTTGCAACTTTTTGGTGAATAGACTTAAAGGGACGATTTTTCTTTATTCAATTAACACTTTAAACATATCAAAAACAAATGATAAAGTTTTCAAAGTGTTAGATGATGTTATCGAGTTTGTTGGAGAAGAAAATGTTGTTCAAGTTGTCATTGATAATGCTGCAAATTTCAAGGCAGTTGGAGAGTTGTTGATGCAAAAGAGGGAAAAATTGTATTGGACTCCATGCACAACACATTGCATTGATTTGATATTTAAAGATTTTGAAAAAAATTTAAAGGTCCATGAATTGACAATTAAGAAGGGAAGAAAGATTACCACTTACATTTATGGAAGATTAATATTGATTTCCTTGTTGAAAAAGTTCACTAAAGGTAGAGACTTGATAAGACCTTGTGTGACTAGATTTGCAACGACTTATTTAACTCTTGCTTGTCTTCATTAATTGAAGGCATCATTGTTGACCATATTTAGCTTTGAGGAGTAGAAGACAAGCAAGTTTGAAACTTCACAAGAGGGGAGAAAAGTAGAACATGTGGTTAAATAGTTAGTTTTGGAAGAATGTCTCCACATGCCTAAAATTTGTTGCCCCTCTTATGGTGGTCTTAAAATTAGTGGACTCAGATGTAAAACCCACAATGAGTTTTATTTATGAAGATATGGATTGTGCAAAAGAGAAGATTAAGTCCAACTTTAACAATATCCAAAAAAGGTAAATTGTCAAACTTTTACTCATTCAAAGTTTAATTACTTATTATGTATGAAATTATTTCTGATATAGCATAATTAGTTTGGTAATTATATGTAGTTATGAAGAGGTTCGGAGAATAATTGATGCTGGATGGGATAATCAATTTCATAGGCCTTTGCATGTAGTTGTCTATTTTTTGAACCCTCATTTCCACTATGAACCTAACTTTAGATATGATGATGGTGGAGAGGTGAAATAAAGATTATATATGTGAATGAGAAGATTGGTACCAGATATGACAAAGAAGAAAAATTAATTTACAGATTGTTGAATTTAATTATCTTAGAGGACTTTTTGGAATGGAAGATGTAAAGAAGTGTAGGAAAGAGTTAAATCCTAGAGAATGTGGGACATGTTTGGTGATGAAACTCAGGAGTTGAAGAGATTTACTATTCGAATTCTAAGCTTGACTTATAGTTCTTCTGGATGTGAGCATAATTGGAGCTCATTTGAAATGGTAATTTAAATTATTTATAAATTTTCTTTTTTATGTTTATATCTTCACTAAAAATATTATATTTCATTTTAGGTTCATACAAAGAGAAGGAATCGTTTGCATAAAAAAAGATTAATGATTTAGTTTTTATGATGTATAACTACAAGTTGAAAAGTAGACAAATTCGAAAAATTGTTGCTTTTCCATTTGATGACATTGAATCAGATGATGAATGGATAATTGAAGAGACAAATGATGTTGGTGAGATTGAGCAAGTTGAAGGTGAAAATAATGGTGAAAATGTTCACTTAGATGGAGCAGCAAGAGATACTGCTCTAAATACTCTTGATTTTGATAACATAACATTTGGGGATAATAAGGATGCACAACATTCATTAGAGGAAGAGTTGGATGAAGAAGATGCTAACATAGATGATGATGATGTCATTAATTATTAGAGAACTAGAGGATTAAACATAGAGACTTTAACATTTCAATTTATGTTTTAAATATTTCTATGTACAATATTTTTATGAAGTTATGCATTTGAATTTATTTAATTTTGTTAACTTATTTAAATTAGAATATATTTTTTTCATGGACTCTTACGAGTTTAGTTTGACAATCTTGAATAAAATTGATTTTTTCAATACCCAATAAACTTTATCTTTTCAACTTGTAAGGAGTAAGACTAATTTTTTCAGCATCCTAAACTGATTTTTTCAGTGCCAAATACTTGGATATAGGTAAGACTGATCTTTTTAGCACCCAACAAAGCTTGTCGTTTTAGCTCAAGTAGGGGTAAGACTGATTTTTTAACACCACCTAATAAAGTTGATATTTTAAGTTCAGACAGGGATAAGACTAATCTTTTCAACACACTAAGTTGATATTTTAAACAATCTGTTGAGATTGTTGATAAGGGAGCGCATGTTTTGCTTAACCCAATCTCAAAAATATCTGTGTTTTTTATGATGACAACACATAATAAAACATGTATATTCTATGCATGTTCTGTGTTTACATGTTATATGTTGTTCTTTACTGTGTTAAATCTGTATGAGCATATATGAGAACATGATTGTGTTGTTCATTGCATATCACTGTGTTAAATATGTGATTTTATATGTGTATGCATGACATATGTTTTTGGAAAAGGAAAACCACATGCACTTTAGTTGAACTTTAAATATGTGACAAAACATCAGTTTTAAGTCGATTACATTATGGGGTAAATCGATTAAAACTCGTGTGCTTGCACAGAATCTTTTCAAGTGTGCTGTGAGATTTTTAAAGAAGAAAAGTTTTCAAAACTGTGCTAAGTATTGTTGCTTAATTGATTGCATGTGATTTGTATTCGACTAAGTTGGTTGATGTTTTGAAAAACTGTTAAATGCTTGTCACAACTAACATAACGGTCATATTTTTAATTGTGTTGAGCAAGCATTAAATGATAGTCGATTACATTAACTGTACATTTAATTAATTGTTGTGATTGCTACTAAACTGTTATAACTGAATGGTGTATTCGATTACATTAGTAGCAAAGTCGATTAAAATGCGTCTGATATGTGTTTAACTATAAATTGACGCTGATTTGAATTCTGTAAGAACTTTTGTGATTCTAACACTTTCATATTTTTACAGAAAGCGTTGTGATCTTACAAAGAAGGGAAAAGCTCCAATAATCAAGATTGACCATGGTGATCAAGGATTCTGAGATTTGTTGCGGAGCAGCACTTGTTGTGTTTCAAACATCTGATCAATCTGCACATTTGGGTGTTTACTGCGAGATCAGGATATGCAATCTTTTGAAGATTTGCTTGGTTTCCCTGTTGTGATTACAGGAAGAAGAACAATGGTGTTCTTGACTTTGAGGGTGCCTCAAAGGGTTAGTGTTAAGATGTCAACAAGTGTACCGAATCGTATCAAGTAATATAAAATGGTAAGACCAAGTATCGTATCCCAAAGGACTCACGACATTAAAAAGTTGCGTAATTGCTTAACTAATTATGACTTAAGAACAATTTTTTGGGTTTTTGAATGCAAATGCAATAAAATAAACATGAAGGCAATTCGATCAATTGAGGCTAAACACTAGAATGAATGGATGAAATTGATAATATGAGATGATAATGTTGTTAGGGTTTAGATTTCACCATCCTTACTTTCATGCATATAAAAATTCATCTTATTCATTAAATTTTTAACATCACTCTCTAAATTACTTAAAACTCGATCCCTCGGCGAAGAAAGTCTATCCTTAATTACTAGACCACAATCCCTTGCATCCTTAATAATTAATTCTACATTTGATTAGGAGCTTAAGACGACCAATCCTCCTATCCCCATCCCTAGGCAATATTGCTCTTGGGAGAAATTCTTCATATCGTGATTCGTAAGATATCTCTCGATACGCAGACAAATCATAAAATATAATAATTTAGCAAAGGAGAAAATCCCTAACAATTAATGAAAGAAGCATATAATAATTCAAAACAAATTGAAATACATGAGAGTTTAGAAGTTACACCTTCCCCAAATTCAAATACATGAGAAAATCCCTAAACAATGGAATGGAAAAGATAAAAAAACCCTAGAAACAGAAAAGGAGAGCTCCCACATCCCCAAATCTGCCTCTAAGGAGCGAAAAATGTGTTTTTGTGCTCAAGCCATCAAGAGATACCATCCCTAGGACGTCCAAGTCCTTAAATAGATCAAAAAAATAACAGAAAACGGGTCCAAGCCCACGTCGCTAGCGCTCAGCGCCCTAAGTGGGGCGCCCAGGCATGCTGCGGCACATGAAAACTGGCGCTCAGCGCTCTGGAAGGGGCAACCAGGCAAATTTGCGCGAAGACTGACGCTCAGCGCCCTTGGAAGGGCGCTCGGGCGGTGATGCGGTACTAGGTGACATTCAACAAGTGTTATGGACCGATCGATTTTACTTTGTTAACCGTTCGGTCTCACACTGTTGATCGTTCGACCTCTCCTTTCTCAAACCGTTCGGTTTGTCAACCTTTCTCTCAAACCGTTCGGCAATTGTCTTCTTTCTCACACTGTTTGGTCTGCATTCTATTACACCGTTCGGTCTATCTCATTTCACCGATCGGTCTGCATTCTCCTCTATCACACCGTTCGGTCTATCTTCTTGAACCGTTCGGTCTTGATTCTCCTCTTTCAAATCATTCCAATTTCCTACAAAATCAAGAGAATTTAGTGATAAAATCATTAAGTATATCCTCTACTCACTTATTTACAAAACTAAACTAAAAACATGAGTTCAAGCAAGCTTCTAAGTCAAAAAAGGTTGATTTAGTATCAAAATTGCTTCACAGATAACAGTATTTTCAACCGTTATCACAACCCCAAACTTGAAACTTTGTTTGTCATAAAGTAAAATGTAACTTGGCTTAAACAAAATAATCATACGATAATGGTCAAGCATATGAAAAAGAATTTTCTTTTTAGACAAGTAAATCACTCATGAATGTTCATCATAGAAAGATTAGTCAAGATTGATGCTTTAGCCAATCAAGCTTCAACTATGGTGCTCACATAATCAAGACATACACAACAGATGCAAACCTCATGTATAATCAATAATCAAGCAAGAATGTTATCATAAAGTGCATGGAACTATTCCTCACCAAAGACAGTGTTTCACTCAAGCACTCAAAAGTGTTTCACTTAAGCACTCAAAAGTGTTTCACTCGACTCAAAGGTGTATAATGAGGTGACACTCTTACACTCTACCATCACAATGACACATGAATCAACTTTGCCTTTCATTTAACCACATATCAAACTCACTTACAAGCAAGTTATCATCACAAGAACTTTTTGAGGTTTGTATTGAGGCTGGGCTAAGAAGAAAATTGGTTTTTCTAGACAACAAAATCCTTGAGTTAAGAGAGTGCACAATTCATTTATTCGCATTAACAATAATCTCTCTTTCTTCTTTTATGTGAGAAACCAATTTTCAATTCATTCCCAAATTTCCTTTCATTGAGCTTAACCTTTTCTTTTCTTTATTTTCTTCTCTTTTGCTTTTTTCTTTTGCTCAATGCTCTTTAATGAATTTCACAAAGTTCTTTCTGGTTTCTCACAACCCCAAACTTGAACCATTCTCCATTACCATATAAACATACTCTAGTTGACTCAAGGTAAGGATTTCAAAAAGGGTTTTTCAACTTTCAACTTTAGGCTCAAGGTTCAAAGGATAAAGAGAAACATTGTTCTTTGTTAGGTTCACCTATTGGCATTGGCTCTAAGGGAGAAGAAAACATGGCCTTGATCATGTGTAACAAGCAAGCAAGTGGTTCAATCATAGAAAATCAAGCAAAATCAATTATGATTCCAAAGCAATAACATTCAATCAATCAAAAACTATGGAGCCTAATCTCTCACAGGCTAAATCAAGTTTCATAATTTAATAGCATCCTGCCCAGCAAATTAATCACAATTGAAATCATGCATCTGTTTTTAAAACAACTATGAGCAACCACGATCTATGCTTAAAAGCCTCACCAATCATTAACTCAACATGCATCATAGAACAATAGAGCAAACACAAGAATATTAATCATCACAAACAACAATTTATCACATCATACCAAACCATTGCATCACAATTCATTAAACCAAGTACATAAACAAGCTAAAATAAAAACAAAACAAACAAAATTCAAATAAGCATATAAAAATCCTGATCCAGCAGCACTCATCAATAGATGCTTTGATCTGAATCTTCCAACATCCATCAGTAGATGCGAATCCTTCTCATCAACATCCATCAGTAGACGCTTAATCACATAACATCCATCAGTAGATGCTTAATCTAGTAGCATCCATCAGTAGATGCTCTCATCTGAATCTTCATCATCGTAGCATCCATCAGTAGATGCTCCTCTTCATAGCAGCATCCATCAGTAGATGCTCCTCTTCATAGCAGCATCCATCAGTAGATGCTCCTCTTCATAGCAACATCCATCAGTAGATGCTCTCATCTAAATCATCCTAGCATCCATCAGTCGATGTTATCATTTGAGTCCTCCTAGCAACCCTCAGTAGATGTTGTCCAGCATGCATCAGTAGATGATGTCATTACTGCAAAGCAAAATCAAATCCAAACCACACAAATAATCAATTAAAAAGAAAAAGTCAGAAATTGGGTTGCCTCCCAATAAGCGCTTGTTTAACGTCACGAGCCTGACACCATTAAGCACAATCCGGATTTTTTTTATTGGTGTTTTTCTCTCTTTCATCACACCAACATAACTTCAACAGCTTCCTAGTTACCATCTTTACTCTCCTTGAATAAGGAGCCTCAATCTCAATAACTCCATTATCTTTAATATCTTTAATCACCCATAACCTGTTCTTGAATTTCACTAGTTTGTCAAGGTAGGGTTCATTATTTTCATGCACAGAGTCTTGATGAACTACTTTCTCTTCATTATTTGCCTTCTTCATCTACTATTGGCAGTCTTCTCTACTTCCAGACCTAAAAAGAAAGATTCTGATGATCTTGTGCTCGTAGTACAGATTTTCGGATTTCATCATGCAGACATTAAAGAACACTACACTACAACACCCAATTAGCCCAAAAAATAAAAAAAAAAATAAAATTAAAGATAAAACCAAAATTTAAGATAAAAAAATAAAAAGATAAAAATTAAAGATAAAAAGATAAAATTAAAGATAAAATCTAATTAATTAAGAATCACACAAAAGTATAGTTTAAACCAAGAGTCCCTAGCAACGACGCCAAAAACTTGTTAGGATGTCGGCAAGTGTACCGAATCGTATCAAGTAATATAAAATGGTAAGACCAAGTATCGTAAGCCAAAGGACTCACGACACTAAATAGTTATGTAATTGCTTAACTAATTAAGACTTAAGAACAATTTTTGGGGTTTTTGAATGCAAATGCAATAAAAATAAAAATAAAAATGAATTCAATTTGATCAATTGAGGCTAAACACTAGAATGGATGGATGAAGTTGATAATATGAGATGAATATGTTGTTAGGGTTTAGATTTCACCTAATCACTTTCATGCATATAAGAATTCATCTTCTTCATTAAATTGTTAACGTCACTCTCTAAATTACTTAAAATCTGATCCCTCGGCGAAGAAAGCCTATCTTTAATTACTAGACCACAATCCCTTGCATCCCTAATAATTAATTCTGCATTACGATTAGGAGCTTAAGACGACCAATCCTCCTATCCCTATCCTTGGACAATATTGCTCTTGGGAGAAATTCTCTAGATCTTGACTCGTAAGATATCTCCCGATACTCAGACAAATCATAAAATATAAGAATTTAACAAAGGAGAAAATCTCTAACAATTAATGAAAGAAGCATATAATAATTTAGAACAAATTCAAATCCATGAGAGCTTAGAGGTTACATCTTCCCCTAACAACAAATATGATTAGTTCTCCATCGTCATGAAGAAACTAGATGAACAATGGAATGAAAGAGATATCAAAACCCTAGAAACTGAAGAGGAGAGCTCTCACATCCCCAAATCTGCTTCCAAGAGGCAAAAAGTGTGTTTCTTTGCTCAAGCCGTCAAGAGATACAATCCCTAGGACGTCCAAGTCCTTAAATAGAACAGAAAAATAACAGAAAACGGGTCCAAGCCCACATCGCTGGCGCTCAACGCCCTAAGTGGGGTGCCCAAGCGTGCTGCGGCACATGAAGACTAGAGCTCACAGCCCTGTAAGGAGAAATCAGGCGTATTTGCGCGAAGACTGTCGCTCAGCGCCCCTGGAACGGTGTTCGGGCGGTGATGCGGTGTAGAGTGACATTCAGCAAGTGTCATGGATCGATCGATTTTACTTTGTTAACCGTGCGGCCTCACACTGTTGACCATTCGGCCTCTCATTTCTCAAATCGTTCGGTTTGTTAACCTTTTGATATGCGGGTCGCACCGCACACAAAAATTGAGCATAAAAGAATGCAGTATAAACTAGGAAGTGACTCCTAGGTCGTCTCTCAAGGACCAAATTGGGTTCAGTCTCAGATTTTTTTTACACAAAGTGGGGGGGTTTTGTGGATGTTTTTGACACGGAAAAATAAAATAAATTAAAAACAACTGAATTTAAATAAGACAACTGAATTTAAAAACACTGAAATAAATTTTAACGACGGTAAAAACAAGCGGTAAAAGGCGGTAAAAAACGGAATAGTAAATATGCAGAAACGGTAAAATTTAACGATGCATAAAACAATAAACGGTAAAATAAAAGAGACAGTAAAAATAAAAGCACTTGACTGAAAATAAAATTTATCAAAGATTCAACTCTTAAATTAAAATTCAACACTTGAAATAAAATGAAAATGAAACAGACAAAACCCAAACCTCCCCAAAGGGGAGGAGAAAAAATGAGCTCCAAGAAATAAAACGTGGCTGCTGTCCTAAAACTACTCCCTAAATTCTAAAATAATTTCCTTCTCTGCTGCCATTGCTCTTTTATAGCCAAAATCTGAACTTGAACTTCCTCCCGTGACTTCTCTTTTCAGCCATGCTTTCACGTTGATTTTGTTTTGTCTCCAATTGACATCTTTTCCTTGCACAAATTGCTGAGCAATAGCTTCTTGGCTGTGAGAAAATAGGGTGAGGGCCCCTCCATTTTGCACCTACTCTTGTCATCTTGTTCACCACTTTGCCATGAACATTCTTCTGCCTTGGACGTGTGCTGGACTGGTGGACCTGTGTGCTTCCTTCTCCATCCAGCCTTCACCGTGATGTGTTTTGTTATTCAATACAACTCAAAACATTCCAGCACCGTGAGGCAGACGTTACAACAGCTTGGTGGCAGCCGTGGTTCTTCAAAACTGGACGCTGCAGCTCCATTCTCCCTTGCAAATGATAACTCTTCTCTTCCAATAATGAAACACAGCTCTCTACCTCATCCATACCCCTCCATGTGGTGTCCGTGTGTATCTTTCTTTCTCCCCATGCAACACCTCACGCTTCTCTTTCAACCACCGTGAGCCACTCTTCTTTCCAGCCAATGAACCAAGTGGAAGAGCAAAAGAAATATGCACATCCAAAGTCCATCATCTCTGCTGCCTACTGCTGCACCCACGTGAGTTGTGTGCTTTCTGTGTGAAGCTTCTGGAATGCAAACCAAGAGAGACCCACTTGGGTGGCTGCTTCAACACGTTCCAGCTTTCTCCCCTTCTTGCCGCTCGCGTGTGCACTTCTTTCTCCATGCTGGATGGCTTCAACAAGGTGCTAGACCGTGGTGGCTGGATGTGTCTCCACTTCAGGCGCCCCCTTCTTCCCAAACCAGCTGGATGCGTCTAGGAAGAGTGAAGGTGCTGGACTGCTTGCTTCTTCAAGCTCTGAAGATGCCGCTGCCAAGCCAAGAAGACCGTGAACTTTCAAGTTGTGTGGAGTGGAAGAGCACCGTAAACAATTCTGCACATTGAAACCAAAGTGAATGCAATTTCTTTTGTGTGGGGCCGTGACACCATTTCCTTTCATAACAAAACCATTAATAAAATTCAGCATGTTGGAGCTACTCCCATGTGTGGACGTGAACTTCCAAATAAATTGGTGGCTCCCACTTTTGATTCCAAAATATGTATTTAATGAATGCTTTTCCAAAATGGCTTTTCCATGTGCCCTACGTGAACTCCACTTCATTTCAACGTGGCCCCTCTTTTCTCATTCCAATTAATTTACTTCCAAATTAAGTGCTTCACGGTTTTACTTCATTCTCCAAAGCCAAAGAAAAATTCTTCAATCACAGGTGGCTTTCTCACTTTTGTTCCCTGTTGAATACTTGCCCAAATGAATTGACATGTGGTATTTGAATGTGCGTGACCTTTCACCAGCGGTTGGCTGGACCTTACTCCAATTCAAATGCAGCTGTGAGTGTAGAAGAATTTAATGCCCAAAACCGTGACATTACTGCAAGTCTCCTAAAAAAAAATTGAAATTCACATCTCTTAGCATTTTAGCTTAAAATATAATTGATGTCACATTTTAACTCTCCAAATATTATCAACAATTTTTCCTGCAATTACTAATGCAAATAATTAGCTCAGATAATTCAAATTTAAGTAAAATAAGAATTTCTGATCGAATTAAGCACAATCAAGAAAAATGGGAAAATACTGGACAATTAAGCATAATTCCCCGATTAATTTTAGTACAATAAACTAAGTGAAGTGAAGAAAATAATGATTCATCACCTTTCTCTCAAACCGTTCGGCAATTGTCTTCTTTCTCACACTGTTCGGTCTGCATTCTATTTAAAGCTGTCAAAACGGGCCACCCGGCCCGACCCGACCCGGCCCACCACGGGTTGGTCATTTAGTGAGCCAACCCAACCCGACTCATTTATTAGCGAGCCAAAAAAATTCGAACCCGGCTCGACCCACCACGAGTTGATGGGTAAACGGGTTGGCTCACTGGCTCACTTAATTACACTTTTTTTTAAATGAAAAAAAATTACAAACTTTTTATAATATAAACTTAAACAAATTTCACTCCCAAATTTCACTTCCAACATGGGTGTTTAATTAATTTTGAAAATAAGAAACTTAAATAATTTTTTCAAGCAAAAACAAAATAATAAATATTTTTTTATAAAATTAAAATTAAATTTTAATAAAATAAAATTAGGTAGGTGGGTTGGTGGGCCAACCCGGCCCACCACGGGTTCAACCCGCATGAGTCGGGTTTAAACAAGCCGAATTGAAATCTGACCCGCATAAAAAAAATACAATTTTTTCTAACCCAACCCGACTCAAACCCATGGTGGACCGAGTTGGCTCGCGGGTTGTGACCCATTTTGACAGCTCTAATTCTATTACACTGTTTGCTCTATCGCATTTCACTGATCAGTTTGCATTCTCCTCTATCATACCGTTTGGTCTATCTTCTTGAACCGATCGATTTATCTTCTTGAACTGTTCGGTCTTGATTCTCCTGTTTCAAATCATTCCAATTTCTTACAAAATCAAGAGAATTTAGTGATAAAATCATTAAGTATATCCTGTACTCACTTATTTACTAAACTAAACTAAAAAAATGAGTTCAAGCAAGCTTCTAAGTCAAAAAGGGTTGATTTAGTATCAAAATTGCATCACAGATAACAGTATTTCCAACCGTTATCAGTTAGACAGCAGAAGAGAGTGTTCTTGTTGTTGTTCTTGTTGTTTACTACCTATATTAGATTAGAAAGTTAGATAGGTGTTTTATAATTTTGACGTGAGGTCTCTATAAATACCTTGTTGTAAAAACCTTGATCTTTATAGTGCATTTGCTTCCTGTGGTTGGAAGGACACTGGATGTAGGCTTGGCCGAACCAGTATAAAAACACAACGTTTGAATTTTTTGATCCATACTCTCTTTTATTCATTCGATTAAGTTCTTTGCATATTCGATTATGTTTTCGCTGCATTGTTAATCTATACCCTTGCAATTCAAGAAAAGTCTAAAGACATCACATTTTGTGAAAAAGGTTTTAAAAGCTTTTGTTTTTACACTTCACCAATTCACCCCCCCCCCCCCCCCCCCCCCCCCCCCTCCCCTCTCTTGGTGTGAGAAATTGAGCTATTCTATTTTAACAATTGGCACCAGAGTTGGTTTTCATAAAATATTTAAAAAATTAATTGATTATTATTTCCGTTTAATCGATTGGTCCTAGAAAAAAGGCTTTTATTTCTCAAACAAGAAAGACAAGTGAATCTGTGTTTGAACTTCTGCATGTTACTTGTAATGCTAAGTCAAATTCCATTACTAATGGCTTTTATGAGTCTCTTGAAACAGGTCTGTTGCGAAACAAGAAAAATGGTGTAGATGGATTAAAATACAGGGCTGAAAGGATAAATCTGCAGACTAAAAAGTTTACAAGATTTCTAAATGCAAGGAAAAGTCACAGGCATAAAAAAGGTAGTAAAGAGAATGTGTCAGGAAGTAATCTCATCATGATGGCAAAATCTGAAAAGGCAAAAGAGTGTTTGGAACAAGGAGCAAAAGGTTCCATGTGGTATCTGGACAGCGGATGCTCAAGGCACATGAAAGGAGATCCAACAAAATTTACCAGCATCTCTTACAAGACGACTAGACACGTCACTTACGGTGACAACAACAAAGGAAAAATCATCGGTATTGGTAAAATTCAAACTCCCTCTGCATATGAAATTGACAATGTGCTGCTTGTTGAAGGATTGAAACATAATTTGCTCAGCATTAGTCAGTTGTGTGATAAAGGACTAAAAATAACTTTTGAACCAAAATATTGTTTGATTAGCAATGGTAAACTGATGAGTTGTTATTAATCGGAAAAAATATAACAACATTTACATAATCAATTTTAGAAAAACTTCATTCAAATCTGTTGTTTATCTTATGTCTAAAGAAGATGATGCATGGTTATGGCACAAGAGACTAGTTCATATTAAATGGGTTAATTGAACAAGCTAGTGTCTAAAGATCTTTTCATTGGTCTTCCTAATATACGCTATGCTTCTGAAAGATTGTGTGATGCATGTCAAAAAGGAAAACAAACAAGACAATCCTTTAAGAATAAAAGAGAAATGTCAACCACCAGACCTCTGCAACTATTACACATGAACTTATTTGGTCCCTCAAGGGTTAGAAGTCTTGGAGGTAACTTGTATGGCTTAGTTATTGTTGATGACTATTCTCGGTTTACTTGGAATTTCTTCATTCCTGCCAAGACTAGAACTTTCAGGCTGTTCAAGAAATTTGTTGCAACTATTCAAAATGAAAAAGAGCTCAAAATAAAGTGCATAAGAAGTGACCATGGGAAAGAGTTCCAGAATGAAACATTTGATGAATATTGTGCAGAGATGGGAATCACTCACAACTTTTCTACTCCAAGGACACCTTAGCATAATGGAGTAGTAGAAAGGAAGAATAGAACACTAGAAGAACTTGCAAGAACCATGCTAAACGAGAGGGACTTGCCGAAGTACTTCTGGGCAGATGTAGTGAGCACAACTTGTTATGTACTGAACAGAACAGTGATAAGATCAATGCTGAAATTGACTCCCTATGAATTGTTCAAGGGAAGAAAGCCTAACATCACACATCTAGAGATCTTTGGATGCAAATGTTTTCTTCTAAACAATGGTAGGGAAAGCCTTGGTAAGTTTGATTCCAAAGCCGATGAGGCTGTCTTTACTGGATATTCTCTTACAAGTAAAGCTTATCGTGTTTATAACAAAAGAACAATCTGTGTTGAAGAATTTGTTCATGTAGCCTTTGATGAGTATATTGATGTTACCACTAATCCTGTTCATTCTAGAAAGTCAATAGATGTAGATGATTCTGCTGGAGAGGAAAAAGAAAATGAAGAAATTCCAAGAAAAGAAAATTTTGAGAATGTAATCGATCCCCCCAGAGCTAAATCGATTAAGGAGTGGAAAACACCAAGAAATGTATCGACAAGCAACATCATTAGTGATATCACAAGAGGAGTTTCCATTAGGCGTCAACTTAATCAATTATGCATGAATGTAGCGTATGTTTCTAAGATTGAACCCAAAGGTATTGAAGCTGCACTTGCTGATGAAAATTAGTTGATGGCCATGCAAGATGAGCTAAATCACTTTAAGAGGAACAACGTATGGGAGCTAGTTCCAAGAAGTGAAAACCTTCAGGTTATAGGCACTAAGTGGATCTTCAGAAACAAGATGGATGATTCAGGATAAATCATTAAGAACAAGGCAAGGTTGGTTGCTAAAGGTTACAGCCAAGAAGAGGGAATCAACTACGATGAATATGCACCACTGGCCAAATTGGAAGCAATAAGAATTCTGCTTGTTGTTGCCTCTGTAATGAAGTTTAAGCTGTATCAAATGGATGTCAAAAGTGCATTCTTAAACAACTATATTAAGGAGAAGTCTATGTGGAACAACCACTAGGATTCCAAGACTATGAGCATCCAGACTATGTATTCAAACTCAAAAAGGCTCTGTATGGGTTGAAACAGGCACCAAGGTCTTGGTACGAGCGTCTAAGTGAGTTTTTGATAAACAAGGGATTCACTAGGGGTAAAGTTGTAACAACTCTTTTCATTAAGAATTCCAAAAAGGATAGATTATATGTGCAAATTTATGTTGATGATATCATTTTTGGATCAACTAATCCTACTTTATGCAAAGAATTTTCTAAGACTATGCAGGATGAGTTCGAGATGTCCATGAAGGGAGAACTCACATATTTCCTAGGACTTCAAGTTAAGCAGACTGAGAATGGCATCTTTATCCATCAATCCAAGAACTGCACTGACCTGTTAAAGAAATACAAAATGTTGGACTGCAAAGAGGCTGCCACACCTATGGCAACAAACTTTTATCTTTATCTTGATAAAGCTGGAAAAGAAGTTGATCAGAAAATGTATAGAGGTATGATCAGATCTATTTTGTACTTAACTGCCAGTAGACCAGACATTATGCACAGTGTTTGTCTTGATGTTAGGTTTCAGTCTCTACCAAAAGAATCACGTCTAATATCTGTAAAAAGAATTTTGAAATACTTAAAGGGGACCAAAAATCTTGGACTGTGGTATCCCAGTGGTTCAAACATATGTCTTGAGGGATACGATGATTCTAATTTTGGTGGCTACAAGCTAGACAGAAAGAGAACTAGTGGTACATGTCATCTATATAGGAATTCACTAGTATCTTGGCATTCAAAGAAACAAGCTTATGTGGCATTATCTACCATAGAAGCCGAGTACATAGCACCTGGAAGTTGTTGTGTTGTGTCTCTTTGGATTAAGAGTCAACTAGAGGATTATGTCATATCATTAGATCATATTCCCTTAAAATGTGATAACACCAGTGCAATAAATTTAACTAAGAATCCTATTCTTCACTCTGAAACTAAACATATTGAAATAAGGCATCACTTCCTATGAGATCACATCCTCAAGGGTGAAATTAAGGTCGAATATGTAGATAACTTACATCAATGGGCTGATATTTTCACAAAACCATTGAAGAAGGAAAGATTTTATACAATCCGAAATGAACTGGGAATTCTAGATGATAGTAGTATAAAATAAGTGATGAAATCAATTACACTATGAGTGTATGCAATGTGTTACATTTTACTGTTACATTCATATCTTTGCATACTCATACATTACATGTGATAATTCCTGTAATACATTGATTCTAAAATGTTTGATCTAGAAAGACCATGAAGGGTTTTGCAGGAACATTGATTGCTGACGGTGTGAATCTGAGAAATCAACAAAGTGTTACAGCAAGAAGTTGATTATGACTCTGATCAAATCAATTGAGTTTCGACATTGGTTTGAAGTTTCCAAACTTGGAATATTTCCAAACTCCGATCAAATATGTCTCTATTCTTCTTCATCTTCAACCACTCCTCTTCATCTTCTTCATGTTCAAGCACTTTGGAATTGGTTATTTTTGAATTAGAATCAAATATGTTATTTACACATGATATTTGGACGTGGTATTATAAGATAAGTTAAGGACAAATATAACTTTCTAAACACAATCCCTCCAAATCTTAGCACATTAGTGGATGATGAAAAAATTATTCCTTCCACAAATCACCTCAAATCAGTCTGCGCATATCTTTTAAAATGAACACACAAATCAGTTCAAATCTTCGCTCGCAAAACTGACTAAACAGTTAAATCCCTTCATGTGAACACAACCTAAAAGACCAACTTAAAGGTGTTGAAAAGATCAGTTTTATTCCTATTTGAGCAGAAAATATAAGCTTTATTAGCTGTTGAAAAGACCAATTTTACCCTTATTTGAGCCGAAAAAATTAACTTTATTGATTGTGTTAAAATAGAATGGCTCGATTTCTCACACAAAGAGGGGGGGGGGGGGGAGGAGGGTGAATTGGTGAAGTGTAAAAACAAAAGCTTTTAAAATCTTTTTCACAAAATGTAATGTCTTTACACTTTTCTTGAATCGCAAGGTAAATGATTAGCAATGCAGTGAAAACTTAATCGAATATGCAAATAACTTAATCGAATGAATAAAAGAGAGTGGGGATCAAAAAATTCAAATGCTGTGTTTTTATACTTGTTCAGCCAAGCCTACATCCAGTGTCCTTCCAACCACAAGAAGTAAATGCACTATAAAGATAAAGGGTTTTATAGAGACCTCACGTCAAAAATATAAAACACCTTTCTAATCCTCTAACCTAATATAGACAGTAAACAACAAGACGAGCAACAAGAACATGCTCTTTTGCTGTCTAACCCTTTGAGGCACCCTCAAAGTCAAGAACACCACTGTTCTTCTTCTTGTAATCATAATAGGGAAACCAAGCCAATCTTCAAAAGATTGCAAATCCTGATCACGTAGTAAACACCCAAATGTGCAGATTGATTAGACGTTTGAAACACAGCAAGTCCTACTCCTCAACAAATCTCAGAATCCTTGATCACCACGGTCAATCTTGATTCTTGGAGTTTTTCCCTTCTTTGTAAGATCACACAACTTTCTGTAAAAATATGAAAGTGTTAGAATCACAAAAGTTCTTACAGAATTCAAATCAGTGTCAATTTATAGTTAAACACATATCCGACGCATTTTAATCGACTTTGCTACTAATGTAATCGAATACACCATTCAGTTATAACAGTTTAGCAGCAATCACAACAATTAATTGAATGTACAATTAATGCAATCGACTATCATTTAATGCTTGGTCAACACAACTAAAAATATGACTGTTATGTTAGTTGTGACAAGCATTTAACAGTTTTTCAAAACACCAACCAACTTAGTCGAATACAAATCACATGCAATCGGTTAAACAACAGTGCTTAGCATAATTTTGAAAACTTTTCTTCTTGAAAAATCTCACAGCACACTTGAAAAGATTCAGTGCAATCACTCGAGTTTTAATCGATTCACCCCATAATGTAATCGACTTAAAACTGTTGTTTTGCGTCACATTTAAAGTTCAACTAAAGGTCATGTGGTTTTCCTTTTCCAAAAACATATGTCATGCATACACATATAAAATCACATATTTAACATAGTGATATGCAATGAACAACACAATTATGTTCTCATATATGCTCATAAAAATTTAATATAGTAAAGAACAACATACAACATGTAAACACAGAACATGTAACACAGAATATACATGTGTTATTAATTATGTGTTGCCATCATCAAAAACACAGATATTTCTGAGATTGGGTTAAGCAAAACCTGTGCTCCCCTATTAACAATCTCAATAATCTCCCCCTTTTTTGATGATGTACAACCATGATTAGTAAACAACCATGTTGAACAAAATCATACAGATTATCTTTAATTACAAAAATCATCACAATTCTCCCCCTTTAAAAGGTAAGCATACTGTAATTGATACACAGATAATCAACAATCTTAAGATGCATCACATATAATAATCAAAACAGATTATGATGCTCCCCCTGTCATTAATATCCACATGATTTTAAGATTTTCTCCCCTTAAATGAAAACATGTGAGATATATCAATAATATGCAATGCTCCCCCTGTAATTATGCATGTATTAATCTCAAGTCACATATGCACAATCCAGTACAATCAAAGTATATATCAGAGCATATATCAAAGCATGTAATAGCATATTTCAGCATTGTATCGAAGCACATGTATAGCAATATAAATAGAGCATAGTTGATACAATTTCAATCATCAAACATAGTTTAATCTCTTATCATCTCAGGACATAGATGTAAGACCCTTGAAAATATTTGTAATTCAGATACTATATTATAAAAAAAATGTAAATAGTAAAATGTGAATAGTAAAAAGTGAATAGTAAAATGTGAATAGTAAAAAAAAAATTAATTTGTGGAAGGGATAAGTATTCCACGTTTTCTTGAGTCATAAGAGATCAGAATTCATCAAATTGTGAATAAAAAAAAATTATTTTTGTAATAGTAAAATGAATTGTAAAAATGAATAGTAAAAATGAATAGTAAATTTTTTTGCTATAAATAGCCAAGGGGAGAAGGCTGAAAATTTACACCAAAAACTTAAAAAAAATTTGAGAGAAGAGAGTTGGAAGAATTTCTAGTTGCAAAGGGGACATTCTGGAAGTTTTCGGGGAACGAGGAGATTAAGTCTGTAATAGAGGTAAGGGGAGCTAACATTGAGTATTTCGTTTTGTATTATCTTGAGTCTTGAATATGCAATATTTTGCTCTTGTCTGATCTTAAATTTTGAATATGAAGTATCTTGTTTCTGTATGATCTTGAATTTTGAATGAGAACATGCTTCTGTGTTTAGATCAAAGTGTGATAGTTGTAAAATAGGATGTTGATTATGTTATGAAATTTGTATGTTATTAGTTGTTTATTTTTGTATTTTTGGATGGATTAGAAGTTGTCTAACCGGCTTTGCCAGATTCAACTTCTTGTTTCCCCATACTTTTTATTGTTTTCCTTATTCGTTTTATTTTTGGAAGGATTAGAAGTTGTCTAACCGGCTCTGCCAGATTCAACTTCTTATTTCCCCAGACCTGTTATTGTTCTTATTATTTAATTACATTGTATTTTTGGAAGGATTAGAAGTTGTCTAACCGGCTCTGCCAGATTCAACTTCTTGTTTCCCCATACCTTTTATTTCTTATTTATATTGTATTTTTGGAAGGATGAGAAGTTGTCTAACCGGCTCTGCCAGATTCAACTTTTTGTTTCCCCAGAAATTTTATTGTTTTATCTATTTTTTTTATTGCTTCTTTCTGGAAGGATGAGAAGTTGTCTAACCGGCTCTGCCAGATTCAACTTCTTGTTTCCCCTGAATTTTTTATTAAGATTATCTTGATGGTAAAGGGGAGCTAATTATTTTTGTATGAATTTATTTTATAAAAATATATGCATATGAATGTTGAACTGGTGTGCTCTTGTGAAACTGTTTTATGACTTTTATTATATTGGATGTTATAACTGAAACTGTAAAATTGTACATGTTGTGATGTGATGAATTTAATCTGTTTTGAATGAGTTTGTTGGCTGAAATTGATCTTGTTGAAAGGTCTGGAGTAAGGGTTCTGTAATAGCTTGTATATGGGTATTAAATAGATGTACAGGTACTGTTTGAGATTGCTGTGAGAGGAAGTGAAAATATTAAAATTAGGCATTTCAGATTTAGAGCATAAGAGAAGAGGGTAGATAATTTAAATAAATTAATTGTTAATTATTGAGGGCCTTTCCTTGTTGGTAGGATAGAGGAACCTTAAAAACCTGAGTTGGCACATCCCTGATCATAGAGAAGCCCTGGCCTGGTCCAGTCAATTGTGACTAGTCATATGTGCTGGCGTCGAAGGTGAGTTTGATGCGTTCAGACATCTGGGTCCTCTTCAGTGACCAATTGGGGTAAAGAAAGATCTCTACTAGGATGAAAATAAAATAAAACAAGTTGATTGAAGATGCATAAAGTTATCATGGTAAAAACTTCATATATATTTCATTTACCACTACATTGAGCCCAAACTTTAACATGTAGTTCCTAAGACATGTTGATGTATTTTGGCTGATCTATGACCTTTGATTGGTGAAAATATGTTGAGTTATACTCGTTTTAAAATAAAAAAAAATGAGTTTATAATATGAAGTATGATAACTGGTAATATGTTTACTTTATTTTGGGTATTGACATCAAAACGGGTTATTGTCAATTTATAATTAAAGAATGAACATGATTGAGTTAGGTGGATAAGAGGGTATGATTTGTTGATTTTATGAAATGTTGGATTGGATATGAGAAATCATTACTTATGAAATGATGTTTACTACTGGGAGTAGTATGTTCTATTTATACCATGAGAACTTGATATGAACAAAGTAATACCCGAGGTTTATGGAAGCAGGCAGAAAGTGGTCTGACCATAAGGCTTTGACATAAACATATGATTCGTAAGTTTTATAGAAGCAGGCAGAGAGAGGTATGACCATAAGGCTTCAGAAAGTAAGACATAGTATACAGGTAAGGCTTAAGGAAGCAAGCAGAGAGCGGTCTAACCATAAGGCTTCGTGAGTAAGCATGGTATACTTGTAAGGTTATGAAAATGGGAAAGATGATTTTAAAGAAGTTAAAAAAAATGATGAATTAATGACATCGGGATAATGGTATTTATAAATTGTAGAAATACATGATTGAAACATTTATATTGTAAGTAAGTTTAATGATTGTATGATATGGTTGGCTTACCCTTATTTGTTTGTGCTATGATCATATAACTCATGTTATATGTGAGCAGATAATGTTCCAAATGCGGTTGAAAAAGCTTAGAGATGATGAGAGAGATGCGGGAGAAACTTTCAGGGATTTTTGTAAATAGAATAAATTTGCATTGAAAAAAAATATGTTGTGTAAGACATATAAGTTTAATTTCGAATTTATGTTAAGTGGTAAAGACTATATTATTTAAAGTTTGTAAGTTTGGAAATTGTACTTTGGAAGGATTGAAATAAAGTTTGATTGTTTAAATCAGACATTAAATTAATTTAGTCTTTACTACCAGTAATACCCTTTAAATTATTTGGGTGTTACAATAGATACATCGGATAAGCATATAGATATAAGCAGAATAAACATTCAATCAGAATATAAAACAAGGTTTAAAGATAACAAATATTCCAAGTTTGGAAACTTCAAACCAATGTCGAAACTCAATCGATTTGATCAGAGTCATAATCAACTTCTTGCTGTAACACTTTGTTGATTTCTCATATTCACACAGTCAACAAACAATGTTCCTGCAAAACCTTTCATGGTCTTTCTAGATCAAACATTTTAGAATCAATGTATTACAGGAATTATCACATGTAATGTATGAGTATGCAAAGATATGATTTGAGGTTATTTGCAGAAGGAATAATTTTTTCATCATCCACTAATGTGCTAAGATTTGGAGGCATTGTGTTTAGAAAGTTATATTTATCCTTAACTTATCTTATAATACCACGTCCAAATATCACGTGTAAATAACATATTTGATTCTAATTCAAAAATAATCAATTCCAAAGTGCTTGAACATGAAGAAATGAAGAGGAGTGGTTGAAGATGAAGAAGAACAGAGACATATTTGATTACACAGCATCTATACTCAGTTCCAACAACAGAGGCATATTTGATTACACAACATCTATATTCGGTTCCAACGATACAAACAAATACAAAGGTACCTGTATTCGGTTCCCTGTGTTTGTATTCAGTTCCCTAGAGTAAAAATATGGTGTATTCGGTTCTATTTTTTCTGTATTCGATTCCCTTACAGTTTGGCTTCACGTTATATGTTGTATTCCGTTCTAGAGTGGTATGTATTTGGTTCTCTTAGAGCACATTTGGGTTGCAAACTTGGTGGAGGCGCCATCATCTGTGACGAAGCTGGAGGATGCAGTTTCGGTTGCATTATTTGTAAACATTATTACCTTGTGTTTTAAAACTATCCTCAATTCAATTTTTTGAATAATTTTTTACTGACCTTTCTAGGTTTGAGAGAGCGTGGGATTCTCACCGGAGCACTTTACCGGTGACTGGTACTCCATGCCGAAACTTCACCTGCGCGATCACCGATTCAAGGTCCCTCTCGATCACTCTCAGGGACCCCATTCTTCTCCATTGAAGGGATCAGGCTATGGATAACTAATGAATTTATACATTCTACACTTCATGATGATGAGAATAAATTATTGATAATTTGTTGGGAATGCTAAATGGAAAGAAACCTCTATTTTGATCATCGTTACCATTACAAGCATGTTTGAAAACCTCTTAAGAAATAAAAATGGAGACAAGGATGTGAAAGTTATAATTATTAGCTTCTTCATAAATTTGAAAAACTGCATATAATATAGAATCAATGATTCAATACATCTTTTCTTTGCTTCCTACTTTGTTGTATGCTTTTAGCTCCTTGTTCTTTTAATTTTTAACTTATATTTTGTTTTAAGATGGTAAATTATATTAAAAAATTATTATATTTTAAAAATAATTATTTCAATTTATAAAATACTCATTTTTTACATTTTAAAAATTATATTTTATTTTTTTCTTCTTTTAAATATTTTTATATTTATATATAACATTAACAATTATCAATTTATATTACTTTTATAACCAGATACATTTCAGGAATCTTTAATTTCTATCAATTAAATAATTTTTTTATCTCTTACATAAATCAAATCTTACACCATTTCTTACAAACTTTTCTTCCAAATTCACTCTCACTTACCTTCAAATCTACTCAAATAAACAACAAAAGATTTACCTTCAAATCCCCTCAAATCTATCTACCGAAATCATGTCCTCCAAGTGAACAAATCCTTTATTAGCCAATAAAATGATCTTTTCAGTTCGGATGGGGTTAGACCGATCTTTTCAGCACTCTAAGATGGTCTTTTTAGCTCGGATACATCCAGACCGGTTAAGTGATGAACAAGTAACATAACACATTATTCAGAGACTGAGGGCTCGAAATCGGGTTCATACTCAGATTCAGGTATGCCACACATCATTGTCTAAT
This sequence comes from Vigna angularis, assembly GCF_016808095.1. Taxonomy (NCBI): domain Eukaryota; kingdom Viridiplantae; phylum Streptophyta; class Magnoliopsida; order Fabales; family Fabaceae; genus Vigna; species Vigna angularis. The sequence continues at coordinate 15,622,120 of NC_068978.1, read as the reverse complement.
ACTGACAATGGGAATCTTATTATTAAGGGCTCATCATTTATCTACTCCTCGGATAAAAGCTGAGGCTTAGTCATATAAAAAATTTAACCTTGTTATTACGAGAATGTTTATTTGATGTATGCATCGAGGGCTCATCATTTATATACTCCTCGAATAAAAGTTGAGGTTAGTCATACAAAAATAATTTAACCTTGTTATTCTGAGAATGTTTATTTGATATATGCGCTGAGGGTTTCACCGTTTATCTACTCCTCGGATAAAAGCTGAGGTTCACCATTCGGACCACCCTGAGTTGCTTTCTTTTGCTGAAGTTTCACGCGGTGAAAGTTTTCCTTTTGAGACATCGCCATCACACCCTCTAAACATAAAGCCTCTAATTGTTCCAGCATAAGGCAGTCTTTTTGCTCGGTTGGGTCAAGATCTTCCAATTGCTAAGGACTCCGGAGACAAGGGTGTTGTGTCCAATATAAGGGAAACCCATCTAAGAGGCCATGATTATGCTCAGAGCTAGAATCTTTAGAAACACACCCTTAAACCCTTTTTAAGAAGATTGAAATAAAGATAAGAGACCCACATTTGCTTAGTAGGAGTTTTGAGTTCGAAAAAATAAAGGAAGATATTGGAGTTAGGAGTAGTACCGAAATGTGAACATAAGATATGGAAAGCTCGGACAAAGGCCCAACTATTAGGACGTAATTGAGCTGAGGACACGTTTAGCACCGTAAATAATTCTTTTTCAAACACAGTGGCATAGGTAAAGGTAAACCTATGAAGAGTTGGGATGGAGTCGTCTCTATGATCGAGCTCGACTATCTCAGAGGGACCGACTAAGACATGTTTTTCATCACTCTTACACAGAGCTTGTTTGTGCCTAAAGGCTTTGGTTTTCTTCTCGGTGTAAAGGGTTGTGGATTCTCATTTAAGGTTCATTTTAGCCAAAGGATAGAAGGAATCGTACAAGGTCATTATGTAAACAAAGAGATCGGAAACCTACCTAGTAGTTCTGGGCTTCAATAGGACATTTGTAAATCTGAAACAGAAAACCCAGGAGAATAGGTGGAAAAGAAGAAAATAAGAAATTTCAAAATTATGCAGTACCTTTTAAACACTGTGAACACAAAAACCCAAATCAAACCAAAGCATAGTGGAAATGGTTTATTAAACAAATGTAAACACGAACACTTAACTAAAAAACATTCGAAGTTTACAAAGAAAAAAACGCGCAAGTAAAACAAAATGGATGGATACCCCTAACTTGAAAACAAAGATGCTCACGAAGAACTTGAAGAACCCACGGCATAAAGATCATAACTTTAGTGGAGGGGAGAAATTAAAACAGGCAATAAGGTAAAAAGAAAATAATTCAAAGAAGGAAGACTCTTAAAGTTGCAGGAAAAAGACGCGCCTGGGAGAAAGATTGAAGCTTGATGACAGGGAAATGAGGAAGAAGAGCGAGGGAAATGAAGAATTGCAGAGAAAATGAGGAAATGAAGAGACGGAGGCGCGAAGAGAAACTATATGAAAGAATGGTTACAAGGCTTTGAAGGAGGGAATGTGTAACGGTTACCACTGAAAGTTTAATGTCAGCCCTTTGATTAAAACCTGAGAGCTCATCAGAGACCTTACACGTGAAAAGTTATGATAGGTTAATGATGATCCTAGGGAAACGCAATATGAAGGACGGTTAATGGACAATCTCTTGTCTCACAAGTTGGCGACTCTAGGTTGGAGGACTGCAGAGTCCAAAATTGACCGACCTCATAATAGATGAGTTTCATTAAAGACTGATCACAGGCTGAGCTGATCTTCTAGAATGGGCATAGAGGCCACAAAATGCCGTGAAGAAGCAGTCGATTAAAATAGAGGATTCAAGCGAGATACCAGCAAATCTGTTGTTATCTTAATTTTAAAGTTTACCTTTGAAATCATTTAGGAGGTTTATTTGTCGAAATCTTGTAATCTTTATTTTGGTTGATATATTTTGTAACTGAATATTCTCCTATTATGAAAAAAGAGACATCAAAGAAAACCACTTTAAAAAATGATAGATATGTAAAGTAAAATTGAGGGAGTAGTTTTTGAGAGAAATCACGTCCCCCTATTAAATACGAGAAAGAGACATTAGTTGTGCAGCATGGGTGAAATGGAAGTGGGTATTCAAACAAAACCCCGTACTAGACAATTAAATAGGTGTCCTCCCCCTTCCTCCTTATAACAAAAAAGAAAGGAAGCGATGCTTATTCAGAGTTATCACACAGAGACCAAAAATACAAAAATCAAGGTGTTACTAACCACCTTCCACTCCTTGTCTCACTAGTTTACAACCATAAAACACAAACTTTTGCGTATATATATAGGTCATTGAGTTTTGGGGGAAATTTCTCAAGACAAACAATAACAAAATATATAGACATACAAAAGAACCTCCTATAATTTTATAACTAATGCATGAACGACTTTTGTAAAATAATTTCGGAGTAAAAAGAAGGAAAAAAAAATGTAACTGTAAGAATTTATGAGAGTGAATTGTTTTGGTCTTTGTCTTGCCCACTGTTATCTTCATGACTGCTATCCTGCTCATGAATAACTGAAGCCGTACCGCAATCCTCATTTTGTCTTCCCTCACTCTCGTTGGTTGTCTGTGCCTGCACATTTGAAGCTGAATTTGTTTGCTGCTCTGATATCAAACTAGTAAGGCCATTTTGCTTCAGGTAGGTCTCCAACGGCAGATTTGCTTCTTCAAGAAGACTTGTCATGCTCACATTATTTGGCCCAGTTTGCGCTTCTTCTCGATCTGGTTGGCAATTCAAATCTAATTGTCCCTTGGCAGCTTCAGCAACTTGGTCTTGAGTCCTTGGGTCCAACTCACTTGGCGCCCTTACTTCATTCTCCAAACCATCAACTGGAGTTAAATGTCGTGAGGTGCTGTCTACTTCTGATTCGTCCTTGGTCCGCCATGTTAACTGATTTCTCTGGGCAATCTCAGCTTCACGTTCCGATTGACGCTTCTTCTTTCTCATCATCAGGGTTTTAAACCGTCGTTTAACTGTCATGCACACATTGCACGTGCAAGTAGGTTTGTGTTTTCCCTTTCCACTTGGTGGCTGGATACAGACAATGCAAGAACACCCAGGTCTATGCCGGGGATGTTTTGTGGTGGTAACCACTGGTGTCCTGCCAGAATCACTTGCATCATCTCCAAGTATTGCTGCATTTGCCAAAGCATCCAGTCCTGAAGATTCATGGTCCAGGGCTGGTCTCTGGCTTGCTGCCAATCTTTGTTTCTTGAATTCTGTTCCAGAATAAATAATTTAAGTATATTTGATATCATCAAGAATTTGTTGACAGGAAAAATATGCTAGCATGTATTCATAATAGTCACAAAATTACTATCCGAGTTCATACAGCACAACTTGGGATTACAAATTTGTCCGTTTCTCGGACGAAGATAATTTAACTAAAAAGAGCAAGCATAAAAGACAAATAGTTTGATGGAACCGGTTAATACAAATTAAAGACATTATGATAATCCTTGGTATGGTTGTAAGTTAGGATTGGTATGCCAACCATTGAAAAGTACAAAAAACAAAATGCACGAAAATTCAATACTTCAATACTCTTAAACATTGTGTTCATGTTTTAATTTTAAAGTTAATCTTAATTGCAAGACAAATTGTGGAGATCTTCAAATATCCCATGTCTTCTATGCTCAACGCCTAATTGTCTTCTATTCCCATTCTAAAATTCCTTTCCAGATAGCTTTAAATTGATTATGCAGATAGCCGTGTGCCTTCAATAACTCAGTATGGATGAGTTATAGCTAGGAATAAAAATAATGGCTTATTAGAGACACTTTTCAATTATAAACCACACATCAGCAGCAGCACCTAATCAGATCCCAATTTCAATGGGAAAACCTCTTCTTGAGAGACCCAATCTATTTAACCAAAATACTATTCACAAAAGTCATTAATTTATATTAAACCACAAATACAAGTTTGTGGATAAAAGAGGTCTAAGTAATGTCCTTGGAAGTCTTCAGGTATATATTTCAGTACAATTAGAAAACATGAAAAGGAAAATACTGCTAGAAAAGCATTGCTTCATACTGCAAAATTTTGCACAAGAAACCATTTCTAGTAGTATGTATTGGTCAGCAGTAACTAGGAAGCACAAAAAACACAACGAATGGATAAAAATACCTTTATTCAACCTCAGAAGATTATCCAGTTCCCTTGGGTTCAATTCATTGGGAGCAGCACATGAAGACCTGTTGAAAGCAATGCAAAAGCATCGTCTTATGTAATAAGTATAGGTATTAATATCCTAGCAGTATTGCACTATAAGGTCTTCTGCTCACCTGCTCTGATCCCATAAATTCTCCACACATGTCCACTTAGGGGGAATTAGTACATCAACTGGCAACTTCCGCCATTTTGAGCAACTATCACACTGCGTCCACTGCTCATTCACCCTAAGTTCAATCACACTCCAAATTGAAATACTCGATAAAAAAAAATACAAGTTTATGCATTGCCATAACTTATAAGAGAAATCATTATGTTCCATAGAAAGAGAAAAAGAAAAAAAGAAGATGAGAGGGATGGTAAGAGAAGAAAAACCTGACAAATGCAAATAAAATAGAAAAAAACTCTATACACATAGTCATCTTACCCAGCTGATCGAACTACGAATATACTCCTCTTTCCAAAGACAGGAGGTTCCTGCATCAATTGAAAAGCAATATCTTAAACAGGTTACATGCAAAAATTTAAAGTTATTTAATAAGTATACCAATTAAGATACTAGTGAATCTGAGACGCTAAACCTAATAATTGATTAGTATCATGACAATTAATACAAGAAAAGTCAATTTTCCTAATAGTAGAGTGTTAAAGAGTGACCGTAGGAAACAAAAACAAAAACACATTCAATTAAAAGAAATTACTTATTATGTTAAAGATAGAAAAAAAAAATTGCATTTACTATTTTAACTAATTGAAAGCATTTAATAAAGTATATTAAAGCTTCCTAGTTACCGTCCTCAAGACACTTGTCAGCAAATTGAAAAATATTAGTTAATCGCTGACCCAATCTGAGGTTTGAGAAACTTATGCCTTCATCCCTCTTGTTGGCCATCCCCTACCCATTTACTAGTATTTTTCCTATGCATATACATTCCCTAAAAGAAAATACTTTATATAACCTGAAACTATAGACGCATTTTAACAAGTACAAACTAGCCTGCTATTTAAACAAATTCCGGCCGGAAATTGCAAATAGGAGAGGTCAACTACTGACGTATGCTAAACTACCCATATTTGAGAGCGTTTAGAAATCACATTTTCTTCTTTAGATTTAGACTCACCTGGAGAGAAGAAGCATAGGATAAGATGAATGCATTAAGAAACTCATTACAATGAAAGGCTCATACACTTTAATTTGGGTTAAAATTGGTGCTGAGTTAACATAGCAGAGACAATAATTTAACCTCCCACGCACACTATTGAATGGGTGAATTTCATAAAAGTGAAAGCTTCTTCAAATTGTTTACTTACTTCATACTCTTCAAAAACCTGATCCTCAATCATCACAATGCTTGGCTTAACAGCAGGAGGTGGTCGAAGCAAATCCTGAGCCTCTTCCCAAGTAAGTTTTAGCTCGAGTGCATCCTGGCTATCAATAAGCAACCTCTTACTTTTTGACCCAATATTCCGAGTTCTTTTCTTCTCAGGAACCAGCACAGGTGGCAAAGGCAACCCCTCTCTTTTCCTGCTTTCGGGAATGTCAATGTTATGCCAGTTCATGTCACCACCAGCAGAGTTCCATTTTTTAGACAGCACATTTAGGTGGGTTTCTGAACATCCCTTTTGTGACTGAAGAAGGCCAGAGTAACCACTTAATATAGGTAGATTCTCATAAACACCAGAATAGGAAGTTTCACTTGAATGAGAACCATTGGGCATATTAGATGGTAGTGTTTCCTGCTTAATAGGTGATTAAATACCAATTCAGAAAGTTTGAGTTTGCTATATGAACTAAAAGTGACTGTTACCTGTATTGCCGTAGAATTTGTTGCCTTTCTAAACCCCATTATAAGTTTCCCCTCAGGGTCCATACGGCTAAATGTTACTACAGAAATTTTAGAAAAAAAGTTAAAAAAGATTTGTAAGCAGATGTCAAGATGAAACTAAAATAAAAATAGAAGCAAGCAGAGGTTGACATTGAAACTTAGTAATTGTACTGAAATCAGTTGTTTTTCAATGAAGAGAACCAATCAAATAAATCCCCAAAAACATGAGCAACATTTTGTTACGTGGTGCTTTTACGAAGAAAAAGGTACTGGTACTTTATACTAGGAAAAAAAAATCAGTGGAAGTTACACAAAACAAAATACATTAGGAAAGCAATAGTGGTTAGTATCTTAAAGCAGAATGTCTTTTAGGTATGGCTATTAACTAGTTAACAGAGTGAAAGAAAAATTAGCGAAGATTCTTAGAAAATGATATTGATTAGTCGCACCTTATTTTAGAAGACATGTAGTGAGTATAATCTTAGAAAATGAAAGTTTCGATTTGGTTGATCTATTCTAAGAATGAAAAATTTAACAAATTAAGGGATTCTCAGTAAAATATACCAGTATCTCCAGCTTGCAATTGCATAGACTGAATGCAGGGGGTTACACCTTCTAAAACATACATCCTGCTGTTATTATTTGGCCAAAATCTAAATTGAAACATCCATTCTTTTCCTTTCACATCTTGGATTCGTAAAGGAAGGCCCTCTGGTTGAGAAATTGGAGGGAAATATGCCTGCACAATCATTAGTTCCAATAAATTATGAGACTCTTCATGAAAAATAACTTTTAGTGGATTATTTATTAATATAAAATGACAACTTAGACAGTTCAACAAATAGGTTAGGATAAATTACTTCAGCACATGCTTTTGGTAAAACCAGGCGACCAATTCGACCAGCATCACTTGCACTCAGCATCTTTTCGAAGAGTGGCACGATAGTGGAATTTGAACTTGAATATATCATGAATCATGGTTAAGGAAATGCTAAGGTAAAGATTAACTATCAAAACAATAATAATTTAATCCACCTGCATAATTTTCTTGCCGGTAATTAATAATTTATCAAACTAATTACAGTGTTGGATACTCTCCTGATATTTGTTGCAACTCTTGATCAGTAATTCTGGGCCAATAACGCGGAAGCAACTGATTCCTTCCCCGACCTTCAGCGGGTGGCCTTGCCACACGAATCTGGGATACCATACCAGCATTTACTTCTAGGCCTGTGCCACTGCTTGACCTAGGGGGCTTAGGTAAAAGATGGCGAGACCTTGATCCCAATAAAAGTGAAGATGTTTTACTTTGTTCCCTTTCATCAACAACAGAACTATGAAAGGGGTTTGAATTTCCTATGGGAGTAGCAAGGGTCATACTTAAATTAGTTTGTGCCAAAGATTCATATATATCTCGTATTTCTGTGTCTGCCTTACAGCTCTCTGCTTTGGAAGCCTTGGATGATCCATTAGACTCAAAATGAAATTGTGATATCAAAGTGCTTCCAAGTTCTCCAACAGAAGGCAAAATTTCTGGTTTCATTTCTGTAGAAGGCACATCTGTTTCAATTTTATGAGGTTTGAACCAGCATCGGAGACCATCATTTTCTGCATAATTCCCTCCTTGCATACCCCTCACGTTTAATTGGTTAGCCAGAGAAGTGCACTGCTGTGCACTGATATCTATTACCTTTGAAGTCCCCGATAAATTAGGCTTTTCATTGATTGCAATCTGTCAAAAATTGTCAATTTTGAGAACATACAGTTAGACTTAAAAATTATCAACACAAAATATACATCCAAGAAGCAAAACCTATTTATGGAAGCATAGATTTGAATTGCAGAGCTTGCATAACAAAGTTTTTATTTGTTCTCTAGATCATAGACCACTCAATTTACCTATAAAGGCTAATCAATAAATAATTTATCAACCTCGTGATGATACAAGTTTCAGTCAAAATTAACCTTAAAATTAAGGTCTTCTATCCAACATTATATACATTGATACACTTGAGGGAGTTGTGAAAATCAATAAAGGAGCAATATTTTCATGTGTTTGCATAGTGGCGAACATAAATGGTAATTTAAATAAAATGGTGAAGTTATTTACAGGTTGAAGTCCTGAATTCCTTGCACAGCTTATACAGCTTACACCACCAGTATCTAATAATTCAAGCTGAGACATAGAAGCAATGCATCCACAATGGAGACGCTGCAGATAAAAGAACATATACGATGATTAAGCTTAACATAGCACCTGGAAGTACCAGAATTAGGAAGCAAAAGGATATCCCAGTCTTATGTATACTGCGATTATGCACCAAAAATACAAAATACTTAAGCACTCTACCTTGTCACATGACGTGCATTCTCTCCAACCAGAATCGTTGGAATGGAAAGTATCACAATATGCTGATTGCTCATAAGCAGAACTACAGCAGAGAAAAAGAATCAGGAATAAGAATTTGTCTCCCAGTGAAGACCAATTCCAATAAAATAAAGGAAGGTTTGCAAACTTATTGATGCAAGCCAATACTTAATCTAAAGGATACAAGTTATCAATATAACACTGTTTACAACTTCTAGAGCTCAAATTTGAAAATGAAAATCTTAAGAGCAATTTTGTATGAAAAGTTGGTGAAATAAATTGGTGGAAGCATATGCATTAATTTCAATAATTTATTATGAAACTATCATATGATGTGATCTTATATTGGGCACCGTTCAAATTCAAGATGATGTTTTACAATAAATTTTCAGCTAGATGGAATCCTAGTTCCACTGCATCTCACACAGCTTTTTATTCGGACATTCCATACTTATACAACTAATATGTTTTTCTTTAATTTTAATTTTTTGATCCCATTTTTGGGGAAACTTATGCTACGTCGCATCTTTCAAGCAAAAAACTTTGGTCATTTAATAAAAGAAGTACGGAAATTTAACACGGTAAATCATAAACACATCCCATAAAGAACGTCATGACTTGTAGTCCCTGGTCAGCAGCAGCAACTAAGATTCGGAGACCCAATTTTACCTACGACAACTTCATCCACTCATCGCGCAATTTAAGTAAAATAAAAAATAAAAACATAAAACCGTGTAAATGCCACTGCACTAACTTTAGAAAATCGGAAGGCCCAAGAAGAAAAAAGGTAGCCACTAGTCAAAACTTAGACTATGAAAAAATTAAATTTTCAACATCAAACTAAACTTAAAAGCAAAAAATAAAATAAAATAAAAATAGGAAAAAAAAACAGAACAACAACCAATTAAAACCATCAAAGCCACAAATCACAGATTACTCCAAAGTTCTAATCCACTGTTGTGTTCCGTACAACCTCATATCAACTCAAGCGTTAATTTCAACACACGCGAACTGATCGATTCGAAATCTAGAGTATCATTACCCGCACTTATCACAGAGATCGGCGAATTCGCCGGATCGCAGGGCCCAGCCTTTGCGCCACCGAATCGTCGTCAAGGTGGCGCACGTCACGTTCATGCAGCTCCTTGACTCCATTTTCAACTCCAATTCCACGCGCTCTGAAGCACACAACAAAAACCCGAAAAATAAAAAACAAAAACCCTAACTGTCACCTCACAAAGTCACTCGACGTCGGACGCAAAATCCGGCGACGTAGACCATACCGTACCGAAATTAAGCCTGTGAGCGAACCTCGAGTGGCCGCTCCGCGTCGCTGAAAGTTCGTAAGTAGAAGTTCCGGTCACCGGAAGTCTCTACGAAGTGCGGGCGCCGCGAGTGATGAGGTCTAGGATTCGCATTCGCGTGGAAGAGCGGTGGCGAGTGTGATCGGAAGGTTGTTGGACTCTGAACAGAGGAGAGGAACCGGAGAGAGATTTGAATGGACGGTAACCGGAGAGAGAATATAAGAGAATAAGAGAGGGTGAAACAGAGAGAGAGAGAGAGAAAGGAGGCGTGTGCATGCAGAATAAGAAAGAAGAAAGAAAGAGGCACCAAAATGCATGCACGATGATTATACTTCAAGACTCGGCCAACTCCCCACTTGCTTTCTTTTTTTTAATTTTTAATTTATCAGAATTATTATTCTTTTTGTTACTTTTATTATTATCAATATCATTGTGGTTGGTTAGTTACTATTAGTCATTATTTTCCTGTATCTTTCTTTTTGTCAGATAATCTTTATATATTAACTGAATATTCTTCTGTGTAAACATTTTCTATTTTTTAGTTTTTATCAGGGTTAACATTTTTAATTATCAACTAATTTTAAATTCGTGTTTACAGATATTTTTTATATTAATAAATAAAATTATATTAAAATATATAAATATATATTATATCAAAAGATATTTAAAGGTTGAGAAAAAATATAAAAATTTTAAATTTATGATTAAATTTTAAATATAATCTTAAAAATTATTTCTAAGTTTAGAAAGTTAATCTCTGTGTGTGAAAACAAATATAAAATAAACTCTCTAAAAACATTAAAAAATTAGACTCTACAAAAATATATTGAATATATTTGTTATAAATACAAATTAATGTATGGATATATTGGTATAATGTGTATTATTAAACTTATATAATCAGTGTATTGAAAAATTCATTTAATATCTAATGTTACACTTATCTAATTAGTATATGGACACACTTATTTAATCTGTATTACTAGAGTCATTTAATGTGTATGAAGAGACTCATCTAATGTGTATTACAAGACACTCTAATTAGAGAATGGATAAAGATGTCTAATGTGTATTAATAGATTCTTATAATATGTGTATAAAGAGAAATGTTTAAGGTATATTGTTAGACTCATTTAATCAGGCTATGGACAAACACATCTAATGTGTGTTGTAAGATTCATTAACCAGAATATGCATATACTCACCTAATATGTATTCTTAAACTCATTTAATTAATGCAGACATGTTTTATGTTTTATTCACAAAATATTTATATAATTAGTGCATAGATAGACTAGTTTGATGTGTATTGTTAAACTAGCTTGATTAACGTGTGAACAAACTCGTTTAATGTATATTGCAAGATTCATCTAATTATCTAATGTATATTAATAGACTTGTCTAATCTATGTATGAAAAAGTTTGTCTAATGTATAATATTAGACTCGTATAATCAATATATGAACACTAGTGTAGAATTAGGCTTTAACGTCATCCCATAGACGTTGGACAACAAAATAACCAACGTAAATTATTGACTGATGGCATTTTCGTAAATAAGTGGGCATATAGAAGTATGTTAGGAGAGCCCCCGACGTCTATAATATTATAGACGTCGGGGCCCCTCCTAACAAACGTCTTAATGTCTAACAGGTAGGTGAAAAGTCATTTTTTCCGCCTTCGAGACGTCTAATCCCGCCACCCCGACGTCTATATTCGATTATAGACATCGGTGCCCCTCCTAACAGATGTGTATATGTCTGACAGGTAGATGGAAAGTTATTTTTTTCATCCGTACAAACGTCCGATCACTCCAACTGACGTCTAAATGGCCTGTGAAAGTTGTTTTAGACGTCATATTAGTGAGGGCCCCAACGTCTAGTTTAGAATAGACGTCGGTTCACCTGGGGAGCCGACGTCTAGTTTGCTGTTAAATAATACATCAAACCCGCTGTTACGAGCACTTCATCGTCTTCCTTCTCGCCTTTTTTCTCGGCGACATTGCTTTTCTAGTTGCGTTTTTGTCTCTTTTGAACTATTTAAACGTACTTTTATTCCGATTATATTAGTATTTGATTGATTATCTTTCATTTGAACCGATTAAAATGAGTTTTTGTTGTGTTTTGGTGTACTTTTCTCGTGTCTTTGGGTAGCGTTGTACCGCATTCTCCCTTTGCTAGTTTCCTTGGTAAGAAAAGCTTGCGTCTTTTGGATGTCTTATAGCGTTTAAACCCAAAACCGAACTTCGGTCCTTGCCTAGTTCTATTGTCACCGTTCGTTTTCATTGCCGGTTTTAATGGAACTAGGCAAGGACTCAGATTCAGTTTTCGGTTGAAATGCCATAAGAGATCCAAAAGACGCAACATTTTCTATGGCGAAGCTAGCAAAGGGAAGAAGGTGCTACACTACTCTACCCAAAGACACGAACTGCAGCAGACATCGGTTAATGCAATGTCCGACGTCTAAGGGGCTCCATAGACATCGGATATTGCATTGTCCGACATCTATGGAGTTTAGACATCGGACATTGCATTAACCGACGTCTATGGAGCCCCTTAGACGTCGGGGTCATGCAGTAACCAACGTCTATAAAGACGTCAGACCTGTTTGAGTCCGACGTTTGGTTAACGTCACCCACAAAGACGTCAGTTCTAGAGCTGACGTTAAAAGGCCAAAATAATAGACGTTAAATGCCCTTACTACACTAGTGGAATGACCTTTTTAATATGTATTGTTAGACTGTTCTGATCAATTCATTGACAACTTATATAATCAAAATATTCCTAAACTCATATAATCATCATATGAATTGACTCGTCTAATATATTTTTGTTATACTATTAATTAGTATATTTGTAGTCTCGTTTAATGTGAATTGTTAAACTCATGTAATACTTTTTGCAATACTTGTCTAATAAGTGTATGAAAAGACATGTTTGATGTGTATATCTAGACTCGTCTAATCAATATATTGATAAACTCTTCTAATATGTATTGTTAGATTTGTTTTATAAGTATATGGACACACGCGTATAATGTGTACGACTAGACTCGATTAAATTGTATATGTTCAAATTCGTTTAATGTGTATTGCAAGACTCATCTAATCAACGAGTGAACAAACTCGTCTAATGTGTATTAATAGACTTGTCTAATCTGTTTATGAAAAGACTTGTGTGATTTATTTATGTAAACTCATCTATCAATGTATGGACAAACTGGTATAGTGTTTGTTGATAGACTCATTTAATCAATGTATGAACGAACTTGTCTAATCAGTATTCTTAGACTCATCTAATCAATGTATGAAATGACACATCTAATGATTTTTGTTAATCTCGTTTAATTAAGGTATGGACAAAGTTGTCTAATGAGTGTTTCTTCATATTTGTCTAAAGGGTATTGCAAGACTCGTCTAATTTGTAAATGGACAAACTTGTATTGTATTAATAGTCTAGTTCAATTTGTATCTAGATAGACTTGTTTGATGTATAATGATAAGGTCATCTTATCAATGTATGTTGTTGGTAGACTCGTTTAATCAGTGTTTGGACAAACTTCTCCAATGAGTATTCCTAGACTTGTGTGATCAATGTGTGAAATGTCTCATTCAATAGTTTTTACTATACTTGTCTATTGATTGTATGGACAAACTCATTTAATGTGTATTGTTAGACTTGTTTAATAAGTGCATCGATAGACCCATTTGATATTCTTTGTTATATTTGTTTAATCAATAAATAGAATAACTGGTCTAAATGTTTTGTTATACTCGTCTAATTAGAATGTGGATAAACTCAACTTAATGTATACTATTTAGACTTATCTAATATTTTTTGTTATACTAATCTAATCAATGTATGGACTAATTGGTCTAATGTGTATTGCAAGACCCGGTTAATAATTTTTGTTATATTCGTTTAAATAATGAACAAAATGGCTCATCAAATGTTTTTTTTGTTATACTCATCTAAGTAAATAGATAGAATCTTCTAATGTATAATGTTAAACTTGTCTAAGTTTTTTCTATACTTATACGATCAATGAAAAAAAATTATCTAATGTGTATTGTTAGAAATATTATATCTTTTATCTTTATCTTTTATCTTTCAGTTAGTTTGTTATTATTTCTTATTTGTATTTTGGGCTTAGCCCATATTTCTTCTTTTATCTTTCAGTTAGTTTGTTATTATTTCTTATTTGTATTCTATTATAAATAGAGAACCCTATGTGTGTTTAACACAAGGAAGATTAATCCCATATATAATTTTCATTATGTTTAACATGGTATCAGAGCAGGTTTTCTGATATCTTCCGGTGGTCTTTGCTGTCTGTCGGCGGCCGGCCGTCATGGCTGCCGGCAGCCCCTAAAAATTTCATAAGATTCATTTTCTCTTCTTCTTAAATCTCAGCACCCAGAATCAAAGAGACAAGTCTCTTGGGAACCACTGCCTCCTCTGAACCAGCCGCCTTCTCACCGGCCACCGTCACAGTTTCGACCGGTGACCAGTGGATCTGGACCGTCTCTTCAAGCGCGACCTAACCCTGGCGGTCGCCGTCTTTGTCTCGTCTGCATGCGCTGTCACGTGCCTCCACTCTCCAGAAATAGATCTCGAACGCGTGTTCATCACGTGCCGCCTTCTCAGCGTAGGTATCAAACCTAGTCGTCTCACCGAACCTCCCTCTCTCTGTTCAGACCTTCCAGAGCAGCCATTACTGCCATCGATGTCTGTAGTAGAGGGTTTCGCCTCTGTAGTAGAGGGTTTCGCCTCTGTAGTAGAGGGTTTCGCCTCTGTAGTAGAGGGTTTCGCCTCTGTAGTAGAGGGTTTCCCCTCTGTAGTAGAGGGTTTCGCCTCTGTAGTAGAGGGTTTCGCCTCTGTAGTAGAGGGTTTCGCCTCTGTAGTAGAGGGTTTCGCCTCTGTAGTAGAGGGTTTCGCGTTTGTAGTAGAGGGTTTCGCCTCTGTATTGTTGTTCTTGCCCTGTTCTTCCTTTCTTATTGTATCTCCCGCACAGATCTGCTGCGTTTATTGCCTCCTTCTTCGCTGCTCTCCTTCATCCACTTCTGAAGTTGAAGTGTTTATTGCCTCCTTCTCCGCTGCTCTCCTTCATCCACTTCTGAAGTTGAAGTGTTTATTGCCTCCTTCTCCGCTGCTCTCCTTCATCCACTTTTAAAGTTGAAGTGTTTATTGCCTCTTCTCCACTGCTCTCCTTCATCCACTTCTGAAGTTGAAGTATTTATTGCCTCCTTCTCCGCTGCTCTCCTTCATCCACTTCTGAAGTTGAAGTGTTTATTGTCTCCTTCTCTGCTGCTCTCCTTCATCCACTTCTGAAGTTGAAGTGTTTATTGCCTCCTTCTCCATTATTCTCCTTCATCCACTTTTGAAGTTGAAGTTTCACAAGCTTGGTTCACACTTTTGAAGTTGAAGTGTTTATTGTCTCACTCTTGAAGAAAAATCATCTAGTTCAAAAACTAGTTTAGTTATTTCAAGCTTGGTTCATACAATTTGTATGCTCAAGCTTGAGGGGGAGTGTTAGAAATATTATATCTTTTATCTTTATCTTTTATCTTTCAGTTAGTTTGTTATTATTTCTTATTTGTATTTTGGGCTTAGCCCATATTTCTTCTTTTATCTTTCAGTTAGTTTGTTATTATTTCTTATTTGTATTCTATTATAAATAGAGAACCCTATGTGTTTAACACAAGGAAGATTAATCCCATATATAATTTTCATTATGTTTAACATGTATTGTTAAACTTATATAATATTTTTCTATATTCATCTAGTGTGTGTTTATAGACTCATCTAATTAAGATATGTTTAATGTATGTTTTTATATTTATTTAATGACAATATAAACACATCAATGCTATATTTTGAGATAATTAGTTTGCTAACGTTTACCTTTTATTTAATTCTTACTAAAATTATATATTGTTACATTTTGAAGTTGCAAATAATAAAAAATGAATTAAAAAATATTAAAATAATTATAATACTATTTTTTTTAATTACAAATAACCTTTGAAATGAATTATTAAGTAAAAAAAATCATAAGTAGTGTAATGTTTTATTAAAAATACATATTTTAAAGTTTTATATACATCATTAATGTTAATTTTTATCAGATAAAATTAATTTATTTTTTACATACTAAAAACAATACTCAATAATAAGAATATTTATTTTATTATTTAATATAAAAATAATAATATAATTATTTATTGATAAATCTTTTAAGACAAAATTATTTAATCACAATTATTTTTATAATATATATCAACAAAATAAAATGGACATTAAAGTAAATTGTTTAGTATCTTTCTTTTCTTATATTATAATATATAAATAATAGATAAGGATGCTTTTTTAAAAAAAATTTAAATAAGAATAATTATTCCCTTAACAAAAATAAAATAAAAATTATCATTTTCCTTGTTGTAAGTAATTACTTTAAGAAATTTAAACAGTAAATAATGTATTTTATATTTATTTAAATTTTATTTCTGAAACTAAGATTATAATAAAGCAAACAGTTTAATAATAAAAAAAAATATTCTATTTCATATACATCCTAAATTGTTGAGTGTGTTTTTTATTTTTCTTAAAAAAAATCGAAATGTTTGTTTTTTATTTTTTTAAATTAAAATTATTAATGAAAAACTGATTATTTAAAATGAGAGATGTCTCTTCCTATTCATTTAAAATCTTCTATTTAAATAAAATGAATTTCATTTCCTATATATAATTTGAATACGAGTTTCACTCATAAATTCACAATAATTAAGAGTAGATTATTTTTCACACTCTTATTTTTATTGATTCTTTATTTTTAAATATAAATTTTAATGCAAAAACTGTTAATAATGGAAAACTTCCTAAAATTTAAATTTAAACGTATTCTTTAATGTGTAATTTTCATATTCTTAAAGTACATCAAGTGATAAAAAAAAAGTCTCTTAACACGATGAAATTTTTTTCTTACATGACACTTTTATTTTGAATTATAATAAACAAATAATTAAAAAATTAAAACTCTGGTCATCTTGGGTACTATTATCTTCTACAGTAATGTTTTCATCTTTATTTAATATGAAAATTCCTCATAAATTACATTAGTTAAGATATTATAATTATCAGTAATATCCTCGCAAGTGATGAATATCTAGGTTAAATATATTTATTTATGTCATGAAATATTAAAAAAAAGCTTTAATGAAACATTTACATTACTATAATGTACATTCAGGAGTTCCCAAAATCCACGATGTCAGTTATTAGTATTTCATTCTATAAATAATTTGCAGCAATTTTAACATTACACTCTCCAAAAGTAACACATAAAAGTAATCAGAATCATTGGAATTTGCATAATAACGCATACGCTTTAACTTATGGATAAAATGAAGTTTCGTTTTTTATATTTTATTTTTCGATAGAAGAGTCAGAGGGCTTCGTTTGTCTCACTGCCATTGAGAGGACTTTTCTTCTAGGAGTCAGAATCAGTAGAAATATGGTTTTTTTTGTGATAAACTTATTTTAGAAATAATATTTATACTCATGATTATTTAATCAATATTTTATTTTATTTTCTCAATATCAGTTATGGTATATTTATTTTCTTTCAATTATTTATTATATTTGTTGTACGTTATGAGTAGCGAAACTAAAATATGAAAAGTAACAGATAAACGTGCAGAAATATGGCGTATAATGGGGGAAACGCGACCGTGAGCACCTCAAAATGCGCCACTCAGATACAGTTGCTTTTGTGGTAATTACTATAGTGTCCTCTGCCAGTTACAACATAGGACTGGTGTTCAGTGGTCAACGATGTTTGTCCTTTTTCGTCCATTCGTCTAATTTCCATTTCAAAGTGGACCCGGTCTACATTGATTAACATTCCGACATTACGGTATAAATAAACAATATTCATTAGTTTTTATATCTATCTTGTATGATATTATATGATTTGAAATGTTGATATAGATGTATTTATTATTATGTGATGAATTTTGATTTTAATGATTTAATTATATGACAGTAAGATTGTTTGAAAAAGATGATTATTTTAGAAATGTAGTAATTTATGAATGGCGTTGTGTTGAAGGGAAGAGGAAAGAGCAGAGGGTGACGCAAAGGGGAATGAAGGCAGAGAGTGGACAGGTAAAGGACAATGACAGAGCCATCTCCATCCATCTGGCACGCGTGTTCACTCTGTGCTCACTCTCTGTGGCTGCGCACACCTTCCTTTCACTTTGCTTCACTCCTCCAATATAAACATATTTGTTATTATGTCGTAATTTCCATCCCAATTTTGTCACGTAAGATTCTTCTCTTGTCTAATTCCTGTATACAGATAGATAACAGATCAATTATCTTTTAATGCAATAAAAATGCTATAATACCGTGTTTGGATAAGATTATTTTATAATTTTTAAGATTTTTAAATATATTGCAATTGATTGTATTTTAAATTATTTTATTTGGATGAGACAGTTTTGCATTTAATAAACTTTATTTTTTTAAATGAAATATTTTAGTTATCATTAAATTTAAAAACTTATTTAAATATTTAATAATGGATACAAATTAAAGAAATATCAATATTAAAAATATTTTCTAAAACTTTTTTAACACTTTTTTTTCTTGACAATTTTTTTAATTATGAAATAATAGATTTAGTTAAATCTAAGTAAAATAACATATAGTGAATGATTGAGTAGTTTGAACCAAGTAGGTTCAAGTCTTAATCAAATTGAGTTGACTCACACCCAAATTGAGTCAACTTAGGACAAATCCATATATACCATGTTAAGATTATTCAATCTTAATCCAAGTCGAGACAAAACCTAGGTTCGATTGAATCAAGTTAACTAAAGCTTAAGTTGAACCAAATCGATTAGGATTCAAGTCAAATCAAATTGGACCAAGATCACATTCGCAAGAGTTGGATTAGGCCATTATCCAGTCAAATTTAGTTAGGTCCAGCTTGAGCCAGGTCCAAGTTAGGTGAGATTGAGACAAATTAAGTTAGGTAGGATTGAAACAAATCAAGTTATGTTTGCTTAGGTCGAGTTAGATTCGTGTTGGACCAAGACATTAGTGGGCTTTAAGTTAGATCAATCCAAAATCAAATCCATAAGTCCACTAGGTTCAAGTCGAAACAAATCAACTTAAATATAAGTCGATGCAAACTACAAAGACCACAATATGAATTTGAAAATTTGAAAAATTTTAAATTCTTATTTTTTGTTAAGTGAAATTTGAAATTATTTAATTTTGAATAACACATCTATTTTAATGAAGGTCTACAAATTTAATTTCTTTCTCAAATTTTATTGTCCAAATAATATATTTTATCATAAACATTTTATTTATTTTAAAATTATATTGTTAAAATATCTTATCTAAACACATTATAAATGTTTGGTAATTTCATTTTAATATAATAACAAAAATTTCTCCAGATTTTCAAGTTTAGAGAAATGAAAATGGGATAAAACAACTTAGACCCATAAACATCAATTAATTTAAATGAAAACCACTATATTATGGAAAAAAATTGTTTTAACTTTTTTTAATTTAAAAGTATGTAACTATTTAGTTATTTAGTTTTAAACTATTTTTATTTAATCAAGGGATCTAGTTTTGTTTTTATTTTATTTTACTAACATTACCTTTGTTATAAAAATATTAATTTTATGTTTGGATAAAACATATTAAGAATTTCAAATTTCGTCTAGAGTAAGAATTTCATATTCTTATTATTCCCATGTTCATATTTTGATATCCGTAGTTAGAATCAACTTAAGTCTAGATCAATTTGACTCAATTTAATTTAGTTTGACATGGCATTGATCAAATTTCTTGACATAACTCGACTTGGTCAAACTTGAAGTGCTTTCTCTAAGTCACACCTAGGTCCAACTCTACCTGAACCAAAACCAAGCTAGGCCTTATTGAACTTGACTAGACATAGGCTTAGACTAATTTAGCCAAACATGATCCTACCTTAACTTGGCTTGACTTAGACTTAGGTTAACTTGGCTCGAACTTAGCCTAGGTTACTTGGTTTAACCTGGACCTTAGTAAACTCGAATCAATCAACGTAGGTAGATTTTGCTCTACTAAGCTCGGGCCAACTTAATTTCCTAGACCTAGGCCAACTTGAATCAACTTGGGCAAGGGTAGACTCGACTCGACTTAGGTCTCAACTTAACCATGTCTTAATTGAGTTAGGGTCGACCTAGTTTTGATCGGACTAGGAGCCATTTGAACCTAGTCCAACTTGTCCATACTCAAATAAATGTTAACATGTCCCAACTTGGTTTGACTTGGGCCCGAGCCAACTCAAATCAAATTAAGCCCAAGCCAACTTGACTTAACTCAACTAACTCGCTCCTATTTGATGGGCCTCGACAAACATGACTCGGCCAAGCTTGAGTCAACTTAACTCAATTGAGTTCGAGCTGACTTGACTAAATCGGATTTGAGTCAACTCGACTTGATCAAACCTAAGATGACTCAACTGAATTGGGCTCCGGCCAACTTGACCCAATGATTTGAGCCTACTTGGCTCAACTTAGCTTGAGTCAACCTTAGCTTGATTCTAACTGAAAAAGAGTCGACTCAACCTTGGATGAGCTCGACTTAATGTTATCTTACTTGTGTTTGATCCTATTTACCATTTTATAACTTGAAAATAATCTCATTTAATGTAACTTGAGAAAAAGCATTGCAAATATAAAATAATATTTTTAGAACTTTAACAAAAATAATAATATCAATCAAGATCTATTACTAGAGATTATTGATGAGTGCATATGTATGTCCTCATTTATTCTTTAATATTATATTCTTAATTGGTTTTTGTGCTTTAGAAGATTGTTTTAATTATGATTTGTTATAATTGAGTTTATTGAGCATGAGATACAAAAAAAAATGTTAAAAATTACTTTTTAGTTACATAAAAATATTTTTTGGATATTTTGAGGTATGTTAGTGTAACTACAACTAAGTTGAACTCATGGAGATGTGAAAATAAATTAATTAAAATTTTATGACGTCTTAAAGACAAATCCAATAATATCAAATAATAAAAACCACAAAATGTCAAACTAAGCATTGCATAAAAAAGGATAGAAAACATAAAAAAGTGAAAAAATTTGGCTAAGCAACAAAAGATTATTATAAAATTCTCTATGTTTTTTCTCAAAAAGGGCCTTGATAATTGTGTCTCCTCCCATTATGTTCTAAATGATTCAATATCTTCAAGATATATTTAATTGTTGTAGATATCTATAAATATTTAAGAAGATATTTGCTAGATTAAAAAAATACAAATATTATCTTTTGATATTTACTAATATAGTTAAATAAGGTAATTATTTAAAAATATCAAATAAAATATCTAAAGATATATTCTTTTCCAAATTATCTTTTATCATAAACATTTATCAATTATCAAAGTCCTTTTTATAGAAAAATAGAGAAAACCACGAGGTATAATTTTATTTTCCTATTCATCTTCTTAGCTTAATAAAATTTCTTCTTTTTTTCATGTTTACTAAAAAAAATATTTCTAACATTTTTTTATATCTAAAATTCAATAAACTTAATTATAATAAATCCTAATTAAAACAATCTTTTAAAAAAAATCAATTAAAATTTCAAGATTTTCTAAATGAATATATATATATATATATATATATATATATCAATTATCAATATTAACATTTTTGATAATTATTTGATATTTAAATAATGTTTTAATTTAATACTAATTAAACTATTTTATCTAAATAAAAAAATTAAAATTTACTAAATTTCTTCATTCAAATAATTCATTTAAAAAATAAGGTAATTTAGAATTTTATTAATTAAAAGTACAAAATAAAGATGGAATACACAGCACTTTTTGCAGATGACCTAACATTACGTATGCATCATGTAATGTGCAACCAAAATATCAGCTGGTAGATTTTATCGGTCAATGTTGAGATTTGGTGTTCAATTTGCGTGGAAGCATGCACTGTTATCTTCAACATCTAATAAAAAAGCATCCATTTACAAAGTTGCCACTTAATTCTTATTGCTCTTAGATTTTTTTTTTTCTTCCGAAAATAATGTTCTCTTAATTTCAACCCTCAATCAAATTCAAAATAAGACTTTTTTTTTTTATCTAGAAGATATATTGTACATAAAAGTTCTTGTTTATAATTTTTGTTCCTTTGCTAAAAAAATTAGTAAAGAAAACTAAGTCTAATAGTCTCGAATCAATTGAGAGTCAATGTTTAAAAGAGTTTAAATATTTATTTCATTTTTTAATAAAATAACAAAAATTCCAAAGAGAATAATATTTTATATGAGGTATAATTAACCTTAACTATATCATTGAGATCATAATATTGGTGTTCACCGTGGGGTTGATAACAAGACTTAAGATGAACAGTGAGTTCATTAAGGTCTCTATTGGAGATGAACTATCATTTAACTTAAATCTTAACTGGGAGACTTATGTTCCAATATGTCCAATAGTTTCATATTACTTTAAATAATTTTTTTCCTTTTATCTTCAAAGACGTTTTTTAAAAACAAAATTATGATAAAACACAACTTTTAAAGCAAATAATACTTCAAATGCACGATGATTAATTATAATGATATCACCGCACATAGAATCATAAGATAAACTTTATAATCATAAAATAATGATTAGAATAACTAGAGTGAAACTTTGGAAGGATTTTTCAAATTGTTATAATCATACCAAATTATAAATGTAATGATTAAGACATATTTTCGAATAAAATTTATACTTTTACCTTCTGTTTGTTAGGTTTTTCTATAATTCGTAAGACATTTTCTATTTAAACCTTCGTATTCTCATTTTCCTATCTATTTTCTTTTATGTTTTGAGTGGGTATGAAATTGAAATAGATTTAAAAGTTTAAAAATTAATAAAAATAAAAAATCACTTAAATTTTAAATAAATAAATAAAATTAATTAACTCATGGTAGACCAACATTATTACGTCTAACACAAGCTAGAATGACTAATTAAACTGATTTTATTTTAATTAAGAAATAATATTTATATCAATCTAATTTTCTTTTAGAAGATAAATATTATTAGTTTAGGTTTTGGTGCTTAACGTTTTTAAATCTATAACTTTTATAGTTGACATATTCTTAATTATAAAGTGTTAATTCACATATTAATTTTTAAACGTCAGAAGTTGCTAAATTATAGTAGTGGAGACATATATTTTTATTTTGACTAATGAACTCATTATTGAGTTGGATAATTGTTATTTTTGTTTATGTTATTGATAGAAACGTTGTTTCCGTTTCTTGTTTCGACTAAAACTTTTTTTCTTTCATAATAAAGAACAAAGCCTGTTCAATTTATTTGAATTCAGTTCTTTTATGTCAGTACTCAAATGATTAATGTTTTTTTTTCTTGATTTAGATAAGGGTGCGTTGATCTCAAATACCAGCAAATGCACTAGTCCAACCATATTAGATAAGTGTTGTATTCACATAGATTTATTTAGATTTACCAATAACTATTAACCTACTTATATTTAGAATAAAGCACTATGTATGATGATTGTAATGTTTATCCTGAAAATGCAATATAAATTGGATGAAATTAATGAGAATGAGTGTGTAGGGATTAACTTCACTACTTTGTTTTCACTTTTTATTATTTTATTAGTTATAAAAGAATCATTCAATATTCATAGAAGTATTATAAGGTAATTCTAGACTCATTATTGCATTCTAGATTCTAAAGAGTTCAAACTTAAAGAGATTCATCTACTCTTGATCTAACAAATCTTTGTATTAAGAACATGACTCTATAACTAGCTAAAGAATATTAATATATTCTTAACATTTAACAACACTAAATGATTTGATTGGATATTTAATTTAAACTAGTTTCCACTCAATTCAAGTTAACGAGATAAGATGAATGATTAGTTCAAAAAGACATTAAACATAAATCAAATTACTAACATATGAACAAAGTATTTGAATAATTAGAAAATAGAATAAAGAATCGAGAGCAATTACATCCAATCCCAACACGAGAGAATTCAAAAACTCATGATGAATCAACATTGAAAACTAAGGGTTGTTGTTCCTCCCTTTTGTCCTTTACAAAAGCATGAGAATATTACAAGAAAAATGCTAAAAGAAGACCTAAAGAAAAACTAAAATCTGGATATCAATAACAAAGTCATGCTATGATTTTATAGACTTTTGAGGATTGACTTCAACTCTAAACATGGTTAATTAGCACTTGAGGTTTTCCTTCAGCGGGTTTTCCTCAATAGTGAGTTTCCTTCTAGATCAAGCCCCCTCTAAGGTGTTTAACTTTGGAAGTTTCATCCTTAGTGTTGGGATAAACTTAAATTTTAGGGTTTTATTAATAATTTTTGTTTAAATCTTATTTTATTAGTTTTTGGGCATAGTAATATTTAGTTTGATTTGATAGAGATAAAATAGGGATACGTAGTTATGATTTTCGGTTTATTTAGGTACAATATTATTTTATTTTATGATAGATTAAGCAGATTTTATTTTCAAGATAATTGATATTTTATTTTTATTCCCCCTAATATTGTAAGTGTTATGACTATTTAAAGCCCTTCAATTATCAATGAATAACAAGACTCAAATTCAGGAAAATATCAGAGTGCGTATATTGTGAGAATTCACAACCTAAGAATCATTACTTCCTCATTCCATACATTTCATATCAATCATAACAAAATATACTATATTTAAACTAGTTATACCATAACAGATAGTTCTCGCTCAAGGAGTGTACCTCATTCAACTACTTTTAATAAATTCGCCCAACAAGGAATAACTCGCCTATGGGAATCCAAACGTTGCAATTTATGCACTCTCGCTCAAGGAATCATATGCTTACCCAGTAAGTCTAGATAATTATGCAGATCAGTTATGCTAACAGTGTACCTCTAACAAACTTGCCTAAGCTTTTCACTCGTTTTCAATTAAGACATGTGCATTATTTTACTTATCAAATAACATCATACAAGTTCAATCAGGTCACACAATTCAATTCATAGATAGAATCAATGTAAACATATAAAAATTGCAAACAAAACATCAATTTAACCAATAACTTCAAATAGGTAAATTAACATTTGAAGATAGATTCGACCAATGAATTCATTACTCATCATTACTGGTGGATCTTGACCACTAATTTTGAGGGGGCCAAAATAACATTCTCAAATTTATATATTTTATCAGTCACTAATACAACCAAAATAAATATGTATTATTCTTATAAAGTTTAATATGCTCTACAAGTACTCCAATTCCAAGCACTCGTAAGAGTGCTTGAAGTTGAAATATTTACAAAGTATATTCAACTCTATAAGAATATGTATTTTAATATAATTATAACTATAAAAGAAATCACATATATTTAATTGATTGTTTTTTATTCTATCAAATTATTGAATCCATCAATGATTAAATCAAAACTTAAATTTTCAGTTATTTCTCTTTTAATGTAAATAATTATGTGCATGAAATTTATCTCCAATTTCATTTTGAAATCTTGTTTTGATAATACATTAACAAATAAATTTTAGTTCAAGTAAAATATACTTCATATTCTTGCCAAAGATTGACATAATTCAAATATGTTTAAGAAATTCTTTAAATTTAAATGATTAAAAACATCCAAAATAAAATAGTGAAGTTGAAATTTTAAACTAGTTTTGTCTTGAATATGATATTGGTAATTTAGTAACAAAATTATTAAATAATAGCAAGTGAGCAAGTAAATAAAAAATTCATGATAAATATTATCATCTTTCTTCATGTTTTCAAATTTAATAACTATTTTGAGGGGAAGGAGGAGTATGGAAGGCCCCCTTACACATCAACTAAGATCTATCCCTACTTATCGTCATCATAAAATTCACAATTCATCATTCTTTAGTAAGAATTAAATCTAATACTAGTTTCCCTTACCTGTTGTAGAAAACCTCTTTCTATATAGATGCTCTTAAAGCTCTAAATCATACAAGATACTCTAACTACCTACATAAACATTAGATCAAAGAAATAAACATATTACTAAGATTATAATTCAGCAAAGATTCACTTTGAGCATATTTGAGGCACATGCATGGTTATCACAACCAGCTATACCTCAACGCTAAAATGCCTCTAAAAATAGAGCAAAAGTGAACTTACCATGTTTTCAATTATAATTATGAAATGAAACTCAATTATTAGAAAACTATTTATAGTTCAACATTTGAATATTAAAATAATTAAACTTCATGAAAACTATATATATTACTCTTTACCCCTTTTCTAAATCCCTAAATCTTATTTCAGTCTTTTTAGGTTAATTTTTTAGTTTTTTAATAGGTTATATTTTAAAGAGCCTAATAAATGTCTACTTTACTTTATTTTACACATGATTTTGACACTTGAGATGAGATTAACTTAATCTTTAGTGAATCAAACCTATTTAACATAAAAATTATAGAACGAGGTATAAAGAATCAAATATATGGAAATCTAATATATTTTATGTGAATTGGAGCATTTTATGCAAGAATTAAAGAATGAAAGCTTGAGTTCCAAAATTGAGTTGAACGCTAAAAGGTGGTTAGATCATAATCCAAATTTGGCCTTAACACCTAAGCAATATTGGTGCTCAAGCCACACGAAGAAAACATCACAACAAATAAACTTTGAATACCATAATTAGAAGTTGAACCATGAAGGAAAATCCACCTAAGTGATAGGAAAATCTCAATATATACGCACTCTGATATTTTTCTGAAATTGAGTCTTGCTATTCATTGATAATTGAAGGGCTTTAAATAGTCATAGCACTTACAATATTAGGGGGAATAAAAATAAAATATCAACTATCTTAAAAATAAAATTTGTTTAATCTATCATAAAATAATATTGTACCTAGATAAACCGAAAATCATAACTACGTATCCCTATTTTATCTTTATAAAATCAAACTAAATATTACTATATCCAAAAACTAAAAAAATAAGATTTAAACAAAAATTATTAATAAAACCCTAAAATTTAAGTTTATCCCAACAAACTCCCCCATAAAATGAAATTCTTCCTTCCTTTGTTCGCCTTTCCATGTGCATCATCCTACACCGGGTTTGCTTCTTTCAATCAAATTTGACTTCTTCTTTTTCCTTATGGCCCTCTTGTCTTTTACCTTGGTTGACATCTTTAATGCTTTGACTGACTTTGTTATGCCCGACTTCTCAATAACCTTGACCAACTCATTTATGACCTTAGGCGATTTCTCAACAATCTTTACCGACTTCTTCCCCGGGTTCTTCTCAACATCTCCATCTTTCTCTTCGTCTGGTTCAAGAACACTAGATACTTCCTCTTCCTTTTCAAGAGTCTCCTTCTTCAGCTCCTCATGCTCAACCCTCTGTTTATTCATAATTTCATTAGCTTCATCTAGAAGCCTCCCTATCCGCTGAATCTCTTCATCTTTTTGTTTGAGTTCTTTCTCCAGGTTTTCCTTCTCCACAATTATTGCATCCTTTACTAAGATCACTTCATCCATTGTTGGGATTGGGCTCTCCATGTCCATTGCATCCGAGCTCTTTGCCATCAACAGGATTCCACACTCTTCTTCAACATCTTCAGTAACGAGATTCGTCTCCCCCTTTGTCTCGGACTTGCAATACTTTGCAATATGACCAACCTTGCCACAGTTGTAGCACTTGCTTGATCTACACTCGTTTGCATAGTGGTCATACTTGCTACACTTAAAACAATTTTCTTTCTCCTTCCTTTCTTTTATCTTTTTCTCTTCATACTTTCTTCTT
Source organism: Vigna angularis (assembly GCF_016808095.1). Classification (NCBI taxonomy): domain Eukaryota; kingdom Viridiplantae; phylum Streptophyta; class Magnoliopsida; order Fabales; family Fabaceae; genus Vigna; species Vigna angularis. The sequence continues at coordinate 15,594,488 of NC_068978.1, read as the reverse complement.
CTTTCCTCCTCCTTTTTCTCTCTTCTTACTTGTTCTTCTTTCTCTCTTTGTTCTTTCTCTCTTTTCTCATGCTTCTCATTGTCTCTTTGTTCTTTCTCTATTTTCTCATGCTGCTCATTCTCTCTTTGTTCTTTCTTCCTTCTTTTGTCTTCCTCTCTTCTTCTCTTAATCTTCCTTGAATTCTTTTAGACTTTTTCTTGTTTTTCATTAAGGATTCTAAGCTCTTCTTCTAAGGTAGCAAGATATTGTTTTCTTTCAAGTCTTTCTTTCTTTTCTATCTCTCTCATCTCACATATTTGATCTTGGTTTATTACAAGGAAAGAAGGAACAAATTTTCTTCTCATGCATGGTCTCAAGTCACACCAATCTTTAATTGGAGATTTTCTACCTTTCTCAACCTTAGATTGTCTTTGATTCCACCATTCACTTGCATGTCCTACAAGCCTAGAGATTCATAAACTAAGTATATGATATTTACCTTGCCTAACTAGGAATGGATGAAGTTCCCTATTCTTTTCTTCCATGCTAGGTATGATAATGCACTAATATTCTCACCAAAGAATGGAAGGTGACTCTTAACTTTATAATGTAGCTCATCCTCACCATGACTTAAGTGTAAACTACTATAAAAACTCATTTGTTTTAAAGAATTTTGAAAAATTATTTTCACAAATAATCCTAGACATTTTTAACATTTTCAAAATGGCTTATGCAAAGAAACTTAATATTTCAAATAAAATTTCTTAAGAGACTTAAGGACACAAGAGAAGCTTAAGTTCACTTCCAAGAAAGAGAGGTGAATCACTATGGATTTCTTAGAAACCAAGTCTTTCCTAGCCAAAGCTTACCTCAAGTTCTCTTGTACTAAAATTCTCAAAGGGATTTAAACTTGAAATAAAAGTTAACTAGACTATCATAATTAAAGAAATTAATTAAAGTTAATATATGTGGCCTAATGATGAATTTAGAAGGAACTTTGGTTCCCTCACACTTACCAACTACAACACAAAATATTAATCAAAGTCCAATGTTATTGTTAGGTCACATCCTAACAAGGCCAAATATTACAAGTCCAAAAAGGAAAACAACTACAATTTTATAATTCAAAAAAAAATACACACAAATCTCTCTTTCTCACCAAGTGTATACTCTCTTCTTTTGTGTTTTAGACCAAGACTTCAAGCTTCCCTTCAAGTCCTTCTTCACCTTTGGATGTCCCCCATTATTTTGGGCTTTCATCCCAACGATTCTTACGTTTTTAAACATTCAAAGACCTACACCACAAGTTAACACCACTAAAGCCAAAAGGAGTCCAAGGAAAAATCAAGAAAATGTCTAAAATGAACAAAGGCTCTTCAAAAAGAGTTTTACTTTGACAAAACATGAATGTTTAGAATACAAACAAGCAGTTAAATGGTAAGAAATAAATATTAGAACAACAAAAAGAGTTACCTAAAGAAAAGCACTACAATAGATCACAAAAAACCAAAATTACTAGAAAAACACGTGCTTTTGTCCTTTTGCAAGCTAGAAAAAACGATGCACTAAGGCAACCTTTTTAGTTCATCATGGCTGCTGGAACAGTAGCTAGGGATGTGAGTTTCATCTCCCAAATCAACATCAAAGTGCTTACACAAAAGTTGGTTACATATGGTACATGCATGTGCTTTTATTTTTCCTTTTTGCTTTTGGGGTTAAATATGTTTTTAGTCCCTAAACTATTGGCCGTTTTTGGTTTTCGTCCCTCTTTCAAAGTAAGGTACGATTTGGTCCTCAATCTTTTCGAAACTTTGGTTTTAGTCCTCGAAAACTAACACCGTTAAATATGTGCTGATGTGTCTAACGTCTCTGTCCATGTGTTCTTGGTTTTTTGCTGATGTGTGTTAAGTCGAACTGGTTCCTCTTTAATCTTGAATGAAATTGGTACTCAAAATCAGTTACAATTGATGTTGGTGTTGCTGTTCTTTGTTTGGGTTTGGTTCGTGGTTCATCTGCGCGTGCATTTTCGTGGTTCATGTGTTCGTTATTTGCGTTTGGTTCGTGAAAGAAAGGGATTTCTTTGTGGTTTGTTGAGGTGGTTCGTTGAAGAAGAAAGGCGATTGTGTGTGGTTCGTTGTGCAAGGTAATTTTTTAGTCTAAGTTTAACTTGTTTTCTCTGTGATTCGTTGAACAAGAAAAGCAATTGTGTGTGTAATGGGCATTCCGCTGTGCATTGTCAGTCTAATGTGGGAAGTTTTCATTTGACCTTGTAGGAAAAATGGTTTTTGACGTGTGTTTGTATGATATGGGGAAATTCATGAAGAACAAGGGTCTACAATATGTGGGAGGAGAGATACATGTTATTAGGGGAATCGATCCCGACATGTGGTCATACTTTGAAGCTGTGGGATTTGTTAGAGAATTCAAGTACTGTGGAGAGTTCAAATTTTGGTGGAAGGGTTCCAAACAAAAGGCAATGAACAACCTCAGACCACTGACAGATGACAGAGAAGCCCTTTTGTTGGCTAACTATGCAGAGGCAAATAAGGAGGAAGTTGAAATCTATGTTCAACATGGCCAACCCAGTCAGGCAGAGGAAATTTGTTTTCTTACATTTGGTGAGGAGGCAGAGGAAGTAAGAGTACATGAGATGGAGGAAGATATTGTTATGGATGAAGAAGATATTGGTGGGGTGGAGGGAAATGTTGAAGTAGAAGACTTGGTAGTAGATGACGAAGAGGGGAATGTTGAGGGAGAAATTGTGGAAGAGCAAGAGGAAGAGGGGAATGTTGAGGGAGATGAAGAAGAAGGTGAAGAAGAAGATGAAGAGCAAGATGAAGAAGAAGAAGATGAAGAAGAAGATGAAGAGGGCAATGTTCTTGAGGACGAAGGGGTGGAAAATGTTGATGACAATGAAGAGGAGAGAATGGCAAATGGTGATGATGGGTTTGGGATGGACAATGTCACGGTGGAGGAAGAGAGAAGAAATATTAATCCAGTTTTGGATAGGTGGAAGAGAATGAAAAACAAAAATATAAATGTTAGGAGCAGATTTGTAGATAGTGAGGGGACATTTGTCATTAACGAAGAAGTTGGAGAGCATGAGATAAATGAAGTTTATGATACAAAAGAGTTGTCCTCAAATGTAGATAGTGATGAGGATAAGAGGGACAATAAAAGGCACTTTCCAAAGTATAAAGCAGAAGATCTGACTAAGGGATTCAAATTTAGATTGGGAATGGAGTTTAAGTGTTTGAAGGATTTTAAGAGTGCCGTACAGGAGCATAGCGTTTTGAATGAAAAAGAAGTGAAGTTTGTGAAGAATGATTTGAAGAGGGTAAGGGCAGTTTGTAAGAAGGGGTGTGGTTTTGTTATTATGGCTAACAAGGTAGGAAGTAGGCAAACCTTTAAAGTCAAAACTCTAGTTCGACACAAGTGTGGAAGGGGTTTTGGTAGCAAAAGTGCAAATGTACAATGAATTGCACAGGTTTTGGTTGGCAGATTTGTCAATGTTGCAGGCATGACAATGAAACAAATCATAGATGAAATACAAAAGTCATATAGTGTTGGAATAACTCATTGGAAGGCTGGAAGAGCTAAGAGAATTGCAATGGATTGTTTAATGGGTGATGGAGAACGACAATATGCTCGTCTGGTTGACTATGTGGCTGAGTTATTAAGAGTCAAGGCTGGGACCTTCAAGATTAAGGTGAATCAACCTGAACCCACCCTGCAACCAAGGTTTGGGTCATTTTACATGTGTTTGGAGGGCTGTAAGCAGGGGTTTTTAGGTAGTTGCAGACCATTTATTGGTGTAGATGGTTGTCACTTGAAGACAAGTTATGGAGGTCAGTTGTTAGTTGTAGTAGGAAGAGACCCTAATGACCAGTATTTCCCACTAGCTTTTGCTGTGGTAGAAACAGAATGCAAAGACACATGGATGTGGTTTTTGACACAGCTGCTTGATGATATTCAAGGCATAGATTGTCAAAGGTGGATCTTTATTTCGGATCAGCAAAAGGTACATTAAAATATGTAGTTTAGTTAGAAATTTATTTTCATTATGTAATACTTATTGGTGTATTATGGTTGCAGGGATTAATGTCAGTTTTTGATGATATCTTGAATGGAGTGGAACACAGGCTGTGTTTACGCCATTTATACAACAATTACAAGAAAAAATTTGGGGGAGGTTTGCTCATTAGAGACCTCATGATGGGGGCTGCGAAGGCAACATACTATAACGAATGGGAGAAAAAAATGGGTGAGTTAAAAAATCTGAATGTTGATGCCTTTAATTGGTTAATGGGTATACCAACTAAAAGTTGGTGTAAGCATGCTTTTAGTGCTTATCCTAGGTGTGATGTGTTGATCAATAACTTGTCAGAATCATTTAATAGTACTATTTTAATGGCAAGGGAAAAACCAATAATTTCAATGATGGAATGGATTAGATCATACATAATGAGTAGGTTTGCAAGTCTTAGAGAAAAATTTGACTCATATCCTGGTGATGTTATGCCTAAACCGAGGAAAAGATTGGATATGGAGGTTGAAAAGAGTGGGAATTGGCTTCCGGTATGGGCAGGGGGTTCACAGTTTGAAGTAACTCATGGCTTTACCATGGACAAATTTGTTGTTGATTTAAGTAATCACACATGTACTTGTTACTTGTGGGATTTGGTAGGAATACCATGTAGACATGCGGTTGCTGCCATTCATTACAAATCAGAAAACCCATAAAATTATGTTCATCCTTACTATAAGAAAGATGCCTATAGAACTTGTTATGCACCAATTATAAGTCCTATCAATGGACAACAACTTTGGCCTACATCTGACTCTCCAAAACTACTACCTCCCATTTACAAAACACCTCCTGGGAGACCAAAAAAATTAAGAAGACGAGAAGCTGATGAATATGTCAGCCATGGAAAATTGTCAAAGACCAATACTGCTATGAGATGTAGCACTTGCAATGCATATGGACACAATGTAAGGACATGTAAAAAGAGCCAGAAAAGCAAGGTAAATCTTTTTGGTAATGTTATTTACAAGTTGATTTATTACTTTTGTTATCTAACTATCTAACCATCTTACTCCTTTCATAGGACAAAAGGGAGGCTTCTACATCAACACCTGGATCTGCATCAAGAAGGGTTGCATCTGCATCTGCATCAGAAGGTGGAAGGGCTGCATCTGCATCTGCATCAGAAGCTGGAAGGGGGGCATCTGTATATGCATCACAAGCTGGAAGGGCTGCATCAATTGCTGGAAATGGGGCATCTGCATCTGCACCACAAGCTGGAAGGAGATCAGCCAGAGATGCAGGGGTTGGGGCTGCATCAACATCACAAGCTGGAGGATCTGCAACTATGCGTCAAGGGGCAAGAAGAGCATCCTCAAGATTGGCTGCACAAATTGTAGGGTCTCAAGGAAGTTGTAATTCAAGGATGTAATTTCAAACAATTTGTAGTGGCTGTAAGGTCTAAAGGAAGTTGTATTTAAAGTAGTGGCTGTAGTGGACCACTTTTTTGTCTTGTAGTGAATGTAACCCTTTAAAGTATGTTGGGACCACTATTTCAACGATTCTTTATTAATCAATATGGACCACTTTGCTTTGGTTTTACTTATGCTGTAACTGGTTAAGCTGCTGTCTGCTATTAGTCCCTCTGCTGTCTGCTTTGCTTTGCTTTTTTTTATGCTGTAATTGCTTTTAGTGGTTTTAGTCCCTCTGCGCATTTGCCATTCTAAACCACCACTTTTGGTGCTAAAGAGCAACTCATACAGTGATTTTTTCATCTCCAAGCTTTTAGCCTCTGCTGGCAGTTACTACATGTCAAATTTGGTAAAACAAAGTTGCTAAAATCATCACATTAACATTCCAAACTCGTTTCTGCAAAATTCACATTTAAACACCCAAATTTTTAGCACTTTTTCTGATAAGTTGCAGAATTGGTAGTCAATTTAAAACACCAACATAACACAACCATCAGGGCACAATTGAACTGAACTTCCACATTTTATTCAATTTAAAACTTGCTGGTACATCCACAACACAACCTATCTAATTACAATTTACCTTCAACACAAACAGAATACAAAACATGGCTGTTAATGCCCATGACAATACAAAAAACACCACCATCATTTTGAAATTTTTTCTCTCTTCCTCTAATTTCTTCTTCAACTTGTCCTTCTTCTTCCTTAGATCCAACACCACATTTTCAATACACACTTCAACTTCTTCACTCTTCCTTTGTAAGCTTCCTTCCATTTCGAAATCTCCTTCATCAACCCATTCAAAGAAGTTACAGCTTGAATTACTCTGCAAATGAAAATTACAAATCACCAATACAATATTCAACACAATAAATAAAGCTTTTATTCTCACTTACTGCCCAATTTCTACATCTATAAAATAGTCTCCCTTTGTTCTTCAATGTAGTTGCCTTCAACAACAACAATCTTTCCCCACAACCACAGTTTTTTGAAGCTAAGTGAGAGGATCCACATGTTTGGGACATTCCAGAACCTATGCTCCTTGGTGTGCAACCTCCTCTATCACCTTTCATTTCCCTTCAAAAGTGATTAACAAAGAAACTGAAGTTCGAAACCAAAACCCTTCAACAAAACCCTATATCCCCAAATCCATCCATCATTTTAAACCAAAACAAAGACGAATATGAACTTACGTGCCCAACTCCACCAATGCCCAAGAAGGTGATATCCAAGCTTGAACCTTGACTTCGTCTTTGCTCAAATCCTTCACACAACACTTTGCAGTGAAAGTAATAAACCAAACTTTACCAATGTTGGATTAACTTTGCATTTCAGCTCTAACAACACCTGGACAGAGACGTTAGAACACGTGGACACAGACGTTAGAACACGTGGACAGAGACGTTAGACACATCAGCACATATTTAACGGTGTTAGTTTTCGAGGACTAAAACCAAAGTTTCAAAAAGATTGAGGACGAAATCGTACCTTACTTTGAAAGAGGGACGAAAACCAGAAACGACCAATAGTTTAGGGACTAAAAACATATTTAACCCTTGCTTTTGCTTTTTGTACTTTTTGTTTACTTTTCTTTTGTACCTTTTGTCCCTTTTTTTTTTTGAAATTTTTAGCACAAACACATACCAAATTAGACCTTAAATCTAGAATGTTTCATCAAGTTTGATGATCATACAAGTTTATAGCTCCAAAATAAAGACAACCTACTAGAATCAAGTATAGCATGAAACACAAAAAGTGACATAATGGAAACCTAACTCCATGAACTTGTTCATGATCTAACAAGTATGAAATCAAATATATAAAATAAAAGCACTCAAAGGCACAAATACAAATCAGTTTTTGGACATGACGTCAACATATATTTTTGATGATTTTGAAAGTTTCAACTAGGAAATAGAGACATCAAAAGGACTAAACATGACTCTAGACAACATGGAAAGATTTGAAACTTAAAATGAATTAAACAAACATATATTGACCAAAAAAAATAGTAATGAATGACTAAAAATAAAAAGGCATAAAACAATAGCCAAAACTACCAAAACATAACTTGAAAAAAGCTAATGACAATATTTTGGTAGCTTTGACCTTTGCTGAGTGTTTTACTCATAATTTTCTCCATTGAACTCTAAATGAAATGATTTGTTTTTTTTTTCAACTGGACTCAAAAGGGCTTTCATATGAGTATTTTACGTATTTTTTGGATAACTGGGCAAGATGCAGTTTTAGTTTGAACATCGTCACAATTTACTGCTAAAACAAATGATAGATACAAAAAAACACAAGACAAGTAAGGAATAACATCAACAACACGAAATAATAAAGGATAGATAAGGACCAAAAGACTTAGCTCTTGAAGAACCAAAGCTCTTGTTACCAAATGATGGTAACCTCCTTGGCTAGGTTGGACCAAAGCTAGGAGATGTGCATGTAGGGGTGTTTCCTTGGATGAATGATGTAGAAATATGGTGGTAAATGGTCCAAGGATGATGAGTTAAGGTATGGATGGGGTAGAAGTTCAAAGTCTCTTTATGGTGGTGGTGGTGTAGTGTTTGGTAACTCCAAGAGAGGTTAGACCAACTCAATGAGGACTGTGACTAGAAGGGCCTCTAAATTTGTTATAGTCTTGATCAAGGAAGAATATGGCCATATTTTGGCAGGATAAAATTACTTAATTCCAAGATGAAATACAAGAGTGGAGACACCTCTATTTATAGGCCAAGGGTGTCTCCTTCTAACCTTAAAAGCATGATCTCCCACCTTTGCTCTTATTGGCCAAAAGTGAGGCCTTCTAAGGAGTAGACAAGTGTCCACAAATCCTCTCCAATGATGGGAGGACATGTGGCTAATCATAAAGCACAATCATCTCCATTCCTAGAGTGTCATGTGACCACTACTAAAGGCAAAAAACTGTCCACTCCTACGGTGCCATGTGACTACCTTTTAAAAAGTAAATCCTCTCCAATGGAAGCATGAAACATGACACACACTTTCCACTTGGTTTGGATGTCTAACTTAAGGAAAATCCTATGCTAGTTAGGCTTTAATACAAGCCTTAAAATAACCTACACTACATGGCCGAATACAATGGCCTAGGTATCCTACACTAGTCTTCAATCCATGCTCCGTGATGACTCCAAAGGTGGCCCATAAGGTAAAGTTGATGTCATCTTCATGGATGGCTTCCAATATCTTGAAAGTGCTTGACCATGGCTAGGGGATTTGCCATCAGAATGTGCGAGTGTGTTGAGACCTTGTGAATACTTATGCTTGTGGCTGTACTCATGTTTATATGTTGAGAATGTTGTTATTGTTTTTACTACAATTAATGATTAAGGCAAAGTTTATGACAACTTTTTGGAAACTAAAAACATAATCGGGTGAGATTTTTTCCTTGAAAGTTTACATCTATTGAGTGATACCACTTTTGTGTTATAATTAACTTTACTTGATTTTCATTGTTAGTTGTTTGATGAATGCATATTTATGTCCACATTTTACATTTAATTTCAAAATTTTAGTGAGATTATTCTACTTAAATGGTTGCTTTAAAGTGAATTTGTGACGATTAGATTTATTGGGTTTGGGAATTAAAGAGACGTAAAAAGTGATTTTTAGCGCATAAATTATTCTTGGATATTATAATGTTTGTTGAAGCAACTGAAATTAGAGTTTAATTTATCTAAAGTATGGAAATTAGTGGAAGTGGCCCAAATTGAAAATTAGGCCCAAAATCAAATTTTGTTTGGAAAATAATATATAAATGGGTGAAACATTATTCTTCATTTACATGTTTACATATAACAAGGCCAATTTCCTTTCCTTCCTTTCATCATTATTTGACTCAAAAGCCAACTTGTTTTTCTAGCCTAAAACCTTTATGCAACCCTTGAGCATTAAAAACACATTATCTTCATCTTTGAACCCTTGAGCCTTGTGGGAATGATTGACCACCTCACCGTAAGTGAAGAGAGAAAACATATCATTGTCATTAGTATGATTCACGTGTGGGGGACGTCATCGAATAGAGGAATCATGAGGACCATATTAGAAGTGGTTGTGGTTGATGTGGCGCATTCTTGGAAATATGTCACCTTTTAAAAAAAAGAAAAAGAAAAAGAGAAAAATAAGAAAAAAATGAATAATGTGGTTGCAAGGTGGTGTTTGGTTGTGTTATGGTTTTCAAATAAAAGAGAGTAGAGAATGCTTAGATTATGAAGTTGTTGAGATTACTCTCTTTGCTTGTTCATGTTATTATCTAGATACACAATGTCCCTTTCTAGCATTCACAAAATAAAGTCCTTGTTGATGTTTGCATGTTTTGATAACTCTTGGCTCTTGAAATGAAAAGTAAAGTTAAATTGTGAACACCATAACTAAGGAATTGCAAGGTTACACACTGTAACGCCCCGACAACTTACAGGGAATATTGACTGCCCCCACACTTCACCACCAGACTTTCCAATATGCTTTGTCCTCACTCAGACACTTTCCGGAAAAACTTCCCAGAAGGTCACCCATCCCTAAATTACTCTAGGATAAGCACGCTTAACCATGGAGTTCTTATGGGTTAGGCTATCGAAAAGCAAATGCATTTTGGTGATATGAGTAGCCAAATCAATCCCTTTAAGCTATCCTTCAACTGTATAGTCCCATACTTATACAGTCTCTAAATCCCTCTCATTCCGGTGTATGTTTGACTCATCCATGTGTCCCTTCCACTAGAAGCCTGCCAGGAGCCGCTCCTTGTTTGTGTCCCTTGCACTTCGTGCCTTTTGCACCGACGATCACTCCCCGCCCTCGTCAGTGCCCGGGTGTCATACACACATTATCTTTAATTTGGTTTAGAAAGGAGAGCATTTATGAATATTATCTGAATTGATTGTATGGATTTGCTTTTTAGTTGTTAGACAATTGTTGAGTAGATGTCTTTCTAAGTTAATTTACCTTTTGTTTGAGGTCAAACAAGGTTTTAAGTGTAGGGGAATGATAATGTTGATTTTTACGTGTTTTAGTATGTTGGTTTTAATGAATAAAATCAACTATCCCTAACTTTTATCTTGTTTAATCCTCAAATTTAGTGTGTTTGTAAGTTATTTTGTGTTCTAGTTATTTTATGCTTGTTTTACCTATAATATGTATTTTGAGTGTGTTAAATAAGTGAATATGAAGCATTTGTGGTGGGGGAAAACAAACTAAGACTGAGGGAAGCACATTTTGGATAAGAAAATATCATTTTGGAGCAAACACCAGCCTTAGGCGCCGTTGGAATTGAGCCCAATGTTGCAAAATCAACAAACAATCAGTGTTGTAGGGGAGCCTACCACACCAGACATCACATGCAAGAGAAGCTGTCAGCATAAGGCAATACATAGGTGGCACAGGGCGGGGGTTCTAGAGAGGCCACTGTTCTGTGTTTTATTTGGTTGCATCATGCGATATTAATATGGCACCAAGCGGTATCAGTGTTGACATATAAAAATGGGTATTTATACATCTCTTTTGTGAAAGTTTTGGGTATTCATCATTTTGCACCATAGAGAAATACTTTGGTTGTTTAGGGCAACCTCATGGAAGTTGTTAGGGGTGTTGGGAAGCTATTTCACTCCTCCTTAGGTCTTCTCCTCAATTCGTTGAGGTTTTCCTTCTTTTAAGGTTGGAGAGGAGGAAGAGTTATAAATGAGATATGTAGATGTGAATAGGGAGTACAAATGAAGCTTGGATCAACTATTAAGTGCCTTGGAAAAGGGTTTTCATCTTCTCTTTGGTTATAATCTCTTCCATATCTCTTCTATTTGTAAAAACTAGGTTCTTTACCATGGAGAGTTAAACTATTGTTGAGATTAGATGTCATAAACTGAATGTTGTGTATTTTGTGATGTTAATACATATGATTTTCCATTTCAATGTTGGTATTTAATAGCGTGATACTTGGTTCTTGAGGTGTTGTAAAATATCTTTTGAACCTAGAATTAAAATGAAATACCTATTGAAGCTTGTATCTAGGGATAAAACATGATTAATTAGTAATCTTAAGACCCTTGAACTTAATGTATGATTACTTGTTGATGATTAAATGGATTGGACTTTGATGATTTATCATAGGCTCAAAACTACTAGGAATAGAATGAGTAATCTTGTTAATTGATTTTGACTTGAATCTGGAATTGAGATAACTATGTATGCATGAGAATGGAGTGTATGAAATCTAATATTGAAATTTTTAAATACTCTATGTTAAATTTCCATTCCATACCAACTGTTTGATAAAATACCAAAAAAAGTTTCTTATTTAGTGTTTTTGTTAACTTTGTTATGTAATCGAGTTGTGAATTGTGATAGTTGTCATGTGTTACACAAGTTCCTATGGAGAGTAAAGAGTGAATGAGCAACCATAGATACATGGTCTCAAAGTACTAGTGATATATAATGGTCTTTCAAAGAATGAGTCTATGGTTCTTGATATATGAATGAACCATGAAAACCTTTGTGTTTAGGTGTAGATTGTATGAGAATTTATATTGTGATTTCTTTTATTACTTTTACATAATCTTTCTTTTATTTAAAACTTAATATGTTTTAAATTAACTTTAGTTTATCTTGTGTGTTTTTCTGTTGTATTATCTATTTACTATGACCGTGAATTTCACGAGAATCGAAAATAATACAAGATTATGATCTAGAGATGATCAAAACTAATGTAATTAAGGGAATGGTATATATAGTTAGAATAATTTAGTTATAGAATGTAGTGTGATGTATTAGTTTACTTCTTTCTTTTCTTTTTTAAATACTACTTGATATATTTTGTGATTGGAAGACTATACGTAATATTATAACTCTATACTTAAGCATTTGGTATATTTATATAATTACTCTTAATAGTATTTTGTTGCTATAATTAGGTTGTTACATAGTATCATGTGATTTTTTTTTCATTTTTGGATGTAGCTTAAATAGAATGGTCTAGTTTAAACTTTCAATAGAAAATCAAGCAGAACAAAGTTACGTGTAAATATAACATAATATTTTACATCTCGAATTAATTAAAAACTAACAAATATACCTTAAGTGTTGGTTATAATAATATATTTATACTTATTAAAAAAATTATATTATATTTTCAACTATGAAATTATGTAATTTATTTATAAATAAGTGAACAAGTTAAAATTAATTAAGAATATAACTACATTCGTAAAAAGGTTTGCAATACGTCTCTCTATTTCGCAACTTCTCATATAAAAATATTTATCAATCTTTTTTGGTAAAATTTTATAATTTATCTTTAAAAGGCGTTTAACAACTTTAAAATGGCACAAACAGTTTAAGCTGAACCAAAAATATTGATTTGGTTCAAATTTTATATTAAATTTAAATCAAATCACGTTAACTTCGGCTTTATTTTTATATTTGTCAACATTTCTTCACCTACATTTGGGATAAAAAAGAAAAATCCAAATAGCCAGAAAAGGATTACTAGTTTTAGACACAACTTTATGAGCAAACTTCCCTATAAAGAAAATATTGCATTATTTATAATTTACATAATTATGTGTAACATCCCAAAATATAGTAATTACCATAATCAGAATTAATTACATTAATCTAATAAAACAGTGCAGTCTTGCAAAAATCGAACGTTGTTAAAAACCGAACGGCAATAAACATACAGAAACAACGAACGCTTATACAAGCAAGAGTTCAGGGACGAACGGTCTTACAAAACTATAACCGAACGTTCAAAATAACATTAATAAAGCTAACTACAGAAACCCGCGAGCGCTCTAAGACTCGACTTTAACTTCGACATCCGCCAGATTCGCGTCTTCCAAATTTTCCTCTTCCAGCACCTCTTCAAGCGACGCACCTCCATCTGCTCACACCCACACGGATGATCATTGCAAGGACAGGACGAACGTACATATACAAGGCGACAACACAAGGAAAAAGGAAAGGGTAAGCTTAAGTAATTTAATTCATACGTCAACATATATGCTAACAATTCAGATCAATCAAACACATAACTCAACATATAACATCATCCAACATACATTTCTATATATATATATAAATAGACTGACCGTCCGGACCGTATGAATCTGTGTAGTTACAAGCGTCCTTGCACCCGAGTGATGTAGTAACTGGGATACACCAAACAGTTGCCACTCAAGGTCAGTCCGTTCTTACGTCGCCCATGTTAACTTATGGACTAAGGACCTCCTGCCGTTCCCACACATGACGTACTTCCTCTACATGAAGATAGTACTCACGGAACATCAGGATGGACAGCGAGTCTTAACTTATCCACAGTCATACTTTACCAAATTTAATATCCAATATATATATGAGTCGTTCCTCCATGGAACGCTCGTTCAAATACCAAAATCATAATTTCATTTCTTATAGTGTTCACACACCTTACTACTTCCTTTTATTTACATTTTCATTCTATGTTCCACTTCCATAAAAAGACGAGCGTTCAATCCTCTACATAACGAGGACGAACGTCAAGAGTGAGACAGAAAGATCTTCTTTTCAAAAGAATAAAGTTGACGCATTTTACATGACGAACGTGACCCCTACTAGAATCAGTTGAATGAACCGACTCTTAGAGATATAACATAATGTTTAAAAAAATAATTGAGGTTCAAATACTTTAGACCAATTTAAAATGGATAGAGATATCAAACGAAGATTATCTAGTTATAACGAGGACAATTTGTTCAACAGGATCGACTGTCAGTCAATGACCGAAAGTGAATATTCATTTTTCTGATAATTTGAGACGAACGCTATTTACGTACGTTCTGCAATTCAAAGGTATGGACGAGCGTTCGGTATAAGACCGTACACTTCTCAGGACGAACGCTAGATATAAGATCGAGCGCTACTTAGGACGAACGCTTGGTGTAAGACCGAGCGCTACTTAAGACGAACGCTTGGTGTAAGACCGAGCGCTACTTAAGACGAACGCTTGGTATAAAACCGAGCGCTATTTAGGACGAACGCTCAGTGTAAGACCGAGCGCTACCATTTTATAAATATAAGGGATACTGACTTAATTTAATTTACTAGATTGCCACTAGGTTGAGCCGAACGCTCAACTTGGTGTTTCACGGGACGCTCGTTAAATTTCAGAACTCTTTTCAAATAAAAGAATTCCTTTTTAAGTAATTGACCAGAAACCGAACGGTATAAGACCGTACGATGACGAACGCTATTTTATCATAGACAGACTTATCAGATTCAGATTTTTCATCTATTCTAACTAAACATTTCTCATTCAATTCATGATCTTATAATTTCCGATTCATCCTTTAATTCACATACTTTATAGAATTCATATTAATCACTCATACTATACAATAATCCACCAATATCTAATTCATACATATCAATCCACACATACCATATTCACTCAAGCATAACAGCGATCGTTCAGGCATATTCAACCACAACATACATCTCATACATTATATTTTTATCATGCTCTCACACAATCATATACGTATAAAATAAATTATTAAGCTTCCCTTACCTGAATAGCAGTGTACTCCCAAAGAGCAAGATTTAGCGCTTCCTCTAACAACGTCCTACCCTCAGGTTTCGCTCAATAATTTCCACTTACTCTAAAACACCAGAAATCAGAATAACTCAGACCTAGAACCCATGCATGCAACCAGAACTAGGGTTCGCATGAAACCAAAAAGACGAACGCTTAGAAACGAGGACTTACCAGTTCCGTTCCAAATTCTGTTCGGATCAGAATGACGCTCACCTCTCCAGGAACGTTTCTACGGTTCTGAAACGTGATCGGAGAAGGAGATGGTGAGTTACAGTAGAGAGAAGGTGGACTGGTTTTAGAGAGAAGTTAGAGAAAATGAAAGGTTTTGGTTCTGAGGAAGAAGAAGAGTGCGTGCAGGTGAGAGAGCGTTTTTCGAAACTCAGTTTTGTTAATTTTCACGCCCAAACGAACGAGCGTCTCCTCTGCTGACACCTGCACTCCCACTTCTGACTTCCGAAGCTTCTACGTGACACATGACGCTCGTGCATGCAGTGCAAAGTGCGTTTTTAATACACTGAACGTGTGGCGCGGTGCATTGTACCATTTATTTACTCAAAAAATTATACAAGTGACGTGATTTGATTGAATTTTTTAAATAAATAAATATTATGAAAAAATATACTTCTAAATTTTTAAGTTTAGTTAACATTCATGAGTTAGAACTTATTCAAGCAAACAAAATCAGATTATATATGCAAGATTTTACATGTTTTCTAATACAAATCATACAATAAAAAAAGAGAAATTAATTCTAAAGTCAGGTATATATATATATATATATTCTTTTATGTGTAACATGGAAAATAGTAAATTGAGTAATTAAGAAAAGTAACACTATATATATGAGAATTAAAGGGAAGAAAACATATTGAAGTTTTGGAAAGGGAACTACAGTAGTGAGAACTTATACTCACTAACTGATTCACTAAATAAATATAACATTACTTTTATATTTATTTAACTTAAAAAAGAGGATGCTCTCTTCCTACATATCTTTTAACAGACAATTAGAGTTACATAGTTCTTGTTAGAAAACAAGTGTGGATAGTTATAACAAAAAAAATAGTTTTTTTTAAAAATTTTAATATAATATTTTGTAAAACAAAACAAAAAATGTTCTAAATAATTCTAAAATAATCAAATTAGAAATACATCCAAAGTGGTTATAAATATTAAAATAAAAATAACTAAATTAGAAGTGCTTCTAAATTGGTTAAAATATTAAAATAAAAATAATCAAATTAGAAGTGCATCTAAAGTGATAAAATATTAATAGTAAAAGAAATGTCTCTTAAAAATATAAGGAAAATAATTTTAAGATTACTAAATTAGAAGTGCATCTAAAGTTATATGAAATATTAAAATAAAGATAACCAGATTAGATATGCATCTAAAGTGGTTTAAAATATTAAAGTAAAAAAACATAAAACTATTAAAAGTACAAATAAAATGATTTAGAATAATTTTAAGATTGACCAAATTAGAAAAAGATTTAAAGTGATTTAAAATGTTAAAATGAAGATAACCAAATTAAAAGCATCTAAAAGTGGTTTAAAATAATTTTAAGATAAGTAACATTATATGTATGAAGTAATATTAATATAATTATCAAAACATATATATAACAATTACTATTAAAATTTCACCTTATAATCGTAAAATTAAAATAAAACAAAACACACATATTTCTATATTTTGAGATGCCTGTCAAGGATTAATATACTAAGAACTAAACTAAGAGTATGAATCAGGTTTATATATTATGAGTGTTTCATCCTACATCTCCAACATCTCATTCTATACCTCTAAAAATTCCATTTTTAACCTTCTAACAATATATTCTACACTTTCAATTTTTTTAAAATTTTTATTTTTAGCTTTAATAAATATTTTTCATTTTTTTTCTTTCTTAAAAAAGCACTCTTAACCACCTTAATAATAATTTAATTTATTTAAAATTTAAATGTTATTTAATATAATTTTATATTTTAATAATTATCAAAATATGATTTATATTATAATAATAATTATATTAAAAACATAAAAATAAGATAATAATAATAATAATAATAATAAATAAATAATAATAATAATAATAAATTTGATTTAATATATGCAAATATATTAAATTATATTAAAATATTAAAATAAATTAAATAATTATTAAATTTTAAATAAAAACCAAAATTTTAAAAACTTGTTTTTCAGATATTAAAATCCGTAAAATATGTTAACACTTTTGTTTTTTATTTAAATATATTATTTAATATAATTTTATTTTTATTTTAATTATTCTATTTTTATATTTTTAATATGATTATTATTATAATATAAATCATATTTTAATAGTTATTAAAATATGATATTATATTAAATAATATTTAAATTTTAAATTTAATTATTATTAAGTGATACATAGTATTTTTAAGGCTTAATACTCTATTTTGTCTCCGTTCGAAAATATTAAATTAGTCCATCCTTTAAAAAGTGCGTCAATTATGTCCTTATTTAATAAAATTTATATCAATGAAATCCCTTCCGTTAAATCCGTACAAACGACGTTAATTATTTTTTTCTCTCTTTTACTTTAATAATTAAAAAATGAAATTTTTGATAAAAATGAAATTAAAAATTAAAAAAAGGAGAGGGTGTAGGATAAAAATGAAATTTGAAATTAAAAAATGAAATTGAAATTAAAAATGAAATTTTTGATAAAAATTTAAAGTAAAGGATAAGGATGAGATGCTAAAAGGTTAAAAATGGAATTTTTGAAGGTGTAGGATGAAATATTGAAAGTGTAGGATGAAACACTCCTGTATTATAGATGAGGAGAAAAAGAAATAAATAAAAAAGAAAAAGAAAACAGAAAAATAAGGTGGGAGAAGATAATGGGGTTTGGGCTTGATTCCGTGAGAGGGCCCGTATTGTGAGATGGTGAAGATGGCTTTAAACCCTAAAGCCAATTAAGAGTGAGAAGAGAATCAAAGGAGAGGGTGTTTCATCCTAATCTCCAATATCCCTGCACCTCCAAAAATTAATACAATTTTAATCTTGTAACATCTATCATGCACTTCCATTTTTTTTTATAAAAATTTCATTTTGAATGTTTTACCCTTTACCTCCAACATTTCATCCTACCCTTTTAATTTTTTTTAACTTTAGTAAATATTTTTTTAACTTTTTATCTTTTTTTTATTAAAGTAATCATACACATCTTTAACATTGCATCCTTTTAACAAAATTTTAAAACTTTTTTTTTATTTATAATTTAATAACTATTTAATTTAATTTAAAAATATAATATAATTTAGTATTTTTTATATTTTAATAATTATTAAAATATAATTTGTATTATTATAATAATTATATTAAAAAGATTAAAATTAAAATAATTAAAATAAAAGTAATAAAAATAAAAATAAAAATAAAAAAGAAAACATAATAATATAAAATCTGATTTAATATATATAAATATTAAATAATAATAAATATTAAATTAAATTAAATTATTATTAAATTTAAAATAGAAAATAAAATTTAAAAAAAAAATAATCATCGGATTTTGGTATCCGATAACTCTCCAGTTACGTAAGTTTTTATAAATTTGTTTTTTATTTATAATTTATTAACTATTTAATTTAATTTAAAATTTAATATTATTTAATATATTTTATATTTAAATAACTATTAAAATATAATTTATATTATTATAATAATAATATTAAAAAAATTTAAATTAAAGTAATAATAATAAGAAATCGAAATCTTATTTCATTAATTTAATATTTTAATACAATTTAATATATTTATATATATTAAAGCAGATTTTGTATTATTATTTTTATTATTTTTGTTTCTTTATTTTTATTATTATTAATTTTATTTTAATTATTTTAATTTTAAATTTTTTAATATAACTATTATAATAATATAAATTATATTTTAATAATTATTAAAATATGAAAATATATTAAATAATATTATATATTTAAATTAAATTACATATTTATTAAATTGTAAATAAGAAAAAAAGTTTTAAATTCTTTTATTAAAAGAGTGTAGAGTTAAAGGAGTGTAGGGTTACTTTAATAAAAAAGAGAAAAAGTTAAAAAAAATATTTACTAAGATTAAGAAATGATTTTTTTGAAAAAGTTGGAGGTGTAAGTTAAGATGAAATGTTAAAAAGTCAAAACTGTAATTTTGAGAGGTGCAGGATGAGATGTTGGAGGTGTAGGATGGAATACTCCAAAGAAGAAATCATGAGTGTGGCACGAAGTGTAATGGATCTTGGAGTATCTCGTTTAGAGAGTTGCTCCCTCCACCACCACCAACCGCTCCCTGCACCTCCCCATATCTTATTTACCCTTCTATAAAACGGATGTCAACATCCGTTTCACCTTCAACGGATGTTGACATCCGTAACATCCATTTACATATTTTATATTTTAGTTTATTATTTTTATTTAAAAAAAAAAACTTCAACGGTTAACAGATGTGGCCACATCCGTTTAATAGATTTTTAAAAAGTTTTTTATTTATTATTTAAAAAATAATATATAAATTAAAATAATAATAATTATTTTATTAAATAAAATAAAATTAATTTATAAATAATTAAATAATAATTTTTAAAAAATTAAATAAAATTTATATATTAATTTAAAATATAAAAAATTAAAAAACAAAAAACTAAAAAACAAAAAAAAACAACGGATGTCGCCACATCCGTTGTCATATATTTATAATTTTTTTTAATTATTATTTAAATAATAATACATAAATTAAAATTAATAATAATTATTTTATTAAATAAAATAAAATTAATTTATAAATAATTAAGTAATAATTTTAAAATAATTAAATTATATTTATATATTAATTTAAAACAAAAAAAATAAAAAAACTAAACTAAAAAACAAAAAAAGCACGGATGTGACACATCGGTTTTAATATATTTATAATAAATTTTTAATTATTATTTAAATAATAATACATAAATTAAAATTAATAATAATTATTTTATTAAATAAAATAAAATTAATTTATAAATAATTAAGTAATAATTTTAAAATAATTAAATAATATTTATATATTAATTTAAAACAAAAGAAATAAAAAAATTAAAAACTAAAAAACAAAAAAAGGCAACGGATGTCGCAACATCCGTTAACGGATGTGACACGTCTGTGGAAGAATTTTTTCTTCAACGGATGTTGACATCCGTTGAAGAAAAGAGATGGGGTGTAGGATATTTTAAAATATAAAGGATAGTTTTGGAATTTTAAAAAAATGTGGTGGTGCAGGGAGAAAAGTGGGGTGGTGTAGGGAGTAACCCTCTCTCCTTTAATAGAAGGCTATTTCAGAAAGCAACATATCTATTCGCTATTATTATTTTTAAATTAAATTGTATTTTTTAGAACTTATTACATATTATTGTATTAGTATTTATTATTATTATTATTATTTTTATTTTACTTTTGGAAAGTAAAGTGAAGTATTTTTTGTGAAAGGACAAAACTAGGTTTTGACATTTTCAAAGTGCAAAAATTATGTTTAATTAAACTTTTGATTAGTGTTGTCAAAATGGTTGAAATCTGTGACCAAACCCGGCCCACCACAGGTTCATACCAAGTTGGGTTGAAAAATATATGATATTTTGATGTGAGCCAATTTTGACCCGGTTCACAAAGAATCCGGTTTACCCGGATTGAACCCGTGGTGAGCCGAGTTGACACACCCGAATTGAATCTGTGGTGAGCGGGTTAAACCCGTGGTGAGTCGGGTTGACTCATCAATCCACCTATTTTTTTAAAAGTTTTTTTAATGAAATGAAATAAATTAATTATTCAATGAAACCGAAAACATTGCAACTTAAACCTTGATTCTGTATATAAAAAACCCTTTTTTATATCAATTAGTCCAATTATTATTTTTTCAATTTGATCGATTAAAGTAAATTGTTATAAGAATCTTGGAAGAAGATGGTGAAAAAAAGTTAAGTGAGTCAATGAATCAACCTGTTTAACCTACCAACCCGTGGTGGGTCGGACCAGGTTCAATTTGTTTTGGCTCGCTAATAAATGAGTCGGGTTGGGTTGGCTCACGAAGTAGCCAACCCGTGGTGGGTCAAGTCGGATCCGGCCGAATAACCGGTTTTAACAGCACTACTTTTTATCTTTTAATTTAGGCTTAAATGCTTACTTCGTCCCCATGTTAAGAAGTGAATTTCTATTTAGTACCCAATTTTAAAAATGAAGACATTGGGTCCCTATGTTATGAAAAAATATAAAGAGTGTATGGAGTAGAAAAATCACACAAATGATTTTTATCCTGGTTTGAATCAAAAGATTATACGTCTAGTCGTTAATAACTATGAATAATGATTAACTTTTTCACTAAAACAATTTAACAGTTACAAGGAAAGTGAATAGAAAATAACAATAACAAAACACCTTCCTTCGACAAACGAACCGAAAGAGTGCAACAAAAACCTTCCTTCGACAAACGAACCAGAAGAGCTTCCTTCGACAAACGAACCGGAAGCAACAACTCTACCAACTTGAAGAGAACCGCTCCGACCTTTGACACACAAAGCACGAGCTTCTCCTATTCACAAGACTTGACAAGAGCAGGAACTAGCACTTGAGAACTTCCTCAGATTTCACTGTATTCTCAAATTCGCAAAGTTGTCTTCTACAGTGTTTGGCAAAGAGATATATAGCCTACTGGTCTGAAACTGAAAAGACGCATTATAACTGCCAATGATAATCGATTATTGTAAGTGATAATCGATTATCTGCAAGACTTGGAACAATTAGGATATTTAACTCTTCGACCGTTCGACACCAGTTCATCTCCCTCTGTCACTCGGTTTAATTCGACACATCCTCATGTCGTTCGGTTCAACCCCTTATCACCCTCTACCGTTCGACACGGTTCCTCACAACTTTCCAGCCATCGGTTTGAGCCCTCATGGCCTTCTGCCGTTCGGTCTATTTTCAACTTGTGTTCGAGCTTCAAATGCGTCCGGCTCAAGTCATTATCACCTTTTTCCGTTCGTCTAGGTTCCTTATAGCTTTTCAGCGTTCGTGTTGATTCTTCACTGCCTTTCATTGCTCGGTCTTGGCCATAACTTTACCGCTCGGTCCTATATTGGTCAATAGCGCTCGTGTCCTGACTGCTTGGGAACGCTCGTGTCCTTACCGCTCGGTCTTGTTAGTTGCGTTCGGCCATGACCAATGTTATGCCTTTAGCTGTGTTTGGCCTTCATCTGATTTTAACCGTTCAGTCTTCATCTGCGTTCGGCCGTTGACTGATAGCGACCATTCGGTCTTCGTCTACTTATCTGCCGTTCGGTCTAAGTCTCTCTCTTGTTTTTTTTTCTTTGTTGATCATTATGCAGATATGCTTTTAAACTTCATGCAGCAAGAGTCTTCATATTTTTCACTTTGTAGCATTATCAAAATTATTAACTTCAAAACACCAATGCTCCTCATTGGTAACAAGACTTTGTTGAACATTTTTGTAAATTGTTTAGGATGTCAGTGTGTAAGCCATTGGTCTGTAACAAATTATAATTGGTTGTGTATGGGTGATTGTCAGTTTTGTGTTTTTGGTTTTTCTTTCCCATACCTTTTAGCAGTTACTTTTAGCGTTTACATATTGGTCCCGTTCCCATAAAGTTTATTTTGTAGGCTTGCGTTTGGGATGTCTAACGAGAGGTTTAATGTTGTGGTCCACCATAGTGGGACCTTGGTAAAAGAGATTCCTTTTGAATATGTTGGTGGGGAAGTGACTTATTGGAGTGTGAATCCTGACAAATGGAGTTATTTTGAAGTGGTAGATGCCATTAAGGAATTGGGGTATATTAAAGTCACTAGGTTATTTTTTTGCATTGAAAATATTCTGCATAAGTTATATGATGACAAAGATGCAATGAACATGCTAAATGTTGCCAAGTATTTTGGAAAAGTTCACTTGTTTGTGGTCCACGGTGTGGATGATGAGCTAGAGGTTGATGAAAATGAATTAAATGAAGAAGTTCTTTTTCTCTGTCATGCAAGTTTAGAGAATGGAGAAGGTAGCCATGTAGGTGGGGATGAGGATGAAGTGGAGATGCAGAGTTTGGATCAAGTGGAGTTGCAGGGTTTGGATGATGAAGTGGAGGTGCAAGCTTTTGATGAACTGGATGTGTAGGATATGGATGACGTGCAGTTGCAAGGGGAGGAGGAAGTAAAGGTGGAGGACATGGATGAACACCACGTGCAGGGGGAGGAAGAAATAGGCATTGAAGATTTTACTTCAAGTGAGGATGATGATGTAGGGGAGGTGCATGGTGAAGTTCGTGAAGGAATAGTTGATGAAGGAAAAATGGATGAAGGACAAGTGGATGAAGAACAAGTGGATGAAGGACTATTGGATGTTGATTTACATATTGATGAACTACTAGATAACAATATAAAAGGGTCTGTGTCAGTAGAAGTTAATGTAAATGAAGAAAATTGTGATTTAGAAACAAATGATAGTGCACATAGCCATAGAAAACCAAATGACAAAGGGTTTTCTGATGATGAGTGAGACTCAAAATTTTTGGCAACTCTAGAAGAAAGTGGAAGTGAGGATACAGGTTATGAAAGACAAAGTTATGGTCCATTTGGGACATTTGTTAAGCAAAAATGTATGTTGGTATACAAGTGGAAAGTGGAAACAATGTGTAGGGATAAAAATGAGTTTATGGAGGCTATTAGAAGTTATGCAGGCCATGCGGGGAGGAATTTGAAGTTTTTTAAGAATGATAGTGACAATGGTGAGACAAAATTTCAAAGGTTTTATGTTTTTTTGAAAACTTGCAAGAATAGTTTCGTCTCTTGTAGGCCCTTTATTGGTTTGGATGAATGTTTTTTTTTGAAAGGAAAGTATGAGGGGGAGTTATGGACAAATGTTGCTAGAGATCCTAATGACCACATGTTACCTATGACATATGCAATTGTGGAAGTAGAGAACAAAGAAACTTGGACATGGTTTTTGGAGTTATTGATAGAAGACCTTGGGGGTAGTGAAGTATTCGATTCATGAACTTTTATGTCTGACCAATAAAAGGTATATGTATTTCTTATATGTTTCTGTTTTGGTTCCTAATATTAAATGTATTACTTATATAATTTTTGGTCCCCATATTTGTTAAAATTGTTCAATTTGGTCTCTTTACACAGGATTCAGTGCCAACTATCTCTAAACTTTTACCTAGGGCAGAGCATAAATTTTGCATGAGACACTTATATGCAAATTTCAGGAAAAGGTTTTCTGGGCAGACCTTGAAGAATCTGATGTGGAAGACTGCTACAAGTACATACCCCCAAGCTTGGGAAAGAGAAATGTTAAGTATAAAGGAAGTCAATGTAGATGCTTATAAATACCTAATTGCTATTCCCCCGAGGTATTCTTTGTTCCTTAACAAGACATTGATGACTTGTATAATGGATATAAACATATTTTTTATTCCTTGTAACTGGTATTGGTTTAGATATAGATTTACAGGTTGGGCAGTATGTGATATACTTAACAATAACATGAGTGAAGCTTTTAATAGTGTTATTGTTGATGCTAGAGGAAAGCCCATTATAATCATGCTCGAAGAAATTAGATTTTACCTCTTGAAAAGATGGGCAACCAACATAATCAAGATGTGTATTATGGACTTTGATATCTGCCCTAAGATTATAAAGAAACTTACAAAAGAATCAAATTTATCCAAAAATTGGATCCCTAAGTAAGCATTTCCTTTCCCACTATTACTTGATGATAGTTGGTCTGTGATAAAAATTTTGTTATTCATCACTTCATTTTTAACTTTTATTCATCTATTACTTGATGAAAGTTGGTTTGGAGAAAAAATGTTTAAAGTTAGGCATTTTGCAGTGACTACAAACAAGTTTGCAATCAACCTGAATAGGCAAGCTGTACCTACAGGAAATGGCTCATTAGTGGCATCCCTTACTGCCATGCAATTGCAGCCACAAAGTTCTTAAATTTAGATCCAGAACAATATGTACCCATTTGGTTCAGACGGTCCACGTATGATGAAACATATGCCTCCATCATATTTCCAATCAATGACCACCTTTTATGGGAAAGAATATCCTTCTAAGACGTCCTCCTACCATTTAAGAGAAAATTACTTAACAGACCAAAGAAAAAAAGAATGTTGGAGTAATGGGAGCTAAGGAGGGATGAATGCTAGATGACCAAAGGGGACCACAACAAAAAATGTAGCATTTGTTGTATTGTTGGGCATAACAAAAATCATTGCCCCTTACGTCCTCAAGATGAAGCAAACCTACCACAGCCATCTAAAGCACCACCCCAACCTCCAACTAAGGAAATGACATAACCATCTAAAGCATCACCCCAACCAACACAAGAATCCAGACAAGAACCAACTCAGCCAATCAGAAGGGACAAGTTACCAATTAAGAGACCATGTGCTTTATAATGTTACAAATTTGGTGTAGTTTTGTATTGTACAAACCAACACTTGTGTGGTAAACATTTGGAAATGACTTCCATTAGGCACTGGATCTATTTTGATGTACTTTAGTAATTAAGAGACTATGTGCTTTATAATGTTTTGATGTTTCAATTTAAATACTTAGATGTACCCATGAATTAAGTTTTGTTTGTGCAAAGATAATTTTTTTATGATTTCTACAATTGCAAAGATATTGTTATTTTGATTTTAATTTTTAGCACTTTCATTTTATGCACACATCAGTCATCATCATAGGGACCACATTCGCACATAATTAACTGAAATGGGGACTACATTGAACAATTACACACTAATACAAATTTCATTCCTTCATTCATTACAAAAGACAGTAACCCAACCTTAACATTACAAAACCTCAACTTCATTGCCCTAAAAACACTAAAGTAAACCACATTAGGGCCACCTAAAACACATTAACACTTCAACGAAAATACACACAACACATCAACCTAAAAACACACATGTAACATCCCGATATTTTTTGAATGTCACTATGCAATTTTTTCAAAACCTTTCTATAAAACATTTATGAAAGATAATAAACTTTATTCGATTAAAATTGCGGAAGCTAAACATAATCATAAATGTTGTCTGGAATTCTCAAAATATCACTTTTACATAAAAATACCAAATAGGAAAACTTTTAAATAATAGAAAATAAATAATAAATCTCCCAAAATAACATCCCAACTCTCGTCAGTTACTAAGATCTGATCTTATCTGCAAATCATCTACCCCCGTACAAGTACGATCATCGTAGGTGGAAACCACAACCACAACATTTCAGGGTGAACAACCAGAATTATCATATCACACAATATACAATAATCATAATAACCACAATAAAAACCAAATCATAAACATATATGTTAACACTAAGCAAGTTTACCGAATCGTATCAAGTAATAATAAAATGGTAAGACCAAGTATCGTTTCCCAAAAGAACTCACGGCCTAAACAGTTATGTGATTTGTTGATTAAATTATACTTGTAAACGAAAACATCGTTGTTGAATTACGAAAAATAACCATGAATTCAAAGTTTTGATCAATGGAATAGAAAGATGCAAAAACGGTTGATGTAGAATATGAATGATTATGCTGTTGGGGTTTCCTATTCATCCTATCCACTCTCATGTATTCAAGAATTCATCTTTCTTCATTAATGTTAATGCCAGTTTCTAATTTACCTTAAACTCGATGTCTCGGTGAAGAAAGCCTACTCCTAATCACTAGTTTACATTGTCTTGTCTCCTTAGCAATTATTCAAGCATTACATTCGCACAGAAGCTTAACGACAACCAATCCTCCTATCCCTATGTCTAGGCAATTTTGCTCTTAGGAGAATTTCTTCAGTTCTAGATTTACTTATATTTGTCCATACAAATAACATCAATGATCATGCAATTGAATAAGTTAAAGAAAGCATGCATAGAGTATAGAAGAAAAACCCTAACAATTAATGAAAGAAAGCATATAAAATATAGAATCAATTCAATACATGAGAGTTTCAAGGATTACATCGGTTCCCCAACAACAATGACGGTTTAGTTCACCATAGACATGGTGAAACTAGATGAAAAACAATGAAAGAATGAAAGATAGAACCCTAGAAGTTGAAGAATAGAGCTTGAGCATCCAAAATCCTCCTCCAAGGGGTGAAGTAAGTGTGATTTCGCCTCTTTCTGTCCAAAGATACAAACCCTAATTCGACTAAAACCTTATATAGTTTCCTAAGGATTACAAAAAATAGGCCTAAGCCCAAATCAATGGCGCTCAGCGGCACTTTTACCGCTCAACGGTAAGTGCGGGTCTTCAGAATTGATGCTCAACTACAGTTTGGCCCTTAGCGGTGACTGCGAAACTCCAGAGTGCCGCTTAGCGATAATATTGGCGCTCAACGGTGACTGCGACTCTTCTTTTATGCACTTTCACTTCCTTTCTTGAGTCCAGCTCCTTACTACTTCAACTTCTTTCATCTAATTCATCTCAATTCCTGCAAAACAAGGAAAACCAAGCATAAAACCCATCAAACTCTCTTATTTCCAAAACATAAGAAAAAGCATGATTCCAAGCTAGTTTCTAAGTCATAAAGGTTGTTTTTGATGTCAAATTTAAGCATAAAAATAACAGTTTTTCAATTGTTATCACAACCCCAAACTTAGAACTTTGCTTGTCCTCAAGCAAACAAGATGTAACTCAATCTTCCACCAATCCATACAATGATTCACCACATTCAAAACTCTTTCTTTCAAGACAAGTAATTACTTAAATCAGCTCATCACAAAGAATTTAGTCAAGATGCACACATGCTTTGGTGTTCACATAATCACATAATATCTGAGAAGTCCCCTGCTAACAGTAATATCTGAGACATGTGAGCATGGCTGAATGTTGGCATGAGAAAATGCCATCCAATACTTTGCTAGAGGAGTCAGATCAACTCTCCTGATGTTCACAACTGCACCATTCCTGTTTCTCTAAAACTGCCCTCTAGGCACACATAGCACACTGTCCACATCACCAAAGTGTGCTCCTTCTTCCATATTTAGAGCAAACTGACACTGCTCACCAGCCCATTATGTATTTAAAATCCTGTTAATGGAATCAGGGTCGTACCGAATGACGCGTCCTCTAACATAGCTCAAGTAATCCTTAGCAGGATGATCACCCAACCTCCTTGCGTTGGTGTAGAATTCTTTCACCACTGCTATGTTAGCTGGTGAAGGATAAGTGGCTAGCCTCCCCCAGTTCCTGTTCTCCAATTGCTCTCCAAACTGTGGAGCAAAGTCAGGTATCAGTCCAGCCTTCCTTTCCATTAATAGCCTCCTATCTTGGACAACATTGAAGTAGTGCTCATGCTTGTGGGAAAGGAACTTGCTGGCATAGGAGCGTTTTGGTTCCTTATCCTTCCTCTTGGATCCTATAGTCTTGATTCTCTTGCCCGATTAGGAGGCCATCCCTCCTTCAAACACAATTCACAAAACTACAAGAAACATCATTAAGCATTAGTAAACCACAAACAACTCCCTAAAACAATTCCTATCACAGCTGAGGGTAATCAAAACCCCTCAGCGCAACCTGTGCATCAAAACCAACAAGCAAAAGAAGCAAAAAAAAAAACAGTCTTCCAGAATCGCGCTCAGGGGAAATTTTCGCTGAGCGGCGATTCTGCAGATTTTGCAAAATGCCCTAAAAATGTTATAATCTCCACCCAAATGTAATCTTCCTAGTTCCAGACCCATATCAAGTAGATGTTATAGCATATACTCAGTCACCTAGCATCCATCCGTAGATGTTATACCATAAAGTCTCAAAACAACATAAATCAATGTCCCAAAGTTTAGAAAATTACATAACCAAAATAACAAAATCAAAGAAATTAATGTTCTCAAATCACTGGGATGCCTCCTAATAAGCGCTCTTTTAACGTCATTAGCTTGACCCAATAAAGCTCAAGTTCCATCTTAAATGTTGGTGTTCATCTTTCTTTCATCACACCAACTCATCAATTACTTCCGGTCCACCTTTTTGACTCTTTTTGAATATGGAGCCTCAATCTCAATCACTCCATTCTCTTTAAAATCTTTCCAACCCACAACTTGTTCTTAAATCTTACAAGTGCGCCAATTTTGAATTGTGCCTCCATCAAGTCATCATGAACCTTTCTTCCTTTGCCATCTTTTTCTTCTACCCTAACCTGTGACAAGAAACAATTTTTACCTTTGATGATCGGCTTTGCAGCTTTAGAACTAGTCAAGTGTGCATCTTTACATGCAGCTTTATGACAAGCCTCCTTCTCTTGAATCTGCTGCTCCACTTTGAAGACATTAAAGATCACCTTTTCTCCTCGGTCTTGAAGCACTATCATCCCATCATCCACATTGATGATTACCTTTGCGTTTTCATAAACGGTCTTCCAAGAATAATTGGGATCTTCTCATCCTCGTTCATCTCCATCACCACAAAATCTACCAGGAAGTTTAGTTTGTCTATGCAAACCACCACATCTTCCGCCACACCATAAAGTTTCTTGGAAGATCCATCCGCCATTAGGAAAGTCACCTTGGTTGGTTTGACTTCAAGATCACCACTTCTTTTGAGTAGAGATAAATGCATCAAATTAATGCTTGACCCTAAATCAATTAGGGCTTTCCTTATATACTCCTTCCCAATGACGTAAGGAATAAAAAAACTTCCTGGTTCTTTCACTTTTGGGGGAAATGGCTTCTTCTCAATATCACTGCAATCTCCCTTTTCATCTAAATATCTCTTCTTTGTGGAGACTTCCTTCATGTGCTTTGCATGAGCTGGAATTTGTTGCAGTGCTTCATTCAAAGGTATAGTAATCTCCAATTGCCCGAAGATATCTTTAAAGCGCCCATATTGTCTCTCTTTTTCAATCTTTTCACTCCCCTTAGGATAAGGAATAATTTTTTCATTTTTCTCAATTTTTTGCACTCCCCTCTTCTTGTCCTTCTCTTTTCTCTCATCCTCACCTATTATCTCTTCTTCACTCTCCACTTTCTCTTTTCTCTCTTCTTTTTCTTCTTTTGTTTCTAACTCAACTCTCTCTTTTTTCTCATCCACCCTCTCAACATCTGCACTTACTGATAACAGTTGAAAAACTATTATTTTTATACTTAAATTTGATATAAAAAACAACCTTTATGACTTAGAAACTAGCTTGAAATCATGCTTTTGCTTATGTTTTTTAAATAAGAGAGTTGGATGGGTTTTATGCTTGGTTTCCCTTGCTTTTGCAGGTTTTAAGATTAATTGAATGGAAGAAGTGAAGTAGCCATAAGTTGGAGTCAGAAAAGGAAGAAAAAGTGCATAAAAGAAGAGCCGCAAGTACCGCTCAGCGGAAATTACGGCTGAGCGACACTATGAAGACCCGCAGTCACCGCTAAGGGGCAAAACTGTAGCTGAGCATCAAATAGAAGAATCGCGCTTACCGCGAGCGGAAATTACCGCTGAGCGGCATTTTAATGGGCCTTGGGCCATTTTTTTGTAATCTTTAAGAGTCTATATAAGGTTTTAGTGGAGATAGGGTTAGTATCTTTTGGCAGAACGAAGCAAAATCACACTTTCTTCACCCCTTGGAGGAGGATTTTGGATGCTCAAGCTCCACTCTTCAAATTCTAGGGTTCTATCTTTCATTCTTTCATTGTTTTTCATCTAGTTTCACCATGATTATGGTGAACTAAACCTTCATTGTTGTTGATCCTTTGAAACTCTCATGTATTGAATTGGTTCTTTAATTCATATGCTTTCTTTCATTAATTTTTAGGGTTTTTCTTCTATACTCTATGCATGCTTTGTTTAACTCATTCAATTGCATGATCATTGATTTTATTTGTATGAACACATATAGATAGATCTAGACATGAAGAAATTCTCCCAATAGTAATATTGCCTAGACATAGGAATAGGAGGATTGGTTGCCTGTAAGCTTCTGTGCGAATGTAATGCATGAATAATTGCTAGGGAGACAAGACATTATAAACTAGTGATTAGGAGTAGGCTGTCTTCACCAAGACATTGGGTTTAAGGTAAATTAGAAAGTGGCATTAACATTAATGAAGAAGATGAATTCTTGAATACATGAGAGTGGTTAAGATGAATTGAAAACCCCCAACAACATCATCATCATATATTGAAATCAAGTTTTGCTTCTTTTGATCCAATTGATCAATTCATGCATTCATATTTACTTTTCGGCAATTGCATTCAAAGTACAAGAATTTGTTTTACAAGTCTTATTTAATAAACAAATCACATAACTGTTTAGGTCGTAAGTGCTTTGGGAAACAATACTTGGTTTTACCATTTATTATTACTTGAGACGATTTGTTACACTTGCCAAGGGTTAACAAGTTTTGGCGCCGTTGCCAGGGACTCGTGGTTTAACTATTCTATTTGTGTGATTATTGATTAACTTTGACTTTTTATCTTTCTATCTTTTTTTTTTATCTTTATCTTATTATCTTTTTAGTTTATCTTTTGATCTTTTTAGTTTTTATTTTTTTTATCTTCTTATCTTTTGTTCTTAATCTTTATCTTTCTATCTTTTTATGTTTATCTTTTCTATCTTTTGGTGCTAACAATTTTTTTCTAGGGACTTGTTTCCTTGTGTATGCAGGGTACAATTCGGACTAGAAGCAAGAAAACTTCGGAACCTCTTCTTGAAGGATTGGACCAAAGTAGAAGGAGAAGGAGGATTCGAACTTCTAGAGAACTATTTCCTTCTCCAGAAACACTTCTATAACCCTCACCACAAAGGTCAAACAAAAGCACTGAGGATATGGCCAGAGAGAACAATAGTAGACGTACTCTGGTGGATTACACCAATGTTGTCGGCCCTCATCACTTTAATAACATTGCTAGGCCGGGGGGGATAAGCCGTCGTTGAAGCTATCAAATTAATACTACTTTTCAAGGCAACTTCAGTATTGCCAAGTAGAATTCAAGAAAGTAGACAGGGTTGAAGTAACCCTGAGTCGTCTCCCAACGAACACGGAATTGCTTTTGAATATCTGTGACTCTTACGAATGCTATGCAATGCTTATGAATAAAAGTAATGGTTGAAGAGTGTTTAAAGAATAAATAAGAAACTTAAAAACAGTTACGATGAAATAGGCTAATTCCACTGCTTTTCCAAGATAGATTCATCATCGGTTATTCACGGATAATTGTTCAATTGATTATTGTTTAAGTTTCAAATTAATTAAAGTACATTCTTAATCAATTTGAGGGCGATCATGCATTTAACCAAAGTAAATTCTCAATCAAATGCAAAACCTTTCTAGATTATTCACAATAAATTCAACCAAAGTACATTCTTAATCAAATTCTACTGTGTTTAATCATGTCTATTCTTAAATCTCCTAACCAAGTTAAAAGTTAATCAATCAAAGTAAATTCTCAATTAATTATAGTTGAAATTATTACTACCAACCAAAGTACATTCTCAATTGATAGTAAAAACCATTTAATCATATGAAAGTTCCTAAATTAAATCAAAGTAGATTCTCAATTAAACCTAGAAACCCTAGAACTCATATAATCAATATGCATGTAGATTCAAACACATTATGATGCAAAAATCTTTACTTTTAACAAGATAGAGAGATGAAAGACATAGAGAGAGAACAACTTAAATTAATAATCAAAATAAACAATTGCATTAACTTCCAGCAGATTGCGTAGTGCATGACCAGAGCTAACCCAGGAGAATTTTATCAAATTAACCCGGAAGTTGAAAGGAATTTGCGTAAGCTGCGGAGAAGATTGAAATTTGGGTGTTCTACTGAAGGAACACTTCCTACAACTGAAGTCATTCCACCTTCATTATCTCCAATCACAAACATACCATCAAATCCTTTACTTGATCCTAACCCAAACAATATGGCACAAAGAACCATCAGACAATTAGCCACCTCCCACAATACAGCTATCCGAAGTAACATTGAATATCCTAATGAGGAGTGGGAGCTGAGACCTGACCTGTTAAATGCCTTACCAAAGTTCAATGGGTTATCAAGGGAGAATCCACACAAGCACTTGAGACAATTTCACATGTTGTGTGAAAACTTTAGATCTCCCAGGATCACAATAGAGAGCCTCAAAATGAGAGCTTTTCCATTTACTCTTCAAGGAGCAACTCAAGATTGGTGGTATTATCTCTCTGCAAGGATTACAAATTGGGAAACTATTGAAAGACTTTTTCTTGAAAAGTATTTTCCTGCATCCAGATTATCTGCCATCCGTAGAGAAATTCAAGATATAAGACAGAGAGATAGAGAGAATCTTAGTGAATATTGGGAATGATTCAAGAAACTACTGATTTTATTCTAAGCTTTTATGCCCTCAACTCCAAATGGAAGATTTTATTCTAAGCTTTTATGAAGGCTTAAGTCCTACTGATAGGTCATGGGCAGATGCTGCAAGCGGAGGATCTCTCTTAAGATGGTATAGATCTAATAGAACGGAAGGCAGTAGACAATCAACAGTATGGCACAAGAGAAAATTCAGTGACTTTGTTGAAGGGAGTGCATGAAATTGATAATGGTGCAGTTGATGGAAAGAGGATAGATGAAAGATTGAATAAGCTAGAAAGCAAACTCGACGAGATTACAAGTTTGTTTAAAACCTCAACTCCACAAATTGTTAAGAAGTGTGGAATTGGCATTTCAACTAACCATTATACTGATGAATGTCCTAGCTTGGTGGAGACCACTGTGGAAAACCCATCTCAAGCTTTTGCTGCAAACATGATATGAGGAAATAGACCATACCAGAATTATCATGATTCGTCCTTCAATAGATATCAGCAAAACAAGCAACCTTATGTTCCACCTCAACAAAGGCAGCAATCTCAGCCTGAAATGTCAATACAAGATTTCATGAAAACAATACTTGAGTAAAATTCAGAAATCAAGAAATCAATTGTAGAGTTGACTCAGAGGGTGGAAAAATTAGAGGCTAAGGAGTCAAATAAATTACCTGCACAAACAATGATCAACCCGCAAAATGTAAGTGCTATTACTTTGAGAACGGGTAAGCAAGTAGAAGGCCCTAAAGGAGCCCAAGAGGATGAAGATAAGTAGAAAGAAGGAGCACAAATTGATGACAATGGAGGACCAAGTGAACCATCACCTGAGACTACCACTGATAAATCCAGGTTAGTATCCTCTAACTCTTCTTCTAAAAATTCTTCTTCATCTTATTCTCCACCTCCTCCATATCCAAATCGGTTGAAGCCGAGAAACAAAAAAATTGAGGAATTAGATCAAGAGATTTTAAATATTTTCAAGAAGGTGGAGATTAATATTCCTTTGTTAGATGTTGTTAAGCTAATTCCTAAATACGCCAAGTTTTTAAAAGAAATTTGCACAAATAAAAGGCGTTTTAAGGATAATGAGGTTGTGAATTTGGGAAGAAATGTGTCAAGCTTAATTCAGAAACATATTGAAATACCGCGAAAATGCAAGGATCCAGGTATGTTTTCTGTTCCTTGTGTTATTGGAAATTCAAATTTTGACAATGCCATGCTAGATTTAGGGGCTTCCATAAATGTAATGCCTTTATCAGTGTTTACTTCTCTATCTCTTGGACCTCTTAAGACTACTGGTGTGGTCATTCAACTGGCCAACCGTAGCACAGTTAACCCTGCAGGTGTGCTTGAGGACGTCCTTGTCCGAGTAGACAAATTAATTTTTCCTGCAGATTTCTATATCTTGGACATGAAGGATGATGAAGGAATCAATCCAACAACTATTATCTTGGGAAGACCTTTCATGATGACAGCACGAACCAAGATAGATGTGCATGCAGGATCATTGACAATGGATATAGGAGACGAGAAGGTGCGATTCAACGTGTTGGAAGTTGGGAAGCACCAGATTAAAGATCATTCTTTGTTTTGTATTGATTTATCAAGTGATGTTGTAAACAATTTTTCTTTTTCAAATATGTCGTCCCTAATTTTTGGACGAAAAAGGAAACTATAAAGCAGGTGATATTAAGGACGCGGTATTAATAGATGATACCTCTATGGCGTCCGAGTGTGATGTTGAGGTGGCTGAGATTACCTTAGGCAGTAAAATTTTGCCATCTGTGGCGCAACCACCCATTTTGGAGTTGAAACCTTTACCATCCCATTTGAAATATGCTTATCTTGAGAGGGATGGGAAACTCCCTGTTATTATATCTGCATTACTTACTGATGAGTAGGAAAAACAACTATTACAGGTTATCAGAGACCACAAGAAAGCAATAGGCTGGACTTTAGTAGATGTTCTTGGTATTAGCCCTTCTTTTTGCATGCATAGAATACATTTGGAGGAGCATGTTAAACCAGTGAGACAACCTCAAGGAAGATTGAATCCTCAACTGATGGGGGTTGTAAAGAAAAAGGACACCAAGTTGTTACAAACAGGTCTTAGATATTCAAATTCTGACAACACTTGGGTGGACCTTATACATGTGGTTCCCAAGAAATATGGAATCACAATGGTCAAGAACGAGAAGGACAAGTTGACTCCTATTCAAGACAGAAGTGGGTCACATAATGTAGTAATTGACCATCTTAGTAGGATTGAAAAAGGAAAAGTTAACATTCCTATCCAGGATGACTTTTCAAAAGAAGTTCTACTAGCATTCCTTCCACCATGAAGGAGGTAAGTTCCCTCATACTTTTTCTTTGCATTTTATATATAAGGCATACATTGAGGACAATCCATAGTTTAAGTGTGGGGGTGTGGGGAAACAATTAATTTTGTTCCCTATTTTGTTTGTCTATTTTGTTTGTTTTTAATAAATATTTGCATTGGATTTGAGAGTTTGAATCAGTAACTGGAATGATCATGAATTCAAGAGAAAAAAAAAAGAGTCATGTTGATTGCTTTTATGATTTGCTGATTGAGTTGACTTGAGAATTTCCTGATTAAATCTTTTGTGAAAGAAATTTGAACCATGTGAGTTTTGAACTTAATGTTAAGGATGAACCACCATGTGCCATACCTATTTTTCTTGTGTGAATTGCCCATGTTTTGTTGATACTCTAATAGTTAGCTTGATTCTTGTGCAACTAAGGAGAATATGCATGATTTGATATGATTGAGGCATTTCTTGTTTTAGCTACTTGGCCAAATAAACTTGTCCTAACATTAATCCATTGGAACCCTCTTTGAGCCTTAAGCCTATTCTTTTTTTCTTGTTCCCAGTCATTGTCAAATGAAAAAAGAAGAAAAATCATATGTTCCTTACCTTAGGAAAGAAGAAGGAGTAATGGATTATGTTAGAAGTAAAGTGATGAATAAGTGTGTGGGTGAGTATCTCACCCACAAAACAATAAAAAGGGTAAAAAGGAAGATGAAAAATTGAAGTTTAAAAAAAAAGGGAAAGAAGAAGAAAGAAAAGTAAATCTTCCTTAAAAGAGCAAGAAATAGATTTGTTTTTGAAATCAAATATCATTACTCTTTCTATGTCAATTTCAAAAGCTCAGAAATCCCAAGAAAATTTCCTACCTTTGCCTTGGCCTCAATACAACCTTTAAAAAGTCCACATGATAAATAATTGCATGTTTTCTGAAGTGTGTGAATGTTAGAGTCTTGCTAAATATCAAGGGTGTCTACTTACATGGGTATTTTGAGTGTTAACACAAGCCAAAAACACTTGAGAGAGTTGAGGAGAAATAGATACATGTTGACTTAAGTGTTGTCTTTCATATTTGATTTTCTTGTGAATTCAAAAAGGTTAACCATATGTGAAGAATAAAGTGATTCAATTTGCATGTCCATGACAAAGTAATGCCTAAATGATTGATCTATGTCCGGTGTTGTTCATTCTTTTGATCCAAATGCAAATATAGAATAAAATGACTCAGAACAAAGTCTTGCAATTAATCAATTTTGACCAGGAGTGCAAAAGGATAAGTGTGGGGGTGTGATGAGTGCATATTTATGCCTACATTTATGTTTGAAAATTAAAATTTTGATGGGATAATTGTGTTTAAATGGTTGATTTTAAGTGAATTTGTGATGATTGGAATTATTGGGTTTGGGAAATAAAGAGACGTAAAAAGTAAGTTTTAGCGCATAAATTATTCTTGGATGTTCTAATGTTTATTTGTGCAGTTGAGAATATAAGTTTTATTGGTCCAAATGGCAATTCAAGGCCCAAAATCAGGTTTTATTTGGAAAATAATGTACAGATGGACCAAACAGACAACTTTTACCCTTGCACCTCCCAATTTCCTTATATGATGAGTGCATATTTATGCCTACATTTATGTTTGAAAATTAAAATTTTGATGGGATAATTGTGTTTAAATGGTTGATTTTAAGTGAATTTGTGATGATTGGAATTATTGGGTTTGGGAAATAAAGAGACGTAAAAAGTAAGTTTTAGCGCATAAATTATTCTTGGATGTTCTAATGTTTATTTGTGCAGCTGAGAATATAAGTTTTATTGGTCCAAATGGCAATTCAAGGCCCAAAATCAGGTTTTATTTGGAAAATAATGTACAGATGGACCAAACAGACAACTTTTACCTTTGCACCTCCCAATTTCCCTATATACACCCCTCTAAATTTCCCCACATCCCCACACCCAAACACTTCTATAATCCTCACCACAAAGGTCAAACAAAAGCACTGAGGATATGGCCGGAGAGAACAATAATAGACGTACTCTGGTGGATTACACCAATGTTGTTGGCCCTCATCACTTTAATAAAATTGCTAGGCCGGGGGTTAATGCTGCAAACATGGAGGTGAAACCGGCGTTGATACAATTGGTCAAGAGCAACCAATTTAATGGGCTAAAAGTCCATATGAACATCTCACCACATTCAATGAGATTTGCAACACTGTAAAGATCAATGGTGTGCCGGATGAAACAATAAATCTTAGTTTGTTTCCTTTTTCATTGGGAGGCAATGCTAAATTATGGTTGAATTCTTTTCTAGAGGAAAGCTTTACTGAATGGGAAGCCGTGGTTTCAAAGTTCTTAAACAAGTACTTCCCATAATCTAAAATCAACAAAGGGAAGCAAGAGATCTCTTCTTTTAGACAAGGCATGGAGGAGACGCTAGGTCCAGCCTGAGATAGATACAAGAGCTTGTTGAGAAAGACGCTCACTCATGGCTTTGACGAAGCAACACTAGTCATTCTTTTCCTTGGAGGTCTTGGTTCACAAACTTGTTTAACAATCGGCAAGTGTGACCGAATCGTATCAAGTAATAAAACTCGGTAAGACCCAATATCGTTCTCCCAAAGGACTCACGGCCTAGTTAGCTATCTGATTTGTTGATTATTTAAGACTTGTGAACGATTGATTGTAGGTTTTTAATGCAAAAGACAATAATTAAACATGTAGGCATGAGTTTGATCAATGGCAAAAAGAGTAAAACAAACACGTAATGAATTATATGGATGAGTATGTTGTTGGGGTTGTCAATTTCATCTTATTCACTCTCATATACTTTAGGAAATCATCATTCTTTTCATCAATTGCTAATGCACTCTCTAAATCACCTTGCAAGAAGGCCTATCCTTAATTACGAGTTCATACAATTCCGAGCATTCCTAGTAATTAATTCTGAAGTGCAGGAGCTTAAAGGCAACCAATATGCTATTGGGAGAAATTCCCCGGATCTAGATTTCCCCGTACGTTCCCATATCGACAAAATCAATAATCATGGCAATGAATGAATTAAACAAAGCAAGCATTAAGCAAAGAAGAAAAACCCTAACTAAAGTTGAAAGAAAGCATGTATCTTAATATAAGATGTTAAAACAAATTCCATATATGAGAGTTTCACAAGACTACATTGATTCCCCAACAACAATACAAAGTTTAGTTCACCATATTCATGGTGAAACTAGATGAACAATAATGAAAGAATGAAAGATAAAACCCTAGAAAGGTGAAGAGGTAGCCTAAACATCCAAGATCTTCCTTCAAGGGGTGGAAAAAGAGAGTGTTTGCTTCGTCCCAGCCAAAGATACAAACCCTAGGAACACCTAAAGCTTATATACTGTTCGTAATAATACAGAAAATTAGGCCCAAGCCCAAAATAATACCGCTTAGTGGTAAACTACCGCTCAGCGGTACGTGCGTGAGTTGATTCTTCCCCCTCAGCGGCCTTTTCACCCCTCAGCGGATCCAACGTGAGTTTCTGAGTGCCGCTCAGCGGTAAACTACCGCTGAGCGGTAGTTGCGACTTCTCCTTTTGCACTTTTTGATGTCTTTTCTGATCCCATCTCTATCCTTCTTCACTTCTTTCACCAAATTCACCTTAAAACCTGCATAAAACACTGAAATCAAGCATAAACCTGTCCAGCTCTCTTATTTCTAAAAATATGACCAAAAGCATGATTTCAAGCTAGTTTCTAAGTGTTAAAGGTTGCTTTTAGTATCAATTTTAAGCATGAAAATAACAGTTTTTCAACTGTTATCAATGCCTCAGCTGGAGGTAATATCAAATGCAAAACTCTAGAGGAAGCCATTGAATTGATTGATAACATGGCTACTAATGACAGCGAGATGCATAATGAGAGAGGAGCTCCAATTCAACAGGTAAGAGTTCTATAATTGCAATCTCAAGACGCCTTGCTTGTACAAAATAAGATCATCACTCAGCAGTTGGAAGAAGTGACAAAGAAGCTATCCTTATTACCTCAAGAGATATGTAATATTTCTATGGCTCAATGGCAGCAGAAACAGTGGCAGCCACAACCTACTTCATATGTGAAAACCACAAAATTGGAGGATAATTTCCAGCAATTCATGAAAATGAGTGTCTGTTACTGTAAGAATGTTAAGGCTGCATTTAATAGTATGAAGATGCACATCTGGAAAATGGTCAACAAGATGGAAGGTTTTGAGAAGGATGTAAAGAGTAATTTGAGGGAAGAGTGCAAAACCATTGTTACAAGAAGTGGTAAAGTGTTAGAGGAGAGAAAAATAGAGAGAAAAGAGAGAGAAAATGAGAGTGGGAAAGAAACACTTGAATGGAAAGATAGGGTTGAGAAAGAAAAAAAGAGAGAAGAGAAAGATGAAAAAAAAAAATAGAAAAAGAAAAAGAAGAGGTAGAAGAGAGAAAAAAAGAAAGAGAGTTAGAAAAGAAACTTCCTTATCCAAAGACTTATTCAAGGAAGGAGAAAGAAAAACAGATGGAGCGGTTCATGGAGATGTTTAAAAAATTGGAGATTACCATTCGTTTCTTCGAATCATTGCAACAGATGCCATCCTATGCAAAATTTTTGAAGGAACTCCTTAAAAAAAAAATACATTGAGAAGGATACCATTGAAGTGCAAGGTAACTGTAGTGCAATCATACAACAATTACCTCCTAAGTTTAAAGATCCAAGGAGCTTCACTATTCCATGCACCATAGGAGCTCACTATTGAATCATACAACAATTTGATGCCGCTTTCTATGTTCAAAAGAATTGAGGGTTTGGAACTCAAACCCACTAGAATGGCACTTCAAATGGCGGACAGGTCTCTTAAATATCTGTATGAGGTAGTTGAAGATGTGCTGGTAAAGGTTGACAAATTTGTATTTCCAGTGGATTTTATTATAATGGAGATGGAGGAGAATGGAGATGTGCCTCTCATTCTTGGGAGACCATTTATGAAGACTGCCAGAGTCCTAATTGATGTGGAGAATGGTAAGCTTAAAGTGAGAGTTCAAGATGAAGAAGTGAATTTTGATGTATTCAAAGCCATGACACATCCTAAAGATGATAAAGCATGTTTTCAACTTGATATACTTGATTAAGTTTGTATGATGCAAGAAAGGGTTGTATGCCATTCTTCTCCATTAGAGAAAAATCTTATTGATGCTTGTGAAGACTTAAATGAAGAAGAAGAGAAATTGATTAATGAATGTATGACAAATTTGGAGACATTGAAGGAGATTCCACTAGAGGATGCTAAGTTTGAGACAATTGATACCAAAGAAGAAGTAAAAGCAAAGAAGTTAGAATTAAAGATGCTACCATCACATTTGAAGTATGTTTTTCTAGAAGAAGATAGAATAAAGCCAGTCATTATCAATAATTCTTTACTTCCTAAAGAAGAAGTAAAGTTGATTGAAAACTTGAAAGCCAACAAAGAAGCTATTGGGTGGTCAATCTCAGATCTTAAAGGTATAAGTCCAACTTATTGCATGCACAAGATCTTTATGGAAGATGACTATAGGCCAAGTGCTCAACCATAGAGAAGGCTAAATCCTGTCATGAAGGAGGTGGTTAGAAAAGAAGTATTGAAGCTTTTGGAAGTTGGCATTATTTATCCAATCTTTGACAGTGAATGGGTGAGTCTAGTACAGGTAGTTCCAAAGAAAGGTGGGATGACAATAATCTATAATGAGAAGAATGAGCTTATTCCTACTCGGACTGTTACTGGATGGCGAATGTGCATTGATTACAAGAAGTTGAATAAAGCTACCACAAAGGATAATTTTCCTCTTCCTTTCATGGACCAGATGTTGGAGAGATTGACAGGCTAGGCTTTTTATTGCTTTCTGGATGGATACTCTGGATACAACCAAATTGTGGTAGATCCAAAAGATCAAGAGAAGACGTCATTCACATGTCCTTTTGGTGTCTTTACTTACAAAAAAATGCCATTTGGGTTATGTAATGCCCCCTCCACATTTCAAAGGTGTATGCATGCAGTTTTTGCAGATCTCATAGAGAAGTGCATTGAAGTTTTCATGGATGATTTTTCAGTCTTTAGAGATTCTTTCCAAAGGTGTTTGGCGAATCTGGATATTGTTCTCAAGAGGTGTGTTCAAACGAATCGTGTGCTTAACTGGGAGAAATGTCATTTCATGGTAACAGAAGACATTATGTTGGGTCACAAGATTTCTACTAAGGGGATTGAAGTGGATAAAGCCAAAGTAGAGGTCATTGAGAAACTTCCTTCACCAACAAATGTGAAGGGAATCAAAAGTTTTTTAGGCCATGCTGGATTTTTTAGAAGATTCATCAAAGACTTCTCAAAAATTGTTAAGCCATTAAGTATTTGCTTGTTAAATATGTACCATTTGTGATGGATGAAGATTGTTTAAAAGCCTTTGACATCTTGAAAAGCAAATTGGTTTCGGCTCCAGTGATTGTAGCTCCAAATTGGAATCAAAATTTTGAACTAATGTGTGATGCTAGTGATTATGCAATAGGAGTTGTGCTTGGTCAAAGAAAAGAAAAGGTATTTCATACAATCTATTATGCTAGCAAAGTTTTGGATGATGCCCAGTTGAATTATGCTACTACTGAGGAGTTTCTGGCCATAATTTATGCTTTGGAGAAATTTAGACCTTATCTCATTGGGTTTAAGGTGATCATCTACACAGATCATGCAGCTATAAAAATTTGTTGACAAAGCCAGATTCTATTGCAAGAATTTGATGAAATCCATGATAAAAAGGGGAGTGAGAATTTGATTGCTGATCACTTATCTCCGTTGGTTAACATTGAGGTTACTAGCAAAGAAGCAGAAATCTGGGAATCTTTTTCAGACGAGACACTCATGTACATTCAAAAGAGGCTGTGGTTTGCTGATATGGCCAATTTTAAAGCTGGAGGAGAAATTCCAGAAGATCTTAATTGGCAACAAAGAAAGAAATTTTTGCATGATGCCAAGCAGTTTATCTGGGATGATCCTTATTTGTTCAAAATTGGAGCACATAATCTTTTGAGGCGGTATGTGACAAATGAAGAAGCACAAGGAATTCTTTGGCACTGCCATGATTCACCATATGGAGGACATTTCAATGGAGAAAGAACATAAAAAAAAGTTCTCCAGTCAGGTTTTTATTGTCCTACTTTATTTAAAGATGCTCATAATCATGCCAGGAATTGTGACAGGTGTCAAAGAACTGGGACCATTTCAAGACGCCATGAGATGCCATTACAAGGCATTTTAGAAGTGGAAGTCTTCGATTGCTGGGGCACTGATTTTGTAGGACCATTTCCACCATCTTTCAATAATGAATACATTCTGGTTGCAGTGGACTATATTAGCAAATGGGTGGAAGCATTGACATGTCCCAAAAATGAAGCCAACACTGTGATTAAATTTTTAAAGAGGTAGATCTTCTCACACCTTGGAACTCCTAGAGTACTTATTAATGATGGAGGATCTCACTTTTGTAATTATCAGCTAGCAAAGGTACTCAAACATTATGGTGTGAGACATAAGGTAGCTGCACCTTATCATCCACAAACTAATGGGCAAGATGAGGTGTCTAACAGAGA
This sequence comes from Vigna angularis, assembly GCF_016808095.1. NCBI lineage: Eukaryota > Viridiplantae > Streptophyta > Magnoliopsida > Fabales > Fabaceae > Vigna > Vigna angularis. Next base: position 15,551,093 of record NC_068978.1, on the reverse strand, counting down.
GATCAAGAGGATCTTAGAGAAAACAGTTGCTACATCAAGAAAGGACTGGTCACTAAAACTGGATGATGCTCTCTGGGCGTATAGGACTGCAATGAAAACATCTATGGGTTTATCACCTTATCAGCTAGTCTGTGGGAAAGCATGCCATTTGCTAGTGGAGATGGAGCATAAAACTTTGTGGGCTCTTAAATTGTTGAATTTTGATCCTTCTGAAACTCAAAATAAGCGCTGAAGGCAGATGTTGGAGCTTGAAGAGATGCAGTTGCATGCGTATGATTCATCTAGAAGCTACAAAGAAAAGGTAAAATTCTAGCATGACAGGAAGTTGTTAAAAAAAGTCTTTAATCCAGGGCAGCAGATGTTATTATTCAATTCAAGATTGAAGCTTTTTCCTAGAAAGTTGAAGTCAAAATGGTCCAGGCCATTCATAGTAAAAAGTGTGCGTCCACATGGAGTAATTGAATTGGTTGATCCAGCTGCTAGTGATCAATAGAGAAGCTGGGTGGTGAATGGTCAATGTCTCAAGCATTATCTGGGAGGAGAAGTAGAGCGGTTGTCCACAGTGATGAAGTTAGTTGATCCTTGAAGTTTATTGGGTCAAGCTAGTGATGTTAAAAGAGCGTTTGTTGGGAGGAAACCCAGTGATTTTAGAACTTTTATTTTTGGTTTGGTGATGTAATTATGAACCTTTGGTAATTTTGTTTTAGTTATAAAATTGTTACAGGGCACATCTACTGAAGGATGTCAGGAGGAAGAGTATCTACTGAAGGATACTATGTTCGGTTGCACTTACTGATGGGTGCTGGAGGATTTGGGGTCAGGCTCATGACGTTAAACAAGCGCTTACTGGGAGGAAACCTAGTGTTCTAAATTTTGTTGAACTTATTTGCTTTTGTTTTTAGAATAGGGTTTGATGCACTCAATTTGATACTTTATCTGTTATGATGGTTTGCTTGTGATTTATGCTGCATGATGAGTAATGCTTGATGATGCTTGGATATTGATTGATGTTGAGAGTGTGCATTATATGCTTATATACAGGTGATGGTTCACGAGCTATGTGAAGAAATGCATGATGTTGTGATGGTGATTATGATGCTAAGCAGGATGTGTATATGGAATGTTGAATGAGCCTATATGTGAGGTTTTGAACTCCAGAGTTTTTGGTAAATGAATGCTATTACTTTGAAAGCATGAATGACTTTGCCCAGGTTTCTATGAGTGAATCACTTGCTTGTATGTATCTCATGATCAAGGCCATCTGTTGTTACCCTTTATTAGCCAAATGCATGATTTTAGCCCAATAAAAGAGAGCACAATGTGTTCTAACATTTGAACCCTTAGCTTTGAACATGATAGATAACCCTTTTTGAAAAGTTTTACCTTGAGTTGAGTTGAAGATATTTTGTGGTATTGATAAATGTTCAAGTTTGGGTTGTTGGGTGGTTTAAGAAAAGGGGAATATGAAAAGCATTGAGCTAAGCATGTGAAAAGTAAAATAAAAGGAAAAGAAAAGAAAGAAAAAGGAAGGCTCAATGCAAAATAAAGTTCGGAAGAAGGAAGAATGGTTGTGTTTAGATGATTCACTTAACTCAAGGATTTTGTGATCTAGAAAAACCAATTTTCTTGTTAGCCCAGCCACATTATAAGTCATAGGAAAGCCCTTGTGATGATACTTACTTGTGATTGTGTTTAATTATGGTTAAATGAAAGAAAAAGTTGATTCATGTGTGACATTGTGATAGTAGAGTGAATGAGTGACCTCTTATACACTTGTGTGTTTGAGTTAAACACTTTTCTGGTGAGGAAAAATTCCATGAGCACATAATTACATCTATGCTTAGTTGATTGATCATTCATGAGAATAACATTTGTTGGATATTATGTGATTATGTGAACACTGAAGCATGTGTGCATCTTGAATGAAGTCTTTGTGTTGAGCTTATTTGAGTAATTACTTGTCTTGAGAAAAGGAGTTTTGAATGTAGTGAACCATTGTATGGATTGGTAGAAGATTGAGTTACATCTTGTTTGCTTGATGACAAGCAAAGTTCTAAGTTTGAGGTTGTGATAACAGTTGAAAAATTATTATTTTTATACTTAAATTTGATATAAAAAACAACCTTTATGACTTAGAAACTAGCTTGGAATCATGCGTTTGCATATGTTTTTGAAATAAGAGAGTTGAGTGGTTTTATGCTTGGTTTCCCTTGGTTTTTGAGGTTTTAAGATGAATTGAATGGAAGAAGTGAAGTAGCCATAAGTTGGGGTCAGAAAAGGAAGAAAAAGTGCATAAAAGAAGAGCCGCAAGTACTGCTCAGAAGAAATTACCGCTGAGCGGCACTTTGAAGACCCACAGTCACCGCTGAGGGGCAAAACGACAGCTGAGCATCAAATAGAAGAATCGCACTTACCGTTGAGCGGAAATTACCGCTGAGCGGCATTTTAATGGGCCTTGGGCAACTTTTCTGTAATCTTTAAGAGTCTATATAAGGTTTTAGTCGACCTAGGGTTAGTATCTTTTGGCAGAACGAAGCAAAATCACACTTTCTTCACCCCTTAGAGGAGGATTTTGGATACTCAAGCTCCACTCTTCAAATTCTAGGGTTCTATCTTTCATTCTTTCATTGTTTTTCATCTAGTTTCACCATGATTATGGTGAACTAAACCTTCATTGTTTTTGGGGAATCAATGTACTCCTTTGAAACTCTCATGTATTGAATTGGTTCTTTAATTCATTTGCTTTCTTTCATTAATTGTTAGGGTTTTTCTTCTATACTCTATGCATGCTTTGTTTAACTCATTCAATTGCATGATCATTGATTTTATTTGTATGGAAATTCTCCCAATAGTAATATTGCCTAGACATAGGAATAGGAGGATTGGTTGCCTTTAAGCTTCTGTGCGAATGTAATGCATGAATAATTTCTAGGGAGACAAGACATGTAAACTAGTGATTAGGAGTAGGCTTTCTTCACCAGGACATTGGGTTTAAGGTAAATTAGAAAGTGACATTAACATTAATGAAGAAGATGAATTCTTGAATACATGAGAGTGAATATGATGAATTGAAAACCCCTAACAACATCATCAACATATATTTCAATCACGTTTTGCTTCTCTTTATCTAATTGATGAATACATGCATTCATATTTACTTTTCGGCAATTGCATTCAAACTACAAGAATTTGTTTTACAAGTCTTATTTAATCAACAAATCACATAACTGTTTAGGCCGTGAGTCCTTTGGGAAATGATACTTGGTCTTACGATTTATTATTACTTGATACGATTCGGTTAAACTTTGATGAGTCAATATTTTCTTCACTTCGCTTAGTTTATTGTATTAGAATTAATCAGGGAATTGTGCTTAATTGTCCAGTATTTTCCTATTTTTCTGAATTGTGCCTAATTCGATCAAAAATTCTTATTTTAATTAATTTGAATTATCTGAGACTAATATTTTGCATTATAAATTGTAGGGAAAACTCTGAAAATATTTTAGGACATTTTGGAGAAATTTCATTTGCACACTGTGATAATTACTTGGAAAGAGCTGCACTGTGTTGATTTAATTTGTGTGTTGAAATGGAAAATTTGATTTGAAACTACCACCTACTTCACGGCCAAGAAGTTCCAAGAAGTGCTCAAATTTATTTGTAGTGTTATTAAGGGAAAGGAACCACACTTATTGAAAATTCACGTTGAGAAGATATTCCCTTTTCATTTCACGGTTATATGGTCTAGGAACGTTACAAAATTCAGCAAAACATTTAAGTTGAAAGAGGAGCCACTACATTCCAAGTAGCTCACGGTTTTGGGCATTGAAGAAGCAAATTCACGGTTCTATTTGCAAACGAATGTGAATGGGAGACAACATATTATGGAGGGGACCATGTTCCATTGTTGGGAGAAGTGTTATGTTATTTTGTTAATTTGCACGTAGAAGAATCCATTCAGCAAACATCACATGTTTTGATAGAATTAGGGGTCCACCATTTGGCTCATATTCACGGTCGGGAGGAACTCCAAAATGCAGCTAAATTTGTTGAAGTGTAAAAAGCACACGGTCCCATACTTTTGTAAATCCATTATTCCTAGAATAAAAATGGGAGCCACCAATTATGGAAGGTCACGGCTTTGTTGGGTGAAATCTGACCCACCTTGTCACTCATTTTCATTCCAAAAGAGACAAGCATGGCTTACTAAGGAGCTCACGGTTTTGAGGAATGGCAGCAGCTAACATCCAAGAAGCTGGAGTGGTGTCACGACCTTGGTTTTGGAAAAAAAAGGAAGCAACTATTAAAGAGGACCATTCAGTTGGAACTTGTTGGAACAACTGCAACATGATTGAAGAAGAAGCAAACCATGAAGGAGTAGCTACCGAGAAGAAGAAGAATTATATCCAGCTGCACCGTCCAGAAGTAACTCCATAACAGCAGCCTTGATGAGTCACGGTCCAACAAGCATTCTGTTCAGTAGCTATGGAGTTTTCACGGTCTTCATTCCAGCAGCTGCAGCAATCGGTCCAGCATAATAGCTTGGGAAAGTTCTCAGTCACACAACAAAGTAATCCAGCAGCTTCATGGTATTCCAGCAACCACCCAGACCAAGGAGAAGAGACAAGCTGGACGTTGTGGAAGTAGCAGCAAGCTTGGATGCATTGTGAGCTGATTCACGTCCAAAGAAGAAGTTCAGCGTTGAAGAGAAGCAAGCTGGAAGAGGAGTCTTCACGGACAGCAGCAGCCATAAGGAGATAGAACAATTTAATTTTCAACAAGAGAAGGGCTGGATTGAAGAAGGAAACGGTGCTGGCTGGATGTGTGAGGATTTCACGTCATACTACATTCAAGATGAAGGAGGCTAGCATCACAAAGATGGGTTTATTTATCTTGCTGTCCAGCCACATGATAAAAGGTGCATGTGCAGATTTTCAACTCTCTTCCACTCCACACAAGCTTGAGAAGCTCACGGTTCAGCAGCAAGGAGTGCGGTTCAGCAGCAAGGAGTGCAGTTCCAACGTCCAAGTCCAGCAGCTACCTTCACACGTCTAGAAGAAAAAGAAGAGCACAAAGAAGATGGTGTCATGACTGAAGAGGAGGCCACGGTTGAAGCAAAATTCAGAAGAGGAAGAAGAGTGCAAACAAATTGAAGAAGAAGACAAGTGAGGGCCCTCACCCTGTTTTCTCACGGGAAGGCAAGGAAAAGATGCTCACGGCCCTATTTTCTCACGGGAGTTAGTCTGAGTTTTGGGCTATAAATGAAGCAGCATAGAAGGAAAAATTCATTAGATTTTAGGAGTAGGAATTAGGAAGCAATTTACGTTCTGTGCTTTCATTTTTCTCCTCCCCTTTGGGGAGGTTTTTGGATTTGTTTTCCAATTTCAGTTGAATCTTAAATTTCAGTGTGTTCTTCATTAATTGTTGTTAAATTTTATCTGTAATTTACTTTTGGTTTAAAACTCTGTTTGCACGTTTAAATCTTTGATCAATTCACTGTCATTTTCTAAATTAATGTAACTTTCTGCTTAATTCACTTTCATCTCAGTTTCATGGTTTATTTCCAATTGCACATTTTAAACTTTGTCAAAAGTTTATTGTTTTTTTATTTACCGTTTTTGTTTTTACCGTTTCTGAATTTTACTGTTTCGTTTTTACCGTTTGATTTTATCGTCGTTAAAATTTATTTCAGTGTTTTTAAATTGAGTTGTGTTTAAATTCCAGTTTTAAATTTTATTTACCGCATAAAACTTTTACAAAACCCCCCCCACTACGTGTTTGATCTGAAACTGAACCATAAATTGGTCCTCGAGAGACGACCTAGGAGTCAAATCCTAGTCTATACTGCATTCTTAATTGCACATCAAATTTATATGACCGCGACAGTCGTATCACACTTGCCGAGGGTTAACACTTACAATAGCTTTACACTCTTCCTTAGGGTGAGCCTCAATATTAGCCCCAAAACTCTTGTCAGACATATCTTCCAACTTCTTAGCCATTTGACCAACCTGTATCTCCAAATTTCTAATTGTAGCTTCAGTGCTTTTATGGTTGTAAATAGTCACCTGAATAAATTGTTGAAGAATATCTTCAAGTTTTGATGATTTCTCATTCAATGCAGATACTTGTTGCCATATTGATTGTTGCTGCTGTGGTCTATTGAATTGTTCTGCTTGTCCATTCTGACCTTAACCCATGCTTGGGTGAGGTTTCCACCCTTGGTTGTAGTTCCCTTGGCGGTATTGAAATTGATTGGCATTAAAATTGACATCTTCTAAGGCCTCCACTAGCAAAGCACATTGACCATTGATATGGTCACCACCACATAGTTCACAAAGTTTTTGTTGAACATGTGCAACATTCTTTAGCTCCTTTGGCAATTGAGAAAGTGTTTTGTCAAATTCTCCAACTATTGAGTTATAATTTTGTTCTGCACAAGCAAGGCATCATTTGATTGCAATTGTAAAACTCCCTTCTGTTGAATTGGAGCTCCTATCTCATTATGCATCTCATTATCATTAGTAGCCATGTTGTCAATCAATTTAGTGGCTTCCTCTGGAGTCTTGCATTTAATATTACCTCCAGTTGAGGCATCTAGCATCAACTTGGTTTGTGAACCAACACCTCAAAGGAAAAGAAGGACTACTGTTCCTTCGTCAAAGCCATGAGTAGGTATATTTCTCAACAAGCTCTTGTACCTATCCCATGCTTGACCTAGCGTCTCCTCCATGCCTTGTCTAAAAGAAGAAATCTCTTGCTTCCCTTTGTTGATTTTGGACTGCGGGAAGTACTTGATTAAGAACTTTGAAACCACAACTTCCCATTCAGTAAAGCTATCCTCCGGGAAAGAATTCAACTATAGCCTTGAATTGCCTCCCAATGAGAAAGGAAATAAGCTAAGCTTTATTGCATCATTCGGCACACCATTGATCTTCACAGTGTTGCAAATCTTGTTGAATGTGGTTAGATGCTCATATGGACTTTCATGTGATAGCCCATTAAATTGGTTGCTCTTTACCAATTGTATCAACGCCGGTTTCACCTCCATGTTTGCAGCATTGACCCTTGGCCTAGCAATGCTATTAAAGTGATGAGGGCCAACAACTGTGGTATAATCCGCCACGTCTAACATTGTTCTCTTTGGCCATATCTTCCGTATGCTGGTTGGATCTTTGTGGTGAGGGTTGTAGAAGTGTTTCCGGAGAAGGAAATAATTCTCTAGAAGTTCGGATCCTCCTTCTCCTTCTACTTTCGTCCAATCCTTCAAGAAGAGGTTCTGAAATTTTGTTGCTCCTAGTTCGAATTGTATCATGCATACACAAGAAAACAAGACCCTAGAAACAATTTTTAGCACAAAAAGATAGAAAAGATAAACTAAAACGATAACAAGATAAAAAGATAAAAACAAAAAGATAGAAAGATAAAACAAAAAGATAGAAAGATAAAAAGATAAAAAGATAAACAAAAAGATAAAAAGATAGAAAGATAAAACAAAAAGATAAAAAAAATAAAAAAAGATAAAAAATCAAGTCAAAGTTAATCAATAATCACACAAATAGAATAGTTAAACCACGAGTCCCCAGCAATGGCGCCAAAAACTTGTTAACCCTCGGCAAGTGTACTGAATCGTATCAAGTAATAATAAAATGGTAAGACCAAGTATCGTTTCCCAAAGGACTCACGACCTAAACAATTATGTGATTTATTGATTAAATTAGACTTGTAAACGAAAACATTGTTGTTGAATTACGAAAAATAACCATGAATGCAAAGTTTTGATCGATGGAATAGAAAGATGGAAAAACGGTTGATATAGAATATGAATGATTATGTTGTTGGGGTTTCCAATTTATCCTATCCACTCTTATGTATTCAAGAATTCATCTTTCTTCATTAATGTTAATGCCAATTGCTAATTTACCTTAAACCCGATGTCTCGGTGAAGAAAGCCTACTCCTAATCACTAGTTTACAATGTCTTGTCTCCCTAGTAATTATTCATGCATTACATTCGCACAAAAGCTTAAAGGCAACCAATCCTCCTATCCTTATGTCTAGGAAATATTTCTCTTGGGAGAATTTCTTCAGTTCTAGATTTACTTATATGTGTCCATACAAATAACATCAATGATCATGCAATTGAATGAGTTAAACAAAGCATGCATAGTGTATAGAAGAAAAACCCTAACAATTAATGAAAGAAAGCATATAAAATATAGAACTAATTCAATACATGAGAGTTTCAAGGATTACATCGGTTCCCCAACAACAATGAAGGTTTAGTTCACGATAGACATGGTGAAACTAGATGAAAAACAATGAAAGAATGAAAGATAGAACCCTAGAAGTTGAAGAATAGAGCTTGAGCATAAAAAATCCTCCTTCAATGGGTGAAGAAAGTGCGATTTCGCCCCTTTCTGTGCAAAGATACTAACATTAATTCGACTAAAACCTTATATAGTTTCCTAAGGATTACAAAAAATAGGCCCAAGCCCAAATTAATGGCGATCAGCGGCACTTTTACCGCTCAGCGGTAAGTGCGGGTCTTCAGAATTGACACTCAGCTGTAGTTTTGGCCCTCAGCGGTGACTGCAGCTCTTCTTTTAAGCACTTTCACTTCCTTTCTTGAGTCCAGCTCCTTACTACTTCAACTTCTTTCATCTAATTCATCTTAATTCCTACAAAACAAGGAAAACCAAGCATAAAACCGATCCAACTCTCTTATTTCCAAAAGATAAGCAAAAACATGATTCCAAGCTAGTTTCTAAGTCATAAAGGTTGTTTTTTATGTGAAAATTAAGTATAAAAATAACAGTTTTTCAATTGTTATCACAATCCCAAACTTAGAACTTTGCTTGTCCTCAAGCAAACAAGATGTAACTCAATCTTCCACCAATCCAAACAATGATTCACCACATTCAAAACTCTTTCTTTCAAGACAAGTAATTACTCAAATCAACTCATCACAAGGAATTTAGTCAAGATGCACACATGCTTTGGTGTTCACATAATCACATAATATCCAACAAATGCTATTCTCATGAATGATCAATTAACTAAGCATAGATGTAATCATGTGCTCATGGAATCTTTCCTTACCAGATAAAGTGTTTCACTCAAACACACAAGTGCATAAGAGGTCACTCATTCACTGTACTATCACTTGTCACATGAATGAACTTGGCCTTTTATTTAACCACAATCAAACACACTCACAAGAAAGTATCATCGCAAGGGCTTTTCTATGGCTTATAATGTGGCTGGCCTAACAAGAAAATTGGTCTTTCCAGATCACAAAATCCTTGAGTTAAGTGAATCATCTAAACACAACCATTCTTCCTTCTTCCCAACTTTCTTTTGCATTGAGCCTTCCTTTTTCTTTCTTTTCTTTTTCTTTTCTTTTACTTTTCACATGCTTAGCTCAATGCTTTTCATATTCCCCTTTTCTTAAACCACCCAACAACCCCAAACTTGAACATTTATCAATACCACAAAATATCTTCAACTTAAGTCAAGGTAAAACTTTTCAAAAAGGGTTTTCTATCATGTTCAAGGCTAAGTGTTCAAAGGATAGAACACATTTTTCTCTCTTTAATTAGGCTAAAACCATGCATTTGGCTAATAAAGGGTTACCAACAAATGACCTTGATCATATGACACATACAAGCAAGTGATTCAACCATAGAAACTTGGGCAAAGTCATTCATGCTTTCAATGTAATAACACTCAATCATAACTCTAGATTTCAAAACCTCACACATAAGCTTATCCAATCATTCCATATACACATCATGCTTAGCATCATAATCATAATTACAACATCATGCATCTGTTCTCATGGCTTGTGAACAACCACCTGTATATCATCATATAGTGCACAATCTCAACATCAATCAATATCTAAGCATCATCAAGAAATACTCATCATGCATAAAGAACAAGCAAACCATCATAGCAGATAAACTTTCACACTGAGTACATCACAACCTATTCTAAAAACAGAAGCAAATAAGTTCAACAATACAAAACAAAAGATATAAAAAACCTGCTCTAGAGGTGATACCATCCATCAGTAGATGCTATCTCAGCTCCTCATCAACCCATGTTGTCATATGAATATTCCTCCTCTTCGTCATCTTCAGCATCTTCAAACTCATCATCATCATCCTCATCACCATCCATAGCTGGAGCTTCAGCTGCTCCAACTCCGCTGGCCTATGCTCGATCCTCTGGCCATGCCACCACATTGTTGAGCTCATCCATGGTCCACCGATGTCCTGGGGGTGTATCATACATCCCAATGATCATCTCTGCTGTGGCCACCTGCCCTATGTGGATGGACTGCATCCTAGCATCTATAAGAGACATATACATGTCCCTCATCTGAAATGGCTCTGCCTCATGAGGCTTTGCAGGTGCTTGGCCCTGTGGTGGTCCTCTCCCTCCACGAGGATGGCGTGGTGGTACTGACTGAGCTGCCTCATCACCGTCACAATACTGTCTATAATAGGCCTCATTAATAGCTTTTCTAGGCCTCTCAAATGGCGGTGTAGAGATATTCACCCCGGCTAGCTCACATAAGTGTGTAATCAAATAGGGATGTCCCAAAGGTGTCTTGTTGTTCATAGTGTTGGCACACACCTGTATCTCATTAGCTATGACCTGTCTAATGTTAATGCTCATCCCTCTAAGCACACAGTACAAAAGAAGTGCCCTGCTAACAATAATATCTGAGACATGTGAGCATGGCTGAATGTTGGCATGAGAAAATGCCATCCAATACTTTGCTAGAGGAGTCAGATCAACTCTCCTGATGTTCACAACTGCACCATTCCTGTTTCTCTGAAAGTACCCTCTAGGCACACATAACACACTATCCAAATCACCAAAGTGTGCTCCTTCTTCCATATTTAGAGCAAACTGACACTGCTCACCAGCCCATTTTGTATTTAAAAACCTGTTAATGGAATCAGGGTCATACCGAATGACGTGTCCTCTAACATAGCTCAAGTAATCCTCAACAGGATGATCACCCAACCTCCTTGCGTTGTTGTAGAATTCGTCCACCACTAATATGTTAGCTGGTGCAGGATAAGTGGCTAGCCTCCCCCAGTTCCTGTTCTCCAATTGCTCTCCAAACTGTGGAGCAAAATCAGGTATCAGTCCAACCTTCCTTTCCATTAATAGCCTCCTATCTTGGACAACATTGAAGTGGCGTTCATGCTTGCAGGAAAGGAACTTGCTGGCATAGGAGCATTTTGGTTCCTTATCCTTCCTCTTGGATCCTATAGTTTTGATTCTCTTGCCCGATGAGGAGGCCATCCCTCCATCAAACACAATTCACAAAACCACAAGAAACATCATTAAGCATTAGTAAACCACAAACAACTCCCTAAAACCATTCCTATCACCGCTGAGGGAAATCAAAACCCCTCAGCGCAACCTGTGCATCAAAACCAACAAGCAAAAGAAGCAAAAAAAAACATTCTGCCAGAATCACGCTGAAGGAAATTTCTGCTGAGCGACGATTTTGCACATTTTGCAAAATTCCCTAAAAATGTTATAATCTCCACCCAAATGCAATCATCCTAGTTCCAAACCCAAATCAAGTAGTTTAATCGGTCCAAACAACAATTAATTCATCTAATCATGCATAAAAATCAAAATCCCTCAAGAATCATGCTTAGACAACCATGTTCATACCAATTCATGCTTTCAACAACCCTAGAATGTAAAATTCTTATACTTACTTGGGTGGAGATGCTAGATGAGTGAAGAATGCTCTAAGAATGTGAAGAAATCATCCCCCAACAACAATGCTCTCACCAAACCCCAAACTTGGATGGAAATTTTATGCAAAAGTGAGTGGAATAAAGTTTTTGTGAAGAGGGAAGAAAGGAAAAATGAAGAGAACTCTTGGGAGAGTACTTGAGAGTGTGTGAGAAGAGTGAGATATGAAAGTGCCTACCAAAACGCGCCCTAGGGTATAACAAAGGCCTAATGGGCGAAATCCCGCTGAGCCCAATTAAAACAAAACAGTCCACCCAATCTACAGCGGTTGCGCTCAGCGGTCATTACTGCTGAGCGGCATTTGCGGCACCAAGTCTCGTTCTTCCTAGCTTGCCCTAGGTGTCCTTTACCAAAGCCTCTCACTACCCCAATGCATTTTGTTTCTTACATCACTCAAACATTCAATCCCTATAATGCAATTAAATCAGAATCAAAACAAACAAACAAAGATAAAGTCAATCAACTGGGTTGCCTCCTAGGTAACGCTTGTTTAACGTCACGAGCCTGACCCAAAATCCTCCAACACCCTTCAGTAGGTGCAAATCTTTCTTACCAACACCCATCAGTAGGTGTATACCCTTTTCATCAACACTCATTAATAAGTGTCTGATAACATATACTCAGTCACCTAGCATCCATCAGTAGATGTTATACCATAAAGTCTCAAAACAACATAAATCAATGTCCCAAACTTTATAAAATTACATAACCAAAATAACAAAATCAAAGAAATTAATGTTCTCAAATCACTGGGATGCCTCCCAGTAAGCGCTCTTTTAATGTCATTAGCTTGACCCAATAAAGCTCAAGTTTTATCTTCAATGTTGGTGATAACTTTCTTTCATCACACCAATTCATCAACTGCTTCCAGTCCACCTTTTTTACTCTTCTTGAATATGGAGCCTCAATGTCAATCACTCCATTCTCTTTAAAATCTTTCACAACCCACAACTTGTTCTAGAATCTTATAGGTGTGCCAAGTTTGAATTGTGCCTCCATCAAGTCATCATTGTCAGAGCGGCAGATGATTTTGTCCTGGTTTGGATCTTACCAATCCTACATCCAGTCGCTTATCTCAAATCAAGATAAATAGTTCACTACTCACAAAACAATTACAAATTACAATCACAAAGAAACAATTTGTAAAAGTTTAGAAACCACCTCTCTTGTTACCCTAAGAGATGAAAGTCACTTCCCTTGTAATCCACAAGGGATGAACACCTCCTTTGAATCTTCACAAAGGATGAACACCTCCTCTGAATGCTTCACGAAGGATTATAGGCTTTTAACTCAACAACAGCAACAACACTCAATCACACTCCCTGTGAAAGTTCTGGCTCTATCCCAAGACGCCAAGTTCTCAAAGCCACAACACAAGGGTTCAACAAACCCTAGAACACTTATCACCGCACACTGCAGATAAGATTTTCCGAAATACACTTATTTCGTATTTTCGTATTTCATATATTAGAATGAGAGTCCCAATCTAATTTATAGAGTCTCACTCAAGGATACCTCCAAAAATCCGTTGTCAACTAATTAACGTGTGATAATCAATTATCCAATTATGGTAATTAATTATGCATTTAATGAATGTAGAACGGTAAAAAAACTTGCTTAAAAATTCTCATAATTGCTCAGTATAATCAATTATGGCAAGTCATAATTGATTACGGATAATCGATTATTATAAAATGAGGTTTTCTGATTTAAAATAAATTTTAACGCAACCTAAGACAAACAATACATAGAATCAATTATAAACCACATCTTATACATAAATCTACTAAATCATAACAGCTTTAATATAAAAACAAGTCTTCATGAAGATCTTCCCACAATAAGAGCACTTGAGACTTGACTTTGAGACATCGTCAAAATTTCTGCTCTTTAGCTTTATGCTATCAATCATGAATCTTTCTTCCTTTGCGATCTTTTTCTTCTACCCTAACCTGTGACAAGAAACAATTTTTACCTTTGATGACCAGCTTTGCAGCTTTAGAACTAGTCAAGTGTGCATCTTTACATGCAGCTTTATGACTAGCCTCCTTCTCTTGAATCTGCTGCTCCACTTCAAAGACATTAAAGATTACCTTTTCTCCTCGGTCTTGAAGCACTATCATCCCATCATCCACATTGATGATTACCTTTGCCGTTTTCATAAACGGTCTTCCAAGAATAATTGGGATCTTCTCATCCTCGTTCATCTCCATCACCATAAAATCTACCAGGAACTTTAGTTTGTCTAAGCAAAGGACCACATCTTCCGCCACACCATAAGGTTTCTTGGAAGATCCATCCGCCATTAGCAAAGTCACCTTTGTTGGTTTGACTTCAAGATCACCAGTTCTTTTGAGCAGAGATAAAGGCATCAAATTAATGCTTGACCCAAAATGAATTAGGACTTTCCTTATATTCTCCTTCTCAGTGACGCAAGGAATAGTAAAACTTCCTGGATCTTTCACTTTTGGGGGAAGTGGCTTCTTTTCAATAACACTGCAATCTCCCTTTTCATCTAGATATCTCTTCTTTGTGGAGAATTGCTTCATGTGCTTTGCATAAGCTGGAATTTGTTGCAGTGCTTCATTCAAAGGTATAATAATCTCTAATTGCCTGAAGATATCTTTAAAGCGCCCATATTGTCTCTCTTTATCAATCTTTTCACTCCCCTTAGGATATGGAAGAATATTTTCATTTTTCTCAATTTTTTTCTCTCCCTTCTTCTTGTCTGTCTATTTTCTCTCATCCTCACCTATTATCTCTTCTTCTCTTTCCACTCTCTCTTTTCTCTCGTCTTTTTCTTCTTTTGTTTCTAACTCAACTCTCTCTATTTTCTCATCCAGCCTCTCAACATATGCACTTACTGATAATAGTTGAAAAACTGTTATTTTTATACTTAAATTTGATATAAAAAACAACCTTTATGACTTAGAAACTAGATTGGAATCATGCTTTTGCTTATGTTTTTGAAATAAGAGAGTTGGATGGGTTTTATGCTTGGTTTCCCTTGTTTTTACAAGTGTTAAGATGAATTGAATGGAATAAGTGAAGTAGCCATAAGCTGGAGTCCGAAAAGGAAGAAAAAATGCATAAAAGAAGAGCCGCAATGACCGCTTAGCGGAAATTACTGCTGAGCGGCACTCTGAAGACCCGCAGTAACTGTTGAGGGGCAAAACTGTAGCTGAGCGTCAAATAGAAGAATCGCACTTACCGCTGAGCAAAATTACCGCTGAGCGACATTTTAATGGGCCTTGGGCAACTTTTCTGTAATCTTTAAGAGTCTAAATAAGGTTTTAGTCGACCTAGGGTTAGTATCTTTTGGCAGAACGAAGCAAAATCACACTTTCTTCACCCCTTGGAGGAGGATTTTGGATGCTCAAGCTCCATTCTCCAAATTCTATGGTTCTATCTTTCATTCTTTCATTGTTTTTCATCTAGTTTCACTATGATTATGGTGAACTAAACCTTCATTGTTGTTGGGGAATCAATGTAATCCTTTGAAACTCTCATGTATTGAATTGGTTCTTTAATTCATATGCTTTCTTTCATTAATTATTAGGGTTTTTCTTCTATACTCTATGCATGCTTTGTTTAACTCATTTAATTGCATGATCATTGATTTTATTTGTATGGACACATATAGATAGATCTAGACATGAAGAAATTCTCCCAATAGTAATATTGCCTAGACATAGGAATAGGAGGATTGATTGCCTTTAAGCTTCTGTGCAAATGTAATGCATGAATAATTGCTAGGGAGACAAGACATTGTAAACTAGTGATTAGGAGTAGGCTTTCTTCACCAAGACATTGGGTTTAGTGTAAATTAGAAAGTGGCATTAAAATTAATGAAGAAGATGAATTCTTGAATACACGAGAGTGGATAGGATGAATTGAAAACCCCCAACAACATCATCATCACATATTTCAATCATGTTTTGCTTCTTTTGATCCAATTGATGAATACATGCATTCATATTTACTTTTCGACAATTGCATTCAAACTACAAGAATTTGTTTTACAAGTCTTATTTATTCAACAAATCACATAACTGTTTAGGCTGTGAGTCCTTTGGGAAACGATACTTGGTCTTACCATTTATTATTACTTGATACGATTCGGTTACACTTGTCGAGGGATAACTAGTTTGTTGTTGAAGACGGGGTGGTGGTGGTTATTGTTGAGGACGTGCTTCATTATGGTGTTGAGGAGGAGAGGAGAATTTTTGTGAACCCATCTATTGTAAGCGTTTTTGGTCAATCCAAAGGAGTCTATCACTGTGTGCCCTATTCTCATATGCCTATTATGTGGGACAGGTATTTCATCATCCAATTCAATTTGAAAATGTTGTAGGATCTCGGCGACCAAAAATGGATATGGTAAAGGAGCATCTAGGCTCAAAGCCTTCTTCATCCTATGTCGGATGAGATGGCTCTAGTTTATCTGCTTTGCCGTCATTATAATCCACATTAAGAGTATATCTTCCTCGGTAGCCTAAGCAAAGTTAGAAACACGTGGAAACAAAACATGACATATAACATAATGTAATATTCTAGCCTCAGCTGTCATAGAGCCGGCTAGAATTCTACTCGTACGAGGTTTGTATGGCAAACAAATCAAGTCTCTTGCTACGTTCATACTGTATTGATCCTCCCATTCCTCAACTAATTTAACTTCAAAGTTCAAGCCAACAAAGGGGAGGTTGGCTATGGAAGGTAATAGGCTGGGTTTGATAATCATTTTCACATTTTTTACCTCAGTCTTAATGGTTCCATTATCAAAAAATTTGAGGTTGCTATAAAAGACACATACTAAATCAGGGTAGTAGTCTACAACATCACAAACAAAATTATCCAAGCCTAGATTTCTCAGCATGTGGAAAAATTCAAAATTATGATTGATGAAATATTGTTCATCTAGGTATTTTGGGTCAATGACGTGACGGTCACTGAAAAGTGAGAAATACCTTTCCGATGGTGTAGGGGTCGAAAATTGAAGATTTTGGTGTGCTGGAGTCGGTGAAAGTGGTCGTTTCAATCGATGAATGTTGACGGCGGCGACGTTCCGCAACTGTAGAAGATGAGCCCCTAACCCTTTGCCTCTTTGAAGATTCCGCCAATTGAGATTCCAATCGGTCGAAATTGAAGAGAATTGAAAGGAGAACGAGAAAATGTTGTTTAGAAGTGAAAAGAGTAGAAAAAGGTGGGATTTTGGAGGTTTGGGCGGTGCTCTAATGGTGGAGAGTCATTGTTGTTCGAGCGGGAAGGGTGGGTATTCGTAAGGAGAGAGAAAAAGTTGAATTTATAGGGTAGGGTTTCGCGAGTAGTTGATTACAAGGTTTCTGTAATCGATTACTAGAGGCTCTGGTAATCGATTACAAAATACCTGTAATCGATTTCCAGGACCTTTTGGTTTAAAAATACATTTGTTTGTTATTTTGGTTTTAGTTTAATTCATTATACAATATAATTTATGTATATATTTTTAATTTTTTGTATGATCTATAATAGAAATTAAAATTTTTGTATACAAATATTAGTTTCAGAATTTTAATTTAAATTTATATTTAGTATTGACATATAGAATAATAAAAAATAAAGATAACACTAATTAGAAATATAATAAAAGGATAACTTCATTTAAAACTTCAAAATTATTACAAAACATAAAAAAATATTATTATAGTCATCCAAGTTCTAGTCTTAAAGAGTTGTCAACATTTTCAAACAATATAAAGAGTGTTAAACAATAGAAATTATTATCAAATTGGATATATGAATCTTCTTCATGTTTGTCCGTGTTCGTCTTTGTAAGTCCAATCTTTCAGATCTGCGTAGTGCTCAGCTTGAGTTGGAGGATGAATATTTATTGTTTGGACGAAAAGTTCAATATACTGAGACATGTTTGGACGTTTCACAGAGCTGTCAATAGTTTGTGTTTTTTGCCAACGTCCAATAATCTATGCACTGTCATTATCATATTTTATGGAAGTTGTATCATGAATAAGGTGGTTGTTACGTACCTTTATTGAACGACGATAATCAATATAGCTGACAACTTTTCTGTCTCCACACTGGACAATTTCACTTATTTGACTTTGAAGTTCATTGAATGATATATTGTGATTGATTGAGGTGTAGACTTTTGCATCTGATCGGAATTCGAGCCCATACCCAAACCGACTTTTTAGGTTGAAATTACTCAAACTTTGAGTTTTAGGTACTTGTTTGCTTTTGAGTAGTTTCCTACCTTCACTTGACTACTTTAGACTTATTAGATATTAACATTAGTTAAAATTACTCTACTTTAGGTGAATTGCCAATTTCTCACCTTTTTAGTAGACTTTTTTAGGTTCTAACTACTCAAAATTTGAGTTTTAGGTACTTGTTTGCTTTTGAGTAGTTTCCTAGTGTCATTTCACTACTTTAGACTTGTTAGGATATTAACATTAGTTATTGTTAGTCTACTTTAGGTGAATTGCCTCTTTCTCACCCTTTTAGTAGACTTTTTTAGGTCCTACACACTCAAACTTTAAGTGTGAGGTAATTTTTTGCTTTTGACAAGTTTCCTAGCTTCATTCCACTAGTTTAGACTTGTTAGGATGTTAACATTAGTTAAAATTAGTCTATTTTAGGTCAATTTTCAATTTCTCTCCCTTTAAGTATTCTTTTTTGGGTTCTAACAACTCAAACTTTGAGTTTTAGATAATTCTTTGCTTTTGACTCCTTTCGTAGCTTCATTACACTAATTTAGACTTGTTAGGATGTTAACATTACTTAAAATTGGACTTTAGAAGAATCGCCACTTGTCACCTAGCTCACAAGATAAGAACTCATAATAGAGAAAACACTTTTACTTTCTAAACTTTGATTAACCACTAACGCCACCCAAGAGGTAAGCTATGGAATGCCATTCTAGGACAAGCAAAGGAGGGGTGGCTCCCCATTTGAGATACGACACACTCAAAATATGAACTTACATACTTTTATTATTTAAGTTGTCAAAGTGAGTACACGAGCTTTCCATATGTAGAGGATGTGGTGGAATGGGATTAGACAAACACTTCCCTTCCTTAACCCTCTAATTTGCTAACACAAAAATAATTTCCATAAAAGTCTCTATTTTAAAAAAATAGAAACAATTATAAAAGTCTAATATAGGCCCAATACAAAAAATAAATTCCATTCTATTCTCAAGTCTTCTACTTGGTTTTTAACTCATGCACTTATCGCAAGTTGGGAGCAGTTGCATTTCATATCTAAGTAGAAGTGCCACTATATGGTTTAATAGATGGAACAAGAAGAACCAAAACTGGATTGGAGCTACTTTAAGGAATGTTCTTATGTACAATTTGTACCACTTATAAATGGTCACACTAGGCAATATAAAGTAGACACGTTTTGGGAAAGATTATTAACATCATTTTGGGCATCTACACTTCAATTTTGAGTAATAATCCCTAGGGAGTACTTTCCAAAACTATGTCTTTTTCTATAGGCACCACTCTGCTCTCCAAGAAAGTGTCCACTTCTGGCTAGCGCTATTTAAGGCAACAACCTCTACACTCAAAAGTGGATTTCTTTGAATGTTTTATTTTTGTCCTTGTTAAGATCATGGTGATATCACTAGTACAAAAACAGCGTATAATGTCACGCGTTCAACGTCGTAACACTCAAAATTCAACGTTAAAAATGACTAGTGGCATTTTCGTAAATAAATTGATTCGCACCACGTCAATTACTAAAGTAGTGCACCTTCTAAAATGTATTAACGTCAAACAAGAAGCATATTGAAGTAATCTAAAATGTATTAACGTCAAATAAGGCCAAGATCGACCTAAAACAATGATCTTAGAATCACATAACGTCATCTTAAGAAACATCTGACGTTCAATTTAAAATAAAAATATAACGAAATATTGGTTTGCTTCCCACAGTATTATTCCTACCCACATTTCACGTCAACCATGACAAATATTCGACGTTTTATATCCCAGCATGAAGCCAAAGAGTAAATCCCTTTTTTATTCTTTATTTTTTTTCTCTTATAAACCAAACAGAACATCACACACTTTATGGGGTCGACGTTTAAAACAATATAGAACGTTGAACAAGTTGGGGTTGGACGTGATGATCGTAATCACATAACGTCCCAAAGGAAACAGACAACATCCAATACAAAATAAATAAATACTAAATATTGATTTAATTAATATGACGTCAACCGTAACAAAAGAAGGACATTGTATATTACAGCTAGCAGTTATTTGTTTATTTTTCCTTTAAATCAACCCATTAAATGTCAGTTTTAAACTGGCTTAGACTATTTGTTATTTAGTTCCTTTTTTATCATTTTTTCTTTTTCTTTTAAACCAACCACAAAACGTCGAATTCTTCTTCGTGTTCAACGTTGTATTTTCCATAAATTATGTTTTTAATTTTTTCTTCTAAACCAAACGAAAAAACGTCTTTGTACTCGTGGCTTCGACGTTTTATTATGCGAAGTCAAATTATGTGGGTATTTGGCTTTGACATGTCGTACTCGCATATAACATCAAAGCTCAACATCCCATAACAGAACAGAGAACCACTCCAATTCCTTTCACGTCGAAGCCCCCTAAAGTTAGACGTTCTATGGGAATTTAAAAAGGAAAAAGAAACAAAAGAGCGACCTTTGCCTTGGATAACCGAATAATACGTATGATACCCCAGGAATCTGACGTTTAGTGTTGGATTTAAATAAAAAAGAATTAAACCAAAAAGACACTTTGGAAGTCTGAAGAATTAAACCAAAAGAATTAAACTTTGGAAGTCTGAAGAAATTAAACCAAAAAAATCCTTCTACATTTTAACAATCCCGTGGATCTTTTCGTCGTTTGATTTTCATATTTTTTGCTATGTTTTGTGTTATGATGTTTTTCCTTTGTTACGATTCCATTTATGAACCTACGTAATAATGGATTTCTTTTAGAAATCCTTCAAATAATTTTACGGCGAATACTGAAGGAAAATGACGTCCCTATGTATTTCCCGAATAACATGGACGTCGAGTGGTGTCAATATTGACGTGCATCTCTTCCTTTTATCGTAGCATTTATCATGCCCTGCCAACAGTATTTTCCCATATACCTGGACGTCGAGTGGTGTCAGTATATGACGTGGATCTCTTCCTTTCTAACACAACATTTATCAAGTCCAACCAACTGTGTTTTCCCATATAAAGTTGGACGTTCTATTTGAATTTAAAAAGGATAAATAAAAAAAGGGAGCGACCTTTGGGTTTAAAGGAAAAAGAAATAAAAAGGGAGTAATCTGGCTGACAATAATACGTCGAAGTCTGAAAAATGACGTTAACCTCTTCGTTTCATAACTTTTCTATTAAGATTATGTCGACTAGCTTTACTAATCAACGTACTATTGCAAAAAGAGTGCAATGGTTTATTCAATGTAATGATGTAACATTAAAAATTTCAATTACAATCATACAAGTGATTTAATCAATTTAAACAATTCAATCACCATTCACTAATGTTATGGCCAAAAGAGAATTTTATTAATATTCAAAAGATGATTACAACCAGCAAAACAAAAGATGGCTTAAGAAGCCACTGATTACAAAATTAAAATCAAACAACAAAAATCCATATTCTTGTGCTGTAGAATTATTGTTGATCCCTTTCTAGTTGTTCACATCACCTTCCTTTCCATTTTGTCGATGATTTTTCAATCCTTAGAGTCTTTTGTCAATGACTATGTCAAATTTCAATTTACTTGAGCCCCAAGAATCTTTTTAGCGATTTTGACATACAAAAGATGATTACAACCAGCAAAAGAAAAGATGGCTTAAGAAGCCACTGATTACAAAATTAAAATCAAACAACGAAAATCCACATTCTTCTGTTGCAGTCAGCTGTCAATTTAGTTGAGCCCCAAGAATCTTTTTAGTGATTCTGACATACAAAAGATGATTACAACCAACAAAAAAAAAGATGGCTTAAGAAGCCACTGATTACAAAATTAAAATCAAAGAATGAAAATCCATATTCTTCTGTTGCAGTCAGCTTTCAATTTACTTGAGCCCCAAGAATCTTTTTAGCGATTCTGACATACAATCTATTTTCACCGGATACCATTTAGCCCACTCATCTTCTTCAGCTTTTGTCAAATCTGCTTTGTTTGCACTCCAAGATTCAAAGATGGGATAAACTTGTTGATGACCATCCAAACCTTTATATTAACCCGCTTGACTGTGGAACAAAATGTTTCATCACTCATCTTTAAGTTGGAGTAGAACACCCTCACCAGTTTCAGATAGTTGTGAGAAACCACAGTTTTAATCTCCCTTAAAGTAAAAAGCTTCCGTCAAATGTCTTCATCACTAATCCAACCTGTAGGATTAGCATTCGTTGTAATCCGGGCAACCTTCCATTTTCTTCTTGATGATGATGAAGAAGTCATTTCTGATCAGATTCAGGAACGTCTTTCACATTTCTAGGGTTTGTAACTCTTCAGTTTAGTAAACACTGAGTGCGTTTTCAATCTTATATATCCCAGTAAAATAATTTCAGCAACGATAAATTTCTAAAGCGTTCGACGTTTAATTATGCGATTGAAGTTGAACTGTGACAATATAAGGATTGAATTGATGGGCGACGAATTTCTAAAGCGTTCGGCATTTTATTATTGATGGGCACTGAAGTAGTTGGGTACATTAGTGGCTCCCAACATTTTCTTCAAATACAGTTTCGAATCCTTTGGAACTACCCTTTGAAAACCTACACTATAGAGCATCCGTAACCAAATTCATGTTAACTTTTTCCTTAGGGTTTCCATTAGTTCCTCTACTAAATGAAGACATTTCTTTGTTAACGATGAAGGCATGGTGGAAATTCTGAGGAAAATGTTAACACTTATGAATTTCAAAAACATTCTCCATTATTTTTCTATTTTTTTTATTTAATTCCTATGTTTTTTTATGTAGTTTCTTGTTCATGTAAAAGCCGTCATATAGTTTGATTAAATCTATCATGTATCATTGTCAGAAAAAAAAATTCTTAAACCCTTCCTGTAAATGTCTAAATCATGTTCTCAAATGGCTTCTTCATCTTCATGGCATGGAAACAAGGTTGCACACCTTGTAAGAAATGCTAGTCCAAATGGGTGGATGAGTGATGACGAAGAACGATACAAATTTGGATGTTATAGAAAACTCTTCAAGGTGGTCCCTCATAAGTTCTTGGATGTGGAATTATTCATAAGGGATCTTTCAAGAATGGCTTGTAGATGTTGGTCTTCAAAAATTTGTAGAAATGATCGGTGACTGCTATCCTTACCTGGTACACATCTTCTACCACAATCTGAAGGTTGTCGATGGTGTTATATGCTCTTGGGAGAAAGGTGTTGATATTAAAATTGATGACGAAATATGGCTATCTTTTACTGGTCTCAAAGCAGAAGGCTTCATGTCTCATGAAAAAAATTCTAAACTCAACCAATGGACCAACAAGAAGAAAATTATAAGGAATGTCTGAGAAGTCTAACAAGGCTAAAGGTATACAAGTCGTATCTACTTGATGGTTTGAAAATGGAAGAAAAAATGTGTGCTTTTGTACTTGGGTAATACTACCTGGAAGATGTTTACGTGATCGTCTAACTACTACAGATTTATTTTTGGTTCATGCCATTAAAACCCGGATACCAACCAACTCGGTTGTTGTCATGAGTGAGCACATGATTGAAATTGCAAGTACTCATGGACTTATTTTTCCATATGGTGTTTTTATCATCCGTGTATTGAAGCATCATCAAGTTGATCTTACTGGTGAAAAAAAATTGGTGCACCGAATCAAATGAAATAGGAAAAGCAACATTGAGACATAATGGTTTAAAGAAAACAAAAGATGGCTGGGTGTTCAATGATGTTGACGAAACTCCTTCTACCTTCACTCCACAGACTGAGTTTGAAAGATTTGTTGTGGATCAATTTCAAAGGCTTTCAACAAGAATTGCAAAGGTTGAAAAATCTCTGATCATGATTCACAAGAAATCAGATGAAGAAAATGCTCTCATAACTCCCTTAGCAAGTGAATCTGATGATCAAGATGAAACAACAGAAGATGAGTCTATGGAGACACCTGACTTAGATTCGAAACAAAAGTCCATTTTAGTTTATTTCTCTGAAATTAATGTAATATTTTAATATATTTTAGTATATTTTTGTATGTTTGAACTCTGTTTGAAATTTTAATATATACTTTTTGTGGTTATATTTTCGTATTATTCATTTGTTTAATGTTATTATGGGTTTTTTTTTTTAAATCCTAGAAGTTTTATTACGTCGAATTCTTAAAAACGTCGACGTTTTAAAAGTTAAAAATAGGAAAAAATGAATGTTATGTCGCATATTGTAAAAGCCGACGTCAAAGATCAAGTCCATTTCTATAAATACACTTGCGGATCCTTGATCTAGTCCTCCACTTATAAACTTTAGTCGTAACTTATCATTCTGATATCATATTTTTTATGTTTCCTCATAGTTCTTCCTACGTCATCACAAAAGTTAGTGTGACGCATGGAAGATCTATAGAAAACATAAGAAATAAGTTAACAATTTGGATTTCATTTCAAGTAGTACAATTTCACTCATATTCATAACGATTACAATCAGATTAGAAGCAAAACAGACACAGAACAGAAACACAAAACCAACTTGAACTAAAATTCTAAGCCTTTATTCTAATTCAGAATATTTCCATTGAATCCTCCTCACTAGACTCGTCACTTGAATCTTCAGTTGGAGAATAATTTTTATTCTTTTTCTCATGTAGAGCGTCTATCTTCTGTTCGAGTCTCCTGAATTTTTCAATAACAAATCTTTCAAAATTGGTTTCAAGGACGAAGTTGGTGCGGTCTTCATTTAGTGCAAGTGTGCTTCCAGAACTTTGAATCATATTCTCTTCATCCTTGAAGCACCATCCCTTTGTGGTCTTCACAAGGCCAATGGAAGTTAAGGTATTTCGATTTATAACATTTAAGAAGTTATAAGAGCATTTCTTTTCACCACTAACATCCACACCTTGAAGGGTCAGGATTTTGCTGATAAACACAACATATGGTAGATGTCGTGCATGTTTGGTTCCTGCATCAATCATATGATCTTTTATTACATCCACCCAATTGGTAGGAACATCATTCTTGATGGCATACAACAGAAAAACATCTTCAGTTGTCATTCTGTCTTGTATAGGTCTAGTAGGTAAAATCACCCAAGCAAGAATGTGTGTTGTTATCTTTTCTTCTTTATTCAGTCCCTCATGCACATATAATCTTTCAATTGTGTATCTCCTAGGAAACCTTAACCAGTTACTGTACATGTCCTTTTTCTTCAGCCATCTGTTTGTTTCTGAGTACCGTAAGTGAGAGAATAACCCTTCGGCTTTTAGTCTTGCAACTTGAAACCAGACATCATTGTCAATGTGAACATTTACTCCTTTTACTCGAGAATGAAGGACACCATCTATGTTTCTCATATTGTTGTAGAAGAACCTTACTAAGTCAGGGTACCAATCACCCTTCATCTGGACAAGTGTAGAGAGACCTTGAGTTTCAATCCATTCCTGGAAGTGAAATTCCTCTTTTTCAAATAAGTCGAGGTTCAAATATTTGTGAGGAACCATATGTTTAAACTTCGTCCACCTCATAAACTCTAGACGAGTCTCCTCATCACTGATGCACCTAGAGAGATAAGCATTTCTTGCAGCCACAACAGCCTTTCCTCTATCTCTTAAAGGATGTGATGAAGAAGCCATTTCAATTTGGATACCAGATAATTTTCCTCAGTATTAGGGTTTAGTATCTTAAGTCACTCGTGCAATATAAAACAACGTACATAAGATTTTCAAATTCAGTGTACATGTGCAACGTCACGCGTTCAACGTAAAATAACATAACAACCAATGTTAACAATAACTGGTGGCATTGTTGTGAATAAATTCATTCAATCCACGTCGAGTGGTATCAATACTGGATGTGGATCTCTTCGTTTCAAATATTACGTAGTGTGTTCGTATGAAAGTAATTTACTGTTTACGCTATTTAGCGCGGAAGGATTTGCGAGAGGAAGTGGTGTTCGCTTGCGGTGATTTGCAAAGATAGAAAAGCGAGGATTTGCGAGATTTCACCGTTTCGACCATCTCGCTGTTTTGAGAAGATTTACGCTGATTTTGGCGTAAAAGACTTATATGCCCTGTACTATTACGATTAATTCCAATACCATATACAATATTAACGTTTTATTCGATTCTTAAGATTAATAATTGATTCCTCCACATCTAAAAGCACAACATAAAAAAGCCATGCACTATGCTTTCACGCGTAAAAATTATTGTTGCTGCCCATATGATTTTCCAGTTTGCGCTAATTTCTATGCATTTCTGGCTTTTGCAGCCCATTGCATTATAAGTAGTTGGCGAGATTATCTACTTGACACAACCATTCACTAGAAAGGAGATATTCCTGGAAAAAGAGGATTGAATTTGAAAACAAAGGTCGACCATCAACACCATTAATAATAAGTTTGGTCTGTGTATTAACTGATGCGTGTGTTTACATAGAGACGCAAAGTTTGAGCAGTTTACAGCTTTCTAGTGTGAGAACTGTGTGTGTGTGCTGAAGTATTGTGTTGAGAGTGAGTAGTTGTGGAGTTGAGGTAATATTTCTTTCGATTGTAATTAATATTTCTAGAGTTGAGGTAGTATTGTGTTTAGAGAGAGTGAGCAACTTTCCACAGTGAGCACCGTACATTATATCGTGTAATTATGCTTAGTATCTTGTATGAACGTCAAATGCCATCCGAATTCGACGTTCAAACATCATTCAGTAAAAAAGTAAAAAAATCTCTGGAATACTGATAAATTGTTTCTGACGAAAATGTCAAAGATCTATGAGGCTTGGACGTTAAAGTGAGAGTTTAAAAGAAAAGAGAAAAAATAACAAAAAATGGGGCGAACTTGGGCTTTTGGTTGAAGATTAAAACGTCATATACTAGCCAAATTTGATGTAACATTCTGTTCACACAATTAATGGTCTCAACCACTCCAATGCCCTTCACGTCGATAATCAAGTATACCCATTGAAAACCTATCCTACATAAAGGCATGGGGGAAAAACAGAGGAAGACCCTTTGAAAACCTATCCTACATAACTTCGGTAATCAAATTCATGTTAACTTTTTTCTTGTGTTTTCCTTCTTTTCCTTTACTAAACGACGGCATTTCTTTGTTAACCATGAAGGCATGGGGGAAAACACAGGAAAAAGTTAACACTTATGAATTTCAAGTAGACCCTTTCAAAACCTATATCCTACATTACTTCCGCAACCAAATTGATGTTAACTTTTTCCTTTGTTTTTTTTTACTTCCTGGTTTTGGTTATAATGTCTTGCATCATCGTTGGTCTTCATTTTAAATGTTGTGTTTTGTAAAAGGATAAGAACGTCGTTGATCCCAAAAAGAGACGTCAATCTTCAGGCCTTTGCCTCAATGCACTCAATATTCAACGGCAACTTTATAAATTTAACTTATCTTGGAGTTGTTTCCACCATAAGAAATCAAATAGCTCTGAAATCTAATGGTAGAAGACAACTCCAAGACAATTTAAAAAATGATTCAACATTGTTGAATGATGAAGTTGAACATCTTCTTTATATAATTATTTTAGATCATAAAAATGTTTCAACATTAAACATATTGTGAACCATTATTCTTTTTCCTAAGCGTTTCCCTTTCAGTAAGATAACTTAATCATTTTTGTACTATAAAAAACAATTTGTTGACTTGAATTTCAAAGGCCACCTTCATATGAACTGAGACCTGAATGCGGCACTTTGAAATTCAAGTGAGCAAATTGCAATTAGAGGAACAGAAATGCTTCGAAATCTAAGGAAAAGAAAACACAAACGATATAGAAACCATAAATCCTAATATGTTCAATAGAGAAACAGGAGGGCAGGGATCAAGGGAAATTTAAGCTATATTTATAGATGAAATGATGACGTCAGACTGTCTAAGAAACAGACGTACATTATATCATGAATAATGCTTAGCAACTGCCACAGTCCATCATCTATAGCCACGTCACAGCCTAGACGCGATTGACGTTCAAACATCATTCAATGGAAAGTAATACATCTCTTCTAATTCAGATAAGAATTATTTGACGCCCAACCCCCAACAAAAGACGTTAAAAACATCGTTGGAAATAGCACACCATTAGTGTCCCACTACTCCATAGAGTCGGACGTGCTACTGAATGATTAAAAATTAAAAATAATAAAATATTAAAAATTAGATGATTCGCGGACGAAAATTAAATAATTATAAAAGCATTACATCGTGTATTTATGATTAATTGTCTGAACGTGGAAGCCCCGCCGAATTCGACGTTCAAACATCATTTACTGAAAAAGTAAAAAATCTCTTTGGATTCTGATATGAACTCATTGCTGACTAAACAAAGACATTTCTATGATGAATAATGATATAGGACGTCATCGATCATAAATATAAAATCTCCAGACTTTTTCATCGAATGCACTCAACATTCGACGTGAACAGTATAAATTTAATTTGTGTTGTAGTTGTTTCCACCATAAGAACTAATTGACGTCCAGCCCCCACCAAAAGACGTTAAAGACATCGTTGGAAATAGCACACCATTAGTGTCCCACTACTCCACAGAGTCGGACGTGCTATTGAATGATTAAAAATTAAAAAGAATAAAATATTAAAAATTAGATGATCCGCAAACGAAAATTAAATCCTTATAAAAGCAATACATTGTGTATTTATGATTATTTGTCTAAACATCGAAGCCCCGCTGAATTCGACGTTCAAACATCATTGACTGAAAAAGTAAAAAATCTCTTTGGATTCTGATATGAACTCCTTGCTGACTAAATGAAGACATTTCAATGATGAATAATGATATAGGACGTCATCGATCACAAATATTTGACAAAATCTCCAGAATTTTTCATCACATGCACTCAACATTCGATGTTAAGAGTATAAATTTAATTTGTATGGCAGTTGTTTCCACCATAAGACTAATTGACGTCCAGCCCGCAACAAAAGACGTTAAAAACATCGTTGGAAACAGCAAACCATTAGTGTTCCACTACTCCATAGAGTCAAACGTGCTATTGAATGATTAAAAATTAAAAAGAAAAAAATATTAAAAATTAGATGATTCGCAGACGAAAATTAAATCATTATAAAAGTCGTACATCGTGTATTTATGATTAATTGTCTGAACATTGAAGCCCCACCGAATTCGATGTTAAAATATCATTCACAAGTAAAAAATCTCTTTGGATTCTTATGAACTCCTTGCTGACTAAACGTAGACATTTCTATGATGAATAATGATATAGGACGTCATTGAGCACAATTATTTGAAACAATCTTCAGTATTTCGCATCGAATGCACTCAACGTTCGATGTCAACTTTATAAATTTAATTTGTGTTGTAGTTGTTTCCACCATAAGAAATGAAATAGCTCTGAAATCTAATGGTAGAAGACAACTCCAAGAAATTTTTTTTAAAGGATTCATACATAGTTAAATGATGAAGTTGAACAACATTTTTACATAATTATTTTAGATCTCAAAATTGTTTCAGCATTAAACATATTTTGAACCATATTTCTTTTTCCCAAGCACTTTCCTTACAGTAAGATAACTTAATCATTTCTGTAGTATAAAAAGAATTTTGTTCACTTGAATTTCAAAGGCCACCTTCATACGAACTGAGACATGAATGAGGCACTTTGAAATTCAACCGAGCAAATTGCAATTTAAAGAACAAACATGTTTCAAAATCTAAGGAAAGCAAAATGCCAAGGAGATAAAAAAACATGAATCCTAATATGTTCAATACGGAAACAGGAAGTAAGGGATTACGTGTTGGATGCAATATTTATAGATGAACCGATGACGTACATCGTGTAATTATGACTATCTTGTCTGGACGTCGAAGCCCCTCCGAATTCGACGTTCAAACATCACTCAGAAAAAAAAAACAACAAATTTGAGTTTGATTCATATAAGAACAAATTGGTGTCTCGCCCCCTAGAAATTGTCTACTTTTGAATCACCCGCAAAGAAGGTGTGATTTGGAGGGCTTGAAGTTAAAAAGTTTGATGTGCCCCTCTATATTCAGATAGTTCCACTCTTAATTTTGCTAAGTTAATATAATCGATTCTAAGTAATAAAGAATCGATTCAAAGTGTTATAAATTAAGAAATGCAAATAATGTTATTCATAGTATTTT
The DNA here is from genome assembly GCF_016808095.1 of Vigna angularis. Classification (NCBI taxonomy): domain Eukaryota; kingdom Viridiplantae; phylum Streptophyta; class Magnoliopsida; order Fabales; family Fabaceae; genus Vigna; species Vigna angularis. The sequence goes on along the minus strand of NC_068978.1, from coordinate 15,520,971 downwards.
CCTAATAATGTTATTGATAGTATTTTTTTATATCATAATCATTTATACTAATAACTAATTATAATTATTAAATTATTCAAAATAATTTATCTCAATGTGGCCAATGAAAGTTGTTCTAAGAGTTCGTTTGGTCTTTAATCGTCGTTGACCTTTTAAATCATAATCATTTATACTAATAACTAATTATAATTATTACATTATTCAAAATAATTTATCTCAATGTGGCCAATAAAATTTATTAAACATATCGTTGGTCCATAAGAAAAAAAAAATTGTTTCTAGAATTCTGACAAATCTTTTTCATGACTTTGCCCGTCCGTCTCGACTTTTTTAAATTTTACTTATGATTCATAAGACAAAGATGGAAACGCCACATTATAGGTATAAATGTTTAAGGCACCTAAGAAACCATAAAAGAAATATTTAAGATTCGCCACAAAGATGTTAATCTTTGATCCTACCCTAAGAAACCCTATATATAGTCCTATATCCTACCTTTTGCTCAGACCAGCCCATCCCTACCTTCAACTTATGTTAGTTTGTTTTGACCTTTATTCTTAATCTTCGAACATTCATTTTGGGTCAACCAGTCTCGACCTTAAAATCTAATCTGCCTTAATCTTCGACGCAACCCATTCTGCTTAATTTTTGGTCTAGATCTGTTTAACTATTCCCCATACACGCTGTCTCTTCTTGATATTTGACCTGGTGTGATGCATCTCTGTTGTTAACTTGTCTAAATATTTTTGGATAATTATACTTTGACAACATTTTTTTCTAATTGACCTATCTTCATTTTTGTCCACAATATTCTATCTTAACACCTTTAGTTTATCAGTCAACTTAATTTTTTCTCATACTTAAGGGATTATAATTTAAAAATCAATAAAAGTCTTCTAGTATAATAATACCTATCTTTAGCCTAAAACATTCATTTCAAATTACTTTAAATAATATAATAATATTTATTACGATTTTAATTATTGTGATCTATAACTAAATTCAATTCTCATAAAATATTATTTTTATTATTTTCCATATGAAATTAAATTAATATTTTAAACAAATAAAATTTTATTTTCTTTAAATTTCACCGATAAAAGGACAGAAAAAGGGCGGAAGGCTAAAGAAGAAAAACTCGAATATTGGTAACGTTGCATTTATAATGGGAGGTTATCTTAAAATGTAAATATTATATTAAAATATTTATAAAGGAAATAGAATGGTAATGGGAGCTTATGAGCGGTTTTATAAAGGAAAAAAGAAAAATAGGAGGGCGGGAGGATGAAGAAGAAAACGTCGAATATCCCTAAAATTTGATGTCTTTTTCTAACTCTTTGTCTTATGGCTGACAATTATTACGTCGATGCCCTCTATAATTCGACGTCTCCTTTGTATTTTTTTAAGCTGAGAAGTTATGAAGTTAAGAAGTCGAGATTGTGAAAGACGTTCCTAGAATTCTATTCAGAAATGGCTTCTCCATCGTCATCACCAAGAGGAAAAGAGAAGGTTGCCCGGGTTACAAGACACGCAAGCCTATCTGGATGGATAAGTGATCGAGACATGCAAGCCAAATTTTTCTACTGGACACATATAAAAAATGTAGTTCCTCACAAGTATCTAGACCTGCAATATTTCAAGAAAGAAGGGTTCCTTTTTCAAGAATGGATTGCATATCAAGGGCTTACTGATTTTGTGCAGATGAAAGGACATTGCTATCGAGATTTGGTTGAGGTTTTCTACACAAACCTGAGGGTTGTAAATGGGGTCATTCACTCAAGGGTCAAAGGTGTTAACATTACTATTGACGATATTGTTTGGTTAGATATTGTTGGACTGAAAGCTGAAGGTTTCGATTCTCATATCCGTGATTCTGAGTCAAACAGATTGCTAACAAAGAGAGCTATATATATAAACTGCTTAAGATATCCAGGAAGGTATAGGGTGGATAAGCAATACCTACATGATGGCTTAAACAAGAAGGAGAAAATGATTACTTATCTCCTGACTTGGCTACTGCTACCTGGGAGATTGAACGAGAACAGAATGTCAACAGAAGATGTATTTCTGTTGAATGCTATCAAGACTAGAATCCCAACCAACTGGGTTGCGGTACTAAAACACCACATGATCGCTGCAGGAGATTATTATGCACGCAAATTACCATATGGAGTATTTATCAAGGTGTTGGAACTCCAAGGAGAAGATGTATCTGAAGAAGAAAGAAGAATTGTGTGCAAAAGGTCAGAAGAAATTGGTATACCAAGTTTGTCATCTATTGGGCTGAAAAAGACTGTGAATGGATGGTTCTTCATTGATGAGAACACTGTTGGAAGTCCACCTACTCTTGATCAAGATCATACTGAAGATTCTGATGATGAAGATTCAATGGAATCTTCTGGATAATTATTTTAGAGCCTACTTTTCTATGTTTTTAGTTTTTTATTTTGTAATCATGGCTAGTAAGCCACCTATGGTTTCTGTATTTCTTTCGATTTTAGATTGAAATGAAATGAAGATTTATTTTAGCAAACGATCTGTGAATTGTGAATGTTGATTGCATTGTATGTGGACTAACCCTCAATCTAGTTGAGAATAGAAGATTATGTTGTTCTGATGTTGATCAAAAATTGATCACTGGTTAAAAGTGCAAATTTCAGTACACTGCTAATTTGAATCAATTAAGGAAGAAGCAAAAAGAAAAAATTTCATGTCTGATTTTAAATAAAAAATAATCATAAGAGCGCCACCTTTTGCTATTACGGAAAAAAAAACGTCGAAGCCCTATCGAATAAGACGTTCTATTAATGTGAAGTTAAGAGCTCATCATTAATGCTCCCATTATACTACAATTCCCTTCACGTCACTGCCCCGCTGCCTTCGACGTTCTATGAGAGGGGAAAAACAAAATATATCCAAATGTAGTTCATCGAAATGTACTTTTTGATCCAGCGAAATGCCGCATTTGACGTTAAAACATCATTCAGTGAAAAGGTAATAAATATCTTTAGATTCATTTTAGATGCTATGTTTTAAGGGGGTATAGGACGTCGTTTATCACATAAAATGGATGTGAACAATGAATAAACTTCAGGTCTTTGCATCAAGGGTACTCAACATTTGACATAAACTATGTAAATTGATTCCAAATTTAAATTGTCCATAAGTTGTATCCTCCCTTAGAAAAAATATAGCTCTGAAATCTAACGGAGGAATGCAACTTATGGACAATTTAAAAAAGAATTATACAATTTTAAATGATGAAGTTGAACAACATTTTTATATAATTATTTTAGATCTCAAAATTGTTTCAGCATTAAACATATTGTGAACCATATTTCTTTTTCCTAAGCACTTCCCTTTCAGTAAGATATGTTAACCATTTCTGTACTACAAAAACATTTTGTTAACTTGAACTTTAAAGGGCTCCTTCATATGAAATGATGATCAATGAACCACTTTCAAGTTCAAGTTATCAAATTGCAATGTGAAGAAAAAAAATGCTTGGATATCTAAGGAAAAGAAAATGCAAAGGAGATAAAAAAACATGAATCCTAATATGTTCAATACGAAAACAAGAGGCAGGGATTATGTGAAATGCAAGCTATATTTATAGATGAACTGATGACATACATCGTGCAATTATGCTTAGTAACTGCCACACTCCACCTTCATGTATGAACGTCGAAGCCCTGCCGAATTCGACGTTCAAACATCATTAAGGAAAAATCAATAAATTTCGTTTGATTCATTTAAAAACAAAATGACGTCTCGCTCCCTAAAAATTGTCTACTTTTCAATCACCCATGAAGAAGGGGAGATTTTGAGGGCTTGAAGTTAAAAAGTTTGATGTGCCACTCTATATTCATATAATTTCACTCTCAATTTTCCTAAGTTAATATAATCAATTCTAAGTAATAAAGAATCGATTCAAAGCGTTATAAATTAAGAAATGCAAATGAGTTTTTAATGATTATTTATGGTCATATTAATGACAACATGTCTGGATATTGATCACACGTTTGTTAAAATACTAAAAAGCGAAGCAATAATGCATGAGAGGGGTCAAATTTTTTTTTCTAATAATGTTAATCATAGTATTTTTTGATATCATAATCATTTATACTAATAACTAATTATAATTATTAAATTATTCAAAATAATTTATTTCAATGTGGCCAATAAAAGTTTTTCTAAGAGTTCGTTTGATCTTTGATCGTCGTCGACTTTTTAAATTCGAGTTTTTTATAAACGCTTATGTGGTAGTCGTGATCGGTTCGTTTCAAACATACAGATCCATCTCTTTCATGTCCCAGCCCGTCCATCTCGACTTTTTTAAATTTTTTCTAGAGGTTCATAAGACAAAGATGGAAACACCACAATATACGTATAAATGTTTAAGGCAACCTAAGAAACCCTAAAAGAAATATTTTGCCACAAAGATGTTAATCTTTGATAAGAATTAGAGTTGTAAACCAAGAACCAAAAGAATCCTCTCTGAACGTTGCAAATGCATATTTATGACTTCCAAAATGTCTGCATATGTATTTGGTGTCCCTATATATATATGTATAAATGTTTAAGGCACTTAAGAAACCCTAAAAGAAATATTTGCCACAAAGATGTTAATCTTTGATAACAATTTATTTTATTTCCTATACTAATTATTATTCAGGAGATAGTCCTCTATCCTACCTCTGGCTCGGGTCAGCCCATCCCTACCTTTGGCACAGGCCGACCCATTTCGACCTTCAACTTATGTTATTTTTTCTAGACCTTAAGTCTTACTCTCCGAACATTCATTTTGGGTCAACTAGTCTCCACCGTCAAACTTAACCTGCCTTAATCTTCGACCCAACCCATTCTGTGTTAATTTTTGGTATAGATCTGTCTGACTATTCTCCATACATGTTGTCTCTTTTCGATCTTTGACTTGGTGTAATGCATCTCTATTGTTAACTTGTCGAAATATTTTTTTTCTAACTGAGCTATCTCAATTTTTGTCTACGATATTCTATCTTAACCTTTAGTTTATCAGTCAACTTAAATTTTTCTCAAACTTAAAGTATTATAATTTAAAAATCAATCAAAGTCTTTTAGTATAATCATACCTTTCTTTAACCTAAAACATTAATTTCAAATTACTTTTAATAATATAAAAATATTTATTATGATTTTAATTATTGTGATCTATAACTAAAACACAATTCTCATAAAATATTATTATTATTATTTTCCATATGAAATAAAATTAATATTTTAAAGAAACAAAATTTTATTCTCTTTAAATTTCACCCACAAATCGTTCTTATATTTTATAATATATAAATATTACAAGATAAATTTAAGCAAATTTATATAATATAAAAATAAAAATAAAATTGTAAATCTTATCTTAAAATATAAAGGTAATGGTGGGTTATGGGAGGTTTATAAAGAAAAAAAGCACAGAAAAGGGTGGGAGGCTGAAGAAGAAAACCTCGAATATCCGTAACGTTGCATTTCTAATGGGAGGTTATCTTAAAATGTAAATCTTATATTAAATTATAATGGTACTGGGAGGTGATGAGAGGTTTTAAAAAGGAAAAAAGAGGAGCGAGGATAAAGAAGAAAACATCGTATATCCGCATAATACGACGAATCCTTTGTCTTTTGTCAAACTCTTTGTCTCTAGCTTACAATTACTACGTCAAAGCCTAGTAAAATTCGACGTAACCATTGTATATTTTAAGCTTCGAAGTTGAGAAGTTAAAAACTACTAGATTGTGAAAGACGTTCCAAGAATTCTATCCAGACATGGCTTCTTCATCATCATCATCTAGAAGAAAAGAGACGATTGCCCGGGTTACAAGAAACGCAAACCTATCTGGCTGGATAAGTGATGAAGAGATCCGAGGAAAGTTTTTATTCTAGAGAGTTATAAAATATGTAGTTCCTCACAAGTATCTAGACCTACAATTGTTTAAGAAAGAAGGGTTCCTTTTTCAAGAATGGATTGCATATCAAGGGCTTACTGATTTTGTGCAGTTGAAAGGAGATTGCTATCCAGATTTGGTAGAGGTTTTCTAGAAAAACCTGAGGGTTGTAAATGGTTCATTCACTCAAGGGTCAAAGGTGTTAACATTACTATTGACGATAATGTTTGCTTAGATATTGCTGGACTGAAAGCTAAAGGTTTGGATTCTCATATCCATGATTATGAGTCAAACAGATGGCTAACAAAGAGAGCTATATATATAAACTGCTTAAGATATCCACGAAGGTACACGATGGATAAGAATTACCTACATGATGGCTTAAACAAGGAGGACAAATTGATTCCTTATGTCCTGACTTGGCTACTGCTGCCTGGAAGATTTGTCGAGGACAAAATGTCAACAGAAGATGTATTTCTGTTGAATGCTATCAAGACTAGAATCCCAACCAACTGGGTTGCGGTACTAAAAGTCCACATGATCGTTGTAGGAGATAAATATGCACACAAATTGCCATATGGAGTATTTATCAGCCAGGTGTTGATACTCCAAGGAGTAGATGTATCTGAAGAAGTCAGACTTGTGTGCAACAAGTCACAAGAAATTGGTATACTAAGTCCGTTTTCTATTGGGTTGGAAAGGACTGTGAATGGATGGTTCTTCAGAGATGAGCTAATTGTTGGAAGTACACCTACCCCTGTTGCAGATCATACTGCCTTCACTCCAAAAACTGATTTTGAGAAATATGTTGTTGATCAATTTAGGAAGAAGTCTGAAAGGGATGAGAGAGTTGAAGATACTCTTTTCAGATGGGAGAAGAAGGGAAACAAGAATTGCATTGGCTTTGAAACTGAAGATTTTGATGATGAGTCAACTAATGTAGATTGAATGGAATCTTCTTCGTAAGAATAGGGACTACTTTTCTATGTGGATTTTTTTTTATATTTTGTAATCAAGGCATTAACTCACCTCTTGTTTTATGTACTGCTTCGGTTTTATTTTGAAATGAAATGAAGATTTATTTTAGTAAATGATATGTGAATTGTGAATGTTGATTGCATTGTATGTGGACTTACCCTCAATCTAGTTGAGAAGAGAAGATTAAGCAGTTCTAATATTGATAAAAAACTGATCACTGGTTTAAAAGTGCAAATTTCAGTACACTGCTAACTTGAATCGATTAAGGAAGGAGTAAAAAGAAAAAATTTCATGTATGATTTTAAAGAAAGAAGAATCATAAGAGCGTCACATTTTGCTATTGGCGGAAGAAAAAAACGTCGAAGGCCCATCGAATACGACGTTCTATGAAGCACACAATTATTGCTCCCAAGTACTTCAATTCCCTTCACGTCCCAGCCCGATAGCCTACGACGTTCTATGGGAGGGCAGAAAAGAAAAAAGATCCGAAAGTATGGTACTTTTTGGCGGAAGAACAAAACGTCGAATTCCAACCGAACTCGACGTTCTATTAATGCTCTCGTGTTTAAAAGAAAAAACTAAAAAGAATTAAAAAGGTATAAACTTTTGGCTTTTGATACTACGTCTAAGCCCCTTCAAATTCGACGTAACCTTTGCAATTTATAAGAAAAAATTAATAAAAAAAGGCGCGTTGTTTTAAGAGGAAACGTCGAATGGTCATAACATCAAATTTTTGTTGTATGCGAAGTAAAAGTTTTTTAAAAAGTAAGATATTAGAAAACTGGTTTCTGTATTTCAGGTTTGGTTAAATGAGCTAAACCGAATCAAATCTAAAAAAAAACACTGAAGGTAACGTCGAAGTATACACCGTTCGACGTTCAAACATCAATAGTAATGTCCAATATCAACAAGTTCGACGTTAACCTTACGTCAATCCCCCTACACTTGACGTCAAATATGCCTTTAAATATAAATATTTATTCAAATATTACTCAAAATTTGACGTCCTCTTTGAACTTCAACGTGAACATTACGTCCATTATCTTCCTCAACAACGTTAGCTTTACGTCACTTCCCTCGTACATAAGACGACAAATCTTACTATAACAACGTTAGGTTTACGTCTATTCTCGATCCCCTCGACATCAAATTGTCCTATAAACGTCGCCTAGTGATATTCGACGTAAAAGTTACGTCACCAGCTATGACGTCGGTTGTGAATGCGTCGTTAAAAGCCAAAAATAACCGACGTAATACGCTGTTTTTGTACTAGGGATTCAAATTTTGAATTGGAAGGTTGATATTCCAAATCGTGAATCCTATCGTTTTGTGCATTATAAGAATCATGATCAATAATAAGAACATAACATATATAACTTTTAACAAGGACATGCAAAGCACACATATTCAGGCTGAATAACCAAATATATAACACTAAAAGCAATGTAACATAGAGAAGCACGACAAACCCCATTCACAAAAGACACAACTTACCTCTACGGCAGCGACAACCCTAGATGTATTAGCACCTCCGATACCCTCTCTCGCGAAGCCCTTGTCACGTAGCGAAAGTCACTTCGTCACACAGCCCCTGGATTAGCCTCCCTCGCCAGCTAGAAGTTCTGCCCACGCCACGACACCAACCCCTAACGCAGCGACAACACATCCTCACACCGCTAAACCACCATCATAGAGAAAGAGGAGCTCGACAAAGTGAGAAACAATGGAAAGTGAGGAACAATGGATATAGAGATTAGGACGAGGGAAAGTGGAAAGCGGGGAAGGTTCGCGAGGAGAGTATTTGGGAAAATGGAAGAGGAAAAATCCAAATTTTAATTTCATTAAGTGAATGTCTATACCGACGGGCAAAAGCCTTCGGTAAATTCGTTGCCCAATACCAAAGGACAAAAGCCTTCGGTAATCACCATCTTACATGATCGTCGCTAAATCCTTCGGTATATCAACTTTATCGACGGCTTAGAGGCCTTCGGTAATAATCCTTCGGTAATCAACGCGTAGTGATATATATATATATATATATATATATATATAAACTTTATTTTTAGTTGATTTTAAAACTCACTACAGGAAAGAGCGTAATTACCGACGGGAATTTACCGACGGCCTTTAGGCCTACTGTAAAGTGTTGGTCACATAATATACCGAAGGCAGGTAGGCCTTCGGTAATGTCAGCGATTAGAAATTTGGTTTTTTTTCTCCGAATTCCCCAATTTCAGAATTCCCTCGTCTCCCCATCCCTCGTCTCTTCAATTTCAGAAATCCCTCTCTCCCCTTCCCTGGTCTGTTCGTCATCACCGTAAGGCGAAGTTGGTCACCCTAAGCCATTGTCGTGTTGCTAACGCGGAGGTGGGTTCGTTGGTGGCTATTACTTTGGAGGGTGGTGACTCGTGGAAGTTGGTGTTTGCGTTAGGGGTGGTGGCGGTCAGTCGGTTCGACATTGTGGTTTGACGATGCGAGTTTAGTGGTGTGGATGTTGACGGAGGTTCGTTGCTGGGTGGCGCTCTTCCATTCCCTACTCTCTGTTCGAAGCGGTTCGTTGGTTTGAAGCGTGAGGTTGTCGCCCTAAGGCAGTTTGAAGTGGTTGGTGTTGCAGACGCTGACGGCGGTTCGTTGGTGGCTGGTTTGTGGCTAGGGTTCGTGTTTTGGTCCTTGTGAGTGTTGCGACAGAGGTAGGGGTTGTTGGGGTTGGCATGTCGAGGGCGTTGCAGTGAAGTAGTGTTGGACTGAAATTGACTGAAAGAGGAAGGTTATTGGGTTTGGCTCCAGCGATGCTGATTCAAATGACTAGAAAAAGAAGATGGGCGAATCCAACGTTGGTAGTGAGAGTGTTGGTGCTGGTGGAGGGAGACCAAGGCTTGTTCTGCAACCTCAGTCTCTGTCGGTGTCCAATAAAGGGGGGGATGGGAATATGGGGAAACCTAAGGGGTTAGTCCATTCGGAGAAGCGAGGCTAAGGTAACAAACCTGATGGGATTGCCTCAAGGATTGTATTTCTTGGTGAGGAATAAAAATCACTTTGATGAATTGAAGAAAGCTATGCTACCTGACTTTTTGTGGACCAAACCTGAGGGTTTCCCGGATGAGCTTCCACTGTATGAACTGCTCAGATCTGATTGTCGGCAGCTTGCGAAGCAACTTTCGTGCCACCAGGTATGTGGCAATTGGTGATTGCCTACATTTCTTTTGAATTTTGCATTGGTTTACGGAGTTTCTTAAAGTCTGTGAATTATGTTGTACATGATCAAATAGTTTTCTAGTTAGATTGTGAAATGAAACACAGTCAGTGAGGAGATGAGAGATGTGTTTATTAGGATGAACGTCAGGGTTTATGCTACTGTTTTTAATAGATAACTGTGTTAAATTTGGATTTTGCTTTGAAGCAGGAATTATTATTTAAACACAGTTTATTTGGTTTGTATAAAGTAATAATATATCCATCCGCTTCACAATGATCACATATTGTCTGGTACTTTTGTCTCTACTGAATAAGTGAACAAAATGTTGTTTATTCCTAATAGCATCATAGTATGGGATTTGTGTATCTGGTATCAAAGCTTTGACTTATTTCTGTGCTTTATTATCTTAACATCTACTGGTTGAGTTACAAAATTAGTTTAGCTTTTGATTGATTCTATATATTGATAAGTCTAATGTAGAATGATATTATATCATTAATTGTGTAACACTAATATCAGTCTTATTTCTAATTAGAATCTGAACTAATACTCCATGAATATTGTATATCCTGTTTTACAAGTGTATCACGTTCTTGAAGGACATTGCAAGTGATGGTTGCTTCAGCCTTGGTATGTTGGCCCGTATGGAACCTACTTTGTGTGAAAAGAATGTCTGGATGTATCCACGATTATTTTGGAAAACTGGACTGCTTGGACAGGTGTTGTACCTTGAAGCACATGCTATTGGAATCTCAGCAACCGGAATTGGTTGCTTCTTTGATGACCCTGGTATGATTCTTTGTTCACCACTGCTTTGAGAACTTTTATGGTTTGCTTTCAGGATTATGTTATTGGTAGTTTCATTTGGATGAAGCAAAAGCCATATTAATTCGTATAAGTTACAATTTTAATTGGAAATTACAAGGGCTTATGTGTTATGTAGAGTTTATGAATGTTTTGGGTGATTTGATTGAAATGAATTGGATGATGTTCCGAAAACTATGGCCTTATATAAGTGCTATTGGATGCATCTCTGTTTCGGAATCTAAAAGCCTTGGATTAAATGCAATTGGAAGAACAATACTTCTTTTTCCCATGATTTGAAAAGTCCACACATCTTTTCACTTTTGATCAATTATTGATGTGGTTGAACGTTTATCTTAATTGCTTTTTTGCATGAATAATTGGAAGCATTGTACCGTAAATATCAATTCCAACTGTAATTGATTTGATTGGCATGGTTATAGATAGATGTACATGATTCATAGGTCAAAATTAACCTGTGAAATACTAAATGAGTTGATTTATATAAATGAAGTTTGAAGAAATTTATTTGCTTAAATTTCTATAAAAATAGATTTATTCAAGAAGAAGTACATTAATAAATTAAGTAATATATTAAGTAATAAATTAAGATGTTTGGCCTATTATCGAGAAAAGACCTATTCATATATTAATGGAAAGATATTTATAGTGCATCATTAATATTATTTTTAAAAGTTGAATTTAACTCGTATGGAATATTGAACTTTTTTGACTTTATCAAAGTAAAAGTAACTGAATCTTATAATAAATATGAAAAACGTAATTGATTGGTTGCATATGCTTCTCTTGTGTATCGTTTCAAGTTGGCTTTATATTCCTTTATTGCTATTTTTTCCAATAAATCTGATTGATTAAAATATTAGTGAATATAATATTTAAGTTAATTAGATTTTTCTAGTAAGATCGAGTTTGATTGTTGCACAGATAAAGAGATGAGATATGAGTGTATAAATCAAATTTTGTATTTGATTTTATCAAATATAGCGTTTTGTGAATTTCGATAGGAGTATAAATTAATATTTAAATTTTGATTTTATTTATAATTCAACCAAGTGCTCAGAATTATTACGTGCACGTATGAAATTGTAGCAAGTATAAGTAGCACGTCTGAAATTGTTACGTGTCTCGTGCTCATCAAATGTTGATCCTTACACTTATATATGTCCTTCTTCATATGATACGTGTCTCTTCATATGATACGTGTCTCTGCAAATTGTTACGTGTCTTTGCATATGATACTACATATGTAAGAGGTGCTATATTAATTACTTTATTGTCAGTTTAAGTAGGTTTTAAACCCCTCTCTTGCATATCTTACCCATTATATTTGCTAATTATGTGGGCATAAAGCTATTTGTGTCTTGTTTATTTTTCAATACTAAAGTCTTGCATCATAAATTTCAATTCTATTCTCTACCAATCTTTTATGATTCTACATCTTAACTGATTTTTCTGATCATACTTTCTTGTCAACCATCATAATTGAGTGTTTGGTTATGGGTAATTGATCTGAAAATTGCATCTTCTCATCTTGCAGAAGTAACCGTTTTACTTATGTTCAGAACAGAACAATATTTGTGTCTTTGGGTGCTGTGAGCAGTGATTTAGTTGAAGAGAGTGTGGAAGGTGATGACCTAATGAGCAAAATCTTGAGGCTAAGACTCCCCAAGCGAAGCGCCACAAACATTCTTCAGAAATGGGTCCTTCAAGGGAATCCTGTTACGCTCTCTCAGCTTCAAGATATTTCCAAAGAGCTTCGAAGATCACAAAGGAAAGTAGTGCAATTGCTGTTTGTTTTGTCATATCATGCAGTATGTATCAGATTCGTTTGGTTAATTGTAGGTGTAGTGCATTAGGAATTCAATTTTGTACGTTGTTATTATTCGATCAAATTGACCTGTCTGCTTAAGTGGTCGGTGAACTTGTTCTAGTGCATTCACAAATTGTGTTTTTTTTTAATTGGATAAGTGCAGATTTTTCAGAGAAATAAATGAGCTGTTATAGTGAATTGGAATTTGCCTTGTAATAAATGAGTTGTTATAGAGAAATAAATGAGCTGTTATGTGATACTGTCTTTCGGTAATTACCGAAGGCTTTTGCCCTTCGGTAATTACCGAAGGCCATAGGCCGTCGGTAATGGTTAGCGACAACATGTTTACCGACGGTCTAATAGCCGTCGCTAATCCCTCGGTAAATTGTCATTATCGACGGCTTTTGGATGTTACCGAAGGATTCTGGCCTTCGGTAATGCCCTCCTTTTTTGTAGTGACTCCAATACAAAAGAAGAGATATGAGAAAAATATATATGAATTTATTCTTTTTAATACTAAGTGTAGATTGAAGACTAATGAACAATATGTCCTAATCTAATTACTCAAACTAAACAAGTATACTATGTTAAAGACACCAAAGTTCATAATTGGCTAGTAGTACTAAACTTCAAGATTTATATGACAGTCGCAGAAGATATAAATGAGGTGTGCTTAAGCAAATGATTACATTTTACTCAATCCCATTTATATATAAGTAACTTACTTCGTTCCATAATTAATGAAAATCCAAGATACTTATTTGATGATAATAATAACAAAATGATGATGAAAGTATTGATTTAATAAACGAAAAAAAAATACTAATTTATTATTATTATATATAATCCTGTTAATTAAACTTTATTATCAGTTATATATATATATTTTCTAAAGATCTATATTTAAATGGATCCTATTTTATCTAATGATTTTTCATATATATATATATATATATATATATATATATATATATATATATACTAAAAAACTACTAATTTATTATTGTTTTTAATAATCTTATTAATTAAACTTTATTATTAGTTATAACTTCAAAAGGTATAAAAATAGTAAATAATTTTTGTATTGAATTTAAAAAAAAAAACTAATACTAACTCAATGCAACAAAAATCTCAAATTAAACAAAATAAATTAATATATTTAAGCATATAATTAATCACATATTCAACATAAAAATTAAATAAAATACTATAAAAGTATAGACTTATATTAAAAATAAATTTTAAATATAATAATAAAAACGTGAAAACCTGAGCAATAATAGAACAAGAATACCTAGGACTTGGAGAACTATATAATCCTAACACTTAAACACAAATAATTATATAATTCATAAAAATTTAAATTGTATGCTAATAATAATATTGTTTTTACTTTACATTAATTTTCATTTATAATAAAAGTATACATTTATTTTTAAAATTTATTTGAATGGTATTTCTATAGTAAATAAAAGTAAAACAAGTTAAGATATAATTAATTAATCCAGGCTAGGATTTTTCTAATTCTAGCTTTTTGCCTTATCCTCCTAAGTTTCCACTACTGTCCTAGGTACAATTAAATTACTTGGAGAATGAACCATAAAAAATTGATACGAACAAAATGAACCAAACAAGAACAAGATAAATAAAAAAGCACAAAAGAAAACGAAGAGAATCACTCACTACGAAGACAGCGGAGAGTGGATTTTCTCTAGAACTATGGTGGCGTGGAGTGTCGGCGAATGCCATTGGAGAATGGAGAAAGTAAACGACGAACGAAAATGAATGACACTGTGGTGGCGTTCAGTGACGAAGGGAGTTGCAAGGAAGATATACACTGGTCCCCCCAAAGGAGAAAGAAGAAAAAAACACTTCACTACTCAGTTTTGAAGTGTTTCACACTGGAATGAACGTAAGTCCAGTCAACCTAGGATAACTTTGTTGCTCAACCACGACCAAGATATGTGGAGAACGATATTTCGTTTATATAAATTTCACAAAAATAAGAATATTTAAAACCAAGAATTTATGATCAAAGTTGGAGTGCAACGTACAAAATAAAACATTGAAAATCAGATATCTCCAATCTTAGATTTTAGAAATAAATTTTAAATTCAGTTTAATTTTAATATTTGTATCTATTTATGATAAATTCATCTTATTCTTAATTGACGAAAAATCTCTAATATATTTCTTTATAATGAAAGGTATATATTTCTTTATAATAAATAGTTTGACTGTGATCATTCAATTATGTTAGGAATTTAGTTTTATAGATTAATTAACCTCGAATTCAGTACACAGAATGCAAACAATTTATATCCAATAAAAATTAACACTAAAAAATCTGCGTAGTGAATTTAGAATAAACAACTTTTCAAACGTGTACGTGAGGTTTCCATTTAGAAAACTTAATTCAAGTTAGAAAATCCAGAAAAGAAGAAAATTATATTTTAATACCTTGGAGATTATACACGAAAACGTGTGTTCATCATTTGGGCACAGTGACAAGCTTTCAGTGGTCGCGAGTTTTGGAAAAAAATTGAGACAAAGAATGATCTAAATTCCAGTTAACAGTTAACTATACAATAAATTCAGTATTTCCAAACTGAATTATTAAACAGTATAATTAGTTTTTAGTAAAAATAGTTTAAGTTTTTAAGTACAGAACCGTATTGATAAATTATAGTTTATGATTTTTAAGTGAACTGTACCCAGCCCTACTTACATTAGATCCTATCAGTGTCTCCCTTTTCCAAGCATTGATATACGTTCCCTGATGACCACAAAAATCAGCAAACTCCTTAGAAGTGAACTCTCCACCTCTATTTGTTCTGAGACAAGTGATGAAGGTTCCAGCTTCTTTCTCAACATAAACTTTGAATTTTTTGAATGTTGTGAACGCTTCAGACTTCTCATGTAAAAAATAGATCCAAGCTTTTCGTGAATAATCGTCGATGAAGCTTAGAAAGTACCTTTTTCTTGGAGTTGTCCTAAGCTTAAGAGATTGGTCTTGAGTTCAGGGACATAGTATACGTCTGACCACGACCACGACCACCACTCCTGCGAAGACCTCGACCTGCTATTAGTTTGTTATCATGAGTAACTTTCAACACCTGCTCATTTGGTTGAGAGTCTTCCATTCTTTGTTCGTGGACGAGTAGGCTCCCGTGAAGTTCATCCATACTAAGGGTATTCAAATCATTTGATTCCTCAATTGAACACACGACATAATTAAATTTTGAGGTTAGTGATCTGAGAATCTTGCTAACCACCATGCTTGAGTCGATCACTTCACCATTGGATTTCATTTTATTAACGACACCGAGAGTACGTCCCAAATAACTGTCCACTTTTTCACCTTCCTTCATTCCCAACAACTCGAATTCACGACGCAATGTTTGTAGTTGAGCACGTTTGACCCTTGTGGATCCACGGTATTTTTGTTGCATAGATTGCCATATTGCTTGTGATGAGCTTTTGTCTAGAATTGTTTCTAGAATTTCCCGATCAATGGCTTGAAACAAATAATTCTTCACTTTCAAGTCCTTTAAAGTAGCCTCAGCCACGTTCTTCCTCTCTGCTTCACTAGGCGTGATTCCAAGCTTTGGAATTCCATCCTCTACAAGCTGCCACATTTCCTTACTTCGTAGAAAGTTCTCCATCGTCATAGACCAAAAATCATAATGGCCATCGATCAAACCTCGGAATGGTTGCCTGAACAAATTTTTCAGACGACATATTGATCTTTTGGTTCTATTCTCACACTTGCAATGATTTCACACCTCACTGTATAAGAAATTCACTGGTGTTTCACTCCTCACACTATCAATGGTATATTTCACACTAGGTATGGAGAATACTTGTTTCTTTTACTGTAACGTCAGGCTTATAAATAGCCTTAAAACAGAATTTAACTACTGCATAGCAGTTACACACGTAAAACATAAAATAACACAAAAGTAGACTAGTCTTAAGCAACTAAATAAAAGACTCGTTCTCTCTAATAAATAGTAGAATTATTTAAATATAAAACTAACTAACAGTATTTACTATAACATATAACGAAATACAGAAACAAGAATCGCTCTCAACAAGGTTCAAGAGCCTATTTATATAAGCTCTCTTATCCCGTCTTTCCTAACCGCTCTCGTTTTCCCGCTTTTCTATCCTCTTATCTTAGATCCCATCAGTATCTCCCTTTTCCAAGCATTGATATACGTTCCCTCATTTGCCTGCAAAAACGCATGAGCCGCCTTCGGAAACCTACATCAAACAACAACTCAATGAAAGTAATATACATATATATAGTTGGTCTTTGATTTCTCGTATAGTTGCTATGAGTGAACCTGATTGAAATATAGTTGATGAAAAAAATTGATTACAAATACATGTTCAATTTGAGAATAATCGAGAACTATAAGAACACAGTAATTGATTAACAAGAATGATGGAAACAACAGCATACAGTAATTGATTAGGAAGTAGAAGAACCTTTTTGATGCTGCAAGTGGAGCATCTCCTTTTGATCTGTTGCAGTCTGAACTTTCATGATGGTGTGGAGAAGCTCACGAAAGGAGTCATCAAATGCCTGAAGTTGAGCCATGTAAGACTTGGAATTCCAGCGGACATTGGAGCACCGCTTCAGAAGCTTGATTCCCTCTTCCATTTTCTTTATGAGTGGTTCCAGCTCCTCCTTTGGGCGTCCCATCTCGTTGTTGAGACGTTCCATCTTTCTGATGTTAGGTTCTATCGACTTTAGGGTGGATTCCAGGTTGCCCAAGTCGAAGGCTTTCTTCTTCTTGAACATGGAGGAATTATTCTTCATTGCTTCTGCTATGGCTTTTAGCAACGCAGCCAACACAATTGCCACACCTTGCGCTGCTATTGTGCCGTCCATATTCACGCTTAGCAGGAATCAACAACAACCAACACAAACTACATATATATAGATGAACCAACCAGGCATTCTCAAGCAAACGCGTCTTACAAGAGTCACTAGTTGCATGTTTCATTCTTAAAATTTCTACACGAAAATACTAAGTCTTTTCTTTAAGTAACTTTTTTCTATATTTTTTTTCTCAAAAATAATACTTTTTATAAAGACTTTCTTTTTAAATGAACCTATAAGAATATTATTTCTCCTAAAGAAATCCAAACTATATAGTCAGAAGTTAACGCTGCTGTTGGAAATTTCATCATAATTTCCTCTGTGTAAACTTAAATTAGGAACTAAGCAAAAATATAAAATAATAGCACCAACATTCATGATAATACCTTCTTTATTTGAGGAAGAAAAATATCATAGGGCCATAGAGTTATTAAAACTTCCGCTGTTATAATAATGAAAAACAAAATACATCAATGATGTATCTTCAATATGTGAAAACACCTTTCACGAATTATTTATTACTTGCTAATTTTTCTTTCTTAAAAACTCTTACTAATTTCTCTTTATATTTTTAATATATCCCAATTACTCTGTAGAATAACTTTGTTTATAGCACAACTATGCCTAGTAAAATTTCCTATAAAACTGTACCTAGAATCCTAAAACCTGCATTTAAGCCGTCTCTGAAAATACTATATATTCTAACATCCAAACTAGGTGGATAGATTCTGCAAAGTGCAACCATGTGGAAAATTTTGGAAAGGTGAGAGTTAAATTTGTAGTACATTTGAGCTGAATTTCCAATTTAATAAATGTTGATTGATGGCATATTTCATTCTAGTTGGATGATTCAAAATATCTTTTCTTATTTGATATCTTTGAATTTTATATTCAAAGTTGCATTTAAATCAATTTAATACATTTCTTATATAATCATAGGTTAATTGAACTAGATTTTGGATCAATGTATGTTGATTAACTACATCCATTCGGTTGTTAATAAATACAACTATTTTCGATTTTAGATCTTCCACATTATTTTTATAAGAGCTTTGGACCCTTTCTTTTATGATCCTTCGATAAACAAATTCACCTCTTCATAAAAAAGAGGAATTTAGTTGTATATTAATATATTTTAAAAATAATTTAAAATATTATTTTTTAAGATGATTTAAATTAAAATAATAAAAAGTACTATTAAAGTTAAAATCAAATTTAAACTAAAATGTACAATTATTCCAAAATTCTGATGACTAAAAAAGTATATTTCACTATAACAATACATTAAAATAAATTATTTGAATTTAAATTAATTAGTTTTATTTTGTCTATTCTTTTAATATTTTCAATTTAATTAATTATTTAATTTATTTTAATTAAATTTTTACAGAAATATCTTATAAAATATTAAAACCCAAATTATTTTATTTACTTTATAATATTATTTATTTTAATTATTTATTATATTATAATTTTAAAGTTAATATTTTATCATATTTATTTAAATATAATAAATTGTATTCAAAGATGTAATTGATTATATTTAGATTAGTAAATTATTTATATATAATGATTATGTCTTAATTATATTGATTTTTATTATTTTGTTCACCATCTACATGAAAATTAAAAAAAGAAATATTTCGATTTTTTTATTTTCGTTTATTTTTTCTCTAAATCCGCGTTTCTCATATTTCGGTCGAAAAGGACAGGGGCTTAAGAAGTTATCATTTTAACCATTTTAAATTTGGTTATCTTAATTCCAATTGTGAAATCTCAAACTTTAATGAACTATTTTCACATTTTCAAACCAATTTCAAAAACCTCCAATCGTCTTCAAAAATTGAAAACGTAAAGTATTAAATACATAAATAAATAAAATATATATATATATATATATATTTATTTATTTATTTGGGCACTTGACATCTTTAATTTAGTATGATAAAAATGTAAAAGAAAAAGAGAAATTGTTGAATGAGTGTGAGTAAAATACTTTTATTTGAATATACTGAATATGTAAGAGCTAGATGGTTGGAGAAAGTTTGAATGTCATTATCAGAGCAACGTGTGTAGGATAAATAACGTGTTTACATACTTTTTCTTCTATTGAAGGACCCCATAGGTTAATAACGTATTTATATCAACATTTTGATAACGGTGACGTGTCAAAATTTATTGAGCCATTAGAAATAATTTTATTTTCGTAAAAAGTTGACTTGGTGCATGTGTGTAGAATTATTCAATTTTAATTTTCAAAATACCCTTACCATTTTAATGGTGAAAATGATGTTCATTCTCTCTCCACTCTCCATTCTACGTCCTCTCTTCAATATATGTGGTTTTTCTCCTTTCTATCTCCCGATTATCTTCTTTGAAAGGTAATTCGAGAGACTTCGGTGAAGTAACGAAAAACTCAGGTGATAAAGTATTCCCTTTCCTCTTCACATTTTCTATTTCTCTTTTTCTGTTTCTCTTTTTCTCTTACTCCTTTTCCATTCTCCTTTACCATTTTTTATGTACCCTTTATCCTTTATAGTCTATTTCATCAAATGTTGTATTCAAATGAATGGTTTTGTACAATGAAATTTTTTGTAATTTTTTGTAACTTTCTCATGCAATTGTTAAAACAACACCTGGTATAAGTGGAGATTATTTAACCAACCAAAATGGAATACATACTAGCAGACGTAAAGAAGTTCTTATGCGTGGTTTAGAGAAATAAGAAATGCTAATTGAAGAACTCGAAGCTGAGGTTTTAGCTTTGCAGAAGTTGGTTGATTAGAAGAATAAAGATGAGGGTCGTGAAAAGGGCGAAGAAGGTTTTGGTGGAAGTGTTGGTCCTACTAAATTTCCATCATCACACATGGAGATTGATTTCATTAATACGCCATTTCAAGCAGCCAACATCAATACTAACTTCGAAGGCGAGGGAGGCATTTACATAGACGAAAGCAATATGTACAAGCGCATGAAGGAAGAACGACGCATATGTGATACCCTATTGTTGAAGCTCTCAAATTAATACAAGACCTTTTCTAGATTATTCAGAATAAATTTAACTAAAGAACATTCTCAATCAAATTATATTTTATTAAATCATGTCTACTTTTAAATTTCCTAACCAAATTAAAAGTTAATTATTATATTGATTAACTACATACATTCGATTGTTGTTCACAAACACAACTATTTTCGATTTTAGATCTTCAACCACTACAAAAAAAATATTATTTAATGAAGGTTATTTTGTGGAGGTTATAAAAACCCTCCACAAATAAACATTATTTAAAATTATTACAATGAGTTGTCTGATTGCTAGTAATTGTAGGCGTTTTAGTTTTTCTTTTAAGAGGTTTATAACCTCCTTAATTAAAAATTTAAACCTTCCCACTTAACATCATATTTTCCAAAAAAATTCCCCCTTTTTTTTTCCTTTTTCCTAAAACCTAAGCAGGAGTTTAACTTATTCACCAAATCCTTGCTCCCAACTTTCATCAGAACCTTGCTCCAAAATATCTCTTCCTATTTCCCCCCAAATCTCAACCCCCAATTTTCACTTCAGTTTCGTCCAAAGTTTAGCAACTTTCGTTCCACTCATAGCAACTCACATTTTGTTCTGAAGTCGTCGTCTAGGTTGAGCAAAGTGTGGTCGCTGGCCAGGTTCAGCAAAGTGTGGTCGTTAGGCCAGGTGCGGAAGCCAGCTCGCGGATAGGTTTAATTCTTCAACCTAGTATTTTTCTGAACCCTCTTTTTTCCCCGACATCGATGGTGTACTAGAAGGTTCTTGCTTTCAATTTATATACATTCCTTTTGATTTGAAATTGTTGTTGATAATTGTCTGGTGTGTTCTCTATTCGGTCAATGAAAGGGAAATTTTTAAAGAGTTTTTTTTAGTAGATGAATGAATCATTTTAGGGATTATTCTATAACTAAATTTATATATTGTTTAGGGTTAATATACGTCTAAATTGGAAATTAACTATTGATCATTTGTTTGGTTGGCCAGTGACTTTGTTTTCATGTTATATGCAATGGGAAAATAAATAAGTATGTTTAGTGCTATCAAATTAATAAGTATAACGTAGCTGTGCAGAAACATCATCAGCATTTAGTTGTTCAATCTTGTCAGCCATTAAGGGTATAATTGTGATTTTAGTTTTGAACAGAGTTGTAGATTGCATTTGTAAATGAAGATGTTTTCTTCCTTTTGTGGTCCAACACGTCTTTCACCATCATGGACAACATGGCAGCCTGTGCTTTAAAAATTGGAATCTCTCTTTCTTTTACAATTGTTCCAAAGAATCATTGTTTTTTATTGTATATTTATTTGCTATTTGAAAATTTTATGCTTTCACTTGGCTTATGATTCGCTAATATAATTGTAATGCTTGAATTCTTGTGTTGTTGTATTGTGATATAATGTGGTATGTTGGTCATTTAATTGGAGCCATATAATTTTATATTCCTGTTAGGTGCTTTAAGTATGGTGATGATTGTATTGGTTATTGCCTGGGGGTATTGAAACTTGGTTACTGAGGAAAAGTGAGGAAAAGTTGGTGTTTTAGTGCATATAAAATGAGTTCTCTTATATGGTTTTAAAAAAGAAAATTATCGCTAGGCATGAATAAGTCTTAGAGCAGTGGCATATTTATGTGGGTCAAAATGATTGAATACATAAGTTGTTGAAACTAATGCATGATACAATAGTTGGTGCAATGTTTATGGATTGTTTTTTAATATATAATTGGTTATTTAGTTTTTTAAGTCAAGGTATAATTCTGGAAAACTATGCATGATATAAAAGAAAAATTGACACTTAAATCTCTTTTTTTAAGTAATAAACTAACTTTTTATAACTTGAAAATCTGTATCTCTTTAATATTTTGATTATTTTGGGATATGAGTTTTTACCCTCTAAACCTATTACTCCAAAGCTTACCACCAATTACAAGTAATGCAATATAAGCTTATAGTTTCAGCTTTTCTCCTAAACCACTTTGTAGGTAGTTCACAGATACAAACATGCTTATTATTAAGCTGGTGTTACAACTAAGTGATAATGACCAATTTTACTTCATTATCCAACATCAAATTGATGGAATTTGTCAACTCTTCCTTTACTTTTAGTCTTGTTTAACTCAATTTCTTGTTTTTGTAAGTGATTACTTTTTAAGTTGTAATTAGCCCATTTGTTGGCTAATCCCCATTCAAAGAAGCTGGGAGAAGATACTCACCAAAGAACATTGCCAAAACCCAAGAAAAGAGAGAAGAGCAGCTGAAAAGATGAAGAACCCAGGCTGCTGCAGAGAGTCACGCCGGGCGCCTACTGACCTAGGCGGCGCCGGGCGTGACAATGCTGACCGAGAGCGCGCCTGGCGCCTGCCTGTCGGGCCGCCGGGCGCCACCTTTGCTGATGTGGCAGAAACAGCTTATTTAGTTCTGGAACGCGAAGGGGTTGGTATCTTTGGCAGCCCAGACGCGATTTCTACACCTTGGAGCAGCTGGAGGCGAGCTTGGAGCTGTGGAAACACTTCTCCTTCCACCTTGGGTCTTCTCCCTTCTTCCATTTCATCAATTTGTAAGATCAAGCTCTCCATGACAATGGAGAGCTAGTTTCATTATTGTTGGGGGTTGATGTAATCACGGATCTTTTGTGCTAATTACAGTTGAATTGATTGATTATATGTCTATTCCATTGATTTCTAGTGTTTAATTCCTTCTCTTAAAGCTTGTGATGTTGTGTTCCACCATTGCATGATTCTAGGGTTTGCTTGATATTGGGAAATGTTGTGTAAATCTGAAATTGGATTAAATACCTAAGGGAAATTGTATCTAGGGATAGAACTTGGACCTTTGGTTGTCTTTAATCTCAACTCTTAAAGCGGATGAACTTGTTAAAGTTTCTAAGGAATTAGAGTTTAAGAAGTAAGTCTAGGCTCTTTCTACCAAGGGATTGGGTTGGAGTAATTTAGTTGATTGACATTGGATAATTAATGGAAAGAAAGTGAATTGTATGCGCAAAAGTGAAGTAGATGAAATCATACCCCCAATAATACCATTTCATACCATTTCTAATCACTCGCAATTCTAACGTTTAAGTTATCAAAGATCAACTTTTATCATTCCTTTTTTATCTTTGCTTTAATTGCATGAAAAGCCCAAAAACATGGAATCATTCTTTAGTCTAAATTAGTTAGATATTATACGATTGTCTAGGACACGAGTCTCTTGGGAAACGATATCCGGTCTTACCGGTTTTATTACTTGAACGATTTGGTACACTTGCCAAAGTCTCAACAAGTTTTTGGCGCCGTTGCCGGGGACCCGTGTTAAACTAGACTTTTGTGTGATTTTTAACCGATTTAGGCTTTATCTTTTGTGTATAATTTTCCATTTTTTTTGTAATTATTATCTTTATTTTTGGGCTGACTTGTGGCACGAGTTTGGTTGTTTTCTAGTGTATGCAGGGAAACATTCGTACAAGGAGGACTGTGTCATCTGAACCACTCCTTGTGGATCCTGAGATCGAGAAAACAGCTCGTAGAAACAATAGTGACACCAGGAGACAGCGAGCTCTAAGTCAACAAGCTGCCCCGCAATCTTCATCTTCTTTCAACAATCAAGACATAGAGTCTTTTGATTCTTCTTCTGTGAACGGGATGGCTGGCGCAGGACCACCTCCAAGGAGAACCATAGGGGACTCAATAACCTACACAAGCCCGAGAAATTTCTCAAGCATTGTGAGGCCCACTATGAGTGACAAGCTGGCAGAAATGAAGCCTGCTCTACTCCAGCTCATCAGTTCAAACCAATTTTCTGGCCTGGACAATGAAGACCCTCATGCACATTTGGTCACCTTCTATGAGTTGTGTGGCACTATGGGTGTACAAGGAGAGGATGAAGAAGCATTGTACATGAGACTCTTCCCATTTTCTCTGAACGGCAAAGCAAAGG
Source organism: Vigna angularis (assembly GCF_016808095.1). Lineage (NCBI taxonomy): Eukaryota > Viridiplantae > Streptophyta > Magnoliopsida > Fabales > Fabaceae > Vigna > Vigna angularis. Next base: position 15,496,399 of record NC_068978.1, on the reverse strand, counting down.
CTTGGCTCCAGTCACAGCCTAATCAAAGTCTTACGAGCTGGGAGGATGTGGAATATAAATTTTTAGCACGCTTCTTTCCACCATCAAAGAGCACAGAAGTGAAGGCTGCCATTGCTACTTTTGTACAAGGAGTAGAGGAACCACTATGTGAAGCCTGGGAAAGATTCAAGTCTTTATTGAGAAAGTGTCCCAGTCATGGATTTAGCCTAGAGATGCAAGTGCAGACCTTCTGTAATGGTTTGCAACCTCATACTAAGATGATACTAGACGCATCTTTTGGTGGTTCAGTACTATTTAAAACTGCTGATGAAGCCATTGCGGTGATTGAAAATATGGCTTCCACTGACATGCGGAGTCAACATGGGAGAATGCAAGTACAAAGGAGAGGAGTTTATGAACTTGGTGCTCAGGATGCACTACTTGCACAAAATAAGCTTCTTGCCCAACAAATGGAGCTCCTGACTCAACATATGGCCAAGCTTCCTCAGCAGTTGCAGGCAATGCAAGCTCAACCTCAACCACATCATCAAGTAATGAGATGTGATTTTTGTGGAGATAACCATCCCAACGGTCATTGTCAAAGTCCTAGTACGTCCCAACCTGAAGAAGTCAACTATATGGGAAATCAAGGACGACAACACTTCTTCAACAATCATTTCCCTAATCCTTCCAATCAAGGGTGGAGACAAAATCAAGAAGCTTCTAGCAGTAAAAATCCGTATCAACCTGCCCAACATTATCAACCTCAAAATGATCGGACTTCAAAGCTAGAAGATACCTTGCAAATGTTCATACAGCAGTCCATCCAAAACCAGAAAAACACTGATGCATCTATAAAGAATCTGGAAGTGCAAGTTGGTCAATTGGCTAAGCAATTAGCAAACCAACAGGGTGGACAATTTACTGCAAATACGCAAGTCAACCCCAAGGAAGAATGTAATGTAATATTCACAAGAAGTGGGAAAGAGGTTGGAAGAAAAGAAGAAGAAAAAGAAAAGCCAGAAGAAAAAGAACAAGAAAAGAATGAAGAGGAAGATCAAGAAATAATTGAAGAAGAGATTGTTGAAGTTGGAGAAGAGAATAAAAAGTTTGAAAAAGAGAAAAACCAAAAAGAGAAAGAAATAGTGAAACACCTCCCTTACCCAAAAATCCCATCTACTAAAGGGAAAGAGAAACAGTTGGCTCGGTTCAAGCAAATATTCGATCAACTTGAGATCACCATGCCACTGACCGAAGCACTGCAACAAATTCCTGCTTATGCTAAATACATGAAGCAAATCCTCAGCAAGAAGAAATATTTAGATGAGGAAACAATTGAAGTACAGGGAAATTGCAGTGCCATCATGCAGAAGACTCTTCCTCCAAAATTCAAAGATCCGGGGAGTTTCACCATTCCATGCACTATTGGAAACCAGGAGATAGGTAGAGCTCTCGTTGACTTGGGGGCTAGTATCAATCTGATACCCCTATCTATGCTTAAGAAGATTGGTAATCTTGAAGTCAAGCCTACAAGAATGATGCTGCAGCTGGCAGATAGATCCATCAAATACCCTTGTGGTATAGTGGAAGATGTGGTGGTCAACATAGACAAACTCCAATTCCCAGTGGACTTTGTAGTTATGGACATGGAGGAATCTGCAGATATACCACTCATCCTTGGAAGACCTTTCATGAAGACAGCCAAGGTTGTCATTCATGTGGAAGAAGGAACAGTGAAATTGAAAAACCAAGATGAGGAGGTGACTTTCAATGTCTTTGGGGTTGAGCAGCAAAAGCATGAAAAAGAGACTAGTCTTGAAGCTACAGATGAACTTCTATCAATTACTAGTCTAACAGAGCAAGCTGCCAAGTTGGTAAAGAGGAGCTTTAGTTGTTTATCTCCAAGAGTAAAGGAAGAAGAAGAAGAAAAGGAAGAGGAACTAGTTCACCAAAATCCTGTGATGGCAAGCGATGAGCCCAAACCTGGCAAACCAGTGAGATTCAAGAATAGGTTATGGGTCATCAAGAACATAAAGATAAATGGAGTGCTTGAGATAGAGGCTCCATATTCTAGGAGAGTCAAGGTGGTGACTAGGAAATTGCTGAGAGGATGTTGGTGTCATGACAAGAAGAAGCATTCCAACATCAAAAATCAAACTTGAGCTTAATGGTGTCAAGCTAATGACGTTAAACAAGCGCTTACTGGGAGGCAACCCAGCTTTCTACCCTTTTCTTTTGTTTGTTTTTAATTTTTTGAGTGTTGTTTGATTGTTTGATTGTATGTTTTAATGTGTAGTGTGTTGTCTTTGTTTTGAACCATGCTTGTGTGTAGAACAACCAAGGTGAATTTTTGAGTTGATTGTTAGATTGTTGAAGGATATAGTGCATTGATGTGAATTAGAGATGTGAAACTGTTTTGGCTGTTTTCTGGGCTGTTTTAACATGTTTTCAAAGTGCCTTTCTTAAGCCAATAGCCAAAAATGTTGCCAAACTTGTGGAATTGTAAAGTTTTGAAAGAATGACTTCATTTTGCAACTTGAATGCTCAAATTCAATTCCTTGGGTTTTGAACAAGTTTGTTTAATGATAATATGAGATTCTGGAGCATCTCAAGTGATTTGAAGTTCAAATTCTCAAAAACCCGAGTTAGGTAGCTTGAAATCAGTTTCTGCATAATTCTGCAGAAACTCACGCCTGGCGCCTCTTACACTAGAGGGCGCCTGGCGCCAGCTCGTCCAGCCTGATCATCACCTCTCAGATTCAGCATCTGGCTGGGTCACGATCCCACGCCCGGCGCCGCATGACCTAATAGGCGCCCGGCGCGACTTCTGCAGCAGATTTTTTTCACTTAAGTCTGAGTTTACAGTGGGCTTGGCCCATCAAATTCTTTTAACCCCACACTCACCCAAACACTCCTCTCAGTTCCGAAACTCCTCACACACACTATCACTCCTTCTAATTTCTTCCCCACTTCACGGCCTCATCTACTTCTTCACTCTCCACCACCACACTCACTCTGCTGCACCCATTGCTCATCTCTCGGGCCATCTCAATCCAAGCACTCTCCCATTCAAAAATCCACACACCAACCTAATCACATTCTCTGTGCATCAAGTAAGCTTTTCACTCTTCTTTTTGTTTATTCCTTCACAATGCTTAGCCTTGGTTGTTCATCATGTACATGGTTTGAATTTGACCTAGGGTAGTTTAATTTCGGTTCAATTAGAGTGTTGTTTGTGTTAGCTGCTGGTTAGGACTCAAATTCTTGCTTTCATTGTCAGTTTCGAACACACACACACAATCACAGTGGCTGGAATGCAGAATCTGGGTTTTCCCCAATTCTGCATGTCGCGCCAGGCGCCTGCAGGCTGTGCGGCGCCGGGCGCGACTTTCCCTGCCCAGCTTTGATGTTCATTTTTGTGTGTCCTGCAGCTTTTTGTGTTTTGTTTCATTGTTGTTTTTGATGAATTTTGACTGAGCTGTGATGATATCTGAGTTTGACCTATATTAAAGTAGCAAAAGTGTGTTGATTCATGGAGTTTTGCTTGTGCCTTGGCTATTGATGATTTGTTTTCACTGAGTTATGCATCATTACATCATCTAAGCTTATCTCATTCACTCAAACTAATCCAACAGCTGAGAAGCCAAAAAGCTTGAATCTGCATAACATGCTGTCACGCCCGGCGCCTCCTACCTTGGGCGGCGCCCGGCGTGACCACCTCTGACAGCAACCAGAATTTTTGTTGTTCTGCTGCTTTGGCTTCATTTCTTCACTGATCAGGGCTTTTCTTTGATATGTCTTGACTGTGTGGTTTGTGTGCATACCATTGAAAGCATTTGGTACATCATGATGTAAGCTAATGATGAATTTACTCATGAATCTAAACACATTTATCCTCTTGAACTCTACCTTATTTTGCAGCTATGGCTTCTTCATCTGGGTTTAAGCGAACCAAGACGACTGCTGGTCTTAGGGAAAACAAAAGGAAGGAGAAGATATATTCTGCTATCTTCTTAACCCCAGAACATAAGAAGCACTTCTCCAATGTTCAGAGCAGAAAACTCTTAATGGAGAGAAAAGTAACCCTCCTCCCTCAAGATGTGCCAGAATTCTCCAATGAGATTTTGGAGAGGCAATGGAGCTCCTTATGCACGTACCCAGAGCCCGCCAATATTGCAGTTGTCCAGGAGTTTTATGCCAATGCAAAATCCTTCTCTCCGGACTCAGAACCTTTCTGGAGCTATGTGCGTGGTCAGCGGATCTCATTTAGTGCTGACGCTATTAATGAGTTCCTAAACACAGAGTGGGAAGATGATGATGAGCTATGCGGGTACGCCGAGCTGATGGCGACTGAGTTAGATTATGAAGAGATTGAACAGACCCTATGTATTGCAGGAGGATCATTTCAAAGAAATAGGCAGCAGCAACCTCTTCATATCAAGAGAGTGCACCTGCATTCTCTCAGCCGCCTATGGATGCCTCTGGTGCATTCCAACATTTCACCATGCACGCATGTCTCTGACGTCACGGTCAACAGAGCGGTCATCCTTTATGCCATTCTCACTGGATGCTCTGTGAACTTGGGGAAGCTAATCGCAAATGAGATACGCAACTGTGCGAATTCCACAAAAGCTCCCCTTGGACATCCCTCTCTTATCACCCATCTCTGTAAACAAGAAGGAGTGGACATCACTATTCCACCATTCGAGCATCCTAGGAGACCTATTGATATGGGGTATTATACCCAATTTTGTTTGGATGCAGATGATGGAGTTGCCAGTCCACCACCGAGATCGCCGAGGAGACATGCCAGACAGCGACCTATTCCCCGACGTCCTCCGCCACCACCATCACCTCCAACTGATCCTTCACAGATGCCAGACTTGAGCCTTGCATTGATTAATGCAAAGCTGGAGGCGGTAAATCGGATTGGCCAGGCGCATGCAGAGATGATGAGGCATGTTTATGCAGCATCCCATCCCGGTTTCATGACATCGGAGCAATACAGCACCTTCGTTGCTTGGCCTGGGGACCAGTCCTTTCCTGCTGGGGGGGGTAGACCTCAGGCTGGCACTGCTGCTATGGATGAGGATGACGATGACGAAGAGGAGGAGGACGAGGACGAGGACTCAGACTGACTGATGGCCATCACAGCAGGAGTCGTTCTTTTCTTTATTTTTCTTCTGTTTTCAGTCGTTTTTACTTTTAGGTTCTTTAAATTTTTGAACATAAACATCTTTTATGCATTTGGTTTGACAGTATGAGTTGATGTGTGAAAATCTGGTTGTTATGCTTTCTATTTGTGATTGAACGTGTGGAAATAGCTTATTTGATTGAGCATTGATAGTTGATGTGTTCACTGAGTTATGCTAATGCTTGGGGAGTCGATTGCAGTCAAAATTCATGACATTGTGTTTAGCAGAGTATGGAATCGTAATTAACAGGGTGAGATTTAGTGCCTCATATTCTTTTGCTGTGTGATTGCTATCATGCTAGATCACAATTGACTTTGCCTGAGTTTCTATAATTTGAACTATCTACTTGCTTGTTGAATTTGATCAAGGCATTCTTTTCTCACCTTACATACACATTAGCCATTCAACCATAAATGTAAAAAGATCTTTCCTCTTTGTACCTTAAGCTTATTGAAAATTCCCTGAACCTTTTACCTTGAGCTGAATAGAACATGCATCTGCATTATAGCAGAATAATCCAAGTTTGGGGGAAATGATGGTGTATTGAGAAAAAGACAAAGATGGAAAAGTAAGAAAAAGAGAAAAAGAAAAGTACTGAATGAAAAACAGTTGGGTGTAAGTTTGAAATTGGTTATGATACATGAGGAGCAAAGGAGAAGCTTATATGCATGAAGTGAATTAGGTAATTTCTCAGCTCAAGAACCGTTGATTTCCAGAAAAACCATGATTCTTTCTTAGCCCAACTACAACACAAGCCAATCAAAGTCCTTGTGACATCAACTTGCGTGTAAATTGTTTTGATTTGATTGAAACGAAAGGCAAAGTTAAATTGTGTGATATTATGACTGCAGAGTGAGCTTTATACATCCTTATACACCAGTGCATTAGAGTGAAACACTTTCCAGGTGAGGATTGATTCCATACATCAAGTGAAACACTCTGTCATGTTTGTAGATTTCTTTTGCACCCTTTGCATTGTGACCATAATTGTTGATAGGTGAACACCTCTGTTTTGCTTGATTGATGACAGCTGTATATATCCATTATGTTCTTTCTATTAGATGCTACAGCAGGATTTTCACTTCTTGAACTTAAAGGATATCTCAAAGTTGAAACCAATGCAATTGAATGGTTGTTTTCTAGAATAGTTTACCTTTTGCTTGAGGACAAGCAAGGTTCTAAGTTTGGGGGAGTTGATAATGACCAATTTTACTTCATTATCCAACATCAAATTGATGGAATTTGTCAACTCTTCCTTTACTTTTAGTCTTGTTTAACTCAATTTCTTGTTTTTGTAAGTGATTACTTTTTAAGTTGTAATTAGCCCATTTGTTGGCTAATCCCCATTCAAAGAAGCTGGGAGAAGATACTCACCAAAGAACATTGCCAAAACCCAAGAAAAGAGAGAAGAGCAGCTGAAAAGATGAAGAACCCAGGCTGCTGCAGAGAGTCACGCCGGGCGCCTACTGACCTAGGCGGCGCCGGGCGTGACAATGCTGACCGAGAGCGCGCCTGGCGCCTGCCTGTCGGGCCGCCGGGCGCCACCTTTGCTGATGTGGCAGAAACAGCTTATTTAGTTCTGGAACGCGAAGGGGTTGGTATCTTTGGCAGCCCAGACGCGATTTCTACACCTTGGAGCAGCTGGAGGCGAGCTTGGAGCTGTGGAAACACTTCTCCTTCCACCTTGGGTCTTCTCCCTTCTTCCATTTCATCAATTTGTAAGATCAAGCTCTCCATGACAATGGAGAGCTAGTTTCATTATTGTTGGGGGTTGATGTAATCACGGATCTTTTGTGCTAATTACAGTTGAATTGATTGATTATATGTCTATTCCATTGATTTCTAGTGTTTAATTCCTTCTCTTAAAGCTTGTGATGTTGTGTTCCACCATTGCATGATTCTAGGGTTTGCTTGATATTGGGAAATGTTGTGTAAATCTGAAATTGGATTAAATACCTAAGGGAAATTGTATCTAGGGATAGAACTTGGACCTTTGGTTGTCTTTAATCTCAACTCTTAAAGCGGATGAACTTGTTAAAGTTTCTAAGGAATTAGAGTTTAAGAAGTAAGTCTAGGCTCTTTCTACCAAGGGATTGGGTTGGAGTAATTTAGTTGATTGACATTGGATAATTAATGGAAAGAAAGTGAATTGTATGCGCAAAAGTGAAGTAGATGAAATCATACCCCCAATAATACCATTTCATACCATTTCTAATCACTCGCAATTCTAACGTTTAAGTTATCAAAGATCAACTTTTATCATTCCTTTTTTATCTTTGCTTTAATTGCATGAAAAGCCCAAAAACATGGAACATTCTTTAGTCTAAATTAGTTAGATATTATACGATTGTCTAGGACACGAGTCTCTTGGGAAACGATATCCGGTCTTACCGGTTTTATTACTTGAACGATTTGGTACACTTGCCAAAGTCTCAACACTAAGCTTGGGAGGTATTGTGTTATTACTGTGTTACTGAGTTGTTATACTATTTGACTGCCATCAAACTTTGGAATCTCACAGTTATCAAGGTTACTACATTTAATTTCATTTGAAAACATTTTATTTATTAATTCAATCTTTGTTTGTATATTCCATGAATATTGTTATCTTTTTGATGTGGTAGTGTATTTCATTTTGTTTAGGAATATTTTTGAATGGATAAATCTTGGATTGCTAAACCTCGAAATACAATTGAATACTCTATTGGTTTAGAAAAATTCTTAAATTTTGCTTTTGAGAATGGGGCTACTGGAGATACAATTCTATGCCCACGTCCCAAATGTGGATTTATGAAATGGCATAATAGAGTCGAAGTTGAAGAGCACTTGATCTTAAAACAATTTTCTAAAAATTATATTATATGGAATCTTCACGGTGAGAAACAAACAAAAGATATTTCAAGAAATGAAGATGATATACAAGAGACATTTCACTCTGAAAATCCAATGGAAACAATGATAAATGAAGCATTTGGGCATTATAGGCAAGAAGGTACTAATATAGGTTCACAACCTGTGGGTGTAAACAATTTTCTGAATGAAAGGCCAAGGGAGAATCATAATGAATTTAATGAATTTCTCAATGATGGAAATCAGATCTTATGTGATGGGAGCAAGTACACAAAATTAGAATTTGTAATCAAATTATATCATATCAAGGTTTTGTGTAGATTAAGTGACAAGGCAATGACTATGATCTTATATTTGTTAAGAGATGCATTTAGTGAAGCAAAGTTGCCTCTTTCTTTTTATGAGGCTAAGAAAATCATCAACAAACTGGGTCTTAACTATACCAAAATAGATGCATGTCCGAATGATTGTATGTTATATTTAAGAGATGATGAAAAAGATTTGGAAACATGCAAACATTGTGGTACATCTAGATGGAACCCAAAGAAGAAGAAAAAGCAACCTGCTAAAGTTTTGCGTTCTAAGACTGCAAAGCATATGAGATGGCATTCTTTAGATAACAAGGATGGGTTTATAAGGCATCCAAGGGATGGTGAGGCATGGAAGACATTTGATTTAATGCATCCAGAATTTTCTTCTGATCCTCAAAATGTTCGCTTAGGCCTTGCTAGTGATGGTTTTAATCCTTTTGGCACTATGAGTTCTACCTATAGTATTTGGCCAGTGTTTTTAATTCCATACAACCTTCCACCCTGGATATGTATGAAGCACACTTCATTGATCCTATCCATGATCATTCCAGGCAAGTAAATGCCTGTAAATAATATCGATGTCTACTTACAACCCCTTGTGGATGAGTTACGTGAGCTATGAAGTGATGGAGTGGACACCTTTGATTCTTCACTGAATGAAACTTTTAGAATGCGAGCCGCTCTTATATGGACAATTAGTGACTTTCCTGGCTTAGGTATTTTATCTAGTTGGAACACACACAGAGGTTTAGCTTGTCCTACTTGTAACTTTGATGCAGAACCTTGTCGTCTTCCTCATAGTAGGAAGTGGTGTTTTATGGGGCATCATCGCTTTTTAAGTAGAAACCATAGATTTTGATTGAATCGTGTTCGTTTTGATGGAAGCACTGAAGAACGGAATCCACCACTGAAATTATCAGGCTCTAACATTTTTAGGCAAGTGGAAAATATTAATGTCACATTTGGGAGAGGAATTCATTTGGATGGTAGAGGAAAAAGATATAGAGAAGAAGTTAAACAATGGAAAAAAAGAAGCATTTTCTTTGAACTTCCATATTGGGAGTCTAATTTGTTACGCCACAATTTAGATTTTATGCATATTGAAAAAAATGTATTTGACAATATTATGTATACTTTGTTGAATGAAAAGCCTAAATCCAAAGACAATCTTAATGCTAGGAAATATTTAAAGGAAATGGGCATAAGACAAGATCTTTGGCCACATGATAATGGAGGATATCACCTTGCTTTGTTTTCACTAACTCGTGATACCAAAAAGTTGTTTCTCAAAACTTTGAAAAATGTATTAGTATCGGATGGTTACTCAAGTAACATTTCTAGATGTGTTGATGAGGTGCAACATAAAATATTAGGACTAAAAAGTCACGATTGCCATATTATTATGGAGCAATTACTACCATTGGCAATTCGTAACTTGTTACCAAACCATGTCACTACAACCTTGGTGGAGTTTTGCTCATTCTTTAAAGTCCTTTGTAGAAAAAGCTTAAATCTACAAGAACTTGAAATGCTTCAAGATCACATTGTGGTTACACTTTCCCACTTAGAGATGTTATTCCCACCATCATTCTTCACAGTTATGGTTCATTTAATTGTCCATCTAGTAGAAGAAGCAAAGCTTGGAGGTCTAGTTCATTATCGATATATGTATCCTATAGAGAGGTAATGCTTAGTACTTTTTGTTTAAGGTATCATATTATATTATATATATATATATATATATATATATATATATATATATATATATATATATCCAAGTTGTTTAATGTAACTATTTGTCATTATTATAGGGAATTAGGTCATTTAAAGACGTTTGTACGAAACAAGGCACAACCAGAAGGTTCTATAGCCGAGGGATACTTAGCTGAAGAGTCTCTTACCTTTTGTTCTAGATACATTGAAGATATAGAGACAAGGTTCAATAGACCTGGACGTGTTTGTGATAACCGAGATGATAATGAGCCTATTGAGTCATCTATATTCCCACAAGCTGGGAGGGCAGTAGGAGGTTCCTCGATGTTTACTTTAACTCAGATGCAAAAACTATAAGCCCATCGATATGTGCTTTTAAATTGTGGCATAGTCATACCATTTGTTGAGTGAGTAATCTACATTAAGTGTGTGATTTGTATTTAAACAAATTCAACTATATTAGTCATCCTTTTTTATTATATTGTAATTAATTCATGTAGTGAATTTAAAGAACTAATAAAAAGAAGATCAAGAGGAAGGCGACCTTCAACCACTGAGATAGAAACTAGAGTGTTTAAAGAGTTTGTTGATTGGTTTAAACAACGAGTAGGTGATCAAATAATACACTTTTTGTTGTTTATTATGTTGTCTTTCAATTCTGACTAACATAATTTCTTTATTTAGATTATGAATCCAGAAACAGTAAATACAATGTCTATGGACTTGAAGTTTCTAGCACGAGGTCCATTGGATAATGCTAGAAGATTTACTGCATACAACATCAATGGGTTTAAATTTCGAACATTGACTCGAGATGAGGGATTGAGAACACAAAATAGTGGTGTTTTTTTTACATCTAATACATCTTGTGTTTCAAGTAGTGTTGATAGGAACTTAAGGCAAGCAGACTTACCTTATTATGGAAAGTTAGAGGATATCATTGAGCTTAATTATTATGGCCGATTCAAAGTTGTTCTTTTCAAGTGTAAGTGAGTAGATACAACACGAGAGAGAGGATATAGAAAGGATCAATGGAATTTTAATTGTGTTAACTTTGATAGACTTATTCATATTGGAGACCGTGAAGAACATGAACCTTATATTGAGGCATCTCAAGCACAAATGGTATATTATGTTGATGATGTTGTTAATAAAGGGTGGAGTGTTTGATGATAGGGTCGCACCTCACACAAAAGTTGATTGCAAAATTAATGCAGTACAGTACAAGGAAGTGACTCCTAGGTCGTCTCTCAAGGACCAAATGTGGTTTAGTCTCAGATCAAACACGAAGTGGGGGGTTGTGATTGTTTTTGTTTGCGGTTAAAATAATTAAAACTGGAAATTAAATAAAACAGAATGTAAAACACTGAAGTAATTTTCAAACAGTGAAAACTGAACGGTAAAAGACAGTAAAAAAAAAGAACACAAAATTCATCAGGACTGGAACAGTAAAACGCATGAACAGTAAACATGCATAAAACGTAAAACTTTAAACGCATCAGTGAAAGCATTAGTAAAAACAAACCGTAAAAAGTAAAACAGTAAAACGAAATTAAAACACTGAAACGAAATTGGTACAGTGAAAACGAAAATACAGCAACATGAAACACAGTAAAAATAAATCTGGAACAGTAAAAACGAAAATACAGAAAAACAAAAAATACAGAAAATACAGAAAACAAAAAAAACAGAAAACAGTAAAAACATAAAACAGTGAAAACAGAAAATGAAATTACAGCAGTAAATAATAACAGTAAAAACAGTAAGCACAGAAATTCAGAATCAGTAAAACAGTTAAAGTATAATATAGAAAACGAAAATACAGAAAACAGTAAATACAGAAAACAGTAAAAACAGAAAACAGTAAATTTTAGACAACGAAATTACAACAGTAAATAGTAACAGCAATACATAAAATATAAAATTTCAGAATCACAAATTACATTAATTAAACAGCAGTAGAATTTAAATTGCATAAAAACATGATACAGAAATTGAATTACAGCAGAATTTAAATTACAGCAGTAAAATAAAAACAGTAAAACAGAATTTAAATTTCAGTAACAGAAAATTAAACCAAACTTTTGAATTGAATTAAAATTCATTACAACAAGCAAAAATAAATTGGAACCTAGTGTGTACACCACATCATTCAACCGTATCCTTCCATTCTACAATATGCCCGTTGTTGCCTCACGTTCCAGCCCCTCTCTGCTGGATTTTCCAGCTGCTGTCCAGCCCTCTGCTGGACTTATTCCCATACTCCAGCCCCTCACGGCCTCTCCTCTCTCCCTTTTATTTCTGCCGTGAGCTTTCTAATAAGTGGTGCCCCTTCTTTGATTCCAATTGGTGTTTTTGTTTTGTTCCATATCATGTGATGCCAAAATGAATTGTCCACCATGCGGCCATGTGTTTGAAAAACCAAAAGCTTTGCATTTTGTAGTTCCTCCATTTTCACGTAAGCTTTCAAAGTGGTGGCCCCTCCATTATGTGCTTCTTCATGTGCTTAATGCTTTCACAATTGTCCAAAACCGTGGCACCTTTGCAATGTGGTGGTCCCCTCCTTCATTCCAAACCAAAAAAAAATGTTGAAGCTTGTAGCATCTTTGGACGTGCAAAAATATGGGAGGCCGTGTGATATTTCTACCTTTGTTCCAACTTATGCTTTGGCTTGCCAAAGTGAATGGCTGTGTAGCATGTCTTCCAATTCATCATGCTTCTACGAGAAATGAGCTACCAAGTGGGCCAATATTCCACTTCAAATTTTTCATTTCAACACACAAATTAAATTAATGCAGTGCAGTTTCTTCCAAACACAGTGTGTGAATGTTTTTCCAAATGTCCCAAAATATTTACAGAATTTTCCTTGCACTCAATAATGTAAATAATTAGTCTCAGATAATTTAAATTAATTAAAATAAGAATTTCTGATCAAATTAAGCACAATTCAGAAAAATGGGAAAATACTGGACATTTAAGCCCAATTCCCCGGTTAATTTTAGTACAGTAAACTAAGTTAAGTGAAGAAAATAATGATTCATCAGTGTTGTAGTGCATTTAAAGCCAAGAGATTTGTATGAAATGGGAGAAGAGGTAGAAGAAGAGGTATATGAAAATAAGCCATATGAAGATCAACAACTTGAGAAATTTTATAGTAATGACAATGAATATGTTCAATTGGCTATAAACCATTTAGATAATGATATCCATGAGTGAAATGTATGACTTGCAAAGTTAATGATTATTTATATTCAAAGCTATTTTCAATATATGTACCACATATTTATATGACTACATCTTCTCAGTTTCAGGTTAGGAAGGAGAAGTTGGGTATTTTGAATTACAACTTTTCATCATTTGGGAAGGTAATGAATCTGCATTTTGAATATGCTAACCATGTTCTGAATTTTATTTTTCTGCATTTGTTGTGAGCTGAAGGATTCATTGGAATTGTGGCTTAACTAGTTTTCTTTAAGGTTCTTATTCTGAATATGCTAACCATGTTCTTTAAGGTTACTGTTCTGTAAAGATGGATATGCATGCAGCAAAAAAAGGTCACATTGGGATGATGGTGTGTGTGTTTCTGTTTTTATTTGGTGTATTTAATGTGGGAATTCAGATTGATACATGTTCCCCACTTTAGCAAGTTTGTTTACTTTATTAAGGCTGCTTCGATGTATGCAAAGTGTAGTGATAGTATTTTGTATAGCTAATTGCTATATACTGTTGAACTTTAAAAGTGTCTATAGAGATTAGAATTGTAATTGTAGGCAGTGATCGCAACAATTGGTGAAGTAAGACATTATAAAAGCAATTGTCATTGTCCGTTGAGAAAACTGCCACTTGCCACTGCATAAGATCATTCCATATTCTAATTGTTTACTTCTCACTTGCAACATTTTGGTATATTTTAGTCAATTTTCCTCACTTTTTTAATTTCACCAATATGTCAATGTTTGGTTGCACCAGAATTTGATATAATGATCCTCACTTATCCATCAAAGAATTCTCTAATTGTTTCACCTTTTAAGTTAATTATTTTTCATAAATATGTAGTCATGCCAAAGGTCAAGCGTTTTCCAAATCTACAAAAATCAACACCTCAACCTCAATGTGTGGAAAATACTACAACTCAACCTTCAGGTAATTCTTCACCAACAAATCCTATAGTGTCTTCTCCAATGATTGAAGACCAACCACCATCATCACAACATGCCAGACTTGAATCCTCATTACCCACTGAAAATACAGAACAAACTGAAACATCCACACAACAAGTTGGACGTCAATCTTTATCGTATTGGATTGTTGATGCAATAGGTATATGTCATATTTGACTTTCTTTATTATTAGGAAATACCTAGAAACCATGATCTGGAGATTTTCACCCAAAAGAAATATTGCCCAGGGATAGGGATAGGATGTTTGATTGTCTTAATCTTCTGTTCATAATGCAGAATTGATTATTAGGGATGCAAGGGATTGTGGTCTAATAATTAAGGATAGACTTTTTACGCCGAGTGATCGAGTTCTAAGTAATTTACATAGTGACGTTAACAATTTAATGAAGAAGATGAATTCTTATATGCATGAAAGTAAGGATGGTGAAATCGAAATCCCAACAATATAATCATCTCATATCATTAATATCATCCATTCATTCTTATTTTAGCCTCAATTGATCAACTTGCATTCATATTTACTTTTGTTGCATTTGCATTTAAAAACCAACAAAATAGCATTTTAGTCTTAATTAGTTAAGTAATTACATGATTGATTAGTGTCGTGAGTCTTCTGGGATACGATACTTGGTCTTACCATTTTATATTACTTGATACGATTTGGTACACTTGACAATGAGCAAAACCATAGAGCATAGCTCTCCAGTATGGAAACAATAAGTAGTTGCCAATGACTCTTGAAGTTAATAAACTTCACTTACTGATGGAAGCAACTCCAGGAAATGCAGAAGAAGCTTCCCAAAGCAGAGAACTGGCAACAAATTGAATGAAATGCAGTGGAGTTTATGGACGCATGCAAGGTGTTTGTGAATATCCTATAAGTGTTTTGGAGTGGCTGTTTGGTAGAGTTCCAGCTCAGCAAGCTTTCCAAAGGGGAAAGAAGCTAGAGGAGGTGCAAGATAAAATGCACAAGGGTGAACTTGAGAGTAAAAGCTGAAAATTGGCAGCATTTCCTTACTTCAAATCAAGTTGAGTTTACAAATGATGAGCTCTCTTTTTATAGGCAAAGATGAGCTTGGAAGTGTGCTATGAAAGCTACATCAGCCTACAAATGATAAACGTGCATAATCCAACGTGCAGCAGCTGCTTCCAGGCCATGTGTTCCATATGTTCTTCATGGAAAATGTGCTGAATTAATGAAGCCACACGGTTGGCTTGTGTTCCACGTGTTGCACATGTAAAATGTGTTTCTAACTTGGTTAATTGATGATGAGCAACAACAAGGCTTCTTGGTTGTTTGGTATAGGTTCCAAGTCTTCCTTATTTGGCCTACAAAACAAGGTAAAGATATTTAGTTAAAGAAGAACAAGTTAAGGCTTAGAAAGAAAAGATTAAGTCCTTTATTCAACTTCCCTTTCTTGGTCTTAGAATGAAGTTGATACTTCTTTGGATGGGAAGTCCTTAAAGGGGTTGCCATCACTTACCCAGAGATATAAGGGATAAAGAATATATCCTTCTCACTTCCAAATCTATTGGTGAGGTATGTTTGGATGTCATCAAATTTATTTGCTTCGTGAGTGGATTGGGGATCAATGAACCCATAGACATCATTGTACCCCATGTTGCTATTGACACCAAATATATACCTAAAATAAAAAATTATATTTGATATAAGTATACTTGATATATAAATCAATTTTATATAAATAATTGCTCATAAACTTACATCATCCATAACTGAATTAATGTAATATTTAACTTTTCTCTTCCCAACGCAAGCTCCTTGACATCTTTACTATGCAAGTATATTGGGACCTCAAAGCCTCTCCCAAATACATTAGGATCTTATTCAACCTTCATAGGCTCATTTCCAATGATGTCACAAAGTTGTTGCATTGCACCAAGAGGATCGTCCTTAGATAGAGGAATCTTCTTCTATCCATGCGCCTATTATGACATGGAAAAATAGGATAAGTTTCGACATCAATAACATGTAAACTTTAAAATTAAGAAATGTAAATTAGGAGTCCATACCAGGGGGGGTCAGAAACAGAACCAACCAAGTGTTTAGGTCAAGCGATAAAAGACTAGAATGCTTGTGCCATAGTGAAAATCTCATCTATGGACAGAGGAACTAAGGCATTTGGTATGATATAATGTCGTCTATTGAGACATTGACTTCATCCTCTGATAGCTCCATACCATGAACAATAGTCGTTGCCTGAAACACTGTTCCACGAGCTACCAACATCGTCGTAGTACAATCTAAAACATATAGCAGACATGGACTAGCGTCGTCCATGTCGTCCCCTAGGACGGCTGGTGCTAAACAACTTCCTTTGCCGTTTCTTTGTGCCAGAGTAAATTTTAGATTATACAAATAATAAATTATTCAACAAATTTTTTTATTAATTTTACTTGTGAGAGGCACAATATGTTCTTGAATAGGAGATGGCTGCAGGCACATCCCATAACTCTCAAACTATTGTTGGAACTGGTGCATAACTTTATCAATCACTTTTGTAGTGACTTCATCATACAATTATGCCCTAAGCTCATCCCTAAGCTCCGCCCTGAACTTTTTTTAGATCTCTTTTTTCAACTTTTGTGCATGTTCTTCGTTGTATGCATATGAAGTCTGACGCGAAGAACTCCCAAAATAATCTCTAATCCTTACTCTAGTACCAACAACACGCACTCCTCCAGGGTGCTCAGGTCATCCAATTCCAGTGGTAAGAATATCCTGGCGACCCTCTAGAGTGAATTGACCTTGGGAGCTCTGCTCAACTAAGGAGTCCTATAACATAACAAAACGCCATTATTCTTTAAAAAGTTCAGTGTAGTATGTATAATGAAACTATTATTATTTTAGGAATAGTGATAACTTACAATTCTTTCATATATTTCTCGTGCAGTCTCAGAAGAGTGCCGATGATCTTAAACGAGCAAACTTCCACTTCTTATGCTGAGAAGGTGGAGAAGGAGGCTAGGGCCTACCACCCTGAGATGATGGTCTACCTTCTGCCTTTTGCTTAAGGATTTTTTCCTCAAGCTTCCTATACCCACCACGAGATAATAGGTGGGGTTTTTTTTTTAGCACTTATTCCTTGTGCTTTTGTTCTTGTTTCCTGTCACATATAATGAATTAATTCATTTGATATAAATTATTAATGAGGAATTAAATAATATCAACTATACTAACCTGTCATGCCTCTGATGTCCGACTATCTACAAAGAGGCGCCAAGTCTCCTCATCAATGGTCTTATATTTTGCACATGGAGACTCATTTTTTTCTCCAAATACATATCTCGAGGTCAACTTAGTCTTAAAATTTCGGAAATTTTCAGCAATAGATGATAAACACTTATTTATAAGTGTTGTGACATTTGGAATGTCAAATGTCATCTGTAATAAAATAATAAAGTTATATCAGTACAAAATTATTAATATTAAAAAATTGTAAATCAAATTATATTAATTAACTTACTAGTAGATCATTCCATATAATGTTTCGATCAACCTCGAACACATGGTCAAAAGATGGAGTAAGAATATTAACCTATCACGCGCCAATACTCCAAGGTATGATCTGAAGACATCTGCATTTGGGCCAGATGCCACTCCATTGATAACATTAACATCCACATGTGTCCTATCACCACTATTTCCTTGACATAAAAAACATGAGATGCTTGATGTATCATGATAACCGGTTTGTCTCGATAGTCCACCTTTCAAAAATCAACTAGTGTCATACCTGATTCATCTATTTTCACACCACTCTTATTTTCAAACCACTTACATTTGAACAATGGAACATAAAACTTAGTATAATCAATCTCCCATATCTCTTCTATTATACCATAATATCTCATTGATTCAAGTACAAGATTTTGATCTTTTGATGTGGAAAATCGGAGCGACTCAGCTTCTAGACTGACTCCACTATTCTGGACTGTGCTTTTATCATCCAAATTCTTCGTATAGAATGTGCAATTATTGATTTCATAACCTGTACAACATACGACGTCAAAATTTAAACCATTTTCAAGCCACAACAAAGTCTGAGAAGAGTGTGACTCTTTGTCAACTTTAGATTTGAACCAAGACAAATGTTCTGTTATGCTCATCAACTGCCATTTCTCTTATTGTCTTGGATTTAACTTTGTGTGCTTGCAAAAAAGGGATCACCTCATCTGTGTTGTTCAATATATAAAGATGTGCTTGCAACATTTCTTTGTTATCTTTCGTCACCACATTCAAACCTCAGATGCTTTTACTTGTAAAACATTTATTAAAGCATGATGTGCGAGTGATGAATCACTACTTTATACTATTTACTTAGTTTTCCGCACCGAATTGTGTTAGTGAATTGTGCTAGTGAATTGTGCTTAATTCTCAATTATTGTCTCATTTTCACTATTTGGGCTTAATTAGACTATTAATTCTTATTTTAATTAATTTGAATTATTTGGGCTTAATTATTTCAATTATTATTTAGAGGACAATTTTGGAAACATATTTTGGGACTTCAAGAGGGTGGCCACGTCATATTTATAATTTAATTTTGTTTTGAATTCGTTTATAATGTAATCGAGTCAAACTTTATGACTTTGGGCTCAATTTTAGGTCATATTTTGTAGAAGCCCATGTAAGAAGGGTATTTTCGTAATTTGGGTTTATAAAACCCCAAATCAGATTTGGGAAAGTCTTCTTCTCCCTTCATTCATGTTCTTCTTCTAGGTTTTAAGGCATTGGGCATTTTTTCTTCTTCTCCTTCCCCTTTCAGGAGTTTTAGGTTTGCTTTCATTTTCTATTTGCTTGTAATGAATTTCAATTTAGTTTCTTGCTTCTATTTAAGATTCTAGTTCAGTTTGCTGCTCCATTTTCGCATTCCATTTTTGTTCCAGCACCTCCATTTACGTTTTGTTTTAATGTTCTCAAGCCATTTTCGTTTCTAAATTGTTATGTTTGCTACTGTGCTTGTGTTCTAGTTCAATGAGTTTGATTTTGTTCGCATTTTGATTATGCACGTTTTCCTGTTGCTGCATTTACTGTAATACCGTTCGATTTTACTAATAATACCGTTCGGTCTCTAACATGCTTCATTGTTTGAGATCGTTCGACTTGTCCTTGTTTGTTCTTCTGATTTCTAATATCGTTCGGCTTCTAACAGGCTTCACTGTTAGTACCGTTGAAATTTCTTGTGTTTTAACTCATTTCCATTTTCTTGCTTTAATACCGTTCGACTTTATTCTTTGTACTCGTTTCCATTTTGTTGCTTTAATACCATTTGGCTTTCTTCTGTATGCATTCGTTTCCATTTTGTTTGTATAATACCATAAGACTTTCTTATATATGCATTCGTTTCTATTTTTAGTGTAATACCGTTCCGCCTCACTGTTTTGTATCGTTCGGTTCCTAACACTCTTCACTCTTAGGACCGTTCAACTTTAGTTAGGAACCATTCGACTTCTATGTTTTCCACATTTACTTCAATGTTTTCAATTCTTATTGGTTGTGTTAATTTCATTTTAATGTTAGCTTAAGTGTGCTTGGTTAGTCATTAGCGAAATTGCATCGTTTCCATGAGTTTCTGGACTGTACTTGTGTTTCTGCTGCTCTGGCTTGACATTCTATTAAATATGGTTGTGTTCTTGCAATGGGTATACGCTTAGTTGCCCAATTGGTGATTGAATCTTCGCTTAATTGATAAATCAGTATGGAACATAATGGATGGAATAGGTGTGCTGTGTTCGCTTAGTTCGGAATTATGATAGCATGATTGGTCATCGCTTAGTTGGTTAATTCATGTTGGATTAGATGTTAGAGTAGTTTATTCATGAGATTTCTGCACTTTAATTGTCATGCTGCTACTCTAATTTGGCTCAATATTCAATCTGTTTGATGCTTGCGATTGGGTATACGCTTAGTTTCCTAATTGGTGTTTAATCTTCGATTAGTTGATTGGGCTGTATGGTGTAGAATCGATTGAATTTGTGCATTGCATTCGCTTAGTTTGAAATTTTGAAGACCGGATTAGCCTTCGCTTAGTTGGGTAATTTGTGTTGGATTTGGATTAGAGTAGTGTGTAATTGTTATTAATCTATGATTGGAAGCATGTTATTGAGCTAGTGACCAACCGTTTTAATTATGTGTTGCATTCCAGTTTTAATTTAGTTCATTTCATACCACAAAACTCTTCACAAAACCCCCCACCAAGTGTTTGACCGAATTCTTGAACCACATTTGGTCCTTGAGAGACGACCTATGAGTCACTTCTTAGTATTATACTACACTTAATTGAGCATTAAATTTGAATCGGGCATGGCCTCGGTCAGTGAGGAACTCCTATTGGATTTGTTGAAGTCATGTAATCTGAACAAAACTCGATACTTTCTTCATTAATATACCTTTCAATCATTGAACCTTCGGGACAATATGGATTTTTAACATACCCTTTCAAAATCTTCATATAACGCTCAATAGGATACATCCATCTTAAGTATACCAGTCCGCAAAACTTGATTTCTCTAACCAAATGAACAAGTAAATGCACCATGATGTCAAAAAAGATGGAGGGAAAAACATCTCTAGTTGACATAAGATGATAACAATCTCGCCTTGAAGTTCATCTAACTTTGTAGAATCAATGACTTTACTACAAATTGACGAGAAAAATGAACACAACCTGTTTATGGTCTGCCTAACATTTTTGGGCAAAATTTCACGAATAGCCACTGATAACAATTGTTGCATTAAGATGTGACAATCGTGAGATTTCATGCCAACAAGCTTTAAGTCTTGCATCAACACTAAACTCTTCATATTTGAAGAGTCTCCTTGTGGTACCTTGATACTCTTTAAACAAAGGCAAAAACTTATCTTCTTTTGTCTCAATATTGTATAACATGTAGGGGGCAAATAAGTACCTTTACCAATCTCCCTAGGTGCCAACTCTTCTCGAATCTTCATGTCAACCAAATACAAACGAACATTCACTCCATCTTTTATCTTTTCCTGAATGTTGAGTAGTGTACCAATAAAGCTATCACACACATTCTTCTCTACATGCATCACATCTATGCAATGTCTAACATATAACTTTGATAAGTATGGAAGATCAAAGAATATTGATTTCTTCTTCCAAGGGGTTGTTACAGATGACTTCTTGGAAGTTTTCCCAAATACATGATGTATTTTATTAACTTTTTCAAGAATTTGAAGGCTAGTAAGTGGATTTGGTGCTTCGTTCCTCTCTTGATATCCATTGAATGCTTGTTTTAACCTTCGATATGGATGATTACATTTTAAAAATCTTTGATGACTATATGCTGAGTTATAGTGTTTTCTTCACATATAGTGTTTCAATTGTTGAGTTATAGTGTTTTCTTCACATATAGGACATGCTTTATGACTCTTGACACTATATGCTGACAAATTACCATAACCTGGGAAGTCATTAATGGTGAAAAATAACATTGCATGCATCACAAAAGTTTCAGAAGCGAAGGCATAAAATATTTCAACCCCATCAACCCACAACAACTTCAAGTCTTCAACTAGTGGGCTTAGATAAACATATATGTCATTTCAAGGCTGCTTTGGACCATATATCATCATAGACAACATCATGTACTTCCTCTTCATCGCATGAGATAAGTTGTAAATTATCAAAATAACTAGTCAGAACCTGTGATTGGTACTTAAATAACTAAATGGGTTCATTCCATCAATGGCTAAACCAAGCCTAAGATTTCTACATTCTTGACCAAATTAGGGGAATTGTTTATGAATATTTTTCCATTGCTTTGAATCAGCTGGATGACAAATCAATTTGTCAATTTTTCTCTCATCTGCATGCTATCTAAGGTTTCTAACATCTTTTGGATTCGCAAACAAATGCTTAAGTTTAAGCACAATTGGAAGGTACTAAACTACCTTCAAAGTAGATCTGTTTTTTTCTATCTAACCATTATCTTCAATATTGTTTTTTGACTTGTATCGTGATAACTCACATTTTGGACATTTTTTTCAAAAATTATACTTTTTCCTAAATAAAATGCAGTCATTGGGACAAACATGTATCCTTTTATACTCCATACCCATCGGACAAAGAATTTTCTTCCCAGCATAATTACGAGTGGGTAGTGTATTTTCATTTGGTAGCATTTCATTCAACAACGTCAACAATTCTGTGAAATTCTTATCAGTCTATCCATTGATCGCCTATTCTTGAGTCTTAACACCGATGACAATCTTGTGAACTTAGTTGAACTGACATACAAAGGTGTTTCCGCATCAGTCGACATCGTCTCATACACATGAGCTTTGGCAAAAAAATTTGCGTCAACATCGCGAATCATGTCCTCTAATTTGTCTTCATCTGATCGATTTTCTTCCATGGTGGAATCAATAACAATTTCAGTTTAGGAGACAGTCGAAAAGTGTATTTCTTCGCCGTGTCATATCCATGTTGTATAGCATCGTAGGAAACCATCACAGATAAGATCTTTCCTAATTTGGGTTGTGTTCAACTTTCTACCATTGAAACAGTTCACACAAGGACATCTAAACTTCACTTCATCATCACTTCTACCCTTATTACATTGCGCAAATTGTATAAATTCTTCTACCCCTCTCTCATACTCAGGACTAATGCTTGGTAAATTAATCCAATATCGATCCACAGGATCGATACGTAAATATTGTAAAATAATCTACAAAATTACAATACAAAAAAAATTGTATTGATCATTTAACGAAAAATTAAGGTTAATTCAATTCAATTATACAATCATACAATTAATAAGCATTGAAATAATCACATATTTAACATAATCATATAATCCTATTAAAAAGTAAACTTTAAACATTAATATCATACAAATTTTTCAATCGAACAAAATTATACACATATTATATGATCATCCAATCACATATTCAATCATACAATCATGCAAAATTATATGATCCTATTAACAAGTAAAATTTAAACATTAATATAAGAACCTGATAGTGTGGAAAACCAATAACAAAGGAAAACCTGCGATCAAAACAGTAGGAAATTCAACTGTGCAAAATTCAACGCTACACAAATATACAAAAAAAAATATTAGTTTTAGAAACAAAATCAAACATCAAAACGCAAAAAAAAAAACATCGAAAATATACCTCTAAGGAGGAGAATCAAAAAAACCAAATCAAAAAGACGTTCGGAACGATTTTGATCGGTTAAAAAGCTTCCTAAATCTTGACGATGGCCACGACAACAAGCAAAACCAAACTTAAACAGTGAAAAATGGGTGAAAATGGAAGAAAACGATAATGGCTTTGTGTATGTGCACGAGAGAGAATGTTGTTGTCTCCAGACGAAGAAGACGACATTGTTCCTTTAGTGGTTTCTTTTTTTAACCTATGAAAGGTTATTACCTCGGTTCCTATTAAAGTTGAGGCAATAAAGGGGATATGGCATCGGTTGTTCAAACAACTGAGGCCTATAGTCGTAAAAAAATTCAAAATTAATCTGAAATGGAAATTTTGAAATTTTTTTCCCTTTTTTGCCTCAGTTCACCGCCAAACCGAGACCAAATCTAAATATTTAAATTTGTTCAAATCAGGGTCTATGGCTTCGGTTCCCCTATGAATCGAGGCCTAATCCTTGACCGTCTGACTGCCACCTTTATGAGATCAGACCATAGATGTTGAATGTCAGGTTCTTGTAGGGTTTTTTTGCCTTGGTTCTGTAGACAACCGAAGCCAAAGGGCTTGCACAGTGATTTGATCAGACTGCTAACTCGAATGTCAGGTTCTTGTAGGGGTTTTTGGCCTCGGTTCTACAGCCAACTGAGGCCATATACTCTATATTGCTTCAGTTCCAGAGCAATTGAGGCCTATATTGTCGCGAAAATTGCAAAAATGTCACCGCGCCATTCTATGCTTCGGTTTCTAGTGAACCGAGGCATAACGGGCGCGATAATATCTTTGTTTTTTACTAGTGGCTCTCATTGAGTACATCAGTATATATGTGTTGAAACTTATTATTAAACTTAATTTTTATTATCAATAAGAATATTGTTATTGATGTTAACATCAATTTAAGAAAAAAAAATTTATTAACATGAAGTCTACTTTGATAAAAAAAAGATACTTCTTGTATCGTATGATTGTTTGGTCAACCACAATTTAGACGATCAACTATAACTCGGATGGTTAACCCTCAAACCGATTGCAAAACACGAACTCAGACGAACGATCAAACCACTCACATGATGTGTGATTGAGATAGAAGAATCAACTACCATCTAAGAGAGAAAACCAGTGAGCTCAGCTGACCACAAAATAGACTGGTCAATCATGCACTAGGTCAAATAATCAAGCACCGGATCAAAGAGCATGCCACCTGAATGATCACCAAAGAAACCTTCCAACTTTGAATTAGACTGATCGAAATGGTTAGTTCTATGTTTGATCTTTTCTCACCAAATGGTGATCTATAGGTGTTCATAGAGTTTCTTTCGGTGAAAGCATCAAGTTGGGAATTTTGGGGTTAAGCTGTTCAAATTTCCTAAGGTAAGGGAAGCTAGTTAATTTAATTGTTTGGTTAGGGATGTATGAAAACGTTGTTTGATGGTTTTGCATGTGGGTGAAATTGAATGTTTGGGTGATCGACATTGTTTGTTTTATATGTTAATGGTTGTGATTGTTGAGTTGTAGATGATACAAATCTTGGAGTGAATTCTGGGTTGGGAAAAATATTCAATTTTTGGAAATTCTAGGGTGTATTCCATTCTGCAGAAGTTTTGCAGAATTTTGCAGAAAGTGAGCGCTCATTGTTGAACGCTCGGTCAGGTCAAGTAATCGGTCTTAGCGGTATTCAGTTTCGTAGTAGTATTCTGTTTTACTAATGATCGATTTTAATAGTATTCGTTTTTGGTCTTGAAAATATTAAGTTTGGTATTAGCGTTAGTTCTTAGTCGTACTAGGTGTTAGTGATCGTTCTTTGTTGTACTAGGTAGTAGTGTTCATTATTAGTTGTTCTATGTATTCGTGTTCGGTTTAGTAGTGCCAGGTTTCATATAAGTGTTAGACTTTGTATTCATGATCAATCTTATCAGTGTTCGGTCTGAGTAGTGCTTAGTGTTGTATTAACGTTCAATTTTAGTAGTATTCGATCTTGTCATAACGTTCGTCTTCGTAGTATTCAGTTTATCAATAGGGTTCGGTCTTGTCTTGACGTTCGATCTTAACTATGTTCGGCCTTTTAGGGACTTACCTACTAATGACCGTTCGATCATGTTTGCATGTTATGAGTGTTTTCCGTTCGATCTTGATCATAGGCTAAGTTGATCTTTAGCGTTTCGGAATTGTTCATGGGTAGTGGTGGTTTTACCGTTTGGTTGACCTTACTAGGAAGCATTCGGTTTTAAAAATATTGTGATTATGCTGTACTCTGAGTTTTTATTTTAGTTGTTTAAACGTATTATGTATGAGAAATAGTGTTGATATTAAAGTATGATTGATAGAGATAATACCATTATCCTCAAGGAGAGGTTACATGGTGGTGACTGTTGTTGTGTTTTATTGTATAAATGACCCGAGTTTTGCTGGGATTTATCCTGACATTCTAATGATCATCCATGCTCAAGTAGAGTGGGATGAGTCATGTGGTGAGAATAGCAGGAGGTCTGAGTCCGAAGTGCCTGTATGGCAAGAGGGCATTCGTAGGACTAACCGGGTGTGATGGCTGATGGAGTTTCCAGTTACTTCATCACACTAGTGCACAAATCCTTAGAACTCGACATTTTATACAATCTGGATGATCAAAGTCAAGCGTTCGGTCATTGCATGTTTGTGTTGTTGATTTTTTCATAACTTTGAGTGGTTAATGTTTATAGGTTTATGTATTTGTTTTATTTGTATGATTGATTAAATTTCACTAGCTTACCCTTCTTTTGTTATCCTTTCCATTCGAAAATTTTTCTTTGCAATGATCACCTTGTGGGTGTGAGCAGAGGGAGACGGGTGTTCGTTAGAGCAGGCGTTGGATGGCGAGGACCCTACTGCTTAGTTTAGGACCGTTCGGTACTAGAACTTGAAAATAGTTCTGTATTAATTGTTTGGTCATATTTCTAGCTTTATAATGACCGTTCGGTTAGGTATATAGTTTTGGAATACTATAGGACTTTTGTAAAATTTTAAATTTTATGGTTATTTTGTAATAACTGTAAGGTTAACTTTATTTCCGTTAACTATTTTATTATATTATTAAATGATGACTCCTTTATATACTTTTATACTATATTTTTGGATGTTATAAATCCCACATCCAACTATCTTTCAAAAATATCCATCCATTTACAATCGAATCATAACTAAAATACTACATAAACAAGCATAACAACAATATAAATATATTTGTATTTTCAGCATATTTTCATATTAAGATTTATATATCTTGTACTTATAATTATAACATATTTATAATTATTAGTACAACACATTTTTTAATTATATATGAAAAAAATTATAAATAGGTCAGTAATTATTAAAATATTGGTTGGATTTAATTTTTATTTTATATTGAATTAAAATGGAACGATTCTATATTTATTTTGATTGACTTTTAACTAAAGAAAAATTCAATCGAGCAGAACATTTACATCCTTAAATATTCACCTCCGTACCGTGAAATCTGACAAAGGTGACGTTTCTAGTAATATATACATGAAAGCCAAATTTGATGAAGCCTTCAAAATAAAGTAAATTACTTGTCTTTTTCATACCAACTCAGTGGCAAGTGCGTAGTATATACAGAACATATCATGAAATTTGAGCTGAAACCGTGACACTTATTTTAAATTAATATTGATGAACCATTTATAAACTGTGTAATCATATTTAACATACATCATGGTCACATATGTGTTTAGCTGTCAACATCCCAGTCCTACATGTGTTTCTGCAGATGGATCTCCTCTCATCAGTTTTCCTCTTCTATCTTACATGGTATCAAGAGCCTTTCATGGCTTCATCTCCCTTTATATCTTCAAACCCTATTCTTTCTTCCCCACCATCCTCAACCTTTGTTCTCTATACTTTCCAAACATCAACATCTCTTAAACTTGATAATGAAAACTATCCTTTATGGCAGCACCAAATTCTTGCCATTGTCAAAGGCCTAAAAGTTCATTCCTTTTTTGATGACTCCTTTAAACCTTTCAAATACTTCATGGCTACAGATGAATCCAATGATCTTATCAATCCGAAATTTTACAATTTTTACTCTTACGAGACTTCTTCATGTTTCTTGTCATCACTATGTAAATATACAATCGTTCGATTTCATCATGTTTTTCCATAATCAATCGGACACTCTTAACTCCTTGATTTCTTGGCCTAGGTCACTAGTGAATGTGAAGAATATTTTAATCGTCTTGAACAACTCGAATGATACTTATAAAAGATACTTCAATATTTAAGTATCTAGGTGTTGAAGTTCAAAAATATTAAATGTAACAATTAATATAGTTAACTACTTTACTTAAACCTTATATTTATATTATTTATAATGAGTTCCTACCTATTATCGACCTAATTATAAAAAACCGTCATATTGTTTTTGACAATTTTTATATTGTTGAGAATAAATGATTAAAAATGTATTAGTGTCATTTCTCTTGCTCTCCCCGCCTCTCAAGATTCATCCGGTGATTCGTCACTGGCCTCCTGCCTGGCTCACCTGATCATGGGGGGGGCGTACTCGTCTGAGCCCGGTCACCAGACCCGAACCATGGGCTCTAATACCACTGTTGGGGGGAGGTTCGACACACACATAGAACTCCACACATGATAAGATATTGTCCGCTTTGGGCCAAGCCCTCACGGATTTACTTTTGGTACCACTCCAAAAGGCCTCTTATCATTGGAGATATCTATGTGTATATAAACCCTTGACCAGTCCTTATTTCACTCAATGTGGGACTTTGTTTGCACTCCAACAAAGATTTGGTTGGATTTTGAGTTGTATATAGGTGTTGGTGAACATGTTGAACCGAAATAAGGTGAAGAGAAACAGACAAAAAAAGAAAAAAAAACGTTGGGATTATTTCGACTAGAACCTGTATTTGATGATAGAACTAGACAAATGGAGAGGTCATGAATGATTAAAATTAAAAGAAAGAAATGTTCTTTTAGATATAATTCTTTATAAAAAATAAATAAACTTATGAAATGGTTTTATTATAAACCAAATTTATAATTTAATTGGATAAATTTTGTTATACAGATTACATGTTTTATAGTTAAGAATTATATACAAATAATAATATGAAAATTACATTTGGAGGAATAATTTGGCTAGCTAGGACCTTTAAGTTAAAATTAATGTATATACAAATTCAAAAAATTAGAAAAATTATATAAGAGAAATTTTACATATTAAATTATATATAACTAATTTTAACTTATAAAAAAATCATTTTGTTTACTTATTTTTCTTTCTTTTAGTCGAGAAACTCATTTAAACATACCCTATAATTTATAATAATCTAAAGTAAATTTGTAGTTCAATTATCTTTATTATGATATATAATTTTTTAATTCTAGTATGTTTGTTTAATTATAAGTTATTCTTTCTCAAACTAAATTCTTTCTCAAACTAAACATGTTTCAATTTGTGAAACTTACATCTAGAAAATTAACAAATTTGATTTACTTCTTTTTAATCAATGGCTTACACTTAAAATTTTCGATACAATCATATTTACTAAATGATTATAAGATTTTAGACATTTAAAAAATAATTTTGTTTAATAAATAAAATTTTAGAGTACTGAGAAAAATATTTTTTGCTCATATTTTATTTAGAGATGACACAATGAACTCATTTTTATAGGTATTTTTTGAATCCGTTTTGATTTTGAAGAATTTAACTATCTAATTATGAGTATAAGTGTGAAATCATTTATGATAAACAATTTATAATATATATTATCACATAAGGTACCAAAAGAACTACTTTCTCAAATAACTATTTATATTATTGGATTCCATGCACTACCACTTTCGTTACTATTTCCATTATCTCACCTGATCAAACATCATGTGATCATAGTAGAAGAAAAACATAAACAACAACTAGAAAGGGTAAGCTAGTAAATTTTTAATAATTTATAGCTCAAACAACAAATTAATTCATTCAATTACAAATTGTCATTCATTAACTCATTAACATGATTTACACTCAATTCTGGAATAATATGTATTAGCATAATACAAACAAATTCACACACATATTATGTAACATATATCACCATGATCACAATTAAGTAGAGATTCACTTTAAGCTATTTGAGACACATGCATAGATCCTAGAGACACCTACAACTCAAAACGTTGAAATATCTCTAAAATATAGCAGAAGTAAACTTACCATGTTTTCAATTCTAATTGGATATATATGTAGAGTTCTTTATTGTAACTCCACTTATGATTCCTGATCATCGAAGAGATAAGCGATGAAGTCACGAGTTTAGAGAGAATGCAAAGAAAGGTTATAGAAAAGAGTTTTAGAGATGGTGGATTTTGATGAAATGAAACTCCATTAATAGAAATTCTATTTATAATGTGACATTTTATTAAATAATGAAATAATTGAGTATCATCTTTTAAAAGTCACCATTACACATGACCCTTTTCTATATCCTTATAATGAGAAATCTTTACATTGATGGATAAAGTATAAATATAGATAATACTCGTTTTTATCAATTGGGTATAGGGATGAGGATGGACATATACATATCTGCCGTTGTCCTTATACATGTTCTAGTATCCATTCTCATTCTCATCCTTACTCTCATTTATTAAGTAAACACACACACACACACACACACATATATATATATATATATATATATATATATATATATATATATATATATATATATATATATATATATATGAGTGGATAGTTGCATGTGTGTTTAAATGTACAAATACTTTGTTTAGACAGATGATGAATTTGAAGAAATAAAAGAATATGAATTTGAAAGTAGAAACATAAAATTGAGGTTCTTTATATTAAAACAAGGTTTAATAGCCTCTTTGGTCCCCATTTTTGTTGCCTAATCTCAAATTTGTCCCCATTTTTAAAAGTGTTTGGAATATGTCCACAGTTAGATAAATTTGCATCTAATTTGTCCCTTTCGTTAAGTATCACCAAACGGAGTTAATGCATTAATGATGTGGCACCAGTTATGTGAAATGTGTCACTATATTGATTTTGTGAATGATGACGTGTAAGGGAGTAACAGAGAATATGAGTTTTTATTAAGTTAGGGTTTTATAATTTGGGGGAAATCTGATTTAGGGCTCATTTATGCGAGTTGAGGGCAATTGGATTTCTACGAGAGAAGATAGAGTCGTTGTCGCACTTGGGCTACATTGCGAAGACAAAGATCGTGTAGAGATCATTGTACGTTGGATTTGGACTCGCATTTTCAAAAATCGTGTTGGTGGGTATTAAAAAAAGCGTGATTCGAAGGTGCGTTTATGGTAGCTTTTGTGTTGTGTTTTGTTGTTGTTGCTGTGGTCCCCCCATAAGTTTTTAGCTGTGTGTGCTTTTTCTGTTTACTGTCCCCATTATCTACGCATGTGCTTTGAACAGTGTTGCACCATTGTGGTTGTGGCCCCCTACTACTGTGTGGACAAAATTTGTTTATTGTTGTAATTGTGCTTTTGTTTTGTTTTACTTTTTTTTTGGGTAGATAACATTTGGGTTAAGCATAGATTAACTGTAAACAATTTTTATATTAGTTTAGATGGCCAACTCAGACGTTGAAATCGTGTTTCACCATGCGGGAAAATTTGAGAATAATGGGACATTCAGATACCACTATGGTCATACCACAACTTTAAAATTTGATCCAGATCGTTGGAGTTATTTTGAAATATTAACCATTCTTAAGGAGATGGGTTATGGGAATGTAAAGGAGTTGTGGTATTCATTGGGTCGTGGTCCTGTGTTAGAAGATTGTTTGGAACTGTTATCAGATGACAAAGGTGCATGTCATGTAGTCAATATTGTTATGTTGAATGGTCAAGCTCACGTTTATGTTATACACACGGTCTCTGAGCCTCAGTATCTTGTAGAGTTGGAATACTCTTCTCCACCAGAAATTGAGAGACCTAGTGGTGAAGTAGAAGTTGAGAGAGAGAGGGCTGAAAAGGAAGTTGAGATAAAGGTTGGTGAAGCTGAGGTTCAGGAAGTGGGTGAAGCAAAGGTTCAGGCAGTGGGTGACGCAGAGGTTGAGGGAGTGTGTTATGTAGAGCCCGAGGTAGAGGCTGAAGTAGAAGTAGAAGTTGAGATAGAAGTTGAAGTTCAAGTTGAGGCAGTGGCTGATGTAGGTAAGGTGGTAGAAGATGAGGTAGAAGTTCAAGTTGAGGCAGTGGCTGATGTAGATAAGGTGGTAGAAGGTGAGGTAGAAGTTGAAGTTGAGGTAGTGGCTGATGTAGAGGGTGATGTAGAAGCTGATGTAGAGGGTGATGTAGAGGGTGATGTAGAAGGTGATGTACAAGTTCAGGTAGAGGGAGTGGCTGAGGTAGAGGGTAATGTTGTTGAGGGACAGGGTCATGCTGATGTTGAAGCTGATGAGTATGATGTTACAAGTTGGAATGGGTTCGAAGAGGATGTCTTGAATGACGATGAAGATGAAGTGGAATGTGATATATTTGAACCTACTAACCAAGTAGAAATTGGTGGACCTAGGGGTTTATCCAAAAGTGATTGGGAATCTAAGAGTTTGAACAATATTGTTGAAAGTGACAACATAGATGATGATAGAAATGGGTACGGGGATTTTGGGATTTTTTCAATGCCCAAAAATTATGGAACAATATAAATGGGAAGTGGCTACGTATTTCCCTAAGAAAAAAGATTTTACAGAAGCTATAAGAACGTATGGAGTAGAGAATGGAAGGAAATTAAAAGTTTATAAAAATGACAAAAGAAGGCACTAGTACAAAAACGGCGTATAACGTCACGCGGTCAACGTCAAAGTACTCAATATCCAACGTTAAAAATGACCGGTGGCATTTTTGAAAATAAATTGAATCGCCCCACGTCTTCTTCTAAAACCGTGCGCCGTCTAAAATGTATTAACGTCAAACAAGGAGCATATGGACGTAATCTAAAATGTATTTACGTCAAATAAGGCATAGAATGATGTCAAACAATGACCTTAGAATCACATAACGTCAACTGAAGAAACATCTGACGTTTAATTCAAAATAAAAGAATAAAGAAATAGTGGTTTGCTTCCAGCAATATTACTCCTACCCACATTTGACGTCAACCATGACAAATATTCAACGTTTTATATGCCAGCATGAAGCCAAAGAGAGAATCCCTTTTTTATTCTTTATTTCTTTTTTCTTATAAATCAAACAGTACGTCAACTTTTTATGGGGTCAACGTTTGAAACAATATCGAACGTCGAACAAGTTGGGGCTGAACGTGGTGGTCGTAATCACATAACGTCAATAAGGTAGCAACTAACGTCCAATACAAAATAAATAAATACTAAATATTTATTTAATTAATAAGACGTCAACCGTAACAAAAGAACGACGTTGTGTATTACAACTAGCAATTATTTGTTTATTTTTCATTTATATCAACCCATAAAATGTCAGTATTATATTGGCTTAGACGTTTTGATATTTAGTTCCTTTTTTTATTAATTTTTCTTTTTCTTTTAAACCAACCACAGAACATCGGATTCTTCTTCAAGTTGGACGTTGTGTTTTCCATAAATTATGTTTTTAATTTTTTTCTTCTAAACCAAACGAAAACACATCCTTCTAGTCATGGCTTTGACGTTTTATTAAGCGGATATGAAGTCAAATTATGTGGGGATTTGGCTTTGACGTGTCGTACTCACATATAACGTCAAAGTTCAACGTCCCATAATAGAACAGACAACCACTCCAATGCCTTTCACGTCGAAGCCCCTATAGTTAGACGTTCTGTGAGAATTTAAAAAGGAAAAAGAAAAATAAGAGCGACCTTTAGCCTTTGGATAACGAATAATATGTCAGATGCCCAAGGAATCAAACGTTTATTGTTGGATTAAAAGAAAAAAGAATTAAGCCAAAAAGACACTTTGGAAGTCTAAAGAAATTGACGTCAACCTCTTTGTTTCTAGTAGCAAACTACATTTTCCCATATATCATTTAAGTATACTGTATTTTATTATTGAAGCCCATATCAGGCCCATATCAGGCTTTTCCCAACAATAATTATTATTGAAGCCGAAGGTCACCCCACATTAGTCTTGGAGCCTTAGATAACCTGTACACATCCATTTATAAAATTTCTACTATGAACTCCATCTGTTAATTTTTTTTCTTTGTGTTTTCTGTTATCTCCTTCAAGGACACAAAAAAGCTTGAAGGAGTATAGAAAACCAAAGGAAAAGGTTGATAGATTTAGATTTCGTATCCTTTCAAAACGCTGCTCCTACTTCACTAAACTACAGAACTTCCGTAAACAAATTCATGTTAACTTTTTCCATTGGTTTGTTGTCAATTCCTCTACTAAACGAAGAAATTTCTTTGTTAACGATGAAGGCATGGTAGCAAACCAGAGGAAAATGTTAACACATATGAATTTAAAACAGACTATATTAAAAAAAATCCTTCTACATTTTAACAAAGAAAAAGGTGGAAAGATTTGGATTTTGCACCCTTTTAAATCGCTACAACCTCCATTCACAAAAATCCTTCTACATTTTAATAATCCTGCAGATTTTTTGTGGTTTGATTTTCGTTTTTTTTTGTATGTTTAGTGTTATTATGTTTTTCCTTTATTCATTTCCATTTATAACCTACATAATAATGGATTTCTTTTATAAATCCTTCAAATAATTTTACAGCGAATACTGAAGGAAAAATGACGTCCCAATGTTTCCCAAATAACGTGGACGTTGAGTGGTGTCAATATTTGACGTTTATCTCTTCATTTTAACGTAGCATTTATTATGCCTTGCCAACACTCTTTTCCCATATACTTGGACGTCTAGTGGTGTCAGTATAGGACGTGGATCTCTTCGTTTCTAACACAACATTTATCAAGCCCAACAAACTGAGCTTTCCCATATAAAGTTGGACGTTCTATTTGAATTTAAAAAGGATAAATAAAAATAACGGAGAGACATTTGGGTTTTGGTTAACAAATAATGCGTCACATGCCCGAGAAATCAGACGTTTATTGTTGGTTTAAAGGAAAAAGAAATGAAAAGGGAGTAATGTGCTTGACAATAATACGCCAAAGTCTGAAGAATGACGTTAATCTCTTCGTTTCTTAACTTTTCTATTAATATTACGTCGAGTAGCTTTACTAATTGACGTACTATTGGTGTTCTAAAAGAATAAAAAAACAAAAAGAGTGCAAGGGTATATTCAATGTAATGATGTAACATTAAAAATTTCAATTACAATCATACAACTGATTTAATCAATTTAAACAATTCAATCACCATTCACTAATCTTATTGCCAAAAGAGAATTTTATTAATATTTAAAAGATGTTGATTACAACCAGCAAAACAAAAGATGGCTTAAGAGGCCCCTGATTACAAAATTAAAATCAAACAACGAAAATCCATGTTCTTCTGTTGCAGAATTACTGTTGATCACTTTCTGGTTGTTCACATCACCTTCGTTTCCATTTTGTCAGTGATTTTTCAATCCTAAGAGTCTTTTGTCAATGACTGTGTCAACTTTCAATTTACTTGAGACCCAAGAATCTTTTTAGCGATTCTGACATACAAAAGATGATTACAACCAACAAAATAAAAGATGGCTTAAGAAGCCACTGATTACAAAATTAAAATCAAACAACAAAAATCCATATTCTTCTATTGTAGTCAGCTTTCAATTTACTTGAGCCCCAAGAATATTTTTGAGCGATTCTGACATACAATCTATTTTCACCGCATAACCATCTAGCCCACTCATCTTCTTCAGTTTTTGTTGAATCTGTTTTGTTTGCACTCCAAGAATCAGATATGGGATAAACTTGTTGATGATCATCCTTTTTTCTGTTATGAAAGCCTTCTTTGCTGATCGGTTGATAAACGACAATCCCAATCCAAACCTCTTTGATCAGCTTCATATCAACCCCCTTGACTTTGTTACAAAATGTTTCATCACTCATCTTTAAGTTGGAGTAAAACATGGTCACCAGTTTCAGATATCTGTGAGAAACCACGATTTTAATCTTCCTTAGACAAAAAAGCTTCCGTCGAATGTCTTCATTAATAATCCAACCTATAGGATTAGCATTCCTTGCAATCCGGGCAATCTTCCATTTTCGTCTTGATGATGAAGAAGCCATTTCTGATCAGATTCTGGAACGTCTTTCACATTTCTAGGGTTTGCAACTGTTCAGTTTAGAAAACACTGAGTGCGTTTTGAAATCTAGTATTTATAAAGTTGTGCATGACTTCTTATAAAATTCAGGCCCAACTAAAATTATCAATTTTATATATCCCATTAAAATAATTTCATCAACGACAAATGTCAAAAGGGTTCAACGTTTTATTATGCGGTTAAAGTTGAACTCTGACAATATAAGGATTGTCTTGATGGGCGACGAATTTCTAAGGGGTACGACGTTTTATTATGCGGTTGACAATATTTTAATATAGATTCTTGTTCAAGTAAATGATATAGGATGTCGAATAGAAATCGAATTGGACGACATACTTTAACAGGGAAATTAAAAGTTAATAAACTTCAAGGTTTAAAAATGAATACTTCTGCAGGCACATAAACCGTCATATAGTTTGATTAAATCTATCATGTATCATTGCCAGAAACAAAATTATTAAACCCTTCCTGTAATTGTCTAAATCCTGTTCTCAGATGGCTTCTTCATCTTCACTGCGTGGAAAGAAGGCTGCACACCTTCTAAGAAATGCTAGTCCAAATGGGTGGATCAGTGATGACGAAGAACGATACAAATTTGGCTGTTATAGAAAACTCTTCAAGGTGGTCCCTCACAAGTTCTTGGATGTGGAATTATTCAGAAGGGGGGGGGGGGTTATCTTTCAAGAATGGCTTGTAGATGTTGGTCTTCTAAAATTTGTAGAAATGATCGGTGATTGCTATCATGACCTGGTACAGGTCTTCTACCACAATCTGAAGGTTGTCGATGGTGTTATATGCTCTTGGGTGAAAGGTGTCGATATTAAAATTGATGACGAGATATGGCTATCTTTTACTGGTCTCAAAGCAGAAGGCTTCATGTCTCATGAAATAAATTCTGAACTCAACCAATGGACCAACAAGAAGAAAATTTATAAGGAATATCTGAGAAGTCCAACAAGGCTAAAGGTATACAAGCCGTATCTACTTGATGGTTTGAAAATGGAAGAAAAAATGTGTGCTTTTGTACTTACTTGGGTAATACTACCTGGAAGATGTTTACGTGATCGTCTAACTACTGCAGATTTATTTTTAGTTCATGCCATAAAAACTCGGATACTAACCAACTGGGTTGCTATTATGAGTGAGCACATGATTGAAATTGCATGTAGTCATGGACATATTCTGCCATATGGTGTTTTTATTAGCCGTGTATTGAAGCATCATCAAGTTGATCTTACTGGTGAAAAAAAATTTTGGTGCACCGAATCAAATGAAATAGGAAAAGCGGCATTGAGACATAATGGTCTAAAGAAAACAAAAGATGGTTGGGTGTTCAAGGATGTTGACTAAACTCCTTCTACCTTCACTCCACAGACTGAGTTTGAAAGATTTGTTATGGATCAATTTCGAAGGCTTTCAACAAGAATTTCAAAAGTTGAAAATCTCTGATCATGATTCACAAGAAATCAGCTGAAGACAATGCTCTCACAACTCCCTTAGCAAGTGAATCAGATGATGAAGATGACACAATAGAAGATGAGTCTATGGAGACATCTGACTCAGATTTGGAAGAAGAGTCCATTTTAGTTTATTTTTCTAAAATTAATGTAATATTTTAATATATTTTAGTATATTTTTGTATGTTTGAACTCTGTTTGAAATTTTAATATATACTTTTCGTGGTTATATTTTCATATTTTTCTTTGTTTATTGTTATTATTGTTTTTTTTAAATCCTTGAAGTTTTTTTACGTCAATTCTTAAAAACATCGACGTTTCAAAAGATAAAAATAGGAAAAAGTTAATGTTACGTAACGTGTCACTCTGATATCATATTTTTTATGTTTCCTCATAGCTCTTTCAAGGTCACAAAAGTTAGGGTGACGCATGAAAGAGCTATATCAAACATAAAAAATAAGTTAACATATTTGGATTTCGTTTCAGGTAGTACAATTTCATTCATATTCATAGTGATTACAATCAAATTAGAAGCAAAACAGAAACAATAGAAACACAAAACTGACTCCATACAAAAATTCTAAGCCTCTATTCTCATTAAGAATATTTCCATTGAATCCTCCTTACTAGACTCTTCACTTGAATCTTCAGTTGGAGAATCATTTTTATTCTTTTTCTCATGCAGAGCGTCTATCTTATGTTCGAGTTTCCTGAGTTTTTCAACAACAAATCTTTCAAAATTGGTTTCAGGGACGAAGTTGGTGAGGTCTTCATTTAGTGCAAGCGTGCTTCCAGAACTTTGAACCATATTCTCTTCATCCTTGAAGCACCATCCCTTTGTGGTCTTCACAAGGCCAATGGAATTCAAGGTGTTTCGATTTATCACATTTGAGCAGTTACAAGAGCATTACTTTTCACCACAAACATCCACACCTTGAAGTCAGGATTTTGCTGATAAACACAGCATGTGGTAGATGTCGTGCATGTTTGGTTCCTGCATCAATCATATGATTTTCTATTACTTGCACCCAATTGGTAGGAACATCATTCTTGATGGCATACAGCAGAAAAACATCTTCAGTTGTCATTCTGTCTTGTACAGGCCTAGCAGGTAAAATCACGTAGGCAAGAATGTCTGCTGTTATCTTTTCTTCTTTATTCAGTCCATCATGCACATATAATCTTTCAATTGTGTATCTCCCAGGAAACCTTAACCAGTTACTGTACACGTCCTTTTTCTTCAGCCATCTGTTTGTTTCTGAGTACCGTAAGTGAGAGAATAACCCTTCGGCTTTTAATCCAGCAAGTGGAAACCAGACATCATTGTCAATGTGAACATTTACCCCTTTTACTCGAGAATGAAGGACACCATCTATGTTTCTCATATTGTTGTAGAAGACCCTTACTAAGTCAGGGTACCAATCACCCTTCATCTGGACAAGTGTAGAGAGACCTTGAGTTTCAATCCATTCTTGGAAGTGAAATCCCTCCTTTTCAAATAAGTCGAGGTTCAGATATTTGTGAGGAACAATATGTTTAAACTTCGTCCACCTCAAAAACTCTAGACGAGTCTCCTCATCACTGATCCACCAGGAGAGATCAATATTTCTTGCAACCACAATAGCCTTTCCTCTGTCTGTTGAAGGATGTGATGAAGAAGCCATTTGAATTTGGATAACAGATAATCTTCCTCAGTATTAGGGTTTACCAATATAGAAACAACACAGTGTACATAAGATTTTCAAATTCAGTGTATATAAGGGTGTGCAACGTCACGCGTCCAACATCAAATAAAATAACAGGCAACGTAAACAATAACTGGTGGCATTGTCGTAAATAAATTCAGTGAAAAAGTAAAAAAATCTCTATGCTTCTGACAAAAACAACGTCGAAGATCTACAAAGCTTGGACGTTAAAGTGAGACTTTAAAAGCAAAAAGAAAAGTAATAAAAAATGGAGCGGATTTTGGCTTTTGGATGAAGATTAAAATGTCATATATACCAGCTGAATTTGACGTAACGTTTTGTTCACACAATGAATGGTCCCAACCACTCCAATGCCCTTCACGTCTATAAATAAGTAGACCATTTGAAAACCTATCCTACATAACTTCGGTAATCAAATTCATGTTAACTTTTTTCAACTATTTTAGTTCTTTTCCTTCACTAAACGAAGACATTTCTTTGTTAACCATGACGGCAAAGGGCTAAAACAGTGGAAAATGTTAACACTTACGAATTTCAAGTAGACCCTTTGAAAACCTATCCTACACAACTTCGGTAATCAAATTCATGTTAACTTTTTTCAACTGTTTCAGTTCTTTTCCTTCACTGAACGAAGACATTTCTTTTTTAACCATGAAGGCATGGGGAAAACACAGAAAAAGTTAACACTTATGAATTTCAAGTAGACCCTTTCAAAACCTATCCTAAATTACTTCCGCAACCAAATTCAAGTTATCTTTTTCCTTTGTTTTTTTTTTACTTCCTGGTTTTGGTTGTAATGTCTTCCATCATCTTTGGTCTTCATTTTAGATTAAGTGTTTTGTAAGAGGAGATTTCCTTTTGAAATCCTCTAAGTTATAGGACATTTGTGATCCAAAATAGTAGACGTCAATACCCAGGCCTTTGCGTCCTAGCACCCCATATTCGACGTCAACTTCATAAATTTAAATTGCCTGGGAGTTGTTTCCACCATAGGAAATCAAATAGCTCTGAAATCTAATGGTAGAAGACAACTCCAAGACAATTTAAAAAACGATTCATACATTGTTGAATGATGAAGTTGAACATCTTCTTTATATAATTATTTTAGATCGTAAAATTGTTTCAGCATTAAACATATTGTGAACCATTATTCTTTTTCCTAAGCGTTTCCGTTTCAACAAGATAACTTAATCATTTTTGTACTATAAAAAAAATTTTGTTGACTTGAATTTCAAAGGCCACCTTCATATGAAGTGAGACCTGAATGCAACACTTTGAAATTCAAGTGAGCAGATTGTAATTTGAGGAACATAAATGCTTCGAAATCTAAGGAAAAGAAAATGCAAAGGATATAAAAACCATGAATCCTAATATGTTCAACATAGACAGGGATCACACGAAATTTAACCTATATTTATAGATGAAATGACGACGTCAAGGAGTCGGACGTGAAAAACATCGTTGGAAACATGATCCCACTACTCCACCATAGAGTCAGACATGCTATTGAATGATTAAAAGTTAAAAAGAAAAAAATATTAAAAATTAGATGATCCGCTGACGAATATTAAATCATTATAAAAACACTACATCGTGTAATTATGACTAGAAACTTCCACATCGTATGCACGTCCAAGCCCCACATTACGGGACGTTCAAACATCATTCACCAAAAAAGTAAAAAATCTCTTTGGATTCGATATTATCTCCTTACTGACTAATCGAACACATTCTACGATAAATAATGATATAGGACGTCATTGATCACAAATATTTGACCCAATCTCCAGACCATTGCATTGTTTGCATTCTATACTCGATGTTAATTGTATAAATTTAATTTATATTTCAGTTGTTTCCACCATAAGAACATATTGACGTCCCGCCCCCAACAAAAGACGTTAAAAATATCGTTGGAAAATGCAAACCATTAATGTCCCACTACTCCATAGAGTCGGACGTGCCACTAAATGATTAAAAATTAAAAAGAAAAAAAATACTAAAAATTAGATGAGTCGCGTAGCAAAATTACATCATTTTAAAAGCATTACATATGATTAATACCTTGCACGTCGAAGCCCCGCACAATTCAACGTTCAAACATCACTGAAAAAGTGAAAGATCTCTTTGGATTCTTAAGACTCCTTGATGACTAAACATAGACATTACTCTGATGAATAATGACATAGGACGTCCTTGAGCAGAAATAATTGACATCAATATCCTGAACGTCGAAGCCCCGCACAAAATGATGTTCAAACATCATTCACTGAAAAAGTAAAAAATCTCTTT
The DNA here is from genome assembly GCF_016808095.1 of Vigna angularis. NCBI lineage: Eukaryota > Viridiplantae > Streptophyta > Magnoliopsida > Fabales > Fabaceae > Vigna > Vigna angularis. The sequence goes on along the minus strand of NC_068978.1, from coordinate 15,455,279 downwards.
GGATTCGATGATAAATAATGATATAGGACGTCATTGATCACAAATATTTGACTCAATCTCCAGACTTTTGCGTCCTTTGCACTCTATAGTGGACGTCAATCGTATAAATTTAATTTATATTTCATTTCTTTCCACCATAAGAACCAATTGACGTCCAGCCCCCAACATAAGGCGTTAAAAATATGGTTCGAAGATGCACATCATTAATGTCCCGCTCCAGAGTCGGACGTGCCATTGAATGATTAAAAATTAAAAAGAAAAAAATACTAAAAATTAGATGAATAGCGTAGCTAAATTAAATCATTTTAAAAGCATTACACATGATTAATATCCTTTATGTCGAAACCCCACACAATTTGACGTTCCAACATCACTGAAAAAGTAAAAAATCTCTTTGGATTCTTAAGACCTCTTGTTAGAAAACGTAGACATTACTATGATGAATAATGATATAGGACGTCCTCGACCATAATACGTTCAAACATCATTCACTGAAAAAGTAAAAAATCTCTTTGGATTCTTAAGAATCCTTGCTGACTAAATGTAGATATTTTTCTGATGAATAATGATATAGGATGTCCTCGAGCACAAATATTTGACATTAACTTTCTGAACGTCGAAGCTCCTCCAAATTTGACGTTCAATCATCATTAACTGAATAAGTAAAAAATCTCTTTGGATTCTTCTGAACTCCTTGCTGACTAAACGTAGACATGTCATTCGACATCAAATTTATAAATTTAATTTGTCTTGGAGTTGTTTCCACCATAAGAAATCAAATAGCCCTGAAATCTAATGGTAGAAGACAACTCCAAGACAATTTAAAAAACGATTCATACATAGTTCAATGTTGAAGTTGAACATCTTCTTTATATAATTATTTTAGATCATAAAATTGTTTCAGCATTGAACATATTGTGAACCATATTTCTTTTTCCCAAGAACTTTCCTTTTAGTAAGATAACTTAATCATTTCTTTACTGTAAAAAGCATTTTGTTCACTTGAATATCAAAGGCCACCTTCATATGAACTGAGATATGAATGAGGCACTTTGACATTCAACCGAGCAAATTGAAATTTAAACAACATACATGTTTAGATATCTAAGGAAAAGAAAATGCACAGAAGATAAAAAAACATGAATCCTAATATGTCAAATACGGAAACAGGATGTGAACAATGAATAAACTCCAGGTCTTTGCATCTTGGGTACTCAACATTTGACGTCAACTATGTAAATTGATTCTAAATTTAAATTATCCATAAGTTGCATCCTCTCTTAGAAAAAAGATAGCTTTGAAATCTAACAGAGGAATGTAACTGATGGACAATTTAAAAAAGAATCATACAATTTTAAATGATGAAGTTGAACAACATTTTTTTCTAATTATTTTAGATATCAAAATTGTTTCAGCATCAAACATATTGTGAACCATATTTCTTTTTCCTAAGAACTTCCCTTTCAGTAAGATATGTTAACCATTTCTGTACTACAAAAACATTTTGTTAAGTTGAACTTGAAAGGGCTCCTTCATATGAAATGACGATGAATGAACCACTTTCGAGTTCAAGTTATCAAATTGCAATATAAAGAACAAAAATGCTTAGATATCTAAGGAAAAGAAAATGCAAAGGGGAAAAATACATGAATCCTAATATGTTGAATATCGAAACAGGAGGCAAGGATTATGTGAAATGCAAGCTATATTTATAGATGAACGGACGACGTACATCGTGTAATTATGATTAGTAACTGCAACACTGCACTTTCTTATATGAATATCGAAGCCCCACCGAATTCGACGTTCACACATCATTCAGTAAAAAATGAATAAATTTCGTTGGATTCATTTAAACAAGTACAATTTTATTCTCTTTAAATTTCACCAACAAAAGGGCCGGAGGCTGATTAAAAAAACCTCGAATATTGGTAACGTTGCAATTCTAATGGGGGAGGTTATCTTAAAATGTAAATATTATATTGAAATATAATGGTAATGGGAGTTCATGAGCGATTTTCTATAAAGGAAAAAAAAAGTAGGAGGGGGAGGATGAAAAAGAAAATATCGAATATCCATAATCGTGACGTCTTTTTTCTAACTCTTGGTCTTCTGGCTGACAATTATGATGTCATTGCCCACTATAATTCGACGTCTCCTCACACTTATCAAATTAAGAAGTCGATATTGTGAAAGACATTCCTAGAATTCTATTCAGAAATGGCTTCTCCATCATCATCATCAAGAGGAAAAGAGAAGGTTGCCCGGGTTATAAGAAACGCAAGCCCATCTGGATGGATAAGTGATCGAGACACGCGAGCAAAGTTTTTATACTGGTCACATATAAAAAATGTAGTTCCTTACAAGTATCTGGACCTGCAATTGTTCAAGAACGAAGGGTTCCTTTTTCAAGAATGGATTGCGTATCAAGGGCTTATTGATTTTGTGCAGATGAAAGGACATTGCTATCCAGATTTGGTAAAGGTTTTCTACACAAACCTGAGGGTTGTAAATGGGGTCATTCACTCAAGGGTCAAAGGTGTTAACATTACTATTGACGATAATGTTTGGTCACATATTGGTTGACTGAAAGCTGAAGGTTTGGATTCTCATGTGCGTGATTCTGAGTCAAACAGATTTTTAACAAAGAGAGCCATATATATAAACTGCTTAAGATACCCAGGAAGGTACAGGGTGGATAAGCAGTACCTACATGATGGCTTAAACAAGGAGGAGAAAATGATTGCTTATGTCCTAACTTGGGTACTGGTGCTTGGAAGATTGAACGAGGACAAAATGTCAACAGAAGATGTATTTCTGTTGAATGCTATCAAGACTAGAATCCCAACCAACTGGGTTGCGGTACTCAAACACCACATGATCGCTACAGGAGATGATTATGCACGTAAATTGCCATTTGGAGTATTTATCAGCAAGGTGCTGGTAGTCCAAGGAGTAGATGTGTCTGAAGAAGAAAGAATTGTTTGCAACAGGTCAAAAGTAATTGGTATACCAAGTCTGTCATCTATTGGGCTGAAAAAGGCTGTGAATGGATGGTTCTTCTTTGATAAGGAAACTGTTGGAAGTCCACCTACTCTTGATCAAGATCATACTGAAGATTCTGATGATGAAGATTCAATGGAATCTTCTTGATAATTAATTTAGACCCTACTTTTCTATGTTTTCTGTTTTTTAATTTTGTAATCAAGGATAGTAAGCCAACTATGGTTTCTATATTTCTTTCGGTTTTAGATTGAAAGGAAATGAATATTTTAATTTAGTAAACGATCTTTGAATTGTGAATGTTGATTGTGATGTATGTGGACTAACCCTCAATCGTGTTGAGAAAGAAGATTATGTTGTTCTGATATTGATCAAACACTGATGACTGGTTAAAAGTGCAAATTTCAATACACTGCTTATTTGAATCAATTAAGGAAGAAGTAAAAAGAAAAAATTTCATGTCTGATTTTAAAGAAAAAATAATCTTCAGGAAAAACATTGAAGCCCTATCTTATAAGACACTCTATTAATGTGAAGTTAAGTGGTCACCATAATGCTCCCATTATACTGCAATTCCCTTCACGTTTATCGCATATAATGGATGTTAACAATGAATAAACTTCAGGTCTTTGCATCAGAGGTACTCAACATTCGACGTCAACTCTGTAAATAGTCCTTAAGTTGTCTCCTCCATTAGAAAAAAATAGCTCTGAAATCAAACAGAGGAGTGCAACTTATGGACAATTTAAAAAAGAATCATACAATTTTAAATGATGAAGACACTACTGGAAAAGCGTGATTTATCGAGGGCCTTTTACCGAAGGCTTTTAAGCCTTCGGTATTGAGGTAATTACCGAAGGCTTTTTAGCCGTCGGTAACGTCCATATTAATTTAAGTCCCAAATTGGGTCATTCGATCCCCAATTTCATTTCACTTGAGCTTCGTCGTGTGTGTCTGTGTCATCCCTCTCTGCAAACACTTCCCTCCCTTGCTTCACGCTCCGTGAGGTTGTCGGTTAGTGACCGGTGGTTGTCCGTCACAGTGGTGAGTGGTGCGTTGGTCGGTCTTGGTTGACGCTGCGTGGTTGTTTGGGGAGTGTTGTGGTAGGGTTCGTGGTGGGTTGGTTGGTTCGTTGACGGCTGGTGGTGTGGAGGTTGAGGGACTTTACCGGAGGGGCCGTTGTGGGCTTCCGTCGCTGTCGTGCTCGTCAAGCGGTTTCTTGGTAGAGGTAAGTTCCACACAACTTCATGCACACTGTGATGTTGATATTGGTGAAGCGTAGAGAGTGTTGCTGCCTTCATCTACTTTTCATTCAATTGTTAGTATATGATTGAAGGAACTTGGTTGACGGACTTCGTTGGAGTGGCCGTTGTGGGGCGTCGCCGTGGTGGTGTACAAAGGTTGCATCGTCAAGGGCTATCTCGGTTAAGGTAAGTTGGGCGTTTAAAAATTCATTATGAGTTTCAATGTTGTTGAATTATTTGATGTTGTTGTGGCTTGATTGTATGATCTTTGATTGAGAAAGATTGGTTTTTAATTGGAATGAGGGGCAAGGAATTTAGTTAGCAGTGAAAAGGTTTAAATAACCTTAACCGTAGTTTAGGGAAAATAAAAGCAAACGAGTATATTGAAGCTTGATCAACAGTGGCAATTGTTGTAACAGTTGCGTTTGTTTCTAATGCCTGCAAGTGTGTGCTCTAAGTACGCAAAACTTGAAACCTCTCATTCATTTGCTTTCAATCAACGTACACATAATGTTATATATTGTAAATGGTTGATAATATAACAGTAGGTAGCGGTCCAAACTATAAATCCTAGTAGCAAGTCAACTCATGCATCATCCAATAGCTTTTGGTGCCTTTGCCTACACTGCCACGGTAATAGACTAATGTTTTTTTGAGTCAAATGCAGTCATTGCCTTGTCCACCTTGTGAGTACAATATTTTTCCTTCTGTCCTGCACTCCCATTGTTGTCTGCTAACACACAAAAGCTTGTTCTGATTAGTATTAGTCCAATTCATTGTATCATGGTGTATGTTGTTGGTTGTGAAATTCAAAGGAGGTATTATTCACTTTATATTTTTCTTACAAAAGTATGTTAAATATTAAATTTGGTTCAAGTTTATAATATAAGAATGTACTACAAAAGCCTCAAAGCTTATAATTATATCATACATATAGATGAAAAGCCTTCCATGATATTTTCAGACACTTTTCTAGAAAGTTTTCGTCATCACCATTATTCCACAAGCTTTCCCTTCAGAATCCTCTTAAAAGGACCTAATGTGATTGTCATTCTCAGTTTTTGGCTGTAAATATTTACTAAATCAAATGCTGCAATGTGAAATCATGAAAAAGCTTCCAGAATAGGGCAAAAAAGAAAAGGATGGAGGGGTGTTAAGCATTGTCATTATACTGTAGGAGGGTTCTTTTAGTGGCACAGCCTCTGTTTGAGAATCAAGTGTTAGCTAATTAGAAGATTTGTTGGTGTTTATGTTTACGTTATTATATATATATTGATAATAATCCTAATAATTATGAGGAAATGTGTATGGTAGTGTGTATACTAAAGCACGGGTTTTGTTGGTAAAAGAAGGAGATGTGGTTGAGATAATAATAATTGTTAGGGGAAAAGTAATGAGTTTGATGACAGTTTGGTCCTCGTGGGTTATGAGTGGTAGAAACGTGAAGCATCATTATTGACAGAGGGTGGTATTTTGGATGTGTCTACTTTTCTTCTCTGAGTGAATTTGTGAAACAATTCATGGGTGTGGCCCCCTTCAACTTCCCCCTTTCTAATTTTTTTTTGGACTTTGGTTGCATCAATCTTGCTATGTAATTTTGGCCTCCATCTTTCTCAAATTACTCTTTCATCCACTCCCACACTTGTGTACTGTACATAGTCATTATTTTTTTGTAATTTCTCATCTAAGTTCATATTTATGTTTTTATTAGCATTTTTTTATATGTTATAAATTAAAATGTGACTGTGTTTAGTGTGTTAAAAAGGCATTCATGGATATGTTGGTAGGGTTTTTTTGAACTCATTTTAGAGTTTAAAGACAATGATAATCATGAAACAAAGTTGCTTGAACATTCATTTGTGTTTAAATCACTTTATATATGGTCTAGTATGAAATTAGAAAACTATGGACTATATGTAGTGCAGAATTAGTATTCCACCTAAGGTTTGATTGTTTTGTGTAGTTGGAACACGTTTAATATCATTAAATTGAAACCATTACCCACATGGTTACGTCCTCTGATAAAGCATAAAAAAGGTAGCTCAAATCTAAGGATTTTCATTATGCTTAGTGTCCTGTGTGAGACCAACTACGGTAAGAATTGAAAATGAAAACATTAACTCCTTTCCACTGATCCCCACAGCTAATTCTGTCCAACCTCAAAATCATGTGTCGCTGCATGTATTTGATTCTGTTCTACCTTTCATTTTCGTTTTAAGTGTGTCCTGAGCAGTTGCTAGCTCTATGTTGATCATATAAAGCAATGGCATCATGTCCAGCTTTGATCATTTGAGCCAATTAGCATTGCAAATATTGATTCCAGTAGCAAAATCTGCATAAAACATTATTTCTGGATTAATTTGATATCATGTGGTTTTCATCCAGATTTGATGGTTTTCAAGCTTTGTCCAAGTTTTCCTAGTGATTTCAACTGTGTTTAAAGTAATTCACATAATAGTAGAATTAGTGGTTGAGTTCATCACAATCTGGTTTCAAATTCTGCATTAAAATATAATTCTCGGTTCATATTGTGCAAATAGTTTGTGACCAGATTTTGTGTCTCTAAATCTTGGTGCAAGTTTGTTTGAAGTTTCTAAACATGTTTCAAGTTGTACAAACTCAAATTAACCACTGATTTGTCAAAAGCATAATTGAGTTGATTCAAAATTCTGTAAACCAGTGCTGTCACAGTTTTTCCCATGCTTTTTGCACCATGCTTATAGTCTTTGTTTGGTATTAGGTGCTTCAATTTTTCTAGTTGTTTATATGTAGTTAGATGTAGTGTTTTTAGGCATTATTTGAGTCTTTAATTGAGCTATCCAACTTTGAATCCACTGCTTTCTCAATTCTGCAACAATTTTAGTTCATTTTTTTGCACTTTCAGCAACTGCAACCGTGTTTTGGTGACTCTGCCTATTTCAGAGCAGTTTAAACATTTGTGCAAGTGTATTTCACCATTTGAAACTTGTTTCAACTGTTGCCTTGGTCCATTTTCATTAAATCTGCAAAATCATAGTTTGACTTCCCATTTTTGTTTGAAATTTGGAACTCAACAAGTGATAGTGTGATTCAGTAGATTTTGGCACAGTTTGGTTGTTTCTATGCATATATTTGGTGCATCAAAGTTCATCTTTACTGTTCCTTTGGTTACTTTTGCACCATTTCACCAAATTACATCTTCCTACCGTAGCATTGTTTCAATATAGGAAGTGGACATTGGCTACATCTTACTTTATGCATGGGCCCTTATGGCCTTATTTTGAAGTGATTGTTGCATTTTATCGGTTTCTACCTCTGGCATTAGAGGTTGCTTTCACTCTCTCTTGCATGCTTCTCTATACACTTTTGCCTTAAATTTTTTGTTCGTTATATTCTCCAAACACTACACATGTTACTTCTTGTCCAAACTAAGCCTAGAGGTCTGTGACATCAGTGTATGGAGAAGCATTTATTTTCTCATTGCGTTTTGTACTTGGGTGATAGAAGCATAGAATATGATCATAAGTTAGCTATATTTAGGAGATAGTTGTAATGAGAAGTGAGGAAGAAGTGATATAGAGAGTCTCACCCCCAGGCGTGACAAAGGGGGCGCCGGGCACGACTTTACAGAGAGTCTCACGCCCAGGCACGACAAAGGGGGCGCCGGGCGCGACTTTACAGAGAGTCTCACGCCCAGGTGCGACAAAGGGGGCGCCGGGCGCGACTTTACAGAGAGTCTCACGCCCAGGCGTAGTAGCCCAGCGCCCTGTTTTTTTTTTTCGCCCTTCGGAAATTACCGAAGGGCGAAAGCCCTCGGTAAATGTTAGCGACAAGCGATTTACCGAGGGCTCTTTGGCCGTCGATAAGCCTTCGGTAATTACCTTTTACCGACGGTTTTGGGCTGTTTCCGAGGGCTTCTGGCCTTCGGTAATGCCCTTCTTTTTTGTAGTGAGATGAACAACATTTTTATACAATTATTTTAGATCTCAAAATTGTTTCAACATTAAACATATTGTGAACCATATTTCTTTTTCCTAAGCGATTCCCTTTCAGTAAGACATGAATGAGCCTCTTTGAAATTCAACCGAGCAAATTGAAATTTAAAGAACACACATGTTTTGAAATCTAAGGAAAGCAAAACGCCAAGGAGATAAAAAACCATGAATCCTAATATGTTCAATACCGAAAAAGGAGGCAGGGATTATGTGAAATGCAAGCTATATTTATAGATGAACGAACGTACATCGTGTAATTATGATTGGTAACTGTCACACTTCACTTTCTTGTATGAACGTCAAAGCCCCGCCGAATTCAACGTTCACACATCAATCAGTAAAAAATGAATGAATTTCGTTGGATTTATTTAAAAACAAATTGACGTCACGCTCCCTAGAAATTGTATACTTTTCAATCACCCGCGAAGAAGGGGATATTTGGAGGGCTCGAAGTTAAAAAGTTGGATGTGCCCCTATATATTCATATAATTCCACTCTCAAAATTGCTAAGTTAATATAATCGATTCTACGTAATAAAGAATCGATTCAAAGCGTTATAAATTAAGAAAATCAAATGAGTTTTTATAATGATTATTTACGGTCATATTAATGACAACATGGCTTGATAATGATCAAATGTTTGTTAAAGTACTAAAATACGAAGAAATAATGTATGAGAGGTCTCAAATTGGTTTTTCTAATAATGTTAATCATAGTATTTTTTGATATCATAATCATTTATACTAATAACTATTTATAATTATTAAATTATTCGAAATAATTTATTTCAATGTGGTCAATAAAAGTTCTTCTAATTTCGTTTGATCTTTGATCGTCGTCGACTTTTTAAATTCGAGTATTTTATAAACGCTTATGTGGTAGTCGTGATCGGTCCGTTTCAAATATACAGATCCATCTCTTTCATTTCTGACTCGTCTGTCTCGACTTTTTTATACTTTTTCTCGAGGTTCGTAAGACCAACATGGAAACACCACAATATATATAGGGATAAATGTTTAAGGCAACCTAATAAACCGTAAAAGAAATATTTGCCACAAAGATGTTAATCTTTGATAAGAATAAGAGTTGAAGACCAAGAACCAAAAGAATCCTCCCTCAACGTTGCAAATGCATACTTATGACTTCCAAAATTTTTACATATGTATTTGGTGTCCCTATGTATAAATATAGATATAAATTTTTAAGACACCTAAAAAACCCTAAGAGAAAGATTCGCCACAAAGATGTTAATCTTTAATAAGAAAAATACAATTTATTTTATTTCCTATACTAATTATTATTCAGGAGATAGTCCTATATCCTACCTTTTGCTCGGGTCAGCCCATCCGTACCTTTGGCTCAGGCCGACCCTGTTTCGACCTTCAACTTATGTTAGTTTGTCTGGACCTTAAGTCTTACTCTCCGAACATTCATTTTGGGTCAAAGTTTCCGCCATCAAACTTAAGCTGCCTTAATCTTCGACCAAACCCCTTCTGTCTTAATTTTTGGTCTATATGTGTCTGACTATTCTCCATACACGCTTTCTCTTCTTGATCTTTGACTTGGTGTGATGCATCTTAGTTGTTAACATGCCTAAACATTTTTTTTCTAAATGAGCTATCTCAATTTGTGTCCAGGATATTCTATCTTAACCTTTAGTTTCACACTCAACTTAATTTTTTCTCAAACTTAAAGTATTATAATTTAAAACTCAATCAAAGTCTTTTAGTATAATCATACCTTTCTTTATAGCCGAAAACATTCATTTCCATTTACTTTTAATAATTTAAAAATATTTATTATGATTTTAATCATTGTGATCTGTATAACTAAAACACAACTCTCATAAAATATTATTAATATTATTTTCCATATGAAATAAAATTAATATTTTAAAGAATCAAAATTTTATTCTCTTTAAATTTCACCGACAAATCGTTCTCATAATTTATAATATGTAAGTATTATAAGATAAATTTAAACAAATTTATATAATATAAAATTAAAAATAATTGTAAATTTTATCTTAAAATATAGAGGTAATAATGGGTTACGGGAGATTTATAAAGGAAAACATTACAGAAAAGAGCAAGGAGGCTGAAGAAGAAAACATCAAATATCTGTAACGTTGCATTTCTAATGGGAGGTTATCTTAAAATGTAAATCTTATATTAAAATATAATGGTACTGGGAGGTTATGATATGAGAGGTTGTAAAAAGGAAAAAAGAGGCGCAAGGAATGAAGAGGAATATGTCGTATATCCCCTGAATATGACGTAGCCTTTGTCTTTTGTGAAAATGCTTAGAAACTGCCACACTGCACTTTCTTGCATGAACGTCGAAGCCCCGCCGAATTTGACGTTCACACATCAATCAGTAAAAAATGAATGAATTTTGTTGGATTTATTTAAAAACAAATTGACGTCACGCTACCCAAAAATTGTATACTTTTGAATCACCCGCGAAGAAGGGGATATTTGGAGGGCTCGAAGTTTAAAAGTTTGATGTGCCCCTATATATTCATGTAATTCCACTCTCAAATTTGCTAAGTTAATATAATCGATTCTACGTAATAAAGAATCGATTGAAAGCGTTATAAATTAAGAAATGCAAATGAGTTTTTATAATGATTATTTACGGTCATATTAATGACAACATGGCTTGATATTGATTACATGTTAATCATAGTATTTTTTGATATCATAATCATTTATACTAATAACTATTTAGAATTATTAAATTATTCGAAATAATTTATTTCAATGTGGCCAATAAAAGTTCTTCTAATTTCGTTTGATCTTTGATCGTCGTCGACTTTTAAAATTCGAGTCTTTCAAAAACGCTTATGTGGTAGTCGTGATCGGTCCTTTTCAAATATACAGATCCATCTCTTTCATTTTCTGACCCGTCCGTCTCGACTTTTTTATAGTTTTTCTCGAGGTTCGTAAGACCAACATGGAAATACCACAATATATATAGGTATAAATGTTTAAGGCAATCTAATAAACCGTAAAAGAAATATTTGCCACAAAGATGTTAATCTTTGATAAGAATAAGAGTTGAGGACCAAGAACCAAAAGAATCCTCCCTCAATGTTGCAAATGCATATTTATGACTTCCAAAATGTCTACATATGTATTTGGTGTCCCTATGTACAAATATAGGTATAAATGTTTAAGGAACCTAAAAAATCCTAAGAGAAAAATTCGCCACAAAGATGTTAATCTTTAATAAGAAAAATACAATTTATTTTATTTCCTATACTAATTATTATTCAGGAGATAGTCTTATATCCTCCTTTGGCTCGGGTTAGCCCATCCATACCTTTGGCTCAGGCCGACCCCGTTTCGACCTTCAACTTATGTTAGTTTCAGCCGAACATTCATTTTTGGGTCAAAGTCTCAGCCGTCAAACTTAAGCTGCCTTAATCTTCGACCAAACCCTTTCTGTCTTAATCTTATGTGGCACGTTGATGGAAGAAAATGTGATAATCTTCTTCGACACCCAACTGATTCCCCACAATGGAAGAACATTGACGGCACACTTCCCGAATTTAGTGCAGAGCCGAGAAACCTAAGACTTGCACTTGCTACGGATGGTATGAATCCTTATGGAAACTTAAGTAGCAAACATAGTTCATGGCCAGTTATTTTGATGATTTACAATCTATCTCCTATGTTGTGCATGAAGAGAAAATACATGATGTTGTCTTTGATGATATCAGGTCCTAGACAACCTGGAAATGACATTGATGTTTATCTAAAACTGTTAATTGACGATTTAAAAATGTTGTGGAGAGAGGGCGTCGAGGTCTGTGATTCATATTCAGAAGAAAACTTTCGTCTGCGTGCAATGTTGTTTTGCACCATAAATGATTTCCCAGCATATGGGAACTTGAGTGGTTACAGTGTTAAAGGTCATTTTGCATGTCCGATTTGTGAAGAAAATACCAGCTATCTTCAACTGAAGCATGGGCAAAAAACTGTGTACACAAGACACCGAAGATTCCTTCCTCAAAATCACCCTTACCGTAGATTGAAAAAAGCGTTTAATGGAAGTCTTGAGGATCATGTAGTGTGCAGACCACGTAATGGGGAAGAAGTATACTCCCAGGTGAGGAAGATTGATGTTGTCTTCGGAAAACATAAAAAAAACACCGTTGACAAAAACATTTGGAAAAAGCGATCAATATGATTTAGTCTTCCATATTGGTGTAAACTTGAAGTGCGACACTGCATAGACGTGATGCATGTTGAAAAAAATGTATGTGATATTGTTGTTGGGACTTTACTAAACGTTAAAGGAAAGACAAAAGATGGAGTGAAAGCACGACAAGACCTGGTTGACATGGGAATCCGTTCTGAGTCACATCTGTAATCCATAGGACGACGCACCTATCTTCCTCCAGCTTGTCACACTCTTTCAAAAAAAGAAAAACAAATTTTTTGTCAATGTTTACATAGTGTTAATGTTCCACAAGGTTATTCGTCGAATATTAGTAGCCTTGTTTCTATGAAAGATTTGAAGTTGGTTGGTTTAAAGTCTCACGATTGTCATGTCTTAATGCAACAACTTTTACCAATACATATTCGAGCCATATTACCTGCCTCTGTTAGAGGTATTCTAACACGTTTGAGTTTGTTTTTCAATGTCATTTGCAAAAAAGTTGTTGATCCTCTACAGTTAGATGATTTGCAAAATGAGGCCATCAGACTATTGTGCCAATTGAAAATCTATTTCCTACCCTCATTTTTTGATACCATGGTTCATTTGATTGTCCATCTAGTGAGATAGATTCGAATATGTGGGCCGGTTTTCTTGAGGTGGATGTACCCGGTTGAAAGATACATGAAGATCTTAAAGGGATATGTTAAGAATCAATATAGACCGGAGGCTTCGATTATAGAGTGATACATTGCAAAGGAAGCCATTGAATTCTGCTCAAGTTATTTGCCAAGTTGTGACCCAATAGGACTTCCAAAGAAAATACATGAGAGTAGACGTGAAGGAAAGGGAGTTCGAGGAGTAAGGATTGAAAGTGTTAGTGGAAGAGAAGTTAATCAAGCACATTTGTACATTTTAAACAACATAGAGGATGTTATTCCTTACATTTCACAACACATTGATGAAATTAAGTCAACACATCCACGTATATGTGAAAAGTGGACACTTAATGAACATAACAAATCCTTTTTAGCTTGGTTTAAGAAAAAGATTTATGCGACTCCGAATGTTTCTGAAAATCTATTGAGACTAGCTCGTGGACCTAACACTGATGTGATCACTTTCAGCGGCTATTACATAAACAATTACTTGTTCTATTCAAAGCAGGAAGACGATAAAAGTATGGTTCAAAACAGTGGAGTTACCCTACAAGCTGAGGCCTTACACTTTTCCAGTTCCAAGGATAAGAATCCAATTACAACATCAATAAGTTATTTTGGAATAATTCAGGAAATTTGGGAAATCGATTATGTCACTTTTAGAGTTCAAATTTTCAAGTGTAAATGGGTTGACAGTAATTCTGGCGTGGTGACAGAAGACCTCGAATTCACTTTGGTGGATCTTAACAAAATGAGTTACACGGATGAACCATTTATTACGGCAAGTCAAGCAAGACAAATATTCTATGTCACTGACCCAATGAATCATAAATGGTCAGTGGTACTGGAAGGCAGAGCCATGCACACAACTCATGATGAAGACTCTCTAGATATACTTGAGACAAGCTCCTTCTCATCAAGAACCATTGAAAATAAGGTTGATGATGTACTCGATGAAATACATGCAACTCGATGTGATCACAACGAAGGCATATGGGATAAATAGGTGTCTTAACATTGTTTTAAATACTTGTACAATTTATTTGTTTTGTCTGTTCTAACTATAATGTACTAACACTTTGTAAACAGGTATGACGAGCTCTGGATCAGGTCCGACGGGAGAAGGGGGTAGATCTGTGACTCGGATGCCTGATGTCACATCCCGTCGGGTTAATGAGAAACCAGTGATGGTGGAGTTTGATCCCCGAACATTTGTGCCTATTGGGGGCACATGCAACATCGTTCAAAAGTTACTTGGGCGTGATGGCAAAAACACATGTCCCTATTGTCGCTACCTGTTGGGATGATGTCCCACAGGTTGACAAAAATCTACTATGGCAGGATATTTTGGTATGTTTAAGATGTTTTACTTCCATCATTGACTTATTTTTGTTGATTATGCTTTAACATTAATTTTGTTCTTAACAGGAAAATTGGGATATCCCTGATGATGAGAGGATAAGGAAGAAGATTTTATCCCACATTGCAGTCCGGTTGAGGGACTTCAAGACGAGTATGACACATCAATACGTCTTTGGCTCTAAACAGAACGACACTCCCTGTACAAAATATAAAATAAATGAGCAGGAGTGGGTGCAGTTTAAAGAATCTAGACTTACTCCTGAGTGGCAGGTATGTTTTTTAATACTTTACTCTAGTCACACAAGATGTTAATTTGTGATTTATGCTTACTGATTTTCATTTTTTCATAGGTGAAAAGGATAGCCGCCCAGCAGAGGCAGAAGCTTAATGATACACCACACGTACTGTCACGTGGTGGTTATGCGTTATTAGAGAAAAATATGAGAAAACATCGTGCTGAGGAGTTAGGTCTTGAGTCACCTGATCTAGTACCTCCACCAGCCAGACATGAATTGTGGAAGGATGCACGGACAAAGTCCAATGGCCAGTTTACATCGCAGTCTGCTCAGGAGATATCCCAGAGAATTGTAAGTGGAAACTTTTAACTGATTGCTATTGAAACTGGAAGCAATGAATTTAAGGAAGAGTTTATTCTTAGCATAATAATGAAGACTAAAAATGAAGAAAGATAACATCACTAACTTTATTCACAGAGACGTAAGGTTTATATACATGCACACAGTACAATCACAGAAAAAATGGTAACCTATTTTTACACAAAACATGAATTATGCAGCATTAATTACCATAGTTCATAAAATAATTATGTAACAAACTTTTTAATGTGTCTGTAGGATGACTTGGTTGAACAATAGAGTCAAGGCACATTTGTGGCACAAGGTAGGGAAGACCTCTTAGTAGCAGCCACAGGTCGGCTAGACCGTCCAGGTCGTGTGCGTGATGTTGGAGGAGCTATTGAATTGAGGGACTACTTTGGCCCTAAACCAATAAGCACAAAATCCGTGACTCAGGAAATGGTTAGTAGCATCAGGCAATAGGTGCAAGTCAAATTAGAGGAAAGCATGGGTGAACGCTTCAGAATGCTCGAAGAAAAACTTGCCATGATCACCCAACAACATCAACAACAGCAACAACAACAACAACAACAAGAGCAAAAACAAGAGCAAGAACAACAGTCACAGCAGGAGGGGGCCCCTACAGATGATCCTACTGCACCTCGTGTGAGCACCAAAGGCTCATGCTCTACTGCATATCATACTGATTACAATATTCAGTATGAGTTTTTGGTTGATGAGGATCCTGCGTGCGTAGTGGCTTTGGGACGACAGATTGTAGGAGGCTAGACCATTCATGGTGCTCCTTTATTGCCCACTCACGTGCGGGTAATGAATTATGATCCAAGAGACCCCCAGGCTCGAGTGCCAGTTCCTACATCTGAAATCCAATTCATGGGGGAGGCCTTAGGCACATTTATAGTTTTGCCTAAGGCTATGATCATGTCATATTTTGGCCCACCAGCGGTATTATATTCTTCTTTTTATTATCTTCAATCTTCAAGTTATAATTAAATGATTCCTAACTTTTGTAAATGTGAGTTGTAGGTCTACCATCCTGAGAAACAACCAATTGCTCAACCTGTGAACGAGGCTCGTGAGGAATCAGAAGACCATGATGTTATATCCATATTGACCTCGAGATTAAATAAGTTGAGAAAAGGACCGGTAGAGATGTTGTGGGAGTTAAGAACATTTGGCCTTGAGTTCCATGTTCCATTGTATATTAATTTCGATGATGCATATAAGATCATTCGTGGAGAAAAATGCTCAACATTTCATGCATACAACTATGGTGCATGTAAGTTTTTTATTTGTTATTTCCAATTTGTATATTAGTATTATTAATTTTTAATAAATATACTTAACTTTATTGTTACAGGTACATGGACACCGTCATAGTTGAAACAAGTCAGGCGTCAGTTTATGGCTTTCTTCAACCTCAGACCATTCAACCATCTGGAAACACATTAGATTCCAAAAAATCATATATTCAAACATGGATGACTGAGTCCAACAGAGAGATCTATAGCGCGTCATACATTGATGCGTATGTGTTTCCCAATATTGTCAACTTTTATCAAATTTTAATTGATAAACTAACTCACTAGTTGTTGGTACATGACAGGGGCCATTGGCAACTTATGGTGATCATTCCAAAAAAAGCACAAGTTGTATGGTTTTGTTCTCTTCATAGCAAGATTAAAGCGGAGTTCAAGTCCTTGATACAAACGTAAGTATTACATTCATTCTTATCAATTCATTATGATATTAATATATTAACTTATGTTTTTAATGTTTCAAATTTGTTTAGAGTTATGACTAGGACCAGAGGACAACAACTTGAAGTTATATATTCTAAGGTTGGAATTCGTTGATCTTTAACCTTTAATTTTCGTAGTCAAATTTAAACCATTACATTTGACTAAGTTCTTTCACATGTTTAGTGTAATAAGCAGAATGATTCCTGAGCATGTGGCTACTACATCATGTCATGGATGAAGACAATAATCCGAGCAGAAATTAGAGGGGAATGGACTGAGGTAGAAATTTACATTTGAAAATCTTACAAATATCAATAAACTTTTGACATTGAAATGAATATAATAGTAAAGTTTCCTTGATTATGCAGCGGTTCAACACTACCTCTCCATTGTCCAATTTAGCAATAACAACGATAAGAGAGGATTGGGCAGGATATTTGAATAAACATTTTAAATAGCTATAGCTTTAGGTTTTTCCTTTCATGACAGTAGCATTTTCTTACTTGTGCACCTTTTAAACTGTTAATAGATTATTGTGAATACATGAATATTGTGAATAGATGAATATTGTGAATAGATGAATACTGTGAATAGATGAATGGAAAAATGGATTCTTTTAAGTTTTGATGATAGCATTAGCTTCTTTTAGTTTTAATATTTAATTGGAATTGATGATAACATTGTTTAAATTAATTAATTATGTGAATATATATATGAATTGGAAAACTGGTTTCTATATTTCAGGTTTGGTTGAATGAGCTTAACCGACTCACATATAAAAAAAAACACTGAATGTAACGTCAGCCATATACCGTTCGACGTTCAAACATCCACAGTAACGTCCAATATCGACAAGTTGGACGATAACGTTACGTCCTTCCCCTTATACTTGACGTCCAATATTCCATTAAATATAAAATATTTATTCATATATTACTCAAAACTTGACGTCCCCTTTCAACTGCGACGTGAACATTACGTCAGTTATCCCCCCAATGACGTTAACTTTACGTCCTTCCCACGTAGATAAGACGACAAATCTTCCTATAAATATAAATATTTATTCAATTAATGGACGTCATTTTCTTTACTACCAGACGTAACCTTACGTCGATGTACAAAATCGACGTTAGGTTTACGTCCTTACTCGACCTACTCGACTTGAAATTGTCCTATTAACGTCACCTAGTGATATTCGACGTAAAATTTACGTCACCCGCTATGACGTCGGTTAAGCAAACGTCGTTAAAACCCAAAAATAATCGACATTATACGTTGTTTTTGTACTAGTGAGGGTGTGTGTCAGATGTTCTGGTGCAAAAGGAAAATGTCCATGGTATGCATACTATGCATATAAGGCATATGAAAATACATGGTAGCTAAGGAAGATTATAGACAAGCACACGTGTAGTAGGGAATTTAACATTCGTTTAATGACTTCAAAATGGTTGAGTGGGAGGTTAGAGAAGAGTATAAAAGAGAATCCCAATATTAATCTATATAACCTCCAAAACAAAGTTTCTAAGAAGTGGAACATTGGTGTTTCTCGGTCTACAACGTGTAGGGAAAAAGCAATGGCTTTTAAACGAATAGAAGGTGATTTTAAAGAAAAATATAGAAGACTCTATGACTATGCAAACGAGTTGCTTCGATCTAATCCTGGTCCAACTCTCAAACTTAAGGTTGAACCTAATGAGGACAATCGAATTTTCAAGAGAATGAATGTGTGTTTGAAGGCCTGTAAGGACAGCTTCGTGTCTTGTAGGCCTATTATAGGTTTAGATGGTTGTTTATTAAAAGGAAAATATGAAGGTGAGTTGTTAACTGCGGTTGCAAGAGATGGGAATGAGCAAATGTGACCTTTGGCGCATGTTGTTGTTGAGGTGGCGAATAAGGACAGTTGGTAGTGGTTTTTAGAATTACTTATTGTTGATCTTGGTGCTCAGGAGCTTTCTTAAACAATCACATATATGTTGTGATTACAGGGATATGCTTCTTTGTTGAGATGTATACTCATGTTACAGGTACTCATCTTTGACAGTGAGGACTAAATGTAACTTACCTTGATCTTTGTCAATGAGGACTAAATGTAACTTACCTAAATGTTATGTGATTACAATAAAGTTTTTGATTTGGTGTTGCCACTAGTGCAGTCAGGGGAAACAACAACGGTTATATTTGCCCATAGGCAGCGGTTCCCGAACCAAGGCATATCCAGGCGAGGCAAAAAGTCTACTACTTTTGGGGGTGCGAACCGAGGCATAAAAGGGTAAGATACTACCTCGGTTCATCCTTAACCGAAGCAGTACATGTTTTGATTTTTTTTTTATTTTTTTCGTAGGACTTTATGCCTCGGTTCAGGAACCGAGGCAGTATGTCCTCCTCTACTACCTCAGTTGTAACCTTATCTGAGGCAGTAGAGTCCATTTTTGTTTTTTTTTTCACCCGATAGCCTTTTTGCATCGGGTGTGACGTTAACCGAGGCCATAGGGGGCTTTTCTACCTCGATTATGACCTCAACCGAGGCATATTCCCCTGTTTTTTTTAAAATGAGGTTTGTTTCTGCTACATTCTTAACTACAGAAACAGACCTGCATATATATTTACAGCGAGAACAGTCCAGAATAATCCAGAAATGTATATTTTTAATGAAAATTATATTAAAACATAAATACATTCAATGGAATCATAAATCAATCCAATGTAATCATAAATCAAGTTTAAAGCTTAAATTAATGCAATGTACAAAGTTAAACTAATAATAATATAGAAAAGCATAAAACAACTTAGAAACATAAACTTAGAACTTACTATATCCTAATATCTTCTACATACTATTATATAATTGAATTACATATGTAGCCAGTATTTTCCTCACGAGTTGAAGCGACTTCTTTGGAATTGGAGCAATCCTATTGAATATCTACATAAAACACAATGATTTTAATTAGTGTATATGAAATCAAAACTATAGAGAAAATAAAATTCAAACCTAAATATTACCGTTTGTCATCCATTGGTGTAATGTGCACAAATAATGGTCATCATCCAAAACATGACGTAGTAACCACATTCATGACCCTGTTTGTCTATTACACTATAATATATCATCATAATTATAAAATGTTAAGTAACATCATTTGAATGAAACCAAATGTAACAAAGTATGGACTAAAATACCAAACCTTAAGGGCAACCCATGCAAGCTTTTTATTTGTAGTAGTAGATCTCCCAGATAACATCATATGTGCTGCAAGGGAACTATTAAAAAAAATTGCTTTAGCATACATTTATATAACAAAGAAAGTTGAAACATTGATGTTCTTACCAATCTACTACATGTCTAAGAGGGCTAGGAGGAGACTTATGCAATGAACAAAACCAGACAATAGTGTTCTCCGGTATGGAGATCACAAGTAGCTGCCAATGACACATAAAATTGGTAATAACTTAATTGTCATATACCAAAATTAATAAATGAAACTTTAAAGTTAACAAACTTCACTTACCCAAGTATATAAGGGAGAAAATATATCTTCTTCCCCATTCCAAAGCAGGTGGTGATGTATGTTTGGGTATCATCAAATTTATTTCTTTCATGTGAGTCATAGAGGGGTCAATGAACCCACATATATCGTTGAACTCCTTCTTGGTACTAACATCAAACATATACCTAAAATGAAGAAATAATCTGATATAAGTAACTTGATAAAAAATAATTATATAAAAAAGTTATCATAAACTTACATGATCCACAGATGAATGAGTGTAATATTAATTTCTTCTCTCTCTGACGCAAGCTCCCTAACATCTTGATGATGCAAGTATAATGGGATCTGAACTTCTCTTCCAACTGTAGTAGAATCCCAGTGTACATTCATCGACGCATCTGAAATGAGTTTAGCAAGTTCATCTAACGCACTAAGAGGGTTGTCCTCAGATAAATGAGTCTTCTTCGGTGTAGGACTTCCCTCTTGACCTATCTCCTATTACATGAAAAAATGGTTATGTTATAACGTCAATTAGAAGTAAATATTAAAATTGAGAAGTATATAGTATGAGTGTTTACCGTGGGATCAGATACATCACCAACCAAATGTCTAGGCCCAGCGACAAAGGACTTAAATGCCCCTTCCACAGTGAAGACTCATATGTACGTACAAGAAGAACGACATCTAGTATGACAACTTCATCCACCGTGACATTTGACCTCATCTTCTGCAAGTTGTACACCATGCACTACAGTGGCTGTCTCATAAACTGTACCATGAGCCACTAGCATTGTCTCGGTATCAGAGAGAATATATAACTGACATGGACGAGTGTCATCCATGTCGTCCCCTAGGGCACCGGCAGTTGAGCAACTTCCTTTACCGCTTCTACCTGTCAAAATAAATGTTAGGTT
The DNA here is from genome assembly GCF_016808095.1 of Vigna angularis. Lineage (NCBI taxonomy): Eukaryota > Viridiplantae > Streptophyta > Magnoliopsida > Fabales > Fabaceae > Vigna > Vigna angularis. Next base: position 15,434,130 of record NC_068978.1, on the reverse strand, counting down.
ATACAAAAAGTAAATTAATAAACAAAAATCATTAAGTTTACCTGTAGGGGGCACAACATGTTCTGCTAAAACAGATGGCGGAGGACGATTGCCATAATCCTCATAACGCTGCTGGAACTGGCGCGTAACCATTTCAGCAACTTCATCATACAACTTTGCCCGAACCTTCTTTGTGATCTCTTCCATCATCTCTTTTCTTATGTCCTCCTTCATCTTTTCGTATGAATATGGACGCGAGGAAGACCCAAAGAACTGTCGTATGCCTATGTCAATCCCAGCACCACGCACCCGTCCTAGGTGCTCAGGTCGTCCAATAGTTGTGGCAAGAATATCCTAACGACCTTCTTGTGTGAATTAACCTTGGGAGCTCTGCTCAACCAAGGAGTCCTGTCACATAACAAAACTTCAAAATCATTTGTAAGATCTATGTAATATATATAACAAAATTGTTGTAAAAATATGAGAAATGACATCTTACAATTCTTTCATATATTTCTTTGGCAGAGTCGGAAGTGTAGGAGCCCGATGGTCTTATACGGGTTAACTTCCACTTCTCGTGCCGAGATGGTGGTGAAGGAGGAGGAGGAGGGTCACCACCCTCAGAAAGTGGAAGTCTACTATCTGATTTCTACTTTATTATTTTTTCCTCGAGCTTCCTATATCCACCACGAGACAGTAGGTGTGGATTTTTATTTTGAGCACTTATTCTTTGTGTTTTTGACCTTTTTTCCTGTGACAAAATGAAACAATTGTCATAAAAAAGAATTATGAATGATTAATTGATGAGATGCAGTGTTTTCTTCACATATAGGACATGCTTTATGACCCTTCACACTATACCCCGACAAATTACCGTAAGCTGGGAAGTCATTAATGGTGCAAAATAACATGGCATGCATCATGAAAGTTCTAAAGCAAAGGCATCAAATATTTCAACCCCATCAACCCACAACAACTTCAAGTCTTCAACTAGTGGCCTGAGATAAACATCAATGTCATTTCCAGACTGCTTTGGACCAGATATCAACATTGACAACATCATGTACTTTCTTTTCATGCACAATCCAGGAGATAAGTTGTAAATTATCAGTATAATGGGCCAACAACTGTGATTGGTACTTAAATTACCAAATGGGTTCATTCCATCAGTAGCTAAGCCAAACCTAAGATTTCTACATTCTTCACCAAATTGGGGGAATTCTTGATCAATATTTTTCCATTGCTTTGAATCAGCTGGATGACGAAGCAGTCCATCAATTGTTCTCTCATTTGCATGCCATCTTAGGTTTTTAGCGTCTTTGGGATTCGCGAACAAACGCTTAAGTCTGGCCACGAGTGGAAGGTACCAAATTACTTTCAAAGCAGAACCACTCTTTTCTGTGTGACCACTATCTTCACCGTTGTTTTTTGACTTGTATCGTGATAACCCACATTTTGGACACTTTATCAAAACTTCATTCTCATTCCTATATAATATGCAATCATTCGGACATGCATGTATCCATTTATACTCCATACCCATCGGACAAAGAATTTTTTTTCCATCATAATTACGAGTGGGTAACGTATTTCCATTTGACACCATTTCATTCAACAACGACAACAATCTGTAAAACTCTTATCAGTCCATCCATTGGTCGCCTTTAAATTCATGAGCCTTAACACTGCTGATAATCGTGTGAACTTAGTTGAACCGACATACAAGGGAGTCTCTGCATCAGTGGACATCGTTTCATACACATGCGCTTGGGCAAAAGCTTTTGCGCCAACATCGCGGATCATGTCCTCTAAGTTGTCTTCTTCTGGTCGATCTTCCATATCCATGGTGGAATCATATACATTTTCAGTTGGAGAGACAGTTGGAAAGTTTGTTAATTCGCCGTGCCATATCCATGTTGTATAACTTCGTATGAAACCATCACAGATAAGATGTTCCCTGATGCGGCTGTCACGGCCCATACAAATTTTATGTGCAATAAAGAATGCAGTATAACTAGGAAGTGACTCCTAGGTCGTCTCTCAAGGACCAAATGTGGTTCGAGACTTAGGTCAAACACGTAGTGGGGGGTTGAAAGTGTTTTTGCAAGGAAAATTAAACTAAATTAAAATTGGAAGTTAAAGACAACCAAACAAAATTAAAAGCATTGAATGAAAGCAGAAAACCGAACGGTTCTAACAATAAGTGTTAAAACCGAACGATGCTACGAAGGACCGAACAGTTTGAAGTAGTGACCGAACGGTGGACTATAAATTGAATAGCAGAACTAAAAGTCGAACAGTCAAACAGGAATCTGAACGGTAATAACATTGAGACCAAACGGTCTCTAAAGAAAGGAAAAGGAAATGAGCACAAACATGAAAGTCGAACGGTCTCTAACAGTAAAGCCTGTTAGAGACCGAACGGTGTAATTGTAAAACCCGAATGGTAATTCAGTAAATGCTGAATCAGTAAATCTTCAAAATTCAAAGTGTAGTAGAATTGAAAGTTGAAAAAGTGATAGTACAGCAAAACAAAACTTAAACAACAGAACGTGAATTTGCGAATGAAAAAGGCACGCGAAACAGAAACATAATTAACAAAGACACTCAAAACATAAATTCTAAATCAAGAACAACAACGAGAACGCGAATGAAAGGGTGAAAACCGAATTCCAGTAGTGAACAGCAAAGAGGATGAAGAGTAAAATGTAGAAAACGTAATAGCAGCTGAATTGAAAATGCACCACATGAACTTACACACGAAATGAACAGTGAACGTAAAACCAAAACGCAGCAATGAAGAAGACAGTGAACAATAACGAAGAAGAAACGAGCGTGGCAAAGCTTGATAAAATGAAATGAACGACTATTGAACGCAATAACGATTTCAACTATTAAATTGCACTGTAAACAAGATTCAATACATATAAATGCAAAAGAAATTAAGCCTAAACCTCCCTAAAGGGGGAGGAGGAAGAAAATGCTCCCCAAGAACAGATACGTAGTGGTGACTGGAGACTTCTATAAAATGAAGGTGATTTTGGGGTATATAGACCCCAAAAGACAAAACTGCCCTTCTAATGGGCTTGTCCTACAAAAATGACCTAAAATTTGGGCCCAAAGTCCTAAAGTTTAACCCAATGACCTTCTAAAACGCTACATTATTGACGTTCGCATCCTCTTGAAGTTCCAGAATGTGCTTCCAACACTGCTGCTAAGCTCCTCTGGTTACTGCATCTGACCGTTCGGTCGTGAAAGGCTCATACCGTTCGGACCGTTCGGTCATGCTCATACCGTTCGGTTCAAGGAACACATGCACTGTCGTTCAGTTCAAGAGTGTTCGAGCATTTAGCGTAAGCTTTCATAGACCGTTCGGTATTTGCGTCCACATACCGTTCGGTTCTGTGATGCTCGCCCATTCTATTCAACAGTTGAGCTGGGTTTCCACAAACCGTTCGGCCAATCCTTCAACAGACCGTTCGGTAGAGTAGTGCTCGGTCATTTATTGCAGGTTCGGGAACTGATTGGTGCAGACTTCATCAGACCGTTCGGTCGTCAAGCTCTGCATGTTTCACTAACAATTCGGTGAAGCCTACAGAAGACCGTTCGGTCAAGGCTTCAACAGACCATACGGTGTAGGTATTCAGCAGACCGTACGGCCACAAGACTACAACTGATTGTCGTTCGGTCGTGTCTTTCACAGACCGTTCGATCATATTTCCAAGACCGTTCGGTCCTCTTCGGCAGATCCTTACTCAACCCTTCAACGGTGATTCTCCTGCACAAAATGATTGAAATAATTATGCCCAATTAATTGAAATTAATTAAAATAAGAATTATTCTTGAAGTTAAGCCCAAATAGTGAAAATGAGATAAAAATGGAGAATTAAACACAATTTACTAACACAATATAGTGCGAAAAGCTAAGTTAGTAGTAGAAAATAATGACTCATCATTCCCTAATATCAGTTGCGTTCAACTTCCTCCCATCCAAACAATTCACATAGGGACATCTGAACTTGACTTCATCATCACCACTTGTACTCGCATTACGTTGCGCAAACTCTATAAATTCTTCTACCCCTCTCTCGTACTCAGTGTTGATACATGGTAAATTAATACACCCTCGATCCGTACACATGTTTACTGAAATTGTTTACACAATTTCAATAACCTTGAATGATCACTTTGATCGTGTTTGTATTCAAGGTGTGACCCTATCCCATTCAAGAAGATTCACTTTTTTTTAGTTTATTAAACATATCAATTTTAAATAACATATCTTAAATTTCATGAAATTTTTCCAGCATTTTGCATTGGTCTTCAGGTTACACGAAATGAAAGTGATTATAAATCACAATCAAATATGCACCCGAAGATCAATACAAAACACAACGACAAATTTTCATGAAATTTAAGACATGTATATTAAAATTGATATGTTATAATAAACTATGAAAAAGTTATTACTCTTCTTAAATTGTCCAACTAGACAATTCAAGATGCAATACTTGTAAATTATTATTACCATCTCCTCCATTTTCATTTGTAAAAAGTACGTTTGTTCAAAAAATCTGGAGATAGTAAAAAAATTTTATTGAATCTCAAACGGGAAACTAAGGCTAATTGTCAACAACAATATATATTCAAGCAAACAAATAATTACATATACAACATGCAATATATTCAAACAAACAATATCTAATCCAACTTTAAGCCTTTAAGCGTAACTCAACCCCACAAAACCAACTTGTAGGGTGAGGTTTGCACCCACTTATAAACTATAAATTGACCTTTTCTCTAGTCGATGTGGGACTTCCAACATAATTTTTCAGAAACCATAAAAATAAAATAAATTTCCTTTACATAAATTGTCCCAATAAAACATAAATAAATATATCAATCTATTGTGTTTTTGTAATATAGTCATATATTTGATATTTTTATTTTTAATTTTTTACAAGGATAAATATGTGAAAGAAAAGTTGACTGGTTTAGTAAATTTTTTAAGTGGTGTTTTTTTGAAAAATTCTAAGCATTGTGTTTTGAATCATTGAGTCCGCCATGGGTGTTGTATATATTACTCCTAAATCGATAGTAGGATCTATAAAAAGAACTCTTAGTATTATCTCTATCTTTGTATTTTTTATGTTTTAGTATTTTTCGTAGGATTTAAATCTAAAGTAACAGGTCTTACATTAATAAAGAAAGTAAGATCTAAGTTCACTTATAATGTTTTAAATTTGGTAAAAGACAACATGAATGATTATCAATTTTTAAATTTATATATTGGATAAATTTTCACAAGGTTACCAAACTTTCTAAATCTAAGATGTTAGGTGAGAGAGCAGTGTTTTGCAAATTGATCATTAAGCATTCAAGTATACATCTCTTTCTGGGATGCTATTAGAAAAAACATCTGTTTCTGGTCCTTATTGTTTACATATAATGATTGTAATATGTATATGATTCTGCTACTGTTAGTGGATTAATTTCCCTTGTAAAACTGTGCAATAAGAAATTGGACTACGTCAACTTGTTTATAGTCAATAAAAATTATTTATCAAGCTAAGAACATAAAGAAGTTTAGTCATTGCTTGAATAGTTGTCGTTGATCTCTGGTCTAGTCATTGCTTTTCATTTTGCAATCCTCTTCCTTTCAACACCTGTTTTAACGTCGTCACGGAGCTATAGCCATGCATCGCCCCTCTCCACCTTTCTACTCTCGCCACGTTGACAACCTTCCTTCTAATACTCAATTTAATTTCTAAATTTTTATTTTATCATTATATCAAAATTTATTTTTTAACCTTTATATCACTTAAGAATTTAAATAAAACTCAAACGTAGAGAGCAGAGACATGCCACTGTCATCAACTTGAGTTCAGAAATAGGAACCCAGCTTCAAGACTTTACAATCACACAAAATAAAATATGAAGCAAAACTTAGAGAGTAGAGACACTACAATAGTTTCAACCAATATACCAACTCAAATATCAAAGACAAGATAAAGAGGGTTTAAAAAATTTACCGTGATGGGCAACACCAACGACAATGACAGTGGGGGCAACGGCAGCAACGGCTATGAAGGTGAGAACGACAGGGATGAAGGTGAGAACGGCGACGACAGCAACGGAAACACCAAAAACTGAACAAATCAGCGAAGCAACAACGACGAAGGCAGCTCGCGGCGGCAACGATGATGGAGGCAGCTCTTGGGGAGAACAACAGTGGTGGCGACAAAGATGAACCAGCAGCGCGAAGAACCAACGAAGAAGCAACGAAGAAGAAGGTTATATCATATGAATAGAAAGAAGAAGAAGCAGAAGCAACATCGTGAGAAAAAATGAAATGAGCTGAAATTTTTTGAACTTAATAAACGATTCTACCTCGGTTGTCTAAACCACCCGAATCAATAACACCATATATGCCTCAGTCAGAAACACAATCGAAGCCGAACACGCTTTTGACACCAAGCCTAAAGAAACCGAGGTCGTAGCTCTTAGAAAAAACGAATAGAAGCTTAAAAAAGTCATATGGTGCAGAGGTGGTAGAGGCTTTATGCCTCGATTCTATGGGAAACTGAGGTAGTATCACCTTTTGTCAGCCCAAAAGTCTGGCGGATTCAGTGATGCAGGTGTGGCAGAGGCTTTATGCCTCGGTTCTTCATGAAATTGAGGTAGTATTACCTTTTCATAAACTTGTCAGCCAAAAAGTCTGGCGGGTAGGGGGTTTTGAGGCACCGGTTCTGCATGCAGCCGAGGTGGTAGCTCCGTTATGCTTCGGTTCTGCATGCAACCGAGGCCTATAAGGTCGCCTTAATTATTGATCTGCCACCGCATTGTTATAGGCATCGGTTTGGTGTAAAATGAGGCATATTGTGCGAGTTTAAAAGCAAATATTGTACTAGTGTGCTTTGGTCCAATGCACATCCACAAGCCATAAATTTAGTGGACGTTCAATGAGGATGACACACCACTTTCTCATTTTACTGTCATTTCAATCTAAAGTTCAATTAGCTTATCTTGTATCAAACAAAATGTATATTCAAACAATAAATTCAGATGCACAAATTCAGATTTCTCATTGATTTCAAAACATCATATTACAATAAGGCCAAAGTGACAACAACTGACTACTACAACACATCATGGACTTTTAAACAAAATACAAAGAATGATGATCTTAATCATCCCCATAAAACATAGCATCCAAATCAACATCTTCTCCCTTCTCTGAAAACCCATCACAGATTTCTCCAAGCTATTAATCTTCCTCCTTTGCCTAGCAATAGTACTGCCGCCATCATCTACATTATCTTAATAACACCATTAAAAGAAATTACATCCTTTAAGTTCTTCATTTCTTTTCCGTTGTTCAAAGTATTCACTTCATTAACATTTCATTAATCACCAGAACAATTTATCACAAAAATTAAACAACAAACCTTGTAATTAGGGCAACCCCATAATTGCTTCCCTCATTCTTAACTATTTTTGCCACTCTCAACACAACAACCTCCCCACAATGACATATTTGACTTCCAACGAATCTTCTGCATGTACCACCATGAGAGCTGCCCCATGAGCAAGACGAACATCCTTGATTCAAAGACATTGACACAAGAAGGAACCCCAAAATGAGACAACCACAAACCACAAACCACTTCGCCAACCAACTGCCAACGAGCGAACACCAACTCGTGAAACACGAACCACCACCCTACTGCAACAAACAACACTAACATCCAAATGCTAAAGAACAACAAAAGAAAGATAACAAGACAAATTTCAAGAAGAACACCCACTGTACCATGTTCGCAACAGAAAGGAGAAGACCCTAATTGGTTTTATCTATGCCCAAAATCAGATTTCCCCCAAATTATAAAACCCTAACTTAATATAGGGTTCATATTCTTTGTTACTCACTTACACGTCATCATTCACAAAATCAATATAGTGACACGTTGCACATAATTGGTGCCACATCATTAATGCATTAACTCCGTTTGGTGATACTTAACGGAAGGGACAAATTAGACGCAAATTTATCTAATTATGGACATATTCCAAACACTTTTAAAAATGGGGACAAAATTGAGATTAAGCAAGAAAGTGGGGACCAAAGAGGCTATTCAACCTTAAAACAATTATGAGAAATGTAGAAAAAATGATAGACAAACTTGAAAAATTTGTGAGTGATTTGATTAATGTAAATAAAAAATTATTTTTAATAACTAAATTGTAAAATGATAAAATTTGCCCTGTAATAAAGTTATTATTATTATTATTTAATTTTTATTATTAATATAACTAATAATATATTTTTATTATAATTATTTTTTAATATATTTTTATTAATACTTAATTTATATATTTTTATTTTTATTTTTAATTATTATTATATGATATTATTATATTATATATATTGTGTAAATATATAAGACAAGGGTAAATAGTAAATGCATAAATATAAGTTGTCTTTCGTTTCCAATCTTCTGCTTTCAGCGAAGTTGCTGCTCAATCTCCCCACTTACTTTTTTTACCCTCGCAAAGCTGCTCAATTAACTGGATACAAAAATACAACAATAATGTAGATTATTTCATCTAATTTTGACCCATAAAAACGAGTTAGAATTGACTAACTTGTATTAGAGTTACATATTAATAAGTTTTGCCAGATCCACATAACTACCACTTTGCAGACCAATAAATATGCTAAGGTAAATTTAAAAAATTGAATAAAAGTCTTTTTTATAATTTTTTAATCATAAATATAAGTATTTTACAAAAATAAGGCTTTATTCCAAATACAATTATTTTAAAAAATAAATATTAATTAATTACAACAAATAAATAAATAAATAAATAAATATTACAAAAAATATTGAAATTAAATACAAATATATAAATTTATAATTATAAATATATAAGATGTCAGGACCCTTAAAATCCCATGTAGTGGAAGACAAGTGTAGGTGCAAGGGTTTCTAAAATTCAAAAAGTGAAAGACAGGTGTGCAGCGCTGAGTGGTCGATCGGTTTAGTGACGGTAGTATTTAAAGCAAAATTTCAAACTTCGTGCCACTTTTTCTGCATGCACCCTTCATCTTCAACCTTCTGAGTTTTCATTTTCTCCTTCTTCTCTCTACAATTTTCTTCTTCTATCTACAAATTCTTATCTTTCCTTTTCTCCGATCATCATTAAGGCAGCACCTAAATAATCTTGGTGCCAAATTCTCTCTTTTGAACCGATCAATTGGTTGTTTGGGAGTTAGTAAGTTAAACCCTTCATCCTTTTAGGATTTATGTATTTTTCTGTTACATGCAAGTATTGTTCAGCTTGCATGTATTCATCAAACTCTCCTTTGAATCTAGTTTTTTCTTTGACTCTATGATGGGTTCCTCTTTACCGATCAGAGGTTTGTAGGAGGGTATAAAGGTTCTGACGGTGTAAGCAATATTGTAGAAGCATAGCAGTTTTCTGGGTTTCGAGATAAGGGAAGCTTATATAATTTGATTATAATTCTTGTTTTGAATGGTTGCATGTTTGTTGATCGTTGGATGAATATGAAATATTGTTGTTACTGTATGTTTGGATGTATGAGTATATGAGTTATAAATGATGAGAAACTGGATTGATATAGGGTTTTGATTTTAAGTCTGCAATATTCTGCGTAATTTTGTGTTGTCACAGAGAGTCATTATTGACCGTTCGATTTATCCTTGGGTATTCGGTTTGGACTGGATTCTTCTTCTGTGGAAAATTTCAGGACCGATCGATTTTCTCTTAGTATACTTGTAAGTAAGCGTTCGGTCTAAGTATAGTTTCCTCTTTATGCTTCCTAATCAATTTAGTTAATGTATTCTATAATACTTAAAGTCGTAGATGTTATCTTTATTCTTCATTGAAAAAATAAGTGTTGTGTAATTATATATATATATATATATATATATATATATATATATATATATATATATATATATATATATATATATTCCTTCATTTTGATATAAGTTCAATAGTGCTCGGTCTTGAACCAAGCACTCGGTCCAGTAGTGCTTGATCTTGAACCAAGCGCCCGGTATTGTTATTATATTCCATTGTGTACTATATTTGAACTAAGAGTGTTCGGTCCAAGTCAATAGTATTCGGTTAAAGCTTGTAGGGTTCGGTTTAAGTTCTCAAGTTCCATCAAAAGTCATTATGATTTTCGGTTAAGTCTAAATTATATATATTCTTTAGTATTCGATACATTCTTAGGAGTTCTGTCTATTAAAATACTGTTCTGTAGTAACTGTTGAGTAACCAGTAAACGTCCAAATATTATCACGAGTGTTCGGCTTATGATGAGCCTTATCTAAAATGGATCGTTTAGTCCTGTTATGTGTATAAATGGAGGACCGCTTGGTCTTACACTAAGTGTTCGATTATGTTAGTCTACAAAGTATTCAAATTGTTCGGTCTTGTCTCTAGGGTGGATGTTATTGTTCAGTTTTGGTTTAAGATGGGATTTGTTTCTATTGGTTCTGTTTGATTGTATTAATGAATAAATATGATGGTATTTAAAATGTGATATGAATGGAATAGTATGGAAATGAAAGAGTATTCCAGGGAGGAATATCTCATGATGGGTTATTCAATGGTAGAGTATGAATGTGGTTATGCCTAGCTGGCGTTTATCCTGATATTTTGTGATTACTCATTCTCAAGTAGAGAAGAGTAAGTCATGTGTGAGAATGGCAGGAGGTCCTAGTCCATAAGGTGAACTTGGACGGAACAGACTAACCTCGGGTGGCAGCTGTTGAGGGAATCCCAACTATTACATCACCCGGGAGCAAAAACGTCGTAGCTACACAAAATTCATACAGTTCGGATAGTCAGAGTAAAGTGGTCGGTCATTGCATGCATTGATGTATGGTTATGGTTGGAAATGCATGATTGGTTGTTGCATGATTGACTATTGAATTATGTTAGAATTATGTGAAATATATGTTTCACTGAATTAATTAAATTACATAAGCTTACCCTATTTCCTGTCTTGTCTGTATTGTCCGTTCGGTCGTTATTCTTGTTGCAATGATCATCCTGTGGATGTGAGCAGAAAGGAAAGAGTGCTTGCTGGAAGAAGCCTTGGAAGAAGTGGAGGTTAAGGCTGAACCTTAAGACCGTTCGACAATTAAAGAGTTTCTTTTTATATAATCGTTCGATATAAACATAGTTTTGGAAATCGTTCGGTCTAGACGGTAGGTTTTGTAAAGCTTAAAATTCTGAAGTATTGTTGTAAAGTCATTCGGCTATAAACGTACTTATTCTCTTTCAGAACTAAACTGTAATATTGTTAACTGTGAATATTTTATGGTATGGTTTTATACTGTATTTTTGGGATATTTTTGGGATGTTACATAATATTAATAAAATTATAAATAGAAATAGTTAAAAGCTTTTGATAAACAAATAATATTATGCAACAGTTAAATATTAGAAAAAATTATATTGATTTGGGGAACAGTTTCTTCAACGCAGGCGGAGTTTCCGGCTAAGCTAAGTAAAAAACAGAGATATTGGTGAACCATGTATAAACACACAAAAATATAATTTTTTTACTCTAAATTAAATTCTAATAGTATTAATTAAAATCTATCGGAGAAAAATATTAAACTTATCTTAAAAACAATTTATATTTATTTCTCAATCTATATTTAAAGATCACTGGCAGTGTTTTTTAATGAATTAATTTCTATTTAAATTTTAATCTATGTATTAAAATTTTGAATTTTATGTTCGTAAGATTGTGATTTTTCTTTAAAAAAATTTATCACAAAATGCACTTTCAGAAGAAAGAAAAAAAAAACTATATATAATCAACACTGATGTATGGTAAAACAAATTCTTATAAAAAATAAAATTAAAAAACATATTTAAAGTGTTTCTTTAATTAATGGATATCATTAGAATATATTGCGAGCTTAATGCAATTTCTACCAATAAATGCCCCTAGGCCCCTTTAAGGCTTTTAGCTAGTTAACGTGTTGAAGGAAATGAAAACAAAAATCAATGTATATTTGATATTGGTACGTAGCGTAAGGAAATGAACAAACCAAGTGTTTGAAAATAGCATTAATGAAAGAAGGTAGAATTGAAGAACTGCCAAAAAAAACCTATCACAGTCATAAAAATTCTAAGCCATTACAAAGTAAAAGACCATTGAAAATGGAAGTTTTTATCTTTTTAATCTATTTCATAATAATAATAATAATAATAATAATAATAATAATAATATTCTAAATGAAGATTCAATTCTGAGATGAAAATAAATCTTATTTTTAAATTTTCAAAACTATAGCAATTTGATCCATAATTTAAAAAAATAGATAGTTTGACTTTGTTTTACTGATAGGATAAGTGATGATAGGATAAGTCATTAAGAGTCTCAACCACTCTTAAATAGAAATCATGATGAGTCCACATTTTTATAAAATTATGAAAAAATAAAGTTTTCAGAAATTATAATTATTTATTTGTAAATTATAAAATTATGTAAAATAACTTTGATTGTATTATAGTTTTACTAAACTATTATAATACGAATGAAGTTTTCATGAATTTTGACGATTTTAGTTTAATAAAAATTGAAAATCGTCATGAGTCAACGACTACAAATGAAGTTGTTATGAATCCTGACAATTTTAGTTCAATGAGAATTGAAAATCGTCATAAGTTTTCAACTACAAATAAAGTATTCATAAATCCTGACGATTTTAGTTCAATGGGAATTAAAAATCGTCATAAGTGGACGACTTTAGTTCAACACTTTTACAAAAAAAAGTTGTCATGAGTTCTTACAATTTCAGTTTTTCATAATTTTATAAAGAAAACGCCATAATTCATTAACTCATGACTATTTATCCTAAATGAAAATTGAAAACCGTCATAAATCTTCACAGCTTTAATTCAACACTTTTACAAATAAGTTGTCATGAATTATCCCAATTTTACGAAAAACAAACGTCAATTTACCCTAAATAAGTAAAAGAAAAATCATTCTATCTCATTTTTGTAAGTTACGGGTCAAACTACCCTAGTTTTACAAATTTTGTCTCAATTAAAAGATAAAACAAACCTTTAAGATTGTGCTTAATCATTTTCAAGACAAAACATGTCTCTGGTGATTACAATCATGCGATACTTGTATAGCAAAGTCAGATACAACTTACGAGACTATGTTTAATCATAAAGGAAAGAGAAAAAAAAAATAGAAGAATGTAAGAAAAGCCGAAAGAACTTAGTTAGAACCTTAGTGATCTGCTAAAAGCCTTCCAGGAGAGTGGATTCCGAGGATCAGGAACATGTTTCCTTTCTCCACCGCCACTGTTCTTTCTGCCAAAGATGGGTCTCAGAAATTTCTTCAGAGCCCTATGCAGCCCTGAGCCTCGACAACGTCTTTGTTTCCCATGATTCAGGAGAGGTATTGTGGGGGTCACACTAACGTGCCTTGGCTGTGAAACAGACCTTGGAAAGCCTGGCTCTGATAGGCTCCTATGCAGCATGGCCTTGGTGAGGTGAGACTCGAATGAGAGCCTCTCAAATTGGTCCAAGAGAGTGCTTTGTTCATCGCCAAACCTCTTCCGAATCTTTGCCACTTCATCCATTGCTCGTTGCTTCTGAAACTGTTGCTGCAGAATCATTTTTCTTTAGGTTTTGGCTTTATACGTCAAAATGTGTGTGGCATTGGAAGCTTAAAGGCTGTGTTTTTCTTTTATATTATGTGTTTGCCTTAACTTTTTCATGAACTTGGTGGTATGGGCAAAATGCTCTCACTACTTCTCAAAGCAAGGTATCGGATCTATTGATATATGTCTATTATAAAGTAAAGTTTTTATTTATTTATTTATTTATATATTATAATTTAGTTTTATTTATCCTGTACATGGAATCTTCACTATTACATATATCAAATATAAGATTAGTTTTATATGAATAATCTTATGACCTGTGAAATAATAGTTTTAATAAATAAGAAGTTTATTTAAAATAAGTTAACATGATTTTGATATAATGTTTAGAACAGAATTTTATATTTAATTTAATTTTATAAAATCAGTTTATAAAATGAAATTTGTATCTGATTATAAATATCATTGGGTTTTATTTCGTGAAATCTCCAACTATATTAAAGATTAGAGATGAAGATATCAAACTTTTATGATTTTTAGAACAATGTATCCAAACTTTGTTAGTTGATCAGCTAATTTCACCTTTGTTTACCAGACATTAAATGTTGTGTAGCTACAATTTCTCGATAACAAAATAATGAATATATGGTTATAATTCATATTTATTCAATCTTGCTTAAAAAATTATGTTTGATCTTCAACTGTTTACCCTCTCTTTAGAAGCTTACGTGGCAAAGAAGTTGCATAAAAGAACCTATATAATGATTGATTGATAATAGAGTTATTTTCTCCCTTTAAAGAAAGTAGAAGCATAGAAGCTTTGTCGCGTATGGCCTTAATTAGTGCCAACCAAACGGTCATACGAGTCAAACATCGACCTTTCCCAACTAGAAATGTTTTTTTCCACGGAAATTAGGGTTGTGGGTGATCTGGATTAAATTGTATTTATTTTTATTTATGACTCAATCTAACCTTTATGATAGTCTAGTGGGTCAAATCAACTCATAATTAAAATAAATAAAAGTGAAAGTAAACATGTTGAATGCATAAAATTCTAAGATATTTACAAAGTTTGCGAAAAGAGAGTTCCAAACTTTATTTTTTTCTTTCTTTTTCGTCAACCTGGAAGAAGACACATTATGTCTTTTCTATCAACACTAAACATATGAAATTTTGAAGTGAAAATGTAAGAATACTGATGTCATACCCATTGTCATGACTAGAACATTCATGAAGAGTTGGAGATATCTATGGAAGGTGGACTTAGACTCTTTCTTTTGGGTCATCTTAAGCCATAATGAAGATTTAGTAGAGTAAGAATAATTTTGGACTAAGTAGTCTACATTTTATTTGGACTTTGTATTTTTAGCCAAGTAATCTAGATTTTATTTAGGCTTTGTATTATATGTCTAGTAGTATAGGATTTTAATTGGGCCTTATATTTTAGGCCAAGTAGAATAAGATTTTGACCAAACAAGTCAACAAAGGGCCCAGATCCAAAGTTGACTATGCTTGGACATTCAAACTGGGTGTGTTGACCAATGAGTCAACATTTTGGCTAAGCTTGGAGAAAAAAGAAGAAGAATTATGACCTAGACATGTGGAAGCTTTCCATTGGAGAGTTTTTCTCCTAATCAGTGGCCATGTGTCACTCTATGAATAAAGAGTTTTTCCACAGGTAGTGGCCGCTTGTCACTCTCTCATTTTGAGAGGATGTTTGCAACTTGTCTCCCTCCTATATTGGAGAGGATTTCTCCTTGCTCTCCAACCAACATTGGATTTAACACATGCATGGGAAAACAGCTAAATGCAACAGGGATTAGAGTCTCCATAAAGATATGGCAATCATGACTCTTCAACCCTTTAATATTGCCCTTATCAATATTAGCATATCGAGCCAAGTTTGAAGAATAGTCATCTGGCATTCTGAGCTCCTTTATCCATCGACAAACCATTTTGGCCACGTTTTTTTATAAGGTGTAATTTTCCTTTGGCTTCAGCAACATGCCATTATCTTTGGCCTTCAACTCTAAGTCTCTTCGTGCACAATACAAAGGTATATCTTTCCTTGCCTTTTGATTATCTTTCGTCTTAACACTAACATTCATGACTGTGTTAAAGATGTTGTCGAAGAAATTATTTTCTATATGCATGACATCCAGGTCATGTCTTAGCAAGTTTTGCTTCCAATACGAAAGATCCCATAAAATGCTTCTCTTGGTCTAGTTATGCCACTCTCCGTAGCCTTCAATCCTATTGATACCACTTTTAGTGACTTTTGGAAAATGTTTCACTCTTCTCCAGACTTAAGATGGATTAAGCCTAGGAGGTGGCATATCTGTTTCAAGTTGTCCTTTTCTAAAAGCATTTTTGTTCCTCCTAAACATGTGATCAATGGGAAAGAACCTTCTATGGCAGTCAAACCAACAACTTTTCCGACCATAAGTCAATAAGAATGACTTTGTGTGTTCCATACAATGCGGACAAGCTAATCGATAATGCGTGCTCCAACTAGATAACATGTCATACGCTGGAAAGTCATTAATAGTCCAAATCAAAGTTGCCCTCAGAAGAAAATTTTACTTCCTTTAAACATCATACGTTCAAATACCGCTCCACAACTTCTTCAAATCATCGATCAAAGGCTCTAAATAAACATCAATCACTGATTTAGGATTAGATGGTCCTGGTATTATACACGTTAAAAACATGTAAGGCTTTGTCATACACATCTTAGGTGGAAGATTGTACGAGGTAAGAATGATGGCAACTCCTTTAAGGACTTCCTATCCAAAGAAGTATTAGATAGATTTACTTTGCTAAATAACATTTACATTGTTTTGTAGGCCTTAAATAAAGGTTGAAGACCATGGAGAATCAATCAAAGAAGCTTGGAGAGCCAAAGGAAGCAAAGGAATCAAAGAAGAGTAGAAAATAGGTGTTTTCCGGATTGGAGAAGTAGGCTTCTGAATTGGAAATACAAAGGAAAATGGCTTTCGAAACAAAAATTCGCTCAGCCACCTGCTGCTCACGCTCAACCATTCTGCACCAGATTTTTCAGCATATAAAACATTTTTTTAATGTGTTTCATGCGAGACTTGCGGCCCAAGCTTGGATTGCGTCTTCAACACACTTCTTTTGGTATTCTTTAGAGCTTTGTAGATCAAGTATATAGCCCTCTCTTCACCTATTTAAAAGAGAGACACTCTCCTTTGTAAAATCCAACTTGAAAGATATGTTGAAGTTCTGTTGAGATTTCTCCAGACTCTATACTTCAAGTTCACCTTATTGTGCTTAATTCAGCATCTTCTCCTCCAGCTTCCTTCCCCCTTGGAAGGCCTTTGTTGATGGATTGACAAGTGTACCAAATCGCACAAGTAATATAAAATGGTAAGACCAGGTATCATATCCCAAAAGACTCTCGGCACCAAACAGTTGTGTGATGACTCGATTAGTTAAGACTTAAATAAAATGAGATCATTGGTTTAAGATGCAAAGATAGAAAATTAAATATGAATGCAGTTTGATCAATAGCAGAGTAACACAAAGATGAACGAATGTTGTTTATAATGAGATGAGTATGTTGTTGGGGTTAGATTTCACCAAGTTCCCTCTCATGTATGTAAGAATTCTTCTTTATGCATTAATGTTAACGTCACTCACTAAATCACCTAAACCCGATCCCTCGGAGAATAAGCTTGACTACAAAAAAGAAGGGCGTTACCGAAGGCCAAAAGCCCTGGGAAACAGCCAAAAATCGTCGGTACAAGGTAATTACAGATAGCTTATCGACGGCCAAAATACCCTCGGTATATCCCTTGTCGCTAACATTTACCGAGGGCTTCCGCCCTTCGGTACCGAAGGGCAACAACCCTCGGTAATTACCGAAGGGAAAAAGCCCTCGATAATTATCGAAGGGCAGAAGCCCTCGGTAATTACCGAAGGGCAAAAGCCTTCGGTAAGAACCAGGCATAATTAAGTGATATTTGTATTCATTATCCAACCACACAAACCTGCATAACATGTTCACATCACAAACATACATGTATAACATTTTCAAACCATAGACAAAGCTCCATAATATACATTCCAAAGTCATCAAATCATTAATGGAGTAAACAACAATATAATAACATCAATTGTATTGTTGGAATTTAAGAACTTGTATTTGTAAATGAAACATTAAACATAAAACATAAAACATAAAACAATTGTTCATATAGAAAATGTAATGTAAGAGAATCATAATGTAACATAAAAAATGTTCTAACAATTATGTTCAATAACAAAATAAAACTAATAATCTACATAGTCATCATCAGAATAATCTTTATCATCCTGTTGCTATATAGATGGTTGGACTGGTGTAGGCTGGACTGGTGTGGGCTGGACTGGTGTGGGCTGGACTGATGTGGGCTGCTGAGGGACAACGGGTGACGGGGAGGGTCGTGGCTGAGTCGGAGGGACAGTGAAATGAATGTTTGAAGCATCAGGCAAGGCTCTCATGACCAGGGACTTGAAGTTTGTAAACTCGGTTCTCAAGTCACTGTAATTTTCTCTCAAATCATGATTTTCCTGGTCACATTGTTGCAGTAGCTGTGTCAAGCGCTCGATGGTCTCTTCAGGAGTAGTTGTGGAAGAAGAAGGTTGGTGCTTTATAGTACCTCATCTTGATGTTGTATAGTTTGCAGCAAGTTCTCCTGCACCATACACTTGTCCCTTTTTCTTCCCACCAACGACATTGACCCAACACTGTGTCCTACGGATGTCGTCATCCCCATTAGTCGCATCATCTGGTGTAGGAGCTGACCCATGTTCGGATCTAATATGTGAAAGTCTCGTAGAAAATTCTTCCTGTTCAAACATTAAAAGCAATGTTAGGGAATGACACAATAACATAATGAAAAATTAATATTAGTATCATTGTTATTTGCTTACATGAGTCTTCCGAGATCTTTCATCAACGAATTCATTAGTGCCCTTCCGAACATGAGTCTGTGCAAAGACCTCATCAACATGGACCGCCCGTCCCAAAGCTTGTGCCTGTAACAAAATTTATAGTTAGAAGTGTACATGAAATAGAAAATACATAAGTTATATATGAAAGAAACACAAAAGTATTGAAATTTTACCATACGAATGGCATGCTCATGAACCGTGATCGACCCACCAGTATGTAGGGTGCCACCCTTTTCAGAAGTTTTGTTCCTCTAGGCTATAACACACTTATTGCGAAACTCTGTTGAATTCCAATGAGCGAGTAAAGAGTTCCAAATGTGCTCGCCCAACTAGTAAGGGCGCTCCCCTGCATTGCGGGCATCCCTAAACATCTCTGATAGCCGATGAGATGCTTTCATGTGGAAATTTCTGTGTAAGTTTCATGTTCAGGTTTCCACTGCACCTTCATCTGTAATAATAAACAAAACAAACATTGATTAATAAACATACTAAAATAAGAATGACAATTAGATTAATTGGTTGTTCACCGTAAAATTCCCTTCCGAACATGAGTCTATAGGTAATTCTCCCCAAGTAGCCCATGGATTCAAATATTGTTGCTTAATTGATCGTGTGATGGCTTGGGAAGCAACCCTGGATGGAATAAACCTGCATATAAAGAAATGAAAGTCATTTGAAGTAAGACAGACTTTAAACATCAAAATGGTTAAAAAAAGGGATTAAATTCTTACCCTTTACCATATGGTTCAATCCATGGTCGACCATGGAGGGGCGAGTCAACACCATCACCATCACCATCACCAGCTAAATCTAGATCAATAGATGGTGTGGCAGTCTCAGAAGGCGGTATAGAAGATGAGGAAGGTATAGAAGTAGGGTCAGGGGGAGCAGTATGGGTAATAATCACAGGGGGAGGAGTGTGGATAATAATCACAAGGGGAGGAGTGGGGGTAATAATCAGAAGAGGAGAAGTGAGGGTAATAATCACAGGGGAGCAGTGGGGGTAATAATCACAAGAGGAGGAAGAATGTTTGTTGCAAGGGTAGGATGAGGGTGTACTACAGGGGTAGGAGGAGGGTGTACGACACGGGTAGGAGAAGGCCCCACGGATGATGGACTGAGGGTAGTAGTGATAGGTAGTGTAGCAGGCACCTTAAGTACATACTTTGGTGCCTGTCGTTGCCTCTTTTTAGGCCTTGCTACCCCCTTTCCTTTATCACGACGTTCTGAACCTTCTCTTGTCATGACTGCATTGAAATGGTTACAAATTAAGTGAAAGAATAAAAAGGTCTAAGGAAGGATCGGTACAAGTTAACGTGAATGTAAAATAATTGTATACAACTTTTAAGCTGGTATTTTGCATAACTCAATTGGAATGTTTTTGAAATGCTAGTTAAATTTGCTACAATAAATGTCCAACATTCAATCATCGCCATCATCATCTTCATCTTCTTCTTCTTCTTCATCATACTCATCATCGTCATTTTCTTCTTCTTCTTCATCATCATCTTCTTCATCATCATCATCTTCTTCTTCTTCTTCTTCTCCTCCTCCTCCTCCTTCTTGTCGTCCTTGTATTGGTGCTTCTAATTCATCTCCATCACCATCAGAGGTCGTGCAATGCGGTTATACATTCAACTTCAATAATTTGTTGTGCTTGTGACATTTAGTCAAGTTGGTAGGCGACATCTTCCTCAACCTCATTTGAGTCAATGCGACCTCTAGGCTTGGTTTGTATTGCAACAGCCCAACCACGTTTGTCAATATTGCGGAATGGTGGATATGTAACATAATAAACCTGTCTGACATTAGTTGGTAGAATGAAAGGATTAAACGGCCGATATCTTAATCTCAAGTGGAGTTCGACAATGTTAAACCTAGGATTCACTATAGTACCAGCTCTAGAAGGATCAAACCATTCACAATAAAAAAAGTACTACTATGTTTGGAGAAGTAGTGGTGTTGTACTCTAGCTCATATATTTTATGAATGATGTCGTAGAAATCATCATAGGAACCTTCTGTAAGGCCCTTGACCTACACACCACAATTTTTTGTTTTCTTTCCTTTAGACGACCACTCATGCATATGGAATTTGTAACCATTGGTGAAGTAAGTGTGCAATTGTTTCACACATCTCATTGGCCAATTGGATAGATGTCTTAACTCTTGAACTGTGGGAGTTGATGCCTGATTAAAAACCTACAAAGATACCAACAAAATTTCAAAGCAAGAGTCAAATTAACCTTGCTCAAAACATGGGAAAAAGTACGGACCTGATTTCTAAACCATTGAGTGTATAATTAGCAGCAATCAATGCAGTTAATTGAATGTATAATTAATGCAGTCGAATCTCATTTAATGTTTGGTCAACATATTAAAAATATAGTCGTTGTAACATTTAATACAAGCATTAACAGAATTTCAAAACTCTAACATACTTAGTCAAATGCAGGTTGCATGTAATCGACTATATAACACAGTTAAACAAAGTTTTGAAAAACTTTCACTTTGAAAATCTCACAACACACTTTGAAGTCGACTTAAAACTGTTGTTTTGCCACACAATTAAAAGTTCAACATAAGAGATTGTGGTTTTCCTTCTATAAAATATCATACATGCATTCACCAATAAAATCAATTATATAGCATAGTGAAATGCAATGTATCAACACAATCATGTTCTCAATGCTTTAAACAGATTTACACAATGATTAAAACATATAGCATGTAAGCAATAGAACATGTAACACTTAAACAACACATATGTTATTAATTATGTTTTCATCATCAAAAACCAAAAGCTTTGAGATTGTAGGTTCAGCTATACCAGTGCTCCCCTATCAACAATTTCAACAATTTGATTTAAGGTGTATCCTCATCGAAAGCTAAATCCTTCACATACTCACTATTATAACACTTGTTTTAACTTGAGTTATAAAATGGGTATTTGATCTTGATGGAAAATTAAGGAAGAATTGAAGATTATGAAGAAAAGGAAGTTGCCTTTAGCCCATTGTCATGAAGGATTATGAGGGTAAATCCTTTTCAAGAAGGAGGGGATGATGGCATACCCCTTGTCATGACCTAGCACATGCATGAAGAGTTGGACACATTTATGGAAGATGGGCCTAGACTCTTTCTCTTGGGCCACATTAAGCCATAATGAAGATTTAATAGAGTAAGAATAATTTTGGGCTAAGTAGTCTAGATTTTATTTGGGCTTTGTATTTTGGGCCAAGTAGTCTAAATTTTATTTGGGCTTTGTATTATGAGCCTAGTAGTATAGGATTTCAATTGGGCCTTGTATTTTATGCCAGAATGTTACTTCCTTCACCACCACCCACGGCTCCCGGCACCTCCCCATTTTTTTTTTAATTTCAAAAATACCCTTTTTTACTTTTATCCTTTACCTTTTTTAACTTTATCTTAAAACCCTATCACTCAGTCGCACCTCACCCCACACTCTTACTTTCTGTTGAATGGTTTATTGCAACCGATTCTGCTGAACAGAAGACTTAGATTTAACGACTGCATGTGCATGTTCTTAATGATAATTTTTTGCATATCGTGGTGTTTCATGCCAATTTGGTGTTGTTTTTCTGCTTTCAATTCTCAAGATGTTTTTTTTTTCGGTCTTTAAACGTTGATCCTTATATAATAATTATTTTTTGGTTTTTTTTTATTGAATTATGGTCTTTTTTTTGCATATAGAAGTTGAATCAAAATCCCCTCGTGGAGATAGGCGGGAAACTATAGCTTGTGATACTACTTTCAGATGTTTTTGTGGAAAGCTAACCTTTCAGATGATGGAGAAAAGCTCAACTATTCCCAATGGTGAAAGCAGATTTAGATTCATGTATCAACTAATAATTGTTGTACCATTTTTTAGTTGCAGCTTCGAGATGATGGTTCTTCTAGGGATGCTTCTATTCAGCATCATGTTCACGGTGATGTCACGAGAAACATTGACCAACAAACTACCAAAAGTACATATTCTAAAGCTGAAGAAATGTTATGTGAGTAGAAGAGTTTGGAGACAAATCATGATGACATGATTGATCATAATATATTTTCTAAAGTATGTGAATATTTCATTTCAAACACCAAAGATTATATAGACAGTGGAGTAGACAAACCTTCTGGCCATATACAACATTCACTGTTGGGTCAGTTTCTCGAAGAATTTAATCAAACTAACAGAGAAATTGAGGAATCACATTCGACCACACAAGTGCAATAACTTACTGAAAACCCAATGTTATACAACTACAATAGTAAACAATGTCTTGTTGTTTCTGATGGTAAGTTTCCATTGGCCGACAGAGACAGTGTAAATAAAAATTCTATGGATGTTAATATCTCTTTATCCTTTAACAGATGTCGATATCGTTCGACGAATTTCGAGATCCGTCTAAGTGTTTTATGGATATCAGTTTTTGTTTAAGGTAAATAGGTTTTAACCATCACAAATTAAATATTGGTTTAAACCCTCTCTTAGTCCTCATATTTGTTGGTGAATCTCAAGTGGGTCCTCGTTTTTTAAATTGTCAAAATTAGGTCCATATACTTGTAAAATTGAGCCAATTAAGCCCTCTCCGTTAAGTTTTCTCTGACGGTGTTAAATTGTGATGACATGTTTATGCTGATGTGGATTGTTTGATTACATGGAATTTTTATTTAAATTAAAGGATTATGACATGGAAATCACTCATGGGCTCTTAGTGTTCTTTATTGTCGTGGAGGGGAAGTGAGGAATGTGGTGATCTTGGTTGAAGGGTGAAACGGAGGATCTCAAGTTCATAAGTGCCAGCCATAATCGTGAAAACCAAAACCCCAATAACAAAAAATGAGAAGCAAACATTCCCAATCATTCTGACCTAAATTCTCATTCCGGAAAGTCCCGGTTCTAGAAAATGCAGACCGACCCATCATTCTTATTGTGTATCAAATCACCCCTGAGACATGTATCCTGCAAGAACATAAAAAAATAATGATACCGAGTAAAGTAACAAGGATTATGACAGCGAAAAGGGTTTAAAGTTGTAATTTTTGTTAGAGAGAAGAAATTATGAAATGAACAAAAGTAATTTGAAGATCTGAAAATAAATGAAGCATAAGAAACCAAATCTTATGAGAGTGAACATGTACAGATACCCATTTATCGAAATTGCAAGATCTCACCCATTAACTTTCTCTCACTCTCTTACTTTTCTCTACAACTTTCTCAGCACTCTACACTCCCATTTCAGCTTCGATGACCGAACCACACAAACATTGCAATCTAAAGCTTCTACCTTTTTCAGTATAAAGTTTGTGTTGCATATAAACTTTTTGTGATTTCTTACAAAACTCAGAATTCGTGTATGGAGAGACATGAATGTGTTGAAAAGGTGAAAGAAGTAGTTAACCACTGAGGGAAAGTAAAAAACTTGAGCTTTATGATTCAAGACATCAACAATGGCCTCTCGGATTCCAAGTAAGCATTTGATGGTTTTCTCAACCGATCTGGCGCACATAGCACACGTCATTCCCATATCGCCGAACAAAACCACTTTGCTCTCTGATCCTTTTAATTCTGCAACTGTCTTTCCCGCTTCCACCGTCGTCATCGAAGGATAGCGTGCCTTAGGCCACAAATTTCCACAGCACTACAAACTGCTCATGCACCCCCAACATTCTAAGTCGGTGAAGTCATTGAAGAAATTGACGGCGGAGACAAAGAAGAAGCCGGTGGTGCTTTCAAACACACCACCGCAATGCATCTTCTTCGGATCCGTTTATTATAATAGAATCTGAAAACACTATTGTGCAGAAAAAATAGAAAAATATATATTATTTATGATTAATTAATATATTTATTTTAACGTTTACGTGGAATGAAAATTAAACTGAAAAAACTGTTATATATGCGAAAGAGAAGGACATGGAAATAGATTGATTAGTACACATGAACAGTGTCTGATTGAATCTTTTGACGAAAGACGCAATTTCTGGATTTCAAGTTTCACATTTTTTTCCTCTATTTTTCGTGTAAGTAAAAGCTTGGTCTCACTGCAAAAGGGAAAAAAAGAGAGATACAGACACAATATAAAATCTGAAAAACCTGTCTTGGATGAACGCTTTGTACTCCTTCGACAGGTCAGATTTTCAGATTCCTCCACTCACAGTAGCGGCGCGTTGTCAAGTGGGAAGGTGGCTCGTCGGGTTAGTGTGTAGTTGAGGAAGAAGCAGTGTAGTCTGAATTTACTTTTCCACGTGGAATAACACATGACCCATTCAATTTAAATTACAATACCATGTCATTTAAAAAACATACAACCAAGCATCTCTTAACGCCGTCTATCAAAACTTAACGGAGAGAGCAAAATTGTCTCAATTTTACAGGTATATGGACTCAATTTTGACAATTTAAAAAACGATGACCCACTTGAGATTCACCAACAAATATGAGGACTAACCGAGGGTTTAAACCTTAAATATTTTATAGGGACAAAAGAGGAATGGGGAGGTGTAGAGAGCAATGTGTGGTGGTGGAGGGAGTAACTTCCTTTAAGCCAAGTATAATAGGATTTTAACCAAACAAGTCAACAAAGGGCGAAGGCCCAAAGTTAACTATGCTTGGACATCCAAAATGGGCGTGTTGACCAAGGGGTCAACATTTTGGTTAAGCTTGGAGAACAAGGGAGAAGAATTTTTTCCTAGACATGTGGAAGCTTCCCATTAGAGAGTTTTCCTCCTAGTTAGCGATCATGTGTCACTCTAGGAATGAGGAATTTTTCCATAGGTAGTGGCCACTTGTCACTCTCTCATTTGA
Organism: Vigna angularis; assembly: GCF_016808095.1. Classification (NCBI taxonomy): domain Eukaryota; kingdom Viridiplantae; phylum Streptophyta; class Magnoliopsida; order Fabales; family Fabaceae; genus Vigna; species Vigna angularis. Next base: position 15,408,700 of record NC_068978.1, on the reverse strand, counting down.
GAGGATTTTTGCCACTTGTCTCCCTCCTATCGGAGAGGATTTCTCCTTGTTCTCCAAGCCAACCAAGGTGTCTCTTTTAGGTTAAAGTTTCAGCCCATTTTGAGACACCTTAGCCTATAAATAGAGGTGCTCTCCATCATGTAATTACCTTTGATTTAGAGTAAAGTTATGTTATCACTTTTGTGTCATACTACTCTTTTAAGGTTACCCTAGACTAGAGCAACTCAAGTGGCCTCCTCTAGCCACCTTCCTCCAAGAGTTGACCCAACCTCTCTTAGAGAACCACCAAACACACCTTCCATCACCATTCAAACACCCAAACCGTGACAACCTCCACCTTATACAACCATCATTCTGTATTCCATCTAAAACCTTGAACATCTTGTTCTTGTTGGCTTAGTTGCTTCGAGATTTGGCTTGTCCTACCTAGAGCATTGCCATCAAATATTCAATGCCAACTTGCAATTTCACATTATATTATTTGTTTCTCTCCTATTTTCTTCATTTAAATCACGTAATTACTACTATTAGTGCTACATCCTAACCTTTTGGAATAATTAAGAAATAATAAAAGAGTTTATGGCTATATTAAAAACAAAATCAGACATTGAAGTAGTAAAAACATAAGGATTAATGGTTGAGCTGTGATTCAAGCAGAGTCAAACAGTATTGAAAAAAAACTATTACAATAATTAAATAATAAATAAAATAAAATTAAAAATGGAATATCATAATTCTAAGAGTCATACCACTAAGTGAAACTCAATTTTTTTTATAAGCAAGTTTTCACATAATTTTATTAAAAACTAAAATAAACCATAAATTTACAAGTTTGTAACATATAAACATGAAATAAAATAAGTTATTATACGTAAATTAAATATCAATATTTATTTATTGTAGTAAATTGTAAGAGCCTGAAAATAATAAGGCTATTGGGTCTTATGTTGAGGTAGTCAGCCCATAAGCTAAGGACCCATGACCTTAGGAAGGGGTTTTCTAAAAATCAAAATTCCTTCATTTTGCCAGCTTTCTTTCTCTCTCTAAAACCCTTGCCCTAAAATTCTCTTTGCCTTCTATCTAGATTTTCTCTTCACTGAACCGATCAAATTTTGATTTGAAGGTGTTTCCGTGCTCCTGCACCAAGAGCCTCGGTTTGAACCGAACATTTTTCCATTCCGACCGGTAAGTGTTTTTCCCTTTTCTTCAACCGTTCTTGAACCTAAGCCATGCAACTTGCCGGTGGCCTGTTACTGGTAGCTTTTCCTTTAGTTTCTTTGTCCCTTCCACCTCTAAGAAATGTGCTCTGCACCAATTTTTAGTGGCTTATAGGTGCTGTCAAACTCGCCTCTGTGAGGAAGTACTACTAGAGCGTTCCTAGGAGTGGTACTGTTAAGCTTTCCAAGTAAGGGGAGCTAATTATTTTTGTATGAATTTATTTTATAAAAATATATGCATATGAATGTTGGACTGGTGTGCTCTTGTGAAACTATTTTATGACTTTTATTATATTAGGTGATATAACTGAAACTGTGAAATTGTGCATGTTGTGATGTGATGAATTTAATCTGTTTTAAATGAGTTTGTTGGCTGAAATTGATCTTGTTGGAAGGTCTGGAGTAAGGGTTCTGTAATAGCATGTATATGGGTATTAAATAGATGTACAGGTACTGTTTGAGGTTGTTGTGAGAGGAAGTGAAAATATTAAAATTAGGCATTTCAGATTTAGAGCATAAGAGAACAGGGTAGATAATTTAAATAAATTAATTGTTAATTGTTGAGAGCCTTTCTTTGTTGGTAGGATAGAGGAACCTTAAAAACCTGAGTTGGCAAATCCCTGATCATAGAGCAGCCCTGGCGTGGTCCAGTCAGTTGTGACTAGTCATATGTGCTGGCGTCAAAGGTGAGTTTGCTGCGTTCAGACATCTGGGTCCTCTCCGGTGACCAATTGGGATAAAGAAAGATCTCTACTAGGATGAAAATAAAATAAAACAAGTTGATTGTAGATGCATAAAGTTATCATGTGTTAATATCTAGTCAATTATAATTTTAGAAAATCAGTCACTGTGTGTTTGGAATTTAAAGTAAGAATCCATATATAAATAATATATATATCTATATATATTTAATATAATATATATTAGTTTAATATAATATAAAAATATATATTTATAACGTTACGTATCATATATATATATATATATATATATATATATATATATATATATAATAGTTTATTGGTGCGTTGGTATTTCCAAAAAATAACTCCAATATCCATTTTGCACTTTATGATTTATAGGATGGGCAGTTAGTTATGATTAATTTAGAATCCAGAGTAGCCTTGATTGCAGCAAAACAGGTGCCTGAAAAGAGAGTTTGATATGCTTCTAATATAATATAAATATGTATATTTACAAGATACTGTACGTATCATATATATATATATATATATAGATATATATATAGATATATATATATATAGATATATATAATCAAGTAAGGATAGTTGTTTCTTATATTGAAACGTGAGTGTCAATCAATAATTATATTACTTGTAGGTATGTATAAATTGATGCATTTTATGAGCTGTTATGGGTTAGTTGGAGCTGTTTGGTTCTTGGTATTGATTAACTTAGATTCAATTGTGGAGATGTTATTTTTATAATTTGTGAGTGTTGAGTAATGTATATTGTTGAGATTGTGTATATGTTGATTGTGGCAGAAAGTACATGATTACAAAGTGATGAAAGTATGATCCAAGTTATAAATCAAGTTCCATCTGTGTAGGATCTCTTGGTGAGATCCTTAGTGTTTTGGAATGAAAGTAGGAGCTCAGTCTTGGGGGTCATTCTGAAACTCCAATGGCTAATCATACTCAAGTAGAGGGATTAATCCATGTGGTGAGAAGTAGCAGGAGGTCTTAGTCTTGGGGGCTTCCAGTATGCCTCAAGGTCCGGAACAGGCTAACCTCGTGAGTGTGGCAGGTTGGGGAACCCAAGTTTCATAAGTCACCACGAGTGCAGGACCCGCCATAGCTCGACTATCATTCTAAAGTCCGGACGAGTCAAGTCTAGAAGATAACATGCTAGGATGTATGCCTTAAACTACTTTGATTTAAGTTAACTCTTGTATGTTATGTGCTTGATATGATGCATGCTTTTATATAATTAGCTCACCCTTGCTTGTTTGTGTGCTTGTTGTATGTGTTTTCTTTTGCAATGATCATCCACTTGGATGTGAGCAGAGGAAAATGAGGTTTCTTTGGAGGCAACATTGGAGAGAAATAAAGATGATGCTGCAGCTTAGACTCACTAGGAATTCTTAGTTCTCTTATGTCATTTTGAAGAACCTTGTTATGTTTTAAGTTTCAAATTCTAGACATATTTTGGAATACTCTAGTGCTTGAAGTTTTAATTTCTTAGTAAATTCTGGAAGACTGTAATCCTATAATACTTTAAGTACATCTCTTAACTGCTTTCTAATATTATAAATTGGTGATGTCTTTGAATATATATCTGCTATATATTTGGGATGTCACATTTATGGTATCAGAGCAGTTTCTTTCCTAGGAACATCTCGTAGGTTGTGTGTATGCATGGCTTGTACTTGTGTACTCTTAATCATGTTAAGTTAATCATCCTTATTTCTTTGAATGAACTAATGGTCTATTCTCGCTATGTGAGCAGAAAAGATGGTACCTAGGCTTCCTCCTCCTCCACCTCCTTAGTCGGAGCCCTCTGAGTCCAATGCTCGACTAGAGGCCATACTTGAGGCACTGCAGCAGCAGAATGCTGCCTTAGTGCAAAAAAAAACATTGCTCTACAAAGTTTAGAAGCTGTAAGGGTGTCAGCTAACAATGCAAGGATGGAGACTGATAACACGCAAAGACAACTCATGGAGATGCTGGCTAGAGGTGTACCCACTCCCGGTGCTACCTCATCTGCTGCTCCAACTCAAGAGTGGACCTTGGAGAGTTTTCTTCAACACCATCCAGCCAGGTTTAATGGAAAGTTCAGTCCTGATGAAGTTGATCACTGGTTCCAAGACATGGAACGTATCTTTGAGGCAAAAGGGTATCCTGATGAGAGAAAACTGGCCTACACCCAGTATTTGCTAACAGGAGAAGCTGGCCATTGGTGGAACAGCATGAAGATGATCTTGACTAGAAGAGAGACTCCTATTACTTGGGAGTTATTCAAGACCAAATTTTACACTGAATACTTTCTAGACAGTGTGAGATTTGCAAAAGAAGTGGAGTTTCTAGAGCTAGCACAAGGCAACAGATCAGTTTTTGAGTATGCGGATCGATTCAAACACCTTCTCTGCTTCAACACCATGACGGTAGATGAAGATTGGCAGTGCAGGAAATTTGAAAATGGGCTGAGGAAGGATATAAAGTTGCTGGTGAAGGGGTTGCGCATCAGAGAGTTCTCCGCTTTAGTGGAGATGGCCCGTGATATGTAGAAGTCCAAGGGAGAACCAGAAGGGCCACAGAATCAGCGGATCCAACCACTGAGGGTTGGAGGACCTGCAGTATCGAGGGGTGGATCCAGCTCTAGGACGACCCCTTTCTCTAGACCTACCTCTTCTGGGTCTAGGGGTTCATCATCTCAGCCTTCAGTACAGCAAGGGCAATCCAGTTTTGCCAGCCCAGTCCGATGCTTCATGTGTGGGGGACCACACCTCCAATCTGTGTGCCCTCAGCTGATAGGGTACAAGAGGTGTAACATCTGCAGACGGAACGACCATTATGCTAGAGACTGTTCTACAGTCAGGAGGACAGGACCATCGCCACGCCCATTGGGGAGAGCAGTACAGAGAGGTGGCAATGTCAGGCCGCAAGCAACAAGAAGAGTTTACGCCTTGACTGGAGCTGAGGCAGTCAATGCAGGTAACCTGATAGTTAGCAGCTGCTTGTTATTTGGAGCTTCATGTGTGACTTTGTTTGATTTGGGGGCGACACATTCTTTTGTGTCCGAGGCTTGTGTGGAGAGGTTGAGTTTGGTTGTCAAAGAGCTTCAGTGCGACCTGTTGGTATCTACACCAGCAACGGGGTTAGTGAGGACGTCTAAGGTGTGTTCTAGATGTCCTATTGAGGTGGAAGGGCGCAGGTTCAGAGTGAACCTTATCTGATTACCCCTGTAGGGGCTAGATGTAATCTTGGGAATCGATTGGTTAACTGCCAATCATGTTCTCCTGGACTACGATGGAAAGAAGCTAATCTTTCCTAATGAAGAGGAAAACTTACCCTTGTCACTTGGGGTGTTAAGGCAAGACCTTATAGAGGGTGCTTGCATTTTCTTGATCATGTCACACATGGACGTACTTCCAAACGTGAACCTTTCAGCTAATGGAGACCTTTTGGTGGTAAATGACTTTCCAGATGTGTTCCCCGAAGAAGTTCCTGGTCTACCTCCTCCGAGAGAGGTAGAGTTCTCTATAGACTTGGTCTCAGGAGCAGGACCAATTTCTATAGCCCCTTACCGAATGACTCCAGCGGAGTTAGCAGAGCTGAAGAAGCAAATTGAAGAGCTACTAGAGAAGCAGTTTATCAGACGCAGTGTCTCACCATGGGGTGCGCCTGTTTTGTTGGTGAAGAAGAAGGATGGAACTTCTAGGCTATGTGTTGACTACAGGCATCTAAACAAGCTCACTATTAAGAACAAGTACCCCTTGCCAAGGATAGATGACCTGATGGATCAATTGTATGGAGCTACAGTGTTCTCCAAGATAGACTTGCGGTCAGGATACTATCAATTTTGGTGAAGGTTGACGATGTACAGAAGACAGCTTTTAGATCCAGATATGGCCACTATAAGTATGTGGTTATGCCTTTTGGTGTGACTAATGCTCCAGCCATCTTCATGGACTACATGAACTGGATATTTAGACCATTCTTGGATAAGTGTATCGTAGTCTTTATAGACGACATTCTCGTCTATTCCAAGACTCGAGAAGAACACGAAGATCACTTGAGGACAGTGCTTGGGGTATTGAGGGAGAGAAAGTTGTATGCCAAGCTATCTAAGTGCAAGTTCTGGATGGAAGAGGTCCATTTCTTGGAACATGTCATCTCAACTGGTGGAATTGCGGTTGATCCAACCAAGGTACAAGCTGTGATGGAGTGGGAAAGACCAAAGACAGTCATTGAGGTCAGGAGTTTTGTAGGCTTGGCGGGCTATTATCGCCGCTTTATTGAGAACTTTTCCAGGATAGTAGCCCCATTGACTCAGCTGACCAGGAAAGATCAGCCTTTTGTTTGGACTGAAAAGTGTGAAACTAGCTTCCAAGAGCTTAAGCAAAGGTTGGCAAGCGCCCCAGTACTAGTTATTCCAGACACGGGTAGACCTTTTGAGGTTTACTGTGACGCCTCTCATCAAGGGTTGGGATGCGTTCTAATGCAAGAGAAGCGAGTGGTTGCTTATGCCTCAAGACAACTCAAAGTACATGAGAAGAATTACCCCACTCATGACTTGGAGTTAGCTGCAGTTGTCTTTGCCTTGAAGATTTGGAGGCATTATCTATACGGTGCCCAATTCCGAGTGTTTAGTGACCACAAAATTCTGAAGTACCTCTTTGACCAGAAATAGTTGAACATGAGGCAAAGGAGATGGATGCAATTTCTCAAAGACTACGATTTTGAGCTTTTATACCATCCTGGGAAGGCGAATGTAGTAGCAGATGCCCTGAGCAGGAAGATAGTGCACATGTCCACTTTAATGGTCAGAGAGCTCAAATTGGTAGAGAGTTTCAGAGATTTGGAACTCCAGGTTGAAGTTGAGCCAGACAGTATTATATGTAGTAAATTTGTGATATCTTGTAGCTTAATAGAGCATATTAAAGAAGGGCAGTTGTTAGACCCCAAGCTTCGGACATCAGCCGCTCTTATTGGTACAGAAAAGGGAAAGGACTTCAACACAGGGATGGATGGTCTCTTGAGGTTTAAGGGAAGGACGTGTGTTCCCAATGATGGAGAATTAAATAGGCTATTACTTGAGGAGAGTCACCGAAGCTGTTTTAGCATACATCCAGGTATGACAAAAATGTACCAAGATCTTAAGAAGTCATTCTGGTGGTCTGGTATGAAGAAAGACGTAGCCTAGTTTGTTGCTTCCTGCCTAACTTGTCAGAAGGCCAAAGTGGAACATCAGAGACCTGGGGGTCTATGGCAGCCATTGGAAATTCCGGAGTGGAAATGGGATAGCATAGCCATGGACTTTGTTACCCATTTACCACGCACTTTCAGGAAGCATGATGATATATTGGTTACAGTGGACGGATTGACCAAGAGCGCCCACTTCTTGGCAATCGACTTGAGAATGTCTATGACAAAACTGGCATAGTTATATGTTAAGGAGATTGTGAGGCTTCATGAAGTACCTTCCAATATTGTGTCAGATAGAGACCCAAGATTCACCTCCCGTTTTTTGTAAACACTACAGAGTGAGATGGGTAGCAGGCTACAGATGAGTTCAGCTTACCATCCTCAGACAGATGGCCAGTCTGAGAGAACGATACAGTCCTTAGAAGATTTGTTGAGAACATGTATACTGGATCATCTGGGAGCCTGGGATGAGGTGTTACCATTGGTAGAATTCACTTATAACAACAACTACCAGGCTAGTATTGGTATGGCGCCATTTGAGGCCTTGTATGGGAGGCGCTGCAGAACCCCTCTGTGTTGGTTTCAGGAGGGTGAATCGTTATTGACTAGGCCAGAGTTAGTGAAGCAGACCATAGAGAAGGTGAAGTTGATACAGGAAAGGATGAGAGCAACTCAGAGCAGGCAGAAATCATATGCTGATCGGAGGCGGAAACCCTTGGAGTTTGTAGTTGGGGATCACGTGTTCCTCCGAGTGACTCCTACCACTGGTGTGGGAAGAGCTATTCGAGCTAGGAAGTTGTCCCCCAGATACCTTGGTCCCTATTAGGTCTCGAGGCGCATAGGGCCAGTTGCGTATGAGATAGCCATGCCACCTCAGGTGGCTAATCTTCACCTGGTGTTTCACGTCTCACAGCTTAGGAGATATGTACCTGATCTGTCTCATGTCCTAGAAGCCGAAGATGTCCAAGTTAGAGAAGACTTGTCCATGGAGGTACAACCAATTAGAGTGGAAGAAAGACAAACCAAACGGCCTCAAGGTAAGAGTACCAGACTCGTCAAGGTCATCTGGGATGATAGAACGGGTGACTCAACCTGGGAATTGGAGGAAGAGATGCGAGAGTCTTACCCTCATCTATTTCTTGGTAAGTTTTATTTTCGAGGACGAAAATTTTATTTGTTAGGGAGAATGTAAGAGCCTAAAAATAATAAGGCTATTGCGCCTTATGTTGAGGCAGTCAGCCCATAAGCTAAGGACACATGACCTCAGGAAGGGGTTTTCTAAAAATCAGAATTCCTTCATTTTGCCAGCTTTCTTTCTGTCTCTAAACCCCTTGCCCTAAAATTCTCTCTGTCTTCTCTCTAGATTTTCTCTTCACTGAACCGATCAAATTTTGATTTGAAGGTGTTTCCGCGCTCGCTACACCAAGGGCTTCAGTTTGAATCGAACGTTTTTCCATTCCGACCGGTAAGTGTTTTTCCCTTTTCTTCAACCGTTCTTGAACCTAAGACATGCAACTTGCTGGTTGCCTGTTACTGGTAGCTTTTCCTTTAGTTTCTCTGTCCCTTCCAACTCTAACAAATGTGCTCTGCATCAATTTTTGGTGGCTTATAGGTGCTGTCAAACTCGCCTCTATGAGGAGGTACTGCTAGAGTGTTCCTAGGAGTGGTACTGTTAAGCTTTCTAGGTAAGGGGAGCTAATTATTTTTCTATGAATTTATTTTATAAAAATATATGCATATGAATGTTGAATTGGTGTGCTCTTGTGAAACTATTTTATGACTTTTATTGTATTGGGTGTTATAACTGAAACTGTGAAATTGTGCATGTTGTGATGTGATGAATTTAATCTGTTTTAAATGAGTTTGTTAGCTGAAATTGATCTTGTTGGAAGGTCTGGAGTAAGGGTTCTGTAATAGCATGTATATGGGTATTAAATAGATGTACAGGTATTGTTTGAGGTTGCTGTGAGAGGAAGTGAAAATATTAAAATTAGGCATTTCAGATTTAGAGTATAAGAGAACAGGGTAGATAATTTAAATAAATTAATTGTTAATTGTTGAGAGCCTTTCTTTGTTGGTAGGATAGAGGAACCTTAAAAACCTGAGTTGGCACATCCCTGATCATAGAGCATCCCTGGCCTGGTCCAATCAGTTGTGACTAGTCATATGTGCTGGCATCGAAGGTGAGTTTGATGCGTTTAGACATCTGGGTCCTCTCCGGTGACCAATTGGGGTAAAGAAAGATCTCTACTAGGATGAAAATAAAATAAAACAAGTTGATTGTAGATGCATAAAGTTATCATGTGTTAATTTCTAGTCAATTGTAATTTTAGGAAATCAGTCACTGTGTGTTTGGAATTTAAAGTAAGGATCCATATATAAATATATATATATATATATATATATATATATATATATATATATATATATATTAGTTTAATGGTGCTTTGGTATTTCCAAAAAATAACTCCAATATCCATTTTACACTTTATGATTTACAGGGTGGGTAGTTAGTTATGATTAATTTAGAATCCAGAGTAGCCTTGATTGGAGCAAAACAGGTGCCTGAAAAGAGAGTTTGATATGCTTCTAATATAATATAAATATGTATATTTACAAGATACTCTACATATCATATATATATATATATATATATATATATATATATATATAATCAAGTAAGGATAGTTGTTTCTTATATTGAAACGTGAGTGTTAATCAATAATTATATTACTTGTAGGTATGTATAAATTGATGCATTTTATGAGCTGTTATGGGTTAGTTTTTAGCTGTTTGGTTCTTAGTATTGATTAACTTAGATTCAATTGTGGAGATGTTATTTTTGTAATTTGTGAGTGGTGAGTAATGTATATTGTTGAGATTGTGTATATGTTGATTGTGGCAGAAAGTATATGATTACAAAGTGATGAAAGTATGATCCAAGTTGTAAATCAAGTTCCATCTGTGTAGGATCTATAGGGGAGATCCTTAGTGTTTTAGAATGAAAGTAGGAGCTTAGTCTTGGGGGTCATTCTGAAACTCCAATGGTAATATACTCAAGTAGAGGGATTAATCCATGTGGTGAGGAGTAGCATGAGGTCTTAGTCTTGGGGGCTTCCAGTATGCCTCAAGGCTCGGAATAGGCTAACCTCGTGAGTGTGGCAGGGTGGGGAACCCAAGTTTCATAAGTCACCACGAGTGCAGGACCCGCCATAGCTCGACTATCATTCTAAAGTCCGGATGAGTCAAGTCTAGAAGATAACATGCTAAGATGTATGCCTTAAACTGCTTTGATTTAAGTTAACTCTTGTATGTTATGTGCTTGATATGATGCATGCTTTTATATAATTAGCTCACCCTTGCTTGTTTGTGTGCTTGTTGTATGTGTTTTCTTTTGCAATGATCATCCACTTGGATGTGAGCAGAGGAAGATGAGGTTTCTTTGGAGGCAACATTAGAGAGAAATAAAGATGATGTTGCAGCTTAGACTCACTAGGAATTCGTAGTTCTCTTATGTCATTTTGAAGAACCTTGTTATGTTTTAAGTTTCAAATTCTAGACATATATTGGAATACTCTAATGCTTGAAGTTTTAATTTCTTAGTAAATTCTAGAAGACTGTAATCCTATAATACTTTAAGTACATCTCTTAACTGCTTTCTAATATTATAAATTGGTGATGGCTTTGCATATATATCTGCTATATATTTGAGATGTCACATAAATTACATGAAGATTAAAAGGAAAATGAAAAATGTTTAAGATTTAATTTTATTTCTTTAATGAAAAAACTTAAAATAATTAAACAGAGGCCCATGGTGGACAATATTATTAACTATTCCCAAACCCTCGAAGGCCTTTTCTTCCTACAACGCCTTCTTCTCTTCCTGCAGCTCAATATATCTTATAAACCCCAGATTATCTCCATTAAAATTAGGTTTAATCCTTTTCGACATCCCTATTTATGTACGAATGTCTCAATTGGGTCCTTATTTTTTAAAGTGTATCAAAATGGTCCCTAATTTTGAAAATTGATATCAATTGAGTCCTTTCCGTTAAGTTGGCTGGACGGCGTTAAAAAAATTGATGAGTGGATGCTGAGATGGCGAACGAACGCTCGTCCACCAGCGAACGAACGCTCGTCCATCAGCGAACGAACGCTCGTCAACCACCGAACGATCGGTCGTCCAGTGTGGAACGAACGGTCGTCCAGCAATAAGAGGTCGACGAGCGTTCGTTCTCTGGTGGACGAGCGTTCGTTCGCTGGTGGACGAGCGTTTGTTCGCTGGTGGACGAGCGTTCGTTCTTCATCTCAGCATCCACTCATGAATTTTTTTAACGCCGTCCAGCCAACTTAACGGAAAGGACTCAATTGATATCAATTTTCAAAATTAGGGACCATTTTGATACACTTTAAAAAACGAGGACCCAATTAAAACATTCGTACATAAATAGGGATGTTGAAAAGGATTAAACCTTAAAATTATAAAAAAAGCATAAAAGATATTTAAAATTAATCTTTTATTTAATTTTATATTTTAAATATATTTTTTAGATAATTTTATTTAAAATTTTAAAAATAAAATATTAAAATATTTGATGGTATCTTTTTGGATATTCACAAATATAGAAAACACTTGGAAATATATTGTTATTGCAAGTGGTTCGTGAACATACAAGGGACACAAGGAGAAGGTGACTTAGGCCTACCATCTCAAGTGGGTCATCCCCATCGAATTCATGATTTGTAAGAAGGTTAATGGTTGTACCGCTACCATTGAAATACTAAAATACCTATCATCGTCAATGCACTCTTGAGAGGAGAAAGAACAAAAACTGTTCTAAAAAGTTTTCTCCAGAACTTATCATATTTGAAAAGTTCGTTGTGACATTTTCTGTGCTTCAAAAACTCATGTTTTACAATTTCCGGAAAGCTTCTTCTGAAAAATTTCTGAAAAAATAATTCAGAAGTCTCATTTATAAAGAATAAAGCGGTCATTTAAAATTATGATAGTAGACTTAGAATTCATGTGGGTGCAGGAAACAAAACGCTTTTGTTGTGGCCACTGGACCAGTCCTTATCTTACAATATTGGTACCCTTTAAATATTAAAATAAGTTCAACGTTATATTAACTATATTTTTATTTTTATTTCATTTTTAGTTAATTTATATAATATATATATATATATAGTAATTTATATTTATCGAAAAAATTGTTAATTTCATTAATAGCATTAACTTTTCCTTTTTTAATTGTAATCTTTTTCAAAATCATCCTTAAAATAAAACTGTATGCCATAAAATAATAATAGGAGGAAGAAAAATACATCAAATTTTTGGAACAAATTATAATAGAGTGATAAAATAAACAATTTGTATTAATAATATATTATAGGTTTAATTGCTTCCTTAGTCCTCAGTTTGGTTGAATTGTGTCAAATTCATCCTCATTTTTAAAAAAGTTTTATTTTCGTCCTCACGTGGTGTAAAAGTGTCAATTGAATCTAAACATAGGAAAAATTTGTGTCAATGTAGTCATCTCCGTTAAATACAGACTAAAAAAACCTTCAATTTTTAAAAACCTCACGAGGCAGAATTTGGGCTTATCATTTTTAAAAACCTTCAATTTCCTCGTGAGATTTTTAAAAATTGAAGGTTTTTAGTCTGTATTTAACGTAGATGACTACATTGACAAAAATTTTTCCTATGTTTGGATTCAATTGACACTTTTACACCACGTGAGGACGAAAATGAAACTTTTATAAAAATGAGGATGAATTTGACACAATTCAACCAAACTGAGGATTAAGGAAGCAATTAAACCTATATTATATAATGAATATTTTGGAAAGCCTTTAACTATATGACAATATCGGAGAGTCATAAGGTTGGTCCATCAAGTTGTCAGAATAAAAATGATGCATTGTTGAATACAGGAAGCATCTTCCGAAAAGTGGCAACGAGATGGTAAATTTGAAAGAGGAAACTAAAAGACAAAGTTGCTTGAGTCAATACATAGAACGGTAGGTGGACAACAGAGAGAATGAAATAAAAGTAAAATAAAGGTTTAAATATTCATTTGTGTAAAAATATTTTAAATTATTTTTCTAATTCTTTTTAGTATTAATTAGGTTTTAATTTTTAAAAATTTAATGCAATTAGAACAAAACTGCGTCAAACTTTTAAAAATTAAAATTTAATTAAGATTAAAAAAATGGAGAGACTAATTTAAAATATTTTGACGAAAACTTGGATTGAAGAAGTATTTAAATAAAAACAATTAATCAAATGTAGAGAATAAAAAAATATTGAATGTTATTTTTTCTTTTAATTATTTTTAAAACTTATTCACTAACTAAAAAATTAAATAAAAAATTGAATATATTTTTAATTCCTAACGTAAAATTGAAATTATTTCAAATTTTAATATAATTTAGTCATCAAATTTTAAAAATAGATATAGTATTTCTAATTTAATTACGTTAAAATTTTTAATGTGTTAGATAATATCTTAGGATTCGACATTTTAACTTAAATGTCAGTCCGTTTAAGATGATTATATCTATTTATTTTTAAATTTTGAGACCAAAATGTAAGCCTGTGACACGAAAAAAAATTAATTTCACATTTAAGTTTAAAAACTATAAACATATATAACCCAATATATTTCATATTGAACTTTCATGATTCAATTCCCTAGTTGTCAAATTTCATGTTGGGGTTAAGGTCATGAATTGACAGAAGCACCACACCATATTATCTTGAACTATGGGAATGCAAGTGCAAATTCTCTCTGCTTTTATGCACGGAAGTCATGTTGGAAAATCATATGTTTTTTTTTGTTTATTTTAATCAGGTTGACTTTAGATTCTTCTTCAAACTTACTTTTCATGAGAACATGAAAAAGTACAAGTTTAGGAGAGTTTATAAGTGTAATAACTACTTATTTTTCATGTTTGTTTGAACTATTTATTTGTCTCTGTATCATGCATTTTGTGTTAATTTCACGAAAAGATTTGTTATTTAAGCATTTCTTTTTAAGATAGATGTAATTATCCTTTTTATTGAATTATTTTGCAAAAAAGTGGAAGATTAACTAGGATATCTCTTGTCCAATGAGAATTATCTCATATTGTCCAACAAGTCTCATTTTCGCCTAACAAACAACAACTTACTCGCCCAACAAGAAGACTATGACACAAAAGCAACCTCTAATCTCGCGGGAGGTTATGCTTGTCCAATAAAAAATTGTTTTAAAGGAGTTGTTTAAAAGTTCGAGTCTTGACAATATAGAGGAGTTTATGGGAGAAGGAACTCATCTAGTGACCAGAGAAGGGCATAAGTGCATCCATAGCTCAAGAACCTTATTCATCTTCATCCATTCCACTTCCTTTTATCATTTTTGGGCTTCAAAGGCATTGGAGCAATTGACTCCCTTATTCAATGGGGTTGGATGTAATATATCTATAAACTTGATGTAATTTCTCTTATGCAATGTAAATTTCTTTCATGACTCATGTCATTTCCTTATACTTCAAGTGCATGAATCATTATCTATGGTATTTTGTATTATCTAAACATTGAAAAATGCTTTAAAACTTAAATAAGGATAGAACAACTTAGAGGTTTGGTTCTAAACACAAACTATAACCTTTTAGTCATTTTCAACCCATTTTCTTAATGCAAATCTTGTGTTAAAATAAATAAGGCTTTAGTATTTTTCACATAGAGATTTAAAATTTGTCTCTAAAGAATTAGGACTTGTGAACATGTGATGTGAATGCTTGAGTTATGTTAGAAATATATTTTGTAAAGTATTGCATTAGTTTAGTTCATAAAATCTAATCCTAGTGAATTTTTTGTCTTAATCGCTTAATATAAATTTAATTTAATAAATATATATGCTTTTAATTTAATTTCATCTCTTACAAAATTTGAATGGAATCATGCTTTTTATATTTATAATTTGAATCAGTAAATATCCATAATTAACTAAACACATGCAAATTCAATAAGAGACAATACTCAAACTTTCTAAAATGATTCTTGAATGATTTGAAACATTTACCAAAGAGTTAACTTATTGTGACAAGTTATGGAGTTAAAGTTTACAAAATAATTGAGATTAAAAAAAACTTAATAAATATCTTTGAGAAAATAAATTTAAAAATTATGAGATAAAACAATTATTTTAAATCAAAAAAATTATATATGTAAAGTAAATTATGAATTCAATCACTCTCTTTGACTTAAACTTTAATATGGATAACAACAGGTCTTCTTTTAGTTCTTATATTTCTTGCAATAGTAAATCGACATTAATCCATTTTTAACATTTTCCTAGAACGAGAAAAAGTGTTAAGTACTCTATTATATATAACAAGGTTAAGATTTATGATTGAGCCTCATGAGTCATGAGTCCAACAAAGCATAAACTTTATTAATTACATTATTTGTATTTTAAATAATTAGATCACACTTAATGAAATCATTCATATAAATGCTAAGTGAAACTCTGCATGAAATCTCAAATAAAATATCCTAGAGCACTCATCATTACTAAACATGAATGTATAGTCAAATAACATTGAGGCAGTGTTCGCTTGTATTGATTTCACTATTTAAGAAGAATGGCGAAGACAGAATTTTGTATAAAGTGATGTTCACTTCCAACAATTTGAAAGGAAGGAAATACTCTTGATTAGCGGGATACATGTTTAATTTATCACTCCAGATGGCAAGAGATTTGTAAAAAATTGATATAAAATGCTATTTTTGCCCTTCTTTTATTTTATGATTTGTTGTAGGTGTAATCATTCAAATGCGATATTTCTCATTTCGTTTGTTTGAAATGGGATACTTTTTCAATATTAATATTTATTATTTTCAAGATATAAAAAAAATTGTTTTCCACTTCAAAGAGAACTTTGTCACTTAATTTTTTTTTAAAGATAAAATTTTCTTTTTTATTTGACTTTACTTAAATAAAAATTATTTTATTTTAAAAAATAAATTTAATTTTTTTCCTCCTTATAATATTTTTTTCAATAAATTTATTATTAATAAATATCATTTTACACTACTTTTGTCACCAAGGATATTTTGGTAATCTTTATTTTTTATCAATTAAAAAAAATTATCTGACACATTAATCAAATCCTACACTAATTTTTACAAACTTTCTTTCCAAATTCATTCACACTCACCTCCAAATCCTTTAAAAAAAACAATAAACTTACTCTCAAATCCTTTCAAATTCATCCAGTCCCTCTCCCCCAAATCTCTCCTTCAATGTGAACACACCCTAAATGACAATAATTATGAGAATATAATATGATTGATAGACCATTGAAAACACCAAGTATTTTTTATTTATACAATTTTCTATATAATAATGTGAACTAATTACTATCTCTCTTTATAACATGATTCATTTACACTAAATTTGTGAAGATAATACAACATTGAATCTAACACCATACATCCTAAAACAAAATGAAAAGCTTAAGGTCGTGTTCGTTTGAGCGAAGTATACTGTTTAAAAAGAAAAGCGAACATCTTTCATATGTGTTCGCTTGATATGATCCGCGAAGAACGATTTAAGCGAATTTGCAAGATATGTTACTTTTTTATCACCCGTGGAGCTGCTCAGATTTGGGGTGATTATGTTTAGAAAATCAGTTTTGCCCTCAACTTATTCTAAAATATCATGACCAAACATCATATAGGATTCCAACATTTTGATAATCAATTGCAGTTAATAATAAATAAGTTTTTATTCTTTTTCAACTTGCAGGGATGTTGGTTGGAGATGAAGACCAAGAATGGAGGTTGGTTTATGGTTGCTGCGTCGAGGTTGATGACCATATTGAAGATGAAGATGAAGACGAGAGTGATTGAAGATGAAGAAGACAAGTTGAAGATGAAGAACGCAAAGACGGTATTTCATTCTTCATGGTCGTATTCGGTTCCACCTTAACCGTATTCGGTTCCAGCTCCTCACACACATGCAAATGGCTTGTATTCAGTTTCCCATTTGGTGTATTCGGTTCCAGCTTCACACACACACATGTATTCAGTTTCCCATTTGGTGTACCATTTTTTTAGATTTTAAAAAGTAATTTTTATCCTTTTTTCTCCTTATAAACATTTTTACAATTATATATAACATTAACAACTATTATTTTATATTACTTTTATAACTAAGGACATTTTGGTAATCTCCAATTTCTATCAATTAAACAATTTTTTTTATCTGTCACATCAGTCAAATTCTATACTAATTTTCACAAACTTTACTTCTAAATCCACCTCATTTGCCTCCAAATCCCCTAAAAAAACAATAATAAACTCATTTTCAAATTCCCTCAAATCCATCCACTCTCCTCGAAATCCATCCTCTAAAGTAAACACAACTTAAGTGTACTTAAACTTAAATTTAACACAATTAATTCCATACTCATCCAAAAAGTTTATTAGAATATATTTATTATTTTCAAGAATCAATATCTTAACTATCTTGATCCATTAATAGTAAAGTCTATCCTAACACGCAAGGGTCGATCATTGCTTCTAAATTCAAATCCTATAATAGTGTTAAAATTAAATTTTAATAGAAAAAAGTCACGCTTCGCAACGCAAGCATAGATTCATCAAATTTTACTAGTTTGATAAATGTGTTTGTGCAAATATCCAAATAACTTTTAGGTTATATTTAGAAGAGAAGGACCCTTTAATCGCACTTGAGATTTGAAAGCATGAGTACGGGGACATCACATCTGAAGAAGCACGGTGGATGCTAATCATGTTAGTTTTTGTTTGGTTATTGTGTTGTTTCTTATGCTTCTTTATTTTCTTTTCTTTATTCTTGTTCAAGCCATTAGGACAATCATATATATACTTCATAAGTAGGCCTCATCATGCTCAACTACCTTTCTCCTTGTAAATTACTATCATTAGGTTTTCCAAACACCCTTCCTAGGAGATACTCTACCTACATATGCTAGTGTAATTTTATAGATTAAATATGTTTTTAATTCGTAAACTATAATGTAAAATTGAAATTTGTTTTTGTTTTAAATTTTGATATAATTCTTCTAACTTATTTGCATTAAATTTTTTATATATCTCAGAATAATATTTGAGTTGTTTATAATGTTTTGACACATTTAAACTCAAATGTCAGTTTGAAACATCGTTTAATAAGTTTAACAAAATTAATATTGTTAGGTTAAAATAATTATATCAATTCATTTTTAAAGTGTGAAAATCAAGATGTATCAAAGTTTTCAATATGTAGACGAATTCTAATTTGTACCCAAATTTAAGAACTAAAAATACATTTAACCCCATTTCTCGTTATAAAATGCTGAAAATTAGAAAAAAAAAATCAAATATTCATAAATGCATTTCATTACTCATGTACGGATTAGTTTCTTTTGATTATTTTTCTCTCACAACTTTCTTAAGGTAAACTTCATTTCTTTCTTTTACAAAGTAATTTAGATTCAACTTAACTCTAATAAAGTGATTTACTTGGTAAAAAATGTTTTAAAATTTGTACTTCTCATGTTTTTATTTGGTTCTTTTAGGAAAAACAATAAAATGATTTATCATCAATAAGTTGCAAATAAGTTTATCCATTCAACATAAAATCTTAAGATAACATGCTTATGAATTTTTTTATCTATATATTTTCATCTTTCTCGTCTCTGCCCCATTAAACTTCTATTTCAATATAAATTCCTAACAATCCTTTTCTCAAATGTGAGTATCTTTCATATTGAAACATTTTCCTTTTAAGCGGGATGAATTTTTTAAGCACGAATATACTAGTGAAGAATAGTTTTTTATATCATACAACAAAACATATACTTTTCTTAAACAGTATATTTTTTATACAAGAAATATTTTAACTTCAGAATATTTCATCTACTTTATGTCATACTTATTTGGGTGTATAGAATTATCGACTTTGATATTATTGGTGAATTCTTGTGAGGAGAAACACATAAAAAAATCACCTTTTAATGAGCAGAAAGAAATTCATGATTAAAAGGAAAATTGTTGGAAATTCAAATTAAGTTATGATATCATAAATAATTGTTTACTGCTAATCCTTTCGAGTTAACACATTGTTAATATAAATTTAAAAAAATAGGTTTTGTTGTAAATATATTTTAAGGAGTATGTTATCTTTTTAATCTTATGTCTAATAAAGAAGCATGCATGGAAGAATAGAGGTACAGTTGGTCCTTGGGAAGGGTATGGGTTGGGTATGATTGTGTCTCCACTAAGAAGCCAAAAGGTTAAAGGTGTGGTGTGGGGAAATCAACTCACATTTTATGCCAATAATTTGGTTTTCTTCGTTGTATGCTGAAACTTACACACACTTCTCATTAATTATATCTACCAACTACGTTATTAATCAATGTGTTCCTTAATAATTAACACAACACAAACAGTATTTTCATTCAACAATATTCCAACTAATTCGGCATTTAGTAGTATTAAGTGTGTCAGATTATAATGTGACCATCTCTTTTTTTCATTGCTTAAAGTAAAACAAATACATCGAGAAATTATAATCATTTTAAATGGAGTAATTTATCTTTATTTCAACGTCAATTTTAATAATTTTTAAACATATAACTACACTTAACGGTTTGATTGAAAAATAGAAAATTTATCAAATTTATGGTGTCAATAATTTATATAAAAAATAAATTTTATCTAATTATGCGAAATTTTTGTTAAAATTGAATAATAATAGAAAAAAAATATAATAATATATATTCCAATATATTTTGAAAAAAAAGTAATATTTTTTCTATTTTAATTTATATAAATACGACATTAGATAGTTTTATATTGATATAAAATTTGTTGTGTATATTATTTATTTGGAAAAAAAATAATCTAATTGATATACACCACAAAACGGGTAAGCTACTATTCTAAAATATTCTTTTATAGGTTTAGATATCATGATCATAATAAAATATTTAATTTATGCAAGAAAAACTTGAACATTATTTCATTCATGAATAGTCTATCATATAACTACTAATATTATATTTCTTTTCATCACAAAATAACTTAATCATTCATCAAATATTACAACATTTCATACTTATTCATTCATAGACATTACAACTAAACAAAGACTTCCAAATGACTAAATGTATTTATTAATTCCAAGACTATGCACATATTATACTTAGGCTTGTCTTTCAAGAATATTCATTGTCCCATATCTCAATCCTACATGCATAACAGTAAATAATTTATAAGTAGTTTTTAACCATGAAACTAAAACTACCCATTCAACTCTCTCACTAAGGATTTTTCTATGTGAGTTCAAAACTTAGTAGAGTCAAGATAGTCTAATCTAAGTCAAAACATCAATACATTTTACACATCTAGCACTACTTTGCTACCTTGAAGAATCTCAAATCCCTACTTAGAAAATCATATAATCAAGATAAATTCAAACAATCTCAACATAATTAGCATAAATTTATCAGCATAAGGTAACACCTGACGATAAAAACGTAGCGCCCAGTGCCACCAGCTCCAATGACCACTGTCATAAAAAATCCCCAACAACGCCTAGTGGTAGTCCCAAGCGCCCAGCTCTAATGCTCCCCGAGCTCTCTGTAAAGAGCCCAATGATCTTACCATATTGCTCAATATTGAGAACATTGGAGCTCACTTATAGAGCTCACTATGATATAACTTGAATTTTTTTCTACGCTATGATGCTAAATTCAAATTGTCAAATTGTTTCACTAAAAATCAATCATAGTTTAGAATTCAAATCATGTGAGTTAGACAACCGGTTTGAGTATCTCACTCAATGCAACTACATGTTCATAAATCCACAAATTAATATTTTATCAGACCTAACACACTCATATATGCAATATTACTACACAATGAAATCAAATTCACAATACATTACATATTATATAAATTCTAGTTTCACTTACACTTAAAGTTAAACATCTAAAGCTCTACAATTTTCCCTTCATTGCTCATTTGTCTAGCAACTCTAACTACATAAAAACAACCTTAAATCAATTATTTAAACCCATGGAAAGGATCACAAACACACAAAGACTCAAATTGAAGAAGAAAGAGTTATGTGCGACTTGCCTAGCTTACAAGCTTGGACAAAACAAATCAAATTTTAGAAAAGGGGTAAAAGGAGAACTTACCTATTCCAATCAAATGGATACGTAGAGTTCTCCACTGTGAGCTCAAAGTTGGTCTTTGATTGAAAAATAGAAGAGATGAGTGTGGGAGCTTAGAGAAAAGTCCGAGAAAATTTAGAGAAAGGTTTTTAGAGTGATAAATAAGAATTTCTATCTAAACTCTTTATGGTAAAACATATTTATAGATTAACCTTTTATTACTAAAATATACATATATTTCATTTCATTAAACATTCTATAATCTTATACTATCCATCTTCTACTTCTTCACATCCACACCTTCTAAGATTTATTTGTTACTCCATTTTCAAGTATAATATTTTTAATTTGATTTAATTAAATTTTAATTGTTTCATAAATTCAAATATTTTTAATTGGATTTTTGTTAGTGTTTCTTGTCTATTGAATACTAAAAAAATTATATTTTCAATTAAGCTTTATTGTTTAGTTTTTTTATTATCGAGTGATGTATTATTATTTTTTCTATTATCTAACTTACTTATCTACATGTTAAAAAATGTGAGATTTTTGAATTAATATAAAATAAAATTATGGTTTGGATAACAAAATAGTTACAAGATAATTTTGTTATTTGACAAGTTTTGAATGAGACCAATAAAAATCATTTGTCATTGTAAGAAAATCTTTAAATAACAACCAATTTTGGATATAATAACTAATTTTTATACTAATTTCTTTGATAACCAAAATCTTGTTAGTTAATATTAGTGACCAATTTAGAGTCTAATTGGTCAATAATTATAAATTTTTTATTCATAATAGTAACTAATTTAGAAATTAATAATTTTTAGTTTATAAATTAGTATTTAAATTAGTTACTATAGTAATCAATTATTTTTTATCTTTAAAATTAATTTTTATTTAAATATTTTTTGTGTTAAACTACTATTTTATATTAATCATATAACCTCACATTTTTTAACAAGTAGAAATAAGTAATAAAATTGACAAAAACAATCACCTTCACTTAGTTAACAAAACAGTTATATCATATTACTAGATTAAAAAATATAAAAAAAATTAAATACTTTCAATAAATTAAAAAAATTAATATGAAGAAACTTGAAACATAATTAATCCTTTCATTTTTAAGAACAACCCAGTTATGGGTATGCATGATAATCTTAATCAGAATATGTTAGAATAAATGTTAATGACTAAGATAGAGTGAAGAATACCATAGTGTTGTGCATTGAATTAGACAGCAATAATGAAGAGTGGAAGGTGTTTGAAGATGGTTATGATTACAAATCAACTGACCAAAATGTTGGCATTTCAAAAAGTGAGTTAGTTGGTGCTGCTTTTAAACACTTTCATGATGTCCAAGACCCTCCTCTTAGTTATAGGATTCTCTTTTCAACTCTTGTTTTACCAAAATCTCTTTAATTATTCAATTTTGTTTTTTTACGGAATAATTAATAACCAATAAATACACTAATGGCTACTTTTAGATTTTTTTTACTCAAAAAAATTGGATTGGAAAAAAATTAATTGGATAGTTAAATAAACGCTTTAATTACATTTTTAGAATGTTCTAAATTGAGTATGTTTTTGGTTTTTATTTTATATTTTTTTATTCTTGTAAAATTCAAAATACTTGTTTTTAATGATTATAAAATGCGTAATTTTAATTTTCATTTCTTTAAATTTTCAAATGACGTTCTATGATGCTTATTTTATAATAGACTAGTGTTTTGACCGGATCCGGGGCGGACCCTGTTAAAACACACAAGCTTGTCGAAGGCCGGGCGGACGATCACGAACGGTAGAGGCAAATGGTCGAACGGTAAAGGTCGAACGCGTACCTTGGAGGCCAAATGACCGGATGGTTGATGCCGGACGACCGAATTACTTGGGACGAACGTCCAAGAGGTTAAGGCCGGACGGTCGAACGGTTAGTGCCAAATTTGGCGAAGTACCTAAGGCCGAATGGCCGAACGGTAGAGGTCGAACACGTACCTTGGAGGCCGAATGGCCGGACGGTTGACGTCGGACGACCGAGAGTTGAATGCCAAATCTGGCCAACGTTGAGGCCGGACGGCTGAGACTTGAGGCTTGATAGCCGACAGTTGAGGCCAAATGGCCGAGAGCTTGTTGAGGCTGGACGACCGAGAGTTGAGCCGGATGGCCAGATGCTGGATGCCAAATTTGGCTAAGTACCTAAGGCCGACTGGCCGAACGATAGAGGTCGAACGCGTACCTTGGAGGTCGAATGGCCGGACGGTTGATTTCGGACGACCGAGAGTTGAATGCCAAATCTGGCTAACGTTGAGGCCGGACGGCCGAGGCTTGAGGCTTGATTGCCGACAGCTGAGGCCAAATGGCCGAGAGCTTGTTGAGGCCGGACGGCCGAGAGTTGAGCCGGATGGCCAGATGCTGGATGCCAAATTTGGCTAAGTACCTAAGGCCGACTGGCCGAACGATAGAGGTCGAACGCGTACCTTGGAGGCCAACCGGCCGGGTGGGCTAGGCGGGGAGGCCGCTATGGAAGTGCGGCCGAACGATTGAAATTGAGTTGTTGGGTAGATGAAGCTGAGCGCAAAAGGCTGAACGGTGGAAGTTGGCGTTGTTTTGCGGTGCCCCTCATTGGTTCCTTGTGGTTACAACGGGGAATAGTAGCTCGGCCCCACGGTGGGCGCCAAATGTTTCGACCGGATCCGTGGCGGACCCTGTTAAAACACACAAGTTTTTCGAAGGCCGGGCGGACGATCACGAACGGTAGAGGCGGGCGGACGAACGATGAAGCTGCAACGGACCGGGCGGACGCTTTCTCACCAGCTGACGCAGATCGAGCGGCTCTGACGCCTGGGACACAAGAAGCTAACGAAAACCGGACGGTCGTTGCTGAATCCCACGAACTGAAGAAGGTCGGGCGGACGGTACAGTGACGGACGGACGCTGCTCCACACTCCAAGCCAGGCGGTCGTCGTCGTACTCCAGGCCCTGCTCCATACTCCAAGCCGGGCGGACGTCCTCCTACTCCAAGCACTGCTCCATACTCCAACCCGGGTGGTCGGGTACCTGTCAAAGGCACTCCGACGCTCAAGTCAGTAATATGACAAAGCGGTTTGTGATGCATGTATGCATTGCATCGTAAGGAATTCGTCCTAGAAATCATACCTGAGACTTTTATTTATACTGATTGTAATGGGCTTTTACCTTTCGTGGGCCTGAAAACGGCCCAACCATACCTTAATCTTCATTAAGGGCTTTAATGAGTCATTAGTGTTTAATCGCGTAGTCGACATAATGACGGTCGTGACGGCCGGACAGCAGGATGACCGGCCCAGGAATGTCAACCTGGGAGGGACGGTTGAAACGGCCGGCCAGTAGGATGACCGGCCCAGGAATGTCAACCTGGGAGGGACGGTTGTGGCGGCCGCCCAACAGGATAACCGGCCCAGGAATGTCAACCTGGGAGGGACGGTTGTGGCGGCCACCCAGCAGGATAACCGGCCCAGGAATGTCAACCTGGGAGGGACGCTTGTGGCGGCCGCCCAGCAGGGTAACCGGTCACGATGGCTACTCGGTCGGTCGGCCTGGATGGACGACCTTGGCATGCCGCTCGTTCTTGATGGTCGGCCTGGATGGACGACCTTGGACGCTCGGTCATGATTGTGATCTGGGTGGGCGGCATTGTGACCTTGGACGCTCGGTCATGATTGTGACCTGGGTGGGTGACATTTGTGACCTTGGACGCTCGGTCATGATTATAACCTTGGACGCTCGGTCATGATTGTGACCTTGGACGCTCGCTCGGTCTATGAGTCAGGAGGACCATCCGGTACAACTAGCATAAATTGTGCATGTGTACTCATTTTTTAATATTTGTAAATTATTTAAATTTTAAAAGTAGTAATTAAAAGGAGAAAATTAGAAAAATAAAATGTATATATATATATATATATATATATATATATATATAACTATAGATATATAATTATAGATATAGTTATAGATAAAATAAATTTTAATTATTAAAATAAAAAATATAATATAAATTTTGTTTTATCATGAGTAATTATTTAAGTATGAAAAAAATAAAATGATAAAAAGATTAATTATTTGAATTAAAAAAAAAGTTACTATAGTGATAAAACTGAAAAATAGGTTTTTATTATGAATTATTATTTAAATTTAAAAAATAGTAATTAAAAGGAAAAAATTAAAAAAATTAAAAAATACACTAAAAAGATATATTCTTTTTATATATAGTTATAGATAAATAATATTTATTTTACATTATTACAAATACTCACTTGACGTTTTAATAAACAGATAAGCAGTTAACTAATATCATAACACTAAAAATTAAAGTAACGATTATTGATTTTAAGGAAATTAAAATGAAATATACCTTTTTTCAAAAATAAGAATAGAAACATTCACTCAATGTATGAATAAATAAAAACATGTTTAAACCTTACTTTATGCTTTCTCCTAAAGTTGTATTTTTAAGTTATTTGAGTTTTAATTTTGTCAATATAGATTATAAAGTCTTTGTCACTAGAAATTTTGTTAATAGAGTATTTGTCACTTGAGATTTATTAATGACATTGATTAATAATTTATCAATAAACTAAAATTACACGATTATATCATTGGTGATTCAACAGAGACTATTGAAATTCAATGGACTGAAATATGTAGAGAAAAAAAAAGTACTCTTAACATTAATTGGAAACTTAAAAAGATTTGGCATCTTAAAATCTTAAAAACGATTTTAAAATATAAATAAATTATCCATCAAATTAGTCTATTAATAAACTTGCTTAATCTCTATAATTATTAATGGGGCCACTTAGAGAATTAAGTAAATTATTAGTACTACGTTTAACAATAAGGAATCAAAATTGAGTCCCATTCTAACTTTAAGTGTTAATAAAGCAAGTGAGTGCTTTTTCACTTTACTTTTTCTTTTCTTTCTCATTCCCTCTCTTACTCTTCTGGGCAAGTTGCTTTGTCTTTGTTCCCCATTCATTTCGTTTTTCCAAAATTTCTCAAGTCTTTGTCTCATGTGGAAAGGACACTTGGAGTGGAAGAGATTAATTACCCTTTTAATATTAAGTTAAATACATAACTCAACTAGTTTTAGAGATATAAAAACAAGGATTCTTCATTATATATTATTGATCTTGTATAGTATATGTACATATGTAAGCATTTAATCACTAATTAACTTTAATTATTTCTTAATTATATATGTTTGGTATAAATATTTTCACAAGAAGAAAAAAACGAACAAAATGGTTTTTCATTAATTTATGTCTAAATAATTTTACATGCTATAGTGATAGCGATGAAAAATAGTCTACAAAAATCTCATTAAAGCTAAATTAATTAAGTTATAAATAACTTAAGTAAATTAAACTCAAACTTAATATTTTTTTTCTGATAAATTTAAGCTTTTAATTATACTAAATTAAATAAAGAGGAAAGTGCACATATTTTCTTAGAAGATGAACTAAATAACACCTCCTCTCGTTTTAAAATAAGAATTAATTTTTTATATTTTTAACAAATTACAATTATCTCTTTTAATTTTTTTTTTAATAAAAGGGTATTCACTTCTTTTTCCTTTGTTTTAAAAATGTTATATTAACTAAAGTTTAAATAAAAAGTAAGAAAATTAAAAACTAAAGTATTAAAATACAAAAATTAAAGAAGTTTTTATAAACAAATAAAGACTACCTTTTTTAATAACCTCATCTAAAGTAGGTAAAAATGAAATGTTCTTTTCTTTAATAAACTAGTGAAATTGAGTGCTTCAATTTTTTTTAAGGAAAATATTTTTTTAATAACTTTTTTTTTGACAATTCTTTAATCACTGCTTATATTGTAACTTATGATTGATGTGTTTTAAATATATGAACTAATTGTGACACATATTTTATTGTTAAAAAGTTAGTTAGAAAAAAAAGTTGTTAACTGATACTTTTATTACAAACCAGTTTTGCATGCATGTTGTTTACTAGGGTGGCATTAACCAGATATTATGCGGGTTTCGTACCAACATGAAACACTGTCTCAGAAGAACATAAAGCAAACAAAAATGTCTAGAAAAAAAATGAAAAATCCATGCTTTGTAGGGAAAGAGAACTATTGAAACACTGTTGTATTAGCAGCCAAACTGGTGAAGAAAAATCCAGCAGTACAACTTGAAACGACCAAAAGTAAAAACAACAAAACTTACAACAACTGAAGCAACAAACAAAAGTTGGAAACAAATTAAGTGAATATTCTCTGCATGATTCATATTGTATAATAGCATTAAAGCAAGAAAACTGGATTGTTCTTCACCAGGTATGCAATATCTGTTATGTCTCAATCACTATAACTTAAAATTCATTGTATTTCTTCTTGTTCTTCAGAAGGGCATTGGATCAACTCCAATATGTTGATCACCTCAGCCATATCTGGTCGCTTTGAGGGAACTTGTGATGCACAAACCAACCCCAGTTTTATCACAGGAACTGCTTCTTCTGCAGCAAAATTACCCTTTAGATTTTCATCAACACATTGCTCCACTTTGCCATCATCCAATGCACTTCTCACCTTGTCACAAAGAACAACCACATCATCCTCCATGTATTCCACTGGTCTTTTTCCTGTCACCACCTCCAAAATCAAAATTCCAAAACTGTATATGTCACACTTCTCAGTTATCTTCACTGTGCGGCAAGCAAATTCAGGAGCCATGTAGCCGAGTGCACTTTGAATTTTGCTGCTCAAAACACAAGGGTCTAGCATTGGAAGTAGCCTCACCAAGCCAAAGTCTCCTATTCTTGCCTCATCAGAACAATCTATGAACACGTTTGTTGACTTTAAATTGTAATGAATCAACTCCATTTGATGCAAATAGGCCAACCCTCTTGCAATTCCAAGTATGATCTTGAACCTTTTTCTCCAAGAAAGTATATTTTTGCTGCTATCATCATCATGTAGAAGCTTCTGCAAACTCCCTCTGGCTAGGTACTCATAAATTAGGAGCTGCAAGGACGGAGTCCAATAATAACCTTCAAGTGCCACAAGATTTTGGTGCTTGATCTTCCCAAGCATTTTAACCTCCCTCTCAAAGTCTTCTTCTGACTTGGTTAAGGTGGACACTGTAAGCTTCTTGATTGCAACACAATGACCATCTCTGAGGACAGTGCAATAAACAACTCCAAATCCACCGCGACCTATTTCACTGTCTTTGTTAAGAAGATTATGAGAACCATCAGCAAATTCTGCATCACCATAAAACATCACGAGCTTGCCATGGTTTGGATCATTCCCGGGTGAACCGCTATAGTCCTCACCACCAGAGAATATAAATGGAGTAGCAGAAAGAGGCATTGAAGACCTCACATGGATATTTAGAACAGTAACAACCACCACACCAATGACAATAAAAATAGCAGCACCAATAGCAATGAGAACAGAGATACTTAGCATAATCTTATGGTGATTGTTCTGTAATGAAGAGCCAGAGTTGGAGTATGAAGAATTGGGGTTTAGGACAATAGGCTTTGGATGAACAGAAGGGCATGAGTGATTAACAACAGAACCACATAACAATGGATTACCAGAGACAGATGAAGGAGAGATGGTGTTGAAGAAGCCACCCACTGGTAGCTCACCTTGAAGGTGGTTGTGTGAAACATTAAAGGAGAAAAGGTTTGAGAGATTTGTCAGCTCCTTTGGTAAGCTTCCAGAGAGTTCATTCCATGAGAAATCTACATCCTGAAGATTGGTTAGGTTTGCTATGGCTGAAGGGATTGAGCCAATAAGCTTGTTGTGAGATAAATTCCTGTACCATTCCATTGAAATGCACAAAGGGGAAACATTAGAAAAAAATTGTAGACTCATAAACACCGTATTCACAATATTTCAATTTTCATAACTAAAATAGAACCAAGGAAAGGTTTTTAAAACAACTCAACTAAATTATATTAGAAGAATAAAGCATGAAAAATGGAAGCTATGAGAGAGTTCTTACAGAAATATTAGTTCTGAACACTTGTCAATTTGGGCTGGAATTCTCCCACGTAGGAAGTTCTTTTGTAGCCTCATTTCACTGAGTGATGTTGCTCCTTCTATTTCAGAAGGAACGCTTCCATTAAGATTGTTGCCACTTAAGTCAAGATTGTACAAAGATTTAAGGTCTCCTATACTCACAGGAATAGAACCTGAGATATTGTTGGTGGACAAATTCAAGACTTGCAAGCTACCAAGACCTCCAATTCCAGATGGAAGTTGGCCAAAAAATGCATTTGATGACAAATCCAAAACTTGAAGGCCATGAAAAGATACAGGAATGGAAGTAAGTGAGGGATAATTTCCCTCACTGAAGCCATTCCCAGAAAGAGAGATACTTTGTAAACCCATCCGAAATATCCATGAAGGAAGATGGCCTGACAAGTGATTGTGGCTGATGTCAAGAGTCAAAAGCTTAATGCAGTTCACCATCAACTCTGGCAGGTTTCCTGTGATCTGATTCCTTGAAAGATTCAACCTACTCAGCAAGTCAAGATTTCCTATTGACTTTGGAATCCAACCAGAAAATCTGTTTGTAGAAAGATCCAATGTATCTAGACTTTTCATTTCTCCAATCCAATGTGGAATGCCACCTGTGAATGAATTCCCTTGCAAGCTGAGAAATGTGCATGAGGTGAGCTTTTGCATTGATTCAGGAAGTCTCCCAGAGAGAGAATTACGGCTGAAATCAACCAACTTCAAAAGCAAGCAGTCACCAATATGCTCAGGAATCCTACCAGTGAAGAGGTTCTTCCCCAGCCTCAACTCCCTTAAATCAATCAGATTCTGAATTCCTTCTGGAATCTCTCCCTCCAGCAAGTTGTTTGAAAGATCAATTGATTGAAGTCCCCTCAAAAACCACATTCCAGATGGAAGTTCCCCATGTATCTGATTAGAGGAAAAGTTCACAACTGCCAAAGAGTAGCAGGAGCTCAATGAATCAGGAATCTTACCTGCGAGGTTGTTGTTGGCAAATGATATTACTCTCAGAGACCAACATTGCTGGAAAATCTCATCTGGAATTAGCCCAGAGAGGTTGTTCTCACTCAAATCAACTACTTGTAAATCACCAATGCCGAGAAGGTCAGGAGCTATGGTCCCTGTGAATTTGTTCCTCGAAAGGGACAGAATCTGAAGGAACTGCAGTCTCAAAAGTCCTCTATCAATATGACCAGAAAGTGAGAATCCATCAAGAACAAGAGAAGATACCCTATTGTTTACAGGGTCACATTTGACACCAACCCAGTTGCAGGGACTATAATCATCTTCATTCCACGTAGAGAGTTTTCCTTTTGGGTCTTCTAGACCAGCCTTGAACATAATCAACCCCAACACATCATCGTTGAAAGAAGGATTTATAGAGATCACTAGCAATGGACAATAGAAAACAAAACAAAGTGATAGGAATGGGATGAATTGCACTTGCTTCATCAGAGTAATATCTATCTTGTAGCAATGCATTCAGTGGAGCGCTTCATGAATTTTTCAGAAAGCAACTATTTCCTTACAGAAACACACAGCCATTCCATTTTGCTTACATACGGTAGATAAAGGTTGGCGGGTCCCATAAAGCATAGTGTATAAACCAAAGGAAAACAAGTCACGCACAAGTATAAGAAAGTTTGAAATGCAAGAAAAATAATGAGAGAGAGAAGCACAAAGGTGCTAGTGTTATTATACAACTGCAACAGTGGCAGTAGAAAGGACACGAAAAAGTGGGAGGAGTAACAATCAAATCCTCGGTGGATATAAACAAAAAGAGCAGTAAAAACAAACAAAGGAATAGGCTATACTAGACATAAGACAGTAACCATGTGAGGATGAAAAAAAAAAGAACAAAGTAAAGTAACTTCAGCAAACTCACTTTCTGCTTTTCAAACTTCAGAATTTCCAAGGAGGAATGGTGATCATTGCACTCACAGAAGAGAAGAACTTTTGAATATTTTTTATTTCAAGTGGGGTGACGCAACACAGTGTTTTCAGAAAGAAAACAAAGAATTGGTGGTTGTAGAGAAAAGTGCAGTGAAATTACACAAGCAAAGCAGAAACACGAGATCGCACCACATGCTGTGACATGGCGAAGGAAAGAAGCCTTCTTGAGAGTGTAATATCCATTTGACATGAATAAAACAGTGGTTAAAAGTTGAGGGCGTGATCGAGCCTTGTGAGCTGAAATTGGAACCAAGAAGATTTTGTTTTATAGAAGCTGCTAAAAGAGCATGGATCGGGAACAGAGTTAAAAATAAGAAGCTGACAGAAGGCAGAGATGTTGAAAAAGAAAGTGAGTACAAAAAACCATGGTTCCAATCAAAGTGCTGTTTTTCTACAGCTTGTTGTTGTGGTTGTTCATCGTCTTCTGGTTCTGAAAAAGAGAGTAAAGTGATAAATTTAAAGAGAAAGAGTGAAAGAGAGAGTGTGACAGGAGAGAAGCTTTTTTCTATTGTGTGCTTTGGCATGGCCTATGAGGGAAGTTGCTATGGTGTGCATGGCGTGGCATTTGGCTCTGTGGGTCAAACCAGAATCATGGGTGTGAACAAGATTGTTGTGCTTTAAGACAACTTTTTCATCTGACGTGGTTCGGACGCATGATTATGATCCTTATTATTCATGGCCATGCTATTTTGCAAGTAGGAGCAAGAGAAAATCATATTGAAAAGTAGTCAATAGCATCTCCAATAGTGAACATCCTTGCAAGTTGTTAATTCTGTTTTTCTGAGTCCTTCTATGTTACATCAAGTTAAAGAATTTTAGCAACTTTTCGCTTCAATTGTTCAACTTTTTTATTTTAAATAAAACGAGTCTGCCAACACAAACCTTTAAATTATTTTTTGATGTAAAGAAAGAGTTTTTAAGAATAGTTCTTCGTCTACGTGTTATCTATCTAAGATGTGTAAAGTTATAGAACAATGCTGTTACTGGGTATGTTCACAAGAAGGAAACCAACAAACAAAAGTGGTTCAATGGGTTGGAATCAATTCGTCATGCAGTAGCAGAAGTTGCAGATTCCATATTTTTGAAAGGAGGCAATCTGTTGAAGGTATGTAAAAAAAGTGTGCAACATGTTGAAATTGATCTCAAATTGGAATAATAGATGTTTTCTTCATCGCAGAACAAAATTCAAGTCTAGTTCATGCAAATAACAAGATCCACACATAAGTAGAAAATGTGTTGCTAATGGCAGTACCACACACTAGGATCTGGATTAAGAAATCAAAAACGAAAAACCTTTAATTGAAAATTTGGTTTTTTTTTTTAACAAAAGGGATCAATTTGCTTTTGTAATTACGCAAAAGAACAGTTTTTTTTAAAATATTACGGGATTAGGTGAAGTCGTGCAAGATAAAACGATTTTTAAAATGTGAAGTCATATCACTTATCGACTTCAATTATAGGGTATGAGTTAAATTTGTTTTATTTAAAGTCATGTATGTTAGTATGACTTTAGACTAATGAAGTCGTCATAGTTGACTCAACTTGAGTTTGAAGAATTTTTTTTTTATAGCTAAAGTAGTAAGAAGTAACAACTTTAGTTCTATTTTTTTAAGTAAAACCGTCATAAAGCAGAAAAAACAAATAGTCTTAACTGAAGTTGTGCTATCTATTAAAAAAAATACACATAGGACTTTGAATAGAACAAATTTGACTCAGACTTGAACTGAAGTCGTTTCGGATTATTCTTGCACTACTTCACCCAATTCCGACCGTAATATTTAAAGAGCCAGCTTTCATTGTGTAATTACAAAGGAAATTGATCCTTTAGTAAAGAAACCTGAAAAATATGCAGACAATGTATTCTAAGTTATGCAAATATGTTAATAAAAAAAAATTAAGCAATGTTAAGTACATCCATCAACATTTTCCAACTTGAAATTATGTCTGGAAAATCTGACTGAAATAATTGTATGGAATTTCCATGTTGATTTCATCACTCACTTCCCCCCGAGGACATTTGTGAACTGCAAGAGTTTACAAAATGCTTAGGATTATCAGGAATTCTGCCTCCTCTGTTATGCGAGCACCTTTCAGATAATTCTAAAAATTAAACGTTTTAATAATTGTTTATATATATATATATATATATATATATATATATATATATATATGTGTGTGTGTGTATATATATATATGTATTTTTATTTACTTATTTTTCTCAAACATAAAATTAACTTTCAAAAAAATCGTAAACACCATCTAGATATATAAAAACCACTTTTCTATACGAAAACAGTTTTTTTTCCCTTTTTTTGTAAATTTAAACAAATATTCCAAGACACATTTGTTAATTCTCAAACAGATTGTTTCAACAAAAACACAGTTAATGTCCAAAATTCAAGTTATCCCTAAGCTCTAATAAGACATAGCAAGGCAAGTACACGAGTAACACCATCAGCCTCATAAATTTGAATGAGGTCTGTAAAATCTAGAAATTCTGCAATTGCTTGGATTCCTTACTAAGGGAGAATGGTTAGAAATCAATCACAGCATACTTTTTAATAATTCAGTTTTCATCTCAGTTAAGCGACTAAGGGAAACTAACGAAATGCAACAGAAAATTTCTTCTCACTACCAAAGTATTTAAACTGTTTTTACCTTTAAAAATAACGAAGGAATGTACCAAAATACAAAAGCAAGGAAAAGTTCTGAGACTGTTTCATAAGAGAGACTGTCTATTAAATATCCAAAAATCGACCTAAATCTTTTCTCTTCTAAGCCTCCCTACGCACAAAGTACAGCTTTCCCATCACATGAAGGATAGCAACAAATGCTATAAAGCCAATGCTCATTACAAGAACCACATTTGGGGAGATCTTGAGTCCAGGGGCATCATCAGTGTAAAATTGGAGCATAGTTCCAGCTGCTCCTCCAGAGGCCCCACCACCGGCTGTTCTCCTCCTCCTCATGTTTGCAGTAGCAGCTGCACTTCCTCTTGGGGGAGCTGTTCCACCTAAAGCCATTTTCTGAGACAAAAGTTCCATACATACATTAGGAATCTTGAATTAAAAACAAAATATAAAACCTAAAAAATCAACTACTACAACTAAATCTTCTCACAGCTAACCCAGCCGCCCCTCCAGAACAAATACAAACTCGAATTAGTTAGATATAAGTAAACCAAATCTCAAGTAGTCACAAATCTCAAATGAATGAAAAAGCAACGTATATCTTATTCAAATTCAAGATTTGACATGTATACGTCTAAGTTTAACAACCATCTCTCCTTCCAATTCATTCATCTAAGTTTCACCAAAGTAATTCACATAGTAAGAGTTTGCATCAAAGGTCAACATAGAATACTGAGATGAAACAGTAATTCTGATTGAATAACACCACCAAAATCAATTATGAAAATGCATCCAAAATTGCGTCTGCTTCTTCCCTTAAGACACTGCATCCCAAATAACATCACTCAACAGTACTAACAAACATTAAAATTCCAGATCTGCAAACTCTAATCTTCTCTAGATCACAAACCTACCCAGATCCCAAAAACAAAAACGATCGAATTTCCCTGATCGATGTACCCCTCTGTTATACAATAATAGAACCTAAAACCTAGAACCTAAAAATCAATGTAGCACTCTGTTACGATAAAAGGCAAAACAAAATTGGATCTACAACATCACAGTTAACACTGATTACAACAACAGCAAACGGAATCATTCACGATACGATTACAAGAACTAAATCAACGCAATTTAACATAAGAAACAATTCAAAACGTGAAAAAATATATACTACATTCACATTTATATAATTTCAACGACACACAAAAGAAATCATCGAAGCAGAACAGATGGATGATACAAAAATTCAATTTCAAAACCCTAAGATTTATAGGAAAAAATTTCAGATCTATTATCGGAAATTATAATACATGGGAATAAATGAACCTTTATATGAATTTCTGGTGAGTGATATTAGAGGGTACTGCAGATTTGAGAGAAGAATTCGCCCGCCGGAGATATAGACTATGGTCACCAACTGGTTTCTTGTTCCACTGTTTCGCTTTATATAAATGAAGAAATTTGACTTTGCGTAGTCCACGTCAAAAAAACCAATCACGTTATGCCATGTCATCATACCTTGCTGATTATTGATTCCCTAAGAAAATTTAGTTTGGGTCATGTAAGTGAGCCCAGTAAAGTTGGAATTTCGGCCCATTAGTACTGGTAAAGTAATGTGGACTTATTGGGGCCATTACCTACTACGTTTCCATACTTTTGACTTCCACCACCACAAATTTTTTATTTCTTGATTATGTTTTCTAGAAAATAAAAAATTATATTTTAGATTATAAATTAATAAAAAATATATTCTGAATTATAAATTTTAAAATGCAAAACTTTTATTTCAGATGAGATTATGTAAAGATTTATGAAGATACAAGAAGATATGTATCGAGGTACAATCCTAATTGGATTATTTCACGGGTGCTGCTCCCTCTACCATCACCCATTGTTCCCTCCACCATCTCATTCCTGTTTTACCCTTCTCTTTATTTTTTCATTTTTATTTTACTCTTAGTAAAATTTTAGGGTTAATATTTTTTAACCTCTATCCACTCCAATCATCTACATGTATGCAACAACAACTCTTCTTCCTTTTTATCGTTCATCTCCTCATTGTTTCATTGTGCTCTTCTTCCTCTTTTTCACGTTCCACTTCTTCCTCTCATTCTTTAATTGTGATAGGACTTTCATTAGCTGGTGTGCTCAATGAGAGATTACAAGTGATAGTGGAAGCAGTTGATCAGCCGTGCCAAGATCGGTGTGTGGTGGTGGTGCTTGAAGGATTTGTTGTGAAGGTGCGTAATAAACCCTAAAAAAATAAACGTATAATCTTTAAACGGATGTGAGCATCCCTCAGGAGATGTCAACATCCGTTTAAGGGAAAACGGATGTCGATATCCATTTTGCCTTAAACGGATGTTGACATCCGTTGACGGATGCTCACATCCGTTTAAAGTTACATGTTTATTTTCCAGTTTATTTTTATTAGTTTATTTTTTTATATTAATTTTGGAGATATTTTAATAATGTAATTTATGTTTTGATGTATTATTTTTTAATATATTTTTGATGTATTTTAATAATGTATTTTTGAAGATCTTTATGGTTATTAGTTTATATTTATATTTTTTTATTTTGCAGTTATATATAATTAGTTTTTTGTTTTAATGTTTTTGTATAATATATATTTTTTATATATGGTTTTTGTATTCTTTAACAATTTTATAATTATATAAAAAATAATTTATTAGTTTAATTATATGAAATATATAATTTTATTATATTAATATTTTTGTAATTAAAACAATCGGATGTGGTGGAGTTTGGGGGTGAGAATCTGAAAAAAGAGAAAAGAGAGAAGGAGAGGTCGGAGGTGGGGCTGAGTGAAAAGTAAAAATGTGTAGAAACTTAGGGTTTGAGTTTAAAGTAAATAAAATTTTTTGCAGAAGATTGGGGATGTGGAGGGAGAAGTGGTGGTGGTGGAGGGAGCAACACCCTTATTTCAGTCTTAAAGACTTATCGAACTTCAACTTTTTGAAAATTTTTGAAACACACAATTTGATGTTGATATCAAGAGTAAAACGTATATTCCAGAATTTTAAAAAATATTTCATAAAATGTAAACTTTTTATTTTACTTTATATTAAAATAATATTTCAAACATTTTATTCTCTTCTTTAACATTTTCTTACAATATTTTTTTGAAAGAAACAAAAAAACATAAAATTAAAAAAGAAATGGACCAAAATTTAACTTCAATTATCTAGGAAGCAAGAAATAATAGTGTTAATAACAGACAAATTACATTTTGATCCCTTTATACATAACAGTCAATCCTTCTAGATAAAGAAACAAAATATGTTAACTAAGATTATGAATATACTTTATCTGAAAATTAGGAAGACAATGTTATCATAAAAAAAAATATTTAAATAATTTATTAAGAGTTAAACAGTTTAGAATATAAAAGTGATATCCTAGTACAGAAATGGTCTTTAAGATCACTCATATAACGTTCGATTACCGAAAATTCAATTTAAAAGATGACCAGTGACATTTTTGTTATAAAACGTCATTATAGAAACTGGTTTCCCTAGGGTCAGACGTCAAATCCTTCTTTACACATCGAACCCTCCATACCAGACGTTAAAAAGATTTGAAAATATCTAATTATAAACGTTAGTATTAATTTTTTCTATGACATAAACGTGGGTCCCAAATCAATAGATGTCAAAAGTTATTAACAAATATAATTAATCAATAGATTACTAAATAAAAATTACTTTTATATAATTAAAATATTAGTTTTAGATCAAATATATTTCATAAAATAAGATAAAAAGAAGATAGAATGATTGATATGGTCATTAAATAATATAAATTTAATATTGTACAAATTAAATAAAATCCACACAAAAAGAAGTTAATGATATACTCAATATTTAGGAATAAAATTAATTTATATCCAAATTTAAATAAATTAAAATATTTAATCAGTAGAATGAATTTTAATTTTTATTCAAGGGTGTACATTAATCAAGATATTTACGTGAATACACATGTACATCATAAACAAGTTAACTATTTCAATAGAATTAAATAAAAAATATTGATAAAAATTATATTA
Source organism: Vigna angularis (assembly GCF_016808095.1). Taxonomy (NCBI): domain Eukaryota; kingdom Viridiplantae; phylum Streptophyta; class Magnoliopsida; order Fabales; family Fabaceae; genus Vigna; species Vigna angularis. The sequence continues at coordinate 15,370,701 of NC_068978.1, read as the reverse complement.
ATATTATAAAATTAATATACAAAAATATAATTATGAGTGTTTTTGAAGTTTTATAATGTTATCATTATACAAAACTTGTAAATTTTGATCAAAACAAAAAGAAAAATTCAATAAAATATAAACAATAAATTTAAAATATTTTATTTTATTTAAAAATTTAGGTTTAAATAATAGGATGGTCCTCATATTTGTATGGGAATCCCAGTGGGGTCTTCATATTTGCAATTGTCTCAATTGGGTCATAATATTTGTAAATTTGAAACGGCGTTAACTTGAGCTGACGTGTTGCATAGATAATATATTGATGTGTATTATTTGATTATGTGGATTTTTTTTATTTAAATAAACAGTGTTTGACATGGTCCAATGCCTATTGTTTACTTTATTCGAATTAGGGACTTCATTTCCTTAGTGTGAGAATTAGGGATTTCATATTGGAATTAGGGATTTCATTTGCTCAATTTGAGAAGAGGAACTACAATCTTAGAGAAGTGATAAGCCGTCGTTGAAGCTATCAAATTAATACTACTTTTCAAGGCAACTTCAGTATTGCCAAGTAGTATTCAAGAAAGTAGACAAGGTTGAAGTAACCCTGAGTCGTCTCCCAACGAACACGGAATTGCTTTTGAATATCTGTGATTCTTACGAATGCTATGCAATGCTTATGAATAAAAGTAATGGTCGAAGAGTGTTTAAAGAATAAATAAGAACAGTTACGATGAATTAGGCTTATTCCACTGCTTTTCCAAGATAGATTCATCATTGGTTATTCACGAATAATTGTTCAATTGATTATTGTTTAAGTTTCAAATTAATTAAAGTACATTCTTAATTAATTTGAGGGCGATCATGCATTTAACTAAAGTAAATTCTCAATCAAATGCAAAACCTTTCTAGATTATTCACAATAAATTCAACCAAAGTACATTCTCAATCAAATTCTATTGTGTTTAATCATGTCTATTCTTAAATCTCCTAACCAAATTAAAAGCTAATCAATCAAAGTAAATTCTCAATTGATTATAGTTGAAATTATTACTAATCAATCAAAGTACATTCTCAATTGATAGTAAAAACCATTTAATCATATGAAAGTTCCTAAATTAAATCAAAGTAGATTCTCAATTTAAACCTAGAAACCCTAAAACTCATATAATCAATATGCATGTAGATTGAAACATATTATGATGCAAAAATCTTTGCTTTTAACAAGATAGAGAGATGAAAGACATAGAGAGAGAACAACTTAAATAAATAATCAAAATAAACAATTGCATTAACTTAACGTAACCTCAGAATCCATCAGGGAATTACAGCAGAATAGCCCTAGATGCTTAGCTCTCCATGAATGGAGTTGAATACAAGATGAAAGAAAAGTGAGAGGAGTATCAGAGAATGAATTTCTCCCAAGTGAAGTCTCTGGGTCTCCTTATATAGGGCTTGATTGGGCTTGGACTCTGAGTATTCAGTTGATAGAATCTTTTATCTTATATCTTCCAAATAACTAAAAGATTTAGATAATTATAACATTATTTGGAAGATATTTTCGGTTGATATTCCCAAATTAAATTAATTCAACAACTGAATTTTATCTTTTAACTTTTCTGAATTTCCAAAATTGCACAAATACCCTGAAATTTCCTCTATCTGCACTTTAGCCCCTTCTGAGTTTCTGAAATTGCAAGAAAGCCCCTCAGTTGACCAGACTTTGACCAGAGAAGGCTTGTTGACCAGCTTTGACCAGAGGAGGACGAACCAATGAGGTGCTGACACGTGTCAGCCCCTTTCCCACCCAAAATTAGGGTTTCAGATTGGGGAAGGGCTTCCCCTTTGCTCCTGCGGCAGCTTTGACGAGGAGATGGTGGATGACGGTGGAGGTCGCGGCGTGATGGGCGTGCGGCAGTGACAGACGCGATTTGGTGGTGATGGTTTGATGCAGTCGCGACGACAAGGATGGAGGAGAAGCGCGATGAAGGTCGCGGTGGCTGGTGCGTGTTGAAGCGTTGTGGCACGATTTTGGAGAAGCAGTACGCAGCGTGGTTGCGGAAGATCGCGAGTGAAGATCCGAGATGAAGGTGCACTCTAATGGCCGTTCTTACGGCAGCTTTGGGTGGCGACTTGCGGTTTTGATGATGGCGTGCCAGCGGATGAAGAAGATGAACGGTGGTGATGGTCAATGGTGGCTGTCCGGCGAGAAAGGAGGGAGAAGAAGTTGGTGTCGCGGCGCGCCATGGAGATGCGAAGAAGATGATGGAAGTTGCGGATGATGATGCGTGACGGAGGCGGAGCGGTAGTGGCTGTCCGGTGACGGCGAGACCGAGGCGGTGTTGTGTGGCGGGAGTGGTGGTCCGGCGAAAAAGGATGGTACGGCGGAAGCGGAACGGCGGCTGACGGCATTGGCGGCTAGGGTTTCTGTGGAGAAGGTGGAAGATGATGCCCAAGGGTTAGGGCTGACGTGGCGGAACATGGTTGGCTAGATCTGTGTGGGGAGGATTTGGACACATGGCATGATCTGGTGGAGTTTAGCTTAGGAGGGGTATGGGTAGGAAAATTTAGGAGGTGTATTTAGAATAGGGTTACTGTTTGGCTTAGTATTGGGCCTCTTTAAGAGAAGAGGGGTGTATGTAAAGAAATTGGGAGGTGCAAGGGTAAAAGTTGCCTGTTTGGCCCATCTGTACATTATTTTCCAAATAAAATCTGATTTTGGGCCTTGAATTGCCATTTGAACCAATAAAACTTATATTCTCAGCTGCACAGATAAACATTAGAACATCCAAGAATAATTTATGCGCTAAAACTTACTTTTTACGTCTCTTTCTTTCCCAAACCCAATAATTCCAATCATCACAAATTCACTTAAAATCAACCATTTAAACACAATTATCCCATCAAAATTTTAATTTTTCAAACATAAATGTGGGCATAAATATGCACTCATCAAGAAGACAAAGAGAATCAGGTGTAGGTGGACGAGCTGAACCGAAAGTTGATGCGAGTTAAGGTTAGTTTCGTTTCGTGTTTGGTTTTCTATTTGAATGTATAAATGGTTGATGGGTTTTTGGTTTTACGAACATGTGCGTCTTCGTTTTAGGGATATATAATCTGAATTGGGTGTTTTTTTTTGTTGTGTGACTATTTATAATGCTTTGTGCTCCCCATTATCCATGTTCAGTTGTGTACAGTGTAGACATTGTGGTCCCGATTTATCATTTTTGAATTGTTTACAAGTAGTGGTCCCCTGTCTGAGTGTTTCCTTAGTGAGGATGTTACTTTGTTCCCTTGTCCCCTATCTGTGTCTATGTGAGTGTTTGGTTAGTGAGTGAGTGTTCCCCTATTTGAGTGGTAGGAGTGTAATAATAATCATCCCCCCTCCCCCCTATAATGTATAGGTATTAAAAGCAACTTCTTGATATGGATGATGAACGTATTAAAGTTGTGGTCCACCATACTGGACATTTTGTTAGTGATGATAATGGGAAGTTCAAATTTGATGGAGAGAGTAGAATAGTCTTGTGATCCAGACCTATGGAGCTATTTTGGCATAGTAGCTTCAGTGAAAGACTTAGGTCATATACACGTGAAAGAACTTTGGTACAGTTTAGGAGGCCAGTCTGTGGATCCAGATAGGTTAGAATTATTAACTGATGATATGGGTGCCATGCATATGTTAAACATTGCAAGGTTAAATGATGAAGTTCATGATGAAGATGATGTTGTAACACAAGTGGAGGAGGGAGAGCTTGTTGGTGATGGTGAAGTTCAAAGAGAAATGGTGGAGGGTTATTTTTATTGCTTGAAAGATTTTATAAGGGCTTCGCTGTTTGAAATACTTCTTTATACCTTTTGTGCATTTAACCGATATAAAAAGTAAAATTTTTTACACCAGTTCTGAAACCGGTATAGAAAGTGAAAACTTTCGATACCCTTTGCTTTTATACTAGTTCTAGAATCGATATAAAATACATTTTTTAATCGGTATAAAAAGTCTTTTATGCACTAGTGACTCATTCTATATTGTGGAGAATTAACTTTACCTCTACTAAGCTAGGATACACTAGTACAAAAATCGCGTAACACGTCGAATATTTTGGGCTTTTAACTACGAATTCGCAAACGACGTCATATCAGGAGACGTTAAATTTACGTCGAATTTAAAAAATTTGACGTTAAACTTAACGTTGAATTTTGTCAATATTCGACGTTAATCAATTTGTTTTATATTTTTTAATTAATTGTGATCCTTGTTTACAACTCTACGAGACCTGAAAAGCAACAAATTTCAGATTTTGGTATTTTATAAAGCATGAACTATGAACCTGTAGTGTAATATCAACAACAAACAAGTTCAATCAAACAACAACAACAAACAAGTTCACCTAAACAACAACAACAAACAAGTTCAACTAAACAACAACACAAAAGTTCAACAAAAAAAAACAACAAACAAGTTCAACAAATAAGTTCTTCAAAATGAAAACGAAAACAAAAACGAAAATGAAAATGAAAACGAAAAATTAACCTTCGAAAGGTAGGTTCATCGGAATAAAATTTCGTCACAGTGAGAGAGAAAGCAGAATGCGCCTATGAAGGACAAGAGCACAAAAATAATCGGTTAAAACAAACAAAAATCATACATAAAGTAATTAATTAACATGCATTTGTATCAAATGAAAGAAAGATTACATGTGATGCTCGTCAAACTTCGTTCAATAAAAGTTTGGGAAGAGAAAAGGGTATCGCGCGCTAAGGTAAAGTGAATGAATTTTCAATCTTCCGCTCAAATTTTTATTGAATTCACTAATCTTTTGACGTCGAATTTAAAAGTCATTCGACGTTTTATATCCTTTTACTAGTGATACTGCCTACCAGTACCTCCTTATGCTTGTCAGAGGCACTCTTCCATTAGATAACTTAGCCAAGAAACAAGTAAAGTTGCTCACAGGTAAGCTGATTGTTGGACCTTTGGGCTAATGGGTCCATAATTGTGAACCATTCAAATGGGAACCCATGATCAACAAAATATACTTATAGATATTATTTTAACTGTACTTTGACTTTACTTTTGGACATTGATATGAATTTAACCAAAATCTTTGACCAAATACTAATTTGAGTGTTGGAGAATTTTCTACATATCCCTTACCATTCGGTATAGGAAAAAGAGACTTAGAAGATGAGTATCGGAATGGTGAAGAGTTTGCTGAATGGAAGGAGATTTTGCAATATACGTTTGGTTTCATAAGAACATTAGATATTTACTACAAAATGTTTTTATATTATCTTGCTTAACTATTTTAAAGTTTTTAATATTTTTTATTAAATTAGAAACATTATTATTATTTTAAGGTACACAACAGTTTTTACATTATGCACTTTGTTTGGTTGAGGATGTTAAAGAGAAAATGAATGAGATAGTTTGGTTTAACCGAAAGACAATGGACATAGTTATAAAATTATTAGTAATATGTAATTGATTTTATTGAATTATAAATGCTAGCGGTTTTTTTTTATTATAATGTCAAAATTAGCCTTAGTTATATTCTTTAAATTATAAACATATTTTTTTTTTGATAAAAAAAGAAAAAAAATAATAGAGATAATTGGTACAAATTATTTATTAAAAATATTCTTGATTTAAAAATAATATTTATTCATTAAAAATGATAATTTTTAAAAAATGAAGTGTGCATGTAAATATGGACAATGATACGGTTAACACAAATTTTTTTTACAACATTTTGACATATCACACGTGTCAATTTTTTTCATTGAATTTAGGATACATAAGTAAAATAATAAATAAATAATAAACCAGTAAAAAAATGACATATATTATGTCAAAATGTTGTAAAAAAAAATTGAGTCAAAATATCTTTTTCCTATAAATATTGTTATTGAAATGATTCATTAAGCATGCATCAAATGTAAAGAACTCACGCATAAGAAAAAACAAATGACATCAATGAACAAATATAACATTGGTTACATGTGTGGGTACTTCAAATAAAGGTCCAAGAGTGGCGAAGCCATGACCGACGAATGGTGGCCAATGGCTTGTGGTGGCCTGTGAGGAAGCAAATGATGGCTTGGGTCCTGAAACTTATGGCTTCCAAGCATGGAGTTCTAAGCCCTAAATGTTCAACTTCTTTCAAAAATGATTTTAAACTTGGGATACAATCCAAAAACAAAAAATACAAAAAATACAATATAATCCAAAATAATGTGAAACTCCAAATACAATCTAAAAGTACAAAAATACAAAATAAATTACTATCTAACATCAAATCATTGTTGACACTTATCTATCTATAATATTAGAGTCTTAAATGGATAAATCCACAACATATAAGGTTTTAAGTTTAGGATTTTCATTTTTTTAATATAATTTTAAATTTATGGGTGAGTTGGTGAACCAATCCAGCTCACTATGGGTTTAACCTAGGTGAGTTGGGTTCTTAGTTGGTTGGGTTCAATTTTGTTTATGCCGAAATTTTCATTTTTTTAAACACGAATTTGCTTGATCCCGTGGTGGAGTGGGTTAGCCTGTAAGTTTTAATCCATTTTGATAGCACTAGCAAAAGTAATGCAACAGGAAGGGAAATTAGAAGTGAAATATTTTGATGGAATACCTAAAATTAGTAGGTAACAAATCTATTATTTAAAAATAATGTAGTTTGAAATTCGTATGTAATATTTGTATTAAATTCAATTTATCTATGGGTTAAAATGAGCAGATAATACACTATTACAAAATGGGCTATAGATAGCGCTTAATAGATAGCGCTTTTTTAAATAAGCGCTATCTATGAATGTTCAGAACAATAGATAACGCTTATTTAAAAAAGCGCTATCTAAACATATGACAATAGATAGCGCTTTTGTGGAAAAGCGCTATCTATATATAATTAATATTACTTTTTTTTATTCATAATTTAAAATAGATCTATAGATAGCGCTTTTTTTAAAAAGCGTTATCTATTGTCATAAGTTTAGATAGCGTTTTTGTAAATAAACGCTATCTATTCGACATTTTAAAAAATTTAATACATATATTTCTCCTTCTAGCTTCTTTCTACCCTCAACAAAATTTTTTTACCCCTTTTTCAATTCATAACGTTTTTCAAAATAATACTATCTATATTTATTTATATTATTATTTTTAATTAAAAATTTAAAATAAATTAACAGAGAGCTATTATTTAAGCAAAAGCGATATCTATTTATTATAAAAACTAAAAAAAAGTTCGGCCTATTTCCTTTATTCAGTTAACTCTGAAAACATATTTCTTTTTTTGTTCGTGCACCTTTGCATCTGGCGTTACTGTTCGTATGAGCTTAAATCACTGGTTTTGGTTTTAGAAGGTTAGTTCAATTCTTCTTTTCTTCTCCCTTCTCTTTTTCTTTTTGCCCAAAATCGAAAAAAAAAACTAGGGTTAGCCAAATGGAAGAAATAGCAACGTGAGGACGAGAGAGAGGAAGAGAAGCCTTCAATGCCAAATCCATAGGCCATGAGAAGTAGACAGGGTTAAAAAATTCTGAAGCTCATTCTTCTTTCTTTTTTCTCGTTTTCTCTCTTCTCCCTTATCTTTTTTCTTCTTTTCGAAAACCCTAAGAGAAAGAGGGATTCTTGGTGCGGCTAGGGGAAGAAGAGAATCTGAGGCTCAGACGAAGTAACGGAAGAAGGAATTTAAGAGGGGAGGCGAGATTTCAAGGTGAGTAATGGAGAAAGGGCAAAACCCTAAAACCTAGACGAATTGGAGGTTTTGTGGTGCGAGAGCAAGAGAGAGCAGCAGCGACACGTTTTGGGAAAGAAGGAGAAGAGGACACGAGACGGAGGAAATCCATGAGCAGTGGGCGCAGAATGTGAGAAGCTATGAGCAGTGGGCGCGGTTTTAAAACTATGAGCAATCTTATTTGGCTATCTATAGTGGACATGATGATAAGCTGGAAATTTGTATATGTTATGTTGGGTTATAATATATTTAAATTGGAATTGATTTGTGGGTCTGGAAGGTGTGAGTTTACTGATAATAATTGGATGTTTTTATTCTTATAAGAATAAGTGGGATAGGATGTTATTCCTAGATGGCCTGGAAAATTATGGTGTGTTGTTATATTTTTCTGGTTGGACTAGATATACACATTATTGTAACAAATAACATTGGTGTAGTGTTTCAAGACATGATTGCATGAGTTTCTATGATTCTAAGGTATATTAGATGTAATTATTGAACTCTTTTAGTGTTATAAATTTGTGAGCACCCATAGGGATTAGTATATACTATTATTGTCTGGAGTTGTAATGTTAACAAGTCTGGATCATGGAAAATTAGTACAAGAATCTATTTGGTGAAAAGGTTGTATTGAATTTATATGTGGAAAAAAAAAGTGGGAGTTCCAGTGCTTAAATTGGTGGTCATTAAAGTGGTTTAGGGTATTATACTATATGTTGCATTCTTCTATGCTTAAGTTCTTATATGTGATGTGAAATATAATGCATGAAATTATTTAGTTTAAAAACAAATGTCACAATGTTATTTTAATTAAGATAAGAGTTATGATGTATTTCACTGGTTTTGATAGTGCACAATTAGGTAAGTAAAACATGATTTTGTGTGGTATGTATTACACCTTTTAGAGGTGTTAATTATAAGTTAAAAACTGGTATGATAATTTGAATATATATGTTGAACTTATTTTATGGATTTCGTGAAATATCTCATTTTCAATCTTTATCTTATTTATTTTTATATGCATTGCCAAACAAGTTTAGCATAATTATATCCGTTTCAGCAAACATAACAGTAGAAACATACATTTATATAACTATAACAAACATTGTCAATAATGATAGTGAAATAATTGCATCTAACTTATTTTCATGGTCTGATTTGATATAGTATAATTCACAATTTAAAATCTATGTTTATGTAATTCAAGTTCAATTGAAATAAATCTTTCATAACAATTCAGTAATGTCTGAACTACCCTAGCATATTTTTTCAATCTGATTTTTCTTAACTTTATCCAAATACATAGTTAAAGGTTTTACCTGAAAATTCTATCAAATTCCTATGTTCTTTAACACATGGTCTAATTAACAAGTAAAGTTTAAGTGTGTGAGATTGGATAAATTGATACTATTTTCTATCTTATGAATTACCTATATCTATCTCAATTATATGGTGTTATAACATAACATTATTATTTTAACCATTTAGGTCACAGGTTCCTCTTTCGTTTTTTTTCCCTTTTGTTTCTATGTTATGATATAGCCAATGTACTAGTGTCACTTTGCACATGGTCTAATTAATATGTAAATAATTAATATGTAAAGTTTAAGTGTGTGAGATTGGATAAATTGATACTATTTTCCATCTTATGAATTATCTATATCTATCCCAATTAGATGGCGTTATAACATAACACTATTATTTTAACCATTTAGGTCACAGGTTCCTCTCTCGTTATTTTTCCCCTTTTGTGTGTATGTTATGATATAGCCAATGTACTAGTGTCACTTTGCACTTAAGTGTGTGAATTTTGTGATATTATTTTCTGGAAATTCTGTATTTAATAATCAATACAACTATTTGATTAGGAGTTTCTTTTCAACATATATTTGTAATTTGTGATGTTCTAATTTATCATTGTATTATCTTAGATTGAAGATCAAGACAAGTGGAGAATGTCTTTCGTCATGCCATCAAAGTATGGTGCTAACTTGCCAATGCCTAAAGATTCCTGTGAGACAATTAAAGAGGTGCCCAGAAAAATAGTTGTTGTAGTTGCCTTTTCAGGTGAGTGCTTGCCTTGGACATATTTCAGTAATTTGATTTCATTTCCCCCTATTGTCTGTTCTTTGGGTTTTAATTGCAGAAACCCATTACTAGTGTAAATATTTAACTACCAGACAATGTACATATACAATTGAATCTCACGGTCTTGGATTTGATGTTGACATTTTTCAAAGTTGCTACCTTTGTTCTTTGTTGACAGCTTTTGTAATGTGATGCTTTCTTATGGGATGCCTTTACACATTGTTGCATTTTATTTCAAGATCAAAATCATCTGTGGATGTGGTGACCGGTAGATTGCTCCTACTTTGACATCATTGTGAACGGTTGTAAATGAGTAATAAGTGTATATTATAACATTGAACTTAAAGTTCTTAAAAAGAATATTTACAAAGTTCAAGTGAATAAAACATAATTATTACTGGTTGGAGGAATATATGGTTATAATGAAAGCATGGTATATAGTTGTTTGTTACCATAGACGGAATATGTTTGGAGTTTATTAGAGTTTTGATTTGTAGTTATGTTCAAATTATAATGTTTTCTACTTTTGGTTTTCTAGTGTTCAAGACAACCCAATGACAATGATTGTGGATATTATATGTGAAGGAGGAATAATTTCAACTAAGGTAAGTTATCTTCATTGTCATAATTAATTTGCACGAAAAATTTAATTGACTAATTTTATATTATTTTTCTTTGTTGCAGTATTTTTCTAATTGCAGATATCAACAATATTGTGACAATCAAATTATTGAAGTTAGGAAAGATTGACGTTTACATATAATTAGTACATGTTTATAGGTTGTTAGGGTGATGTACATATGTATTAATAGGATATGTGTTATGGTTGTATATACGTTTTATAAAACAATGTCATGTCATAACATGTACTTGACGAATTAATGATTACATTTTGAAATATTATTATACCAAAAAATGTTATTTATACATTGAAGTAACAAACATTCTTTTTGAGACTTGTTTTTATCATATTTGTCTTAATATTTTATATTTATTTTTTGTATATAACTGAATCAATATATAAGTTTATATATAATAAAACTAATATTTTATATTTTTTTTGAAAAAATATTTTATATTTTTTAATAAAAATTATTTTTTTTTGAAAAAATTTAAAACAATAGATAGCGCTTATTTAAATGAGCACTATCTATTGTCATACACTAATAGATAGCGCTTATTTAAAAAAGCGCTATCTATTGGTGTCTGACAATAGTTAGCGCTTATTTAAATAAGCGCTATCTATTGTTAGACACCAATAGATAACGCTTCTAGAAAAAGCGCTATCTATTAATAGATAGCGCAGACATAGATAGCGCTTAAAAAGCGCTATCTATGATAAAAAAAAGCGCTATCTATACACTTTTTTGTAGTAGTGATATTCGTATATAATAATTAATTTACTTATGGATTTGTATCCGTAAATAATAATCGATAGATAAATCTTGATTTTCTTATAGTGCATATCCTTTAATCAGTCTTCTTTCAATTGTTTTCCTATGATGAAAACATCTTCAGTTTAAGAGGTAATTAAGAAGTCTATTAATTCATCGTTTCATGTCCATTACTTCAAAGAAAACCATCACAAAGAAGGTTTTCTCTAATTTCAATTGCATACAACATTCTTCCATTCAAATAGTTAATATTTAGACATTTAAACTTGACTTCATTACTACTTCTATCCTAATTATGTTGCACAAATTGTATGAATTCTTCTACTTCTTTCTCATACTCAACATTAATATTAATATATGATGAATTAATACAACCCTAATCTATAAGTATGTGTTTTGAAATTGTATGAATAATTTTAGGATTGTTTAAATAAATAATCACACCACTTTTGTATTCAAGGTGTGACTCTATCTCATTCAACAATATTATTCACTTTAGTTCATTAGTACACATCAATTTTAAATAACATTTCTTAAATGTCACAATTTTTTTTTTCAACATTTCTCATTGTTCTTTAAATTATATGAAATGAAAATAATTATCATTCCCAATCAAATACACATGAAGATTAATACAAAATAAAATATACAAAAATTCATTAAATATAATATATATATTAATAAACTAATATAAAATGATTAATATTTTTAAATTGTCTACCGGACATATTTAAAATTTAATACACACATTATTAATACTACCTCATTTTATATTAATTTCAAAAAATATATATACTTTTCAAATTATGGAGATAGTATTTGTAAAACTAAGACTCACATGCAGTAATAATTTCAAACAAAATTTAAGCATATGATAAACTAATTATTTTTTTAAAAATATACTAAACAACATATTAAAAATAAATAAATCAAACAATAAAAACATATTATAATATAATTTTTTTAAAGCAAGCCATGAGAGGAACTAGGAACTTGTTTGAACATAGATCAATGTTGCAGCAACAATGAGAGAAACAAAGGATAGTCACTTAAAATAATAAAGTGTATAAATTATGATTCTTTGGATAAACCATCCTCTTCTTTAGTAAGATTATCACATTATAGACTACAATTTATCTTGAGAACCGTATTTTGTAATCTTATATGTTATCATTTTAACTAACATATAACGTTTACATTCACAATATTTAAAAAAAATAATCATCAAATGAACATTTGATACGTTTTCATCGTAATAAGTGTAATGTATTTGCATAGTTAAATCATATATTTACATTAATGCCTTAATATAGAAAATAAAAAATCTTCCGCTCTTCAATCTTCTAGAATTTTTAACACATGTTTCTCTTCTTCGGACAAAAAGACATCATTTTTCTTTCTTTATCTATTATCCCATTTCCTACACACATCAATATTAAAAAACAAGCAGGGGATACCTTTCCACATTTATTCGTATTTTTTTTACATGTGTTAGAACTCGTTAAGTCAACTCTTACCACGAGTTCGAATCGAGTTAAGTTTGAAAAAATTAAAATTTTTTATACGAGTCAATTTTTAACCCAATTCACTTAGAACCTAACTCACCTGGTGAGCCGGGTTGACTCACCAACTCATCTAGTTTAATTTAATTATTTATTATTTTATGTTTTATTATTAGTTAACACATTTTTATTATATTATAAATGAGAATAAAGAAAAAGATGTTTTAAGAGAACAAAATATTATAAATTTCTCCATTCAAGTCTCTAATCTTATAAATGATAAATGACACAAAAATTATCAATATTATAAGCTTATTTATTTGTTTTTTGGGTTTGCTTTTGGATTATATTTGAGTTGTATTTTAATTTTTTATTTTGAATTGTCTTTGGGGTTTAATTACAAAAAACTTATAATTTTTTAATGTATAAAAACCTTGTAATTATGTGAGTCGGTGAGACAACCCATTTAACCCACCAATCTGTGGTGGGTCGAACCGAATTCAAATTTTTTTGGCTCACTAATAAATAAGTCGGGTTGAGTTGACTCATTAAGTGATCAACCCATGGTGGGCCGGACCGGGTTGGGCAGGTGACCCGTTTTGACAACACTATGATGTATCAAATAAGGATCGAGTATTTAAATTTTTTTTCCCGAAACCTAGCAAATATTTGTAGTTTTAATAAACATTACACTTTTAGATAGAAATAAATAAATCTTATAATATTTAGTGAAAACATAAGAATATTTAATGAAAAATATAAAAAAAAGTTTATTTATTTAAATATATTATTGTTTCTTATAATTCTATGAACGAGTTAGACTAAAATGATAACATTAACAAAATATATTTAGTGAAAAATATAAAAGGAGATTTATTTGTTTAAATTTATTTTTGCTTCCTATAATTCTATGAATATGTAATTTTAACTTTTATGAAATTTGTATTTACCAATTTTAGTCTATTATTAGTATATGTGAAAACTTTTACAGCGAATAGAGATAAGACTAATTTATAACATATAAATGAGTACAAACTTCACTTTACAAACTAATTTTATAAACATATGTTAAGTTTAAAATTTACTTCTTAACATGTTATCAAAACCACGTGTTAAGCCTACTCTAATGAAGTTTATTATTGTTAGGTCTATTATTTCACTCGCTATCAAGCTGTGATTGGATTATCCATTAATATCTAGTCTTACACATGAGATATGTATGTCTCAGTGCTAAGAGGTGTGTTGAAAGTTTTACATTAATTGAAAATAAAACCAATTCATAATATATATAAGTGGATACAAATTTCATCTTATAGTTTTCTAAGATAGAGTCAAATTTAAAATTACTTTTTAACCATATATTATACAATTATTAACTTTAATGTTGAATTGAGGTATGCATTATAAATAACAATGTTAGTCACCTATTTAGTAAGAATATAATTATAAATTTAACATCAATTATCATTACATGATATACTAGTGAAAACACATATGTATTTACATTTTTTAGATAATAAAAAAAATAAAATTAACGGTCAAATAGAAAAAAATATTAAATTTAAAGAAACAATTACTTAAAAGATAAAATAATTATTTTTATTTAAAAAGAAATAAACTTAAAGAATAAAATTAAAAACACAAATGAAAACACCAAAAGAGAGAAATATATATATATATATATATATAGATAGATATTAATTTTAAATTAAAATTAAAAAATCGATATTTTTATTAAATTTTGTATAGAAATCAAATTAGATATAATTAAAATTATAAAGACAAAAAAAGTATATTTAAAATAAATAATTTTAAAAGATATTGAGATTTAGTGTGTTAATTTTTGAAGTTTCTTTAGTTTTACTTATGTATTTCTTTTTATGTTTTTATATCAATAAAACACTCTTATTTTGTTATCGAACACTATATTAGTACATAATAAATATTGAAATTGATACTTAAAAATGTAGTTAATAAATTCAGACTAAGAATTTTATGTAAACGGGTTCATAAAAAAATATATTTATAAATTTGATATTTGATATATAAATATTACTTTCTTATATTTAATCCAAAAGAACCTATAGAGATAAAAACTTTTAAAAATGATTTATATAAAAACTTTAACGCATAAATAAAAGAATTGTAATTCTTGATTGAATTATTCTTGTTATTCCTTTATTACAAATAGAAAATACAATAATTTTAAAGATATTAAAATATCAAAATTACTAAATTTTGAAAACATCGCATATAGACAACACTATTAATCCAATAAATAATTTAGGTTTGAAACCATAAGTCTACTGTCACGTCTCATTTATTACTGTGCTGAGTCACCACTGTGCTTCCATAAATGCACCCATGTCCCGCGTGCAGTGCCATTAAAACGCACTCACATTCTCTGACCCCTCTCTGCCATGTGTCAAATTGGAAGGTTCTGAACTCAATTCTGGAAGCCAGGTGTCAGCGCAGGGGGGCGAACCGTCCGTTTGATTTGGGAAGAGAATTAATTTTTCTGAAACACTCTTCCCTTCTCTGCGTGCACCTTCATCTTCCTCAGAAAATCCAACCTCCATATTTTTCTCCTTCTTCTCTCTAGAACCCTACCCCTTCTCTCTTCTGGAACTTATCATTCTCTGCTCCGTTCACGTTTCAGCACCGTAGGAACGTCCCCTGCACCGTGAGCTTCATATTGGACCGAACAACTTCCAGTTCTGGTAAGTTTCCACTTGGACGCTCGTTTCTGGATTTCCTGCAAACCAGTTCCATCTACATGCATGGGTTTAAACCGAGCTCTTTGTGTTTCTTTTAGTTTTAGTGAAGAGCTCAAGAGAAAAGTTGATAGAACCATATTTGGACAAGCCAAGACCACTCATTTTAGAACGATCACTACTGATCCGGGTAAGGGAAGCTTATTAGATTTAATTCTTATGATTTTACTGTACTGCATGTGCGTTATGTGTTGTTTGAAGTATGATTTATGATATTGGATGTTTGGCATATGAGTATGATCCTGAATTGATGTATGGAAATGATGAAATGTTTTATGGTTTGATTAAACTGAAATATGAGCTGTATGATGAGATGAATGCATGGAAGTATATACTGAGAAAATGTATTTGATGTAAATGAAACTTTGAATATAAATTCTCATATGATATGGAACGTTCGTTATCGAAACGGTCTTTGACCGTTCGGTATTCTCAGTAAATTCTTTAAAATATCGGAACCCTTTCATTTGGAAAGGATTCTATTTGAGGACGAACGCCCTCTTATATATAGCTTTACGTTTTGAACGTTCGGCCAAACGTAGACATCATGAGTGCTGTGTGAGAATTTGAGAAGCCTGAAAATATACTTTGAACTCTTAGTCAAATTATTAAAACATAAACTTTAAGTATCTCGTCTTGTTAAATCCCAAAATTTCTATGATTTTGAATCATCGAATATCCTCGACCTAAAAGCGTACGTCCTAAGTGGCGCTCGGTCTTAGACAGAACGCTCGTCCTAAAAGTGTAAATTATAAGTAGCGCTCGGTCTTATACTGAACGCTCATTCTTTTCATAGCGTTCGTCCAACCGATTTAGTAACGTTCGTCCAAGACTTCAGTGACGTTCGTCCAGAAACTTCATTAAATGCCTATTTTCGCGCTCGGTCATTGACTGACGGTTCGTCTCCTGAATTAAATAGTGCTCGATTTATTTATCTAAACAACTTGTGATGTATCTATTCATTTGATTCTCTCTAGCGTTATTGAACTTAAATTATCCTAAGTATTTTCCAGATCGTACTAGAGTCAGTTCATCAAACTGATTCAAGTTGTAATGAAGTCCGTCTAATAACCTATGTTGGTTTTATTCTACTCGTGAACGAGCCTGTCTTGGTATTGTATTAACGTTCGTTCTCTATTACAAAGAGGGCGGGACGTTCGTCCTTTTATGGAAGTGGAACAAAGAATGAAAATGTGATTTAGAGGAAAGATTAAAATGTGCGAACGGTATAAGAGATGAAACTATGATTGTGGATTTTGAACGAGCGTTCCAGGGAGGAACGACTCTTGAATGGAAATTGAGATTTGTAAAGTATGAATGTGGTAAGCTTAGCTGGCGGGTCATCCTGATATTCCGTGAGTGCTCGTTCTCAAGTAGAGAGGAGTATGTCATGTGTGGGAATGGCAGGAGGTCTTAGTCCATAACTGTAACTTGGACAGAACGGACTAACCTCAGGTGGCTGCTGACGAGTATTCCAGCTATCCCACCTGGGTGCACGGACGTCGTAGCTACACAAAATTCATACAGTCCGGACAGTCAGTCTAGTATCAGGAATTTGATTGAGTTAATGAATGAGTTGAATGTATGTGTTGTAATTATTTGACGTGCTTGATATGTATGAAATGCTTGATATTACTTGGATTAAATTCAATAAGCTTACCCTTGCACTTTCCATTGTGTTGTCTGTATATGTATGTCCGTCTTGTCTGTGCAATGATCATCCGTGTGGATGTGAGCAGAGGGAGATGCGTCTCTGGAAGAAACGCTTGAAGAAGGCGTAATTGCTGAAGAGAATCTTGTAGAAGTTGAAGTGAAGGCCGAACAGTAGGACGTTCGGTTATTGGTTAGTGTAGTTATGATAAGCGGGCCGGTTGTGAGCGAGCGCCCTTTTGTCTTGTGTAAATTCTTGGACGGTCGGTATTTATTTTGTAAACCGTTCGTCCTCATTATTTTGTGAACGCTCGTTAACTATATATATATATATGTAAGGCCGTTCGGCCATTCGCGAATTTATTTCTCTCTGACTTTAAAACTGTTTTACCATATTAATACATGTGATTATTCTAAGTATATAGTTGATGACTGTATAATTTTGGGATGTTACATCTACACATTTATTTATTTATTTTTATTAATGTACATATTTAGTTGATTATTAAAATAAGACAGCAGAATTTATTGTATTTTGATTTGTTTTTTTTGTTTTGTATTACATCAGCTAATTACGTCCTTAAAGTGTACTAGGGAAAAGGAGATTCACGTCTTCATTATCGTGTGAAGTCATCACTCACCAGAGCAACGAAAGAACAAAAATTAAAGAAGCAGAGACACATATTATCAAAATATGACAGCTAATTGACTTCCACCTTCCATACAACAATCAATCATCCGACGCTTAAACTTCTTTTATGCATAATTATTAATTTCATATGTTTTCTTATGGCTCAGTTTCTTCACATCCAAATATTTACTTATACATTTTATCCTCTCATAAAAATTTTATTCTTTTTATTTTTTAAACAAGTCATAATTATTTAAGTTTACTTGCACCTTATTTAGTTACGATGAAATAATAATAATAATAATAATAATTATTATTATTATATTAACTGAGATTATTAACGGGGACAAACTCGTGACATGTTAAGTTTTTTGTAAGGCAGAGTGCTGTAAACATTTTATATAGCACTTCTCCACTATTTTTTATTCTAACAAATTTATCCAATTATAAAATAATTTTATTAAATATAATTATAAAAATAAATGATTTTTTATAATTTTTTCATTATAAATAATTATTTAAATTTAAGAAAAGTTATTAAAAAGATAAAATTATAAAATAATTATTATAATTTATAAAATAATTAAATTTAGATTAACGGTTATTTAAAGTGTAAAAATGGAAATGTAGTTATTTTAGTTTAAAATAATAATCTTTTAAAGAGTAAAATTGGAAAAAAAAAATGTACACCAAAAAAATATATCTTTATATACAAGTATAATTAAATTCAGATTAACGGCCATTTAAAGAGTAAAAAAGGAAGTATAATTATCTTAGTTTAAAATAATAATTTCTTAAAGAATAAAATTGGAAAAAGTATGTACACAAAAAAAATCCTGTGAATATATAAATATAATTAAATTTGGATGAACGGTCGTTTAGAAGGTAAAAATGAAAATATAATTATTTTTAGTTTAAAATAAGGGTTTCCTAAAGAATAAAATTTTAAGAAAAATAAATATGTAAAAAAAACGAATTCTCTTTCTAAATAGGTATAGATACTAAAATATCATATTGTAACATCCCAGATTATATAGAAGCATATAATATAGTAAGTACACATTTTAATAAAAGAGAACAGTTAGAGTAAACTATAAATAAAGTTGTTAAGTTTATAGTCATCCCAATTTGAGTCATAATTTAAAACTTAAACATGCTAGAGTATTTCAAAATAATAAGGACAACTAAGAGTCCTAACGAAACTAAGCAGCAACATTGTTTTCCTCCAAAGCTTGCTTTAGAGGCACTTCATCCATATCTGCTCACATCCAAATGGATGATCATTGCAAAAGAAAAACATACCCAAGCAAAACACAAACACAAAAGCAAGGGTGAGCTAGATATAAAAAAATCATGTTACAACATTCACACACAATATGCAAATAAAGACAGATATATCAGACTATACAAACATGCCTTGTTGCACTTAAACTTGACTCGTCCGGACTTAAAATGATTGCCGAGCTATGGCGGGTCATGCACTCGTGGTGGCCTCTACTGCTTTGCAAAGCCATTGCCAATGGGTTTCACCCTACCACACTCACGAGGTTAGTCCGTTATCACTCACCTTGGGCCATACTAGAAGCACCCAAGACTAGGACCTCCTGCTACTACTCACGACATGATTCAATCTTCTCTACCTGAGAATGATTGGCCATTGTAGTTTCAGGATAACCCCCAAGACTGAGCTACCATGCAAATCATTCTAAACACTAAGGGCACCACCATGAATCTTCTCCTTGAAGATCATGGAATTACGTCCAATAATATAGGGCACCACCATGTAACCTCCCTTTGAGATCCATGGAATTACGTCCAATAACATAAGGCACCACCATGTAACCTCCTTAGAGATCCATGGAATTACGTCCATCAACCATACTTTTAAAACCACATACCTTCAATCACGAAGCATGACTCATACACTCACATACTTTCAATATAATCACATCATATTCAACACAATCTTCCTTTATCTTAATCATAACCAACCTCTTGTCATTTATAAAATATCATTCAATATCATGCAAGATCATATATAAATCCTACATCAGCTACCACTCAAGAAGATAAGAGGAAAAGTACAAACCAAAACAAAGTTGGTCGCTCAACGCACAAGTCGCAAAGCGAGACCAGAGGGTTCTCGCATAGCGACTCCAACTCGTTCTGCGGATCCACAAACAGAGAGCACCTCTACCCAAGCATTCACAAAGTGACTAAGCTCGTTGTGCGAATTAACACCCAATAGTTCCAGACTTCCCACTCTCGCATAGCGCCACTCTTCGCTGTTCTATTTACTTGGCTAATTTCCCAAGCTAGCAACAATCGCAAAGCGACTACATTCGCTACGCGACTCACCAAACAGAGAGCAACCCTTTGTTCTAATTCGCATCGCGCATAGAGTCGCTATGCGAATGCCCTAGCAGAGAGCACCTCGCCAGGGCGACTCGCTGAGCGAAAGGCTTCGCTCTATGAGTTTGCAAAATCTACAGAATAAAATTCTGCAGATTTGCACAACTCAACCACTCAAAACTCATTCTAACCATTTTGGTGAACTTCTAAAACCCCCAATTCTAAGTATATGTTGAATTAACCATGTCTAACTGATTCTAACCCTTTCTAACATCTTTTTAAAGTGTTTATGCATTGATTTCTACTTGAAAACTGAAAACCTCTCAGCCTAGGGGCCCAAATCTAATTCTACCACCTTGAGTCTGATTTTGACCATTTTAGGGGTCCAATCAGGTCCCAATTTACTTGCCTAAGCCACCTAAACTGACCATAATAATCTATAATACCCAATTCTAAATTTGACTACCTCAGTTCCTCTAATAAGACCCTAAACACCCTAATTCACTTAAGTACTGATCTAATAACCTATTTAACAGACTTCACTTCATTCAACCACTCAATATCAACCTCAAACCTTATCCATACCAATCCATACGTACAATTCCACAGTTTCACTATTAGATAGGCATTGCGCAATCGAGTTCACATACAAAATTTCCAATTCCAGTACAAACAACACCCATACAAAACAATCCATACATGCGTTATTTCACCACTTCAAACAACAATTTATCTCATGCACACCCTAATTTACAGAACAGAAAGCAAGACCCAACTCCCCTTACCTTAGGGTAACTTGACTGAACAGCTCACAGAACCCTTCAACCAAACCTTGAGTTGTGAGAACTAAACAAACCCTACAGGACACCACATTGGTGACAGAAACAACTCTTAGAGCTAAAATGGAGTGGAAAATTGAAGAAAATGAAAGCACAAGTCACATGCAACTACAGAGATTGCATGTGCTAGTTCAAGGATAGAGAAGAGCTTGCATGGAGGGACTTACCAGCTTAGAACCCAAAATTAATCGGATAGTTCCGAAGCTCTCTACGCTGCGGACGTTTTGGCACCACCTAAACAAAAATCTAGTGGCTCAGAGGGAAGAAATGGAAGAAAGAAGGGAGAGATGTCGTAGAGAGAAGGCAGAGAAAAATCTAAACTGAGTTCTTAGAGAGAGAATGGAGTGGGGTTAATGAACCAGGATGTCTGAAAATAGACTTTTAAATGCAAAGTTCTGGTTTCATTAAACTAATTACCCCATTAACTTTCTAATTATTTTTCAGGTTCTTACATTTTAATTAAAAACTTGAAAAGCATGAGTTTTTGAGTATTATTTTTTATACAATTATTTTTCTCTTTTTTATTTAGTATGAGATTTAAATTGATTTTCAATACGTCTAATATCTCATTTAAGTATGACTTTCTTCCACGTTTATACATTTTTCTTCAAGCAAAGGTGGTGACTTATTTGTATTGGTTTTTACAACAGTGAGACATAATTATTTGAAATTTTTTCTAGAATGATTCTTTATTTAAGAAATCTTTAAGCATAGGACTTATCACCATTTATGTGTTCATTCCATATTAAAAAAAAATTATAATGTCATTATATCCATGTCATAAGTAGTAAATTGATGTTAAAAATATGCAATGGTATTTTTGTAAATATTTCGTCTAAATTGAAGTCAAATATACTTGTAATAGACGTCAATTTGGTTTTTAACGTTGCTCGTTTGGGTTGAAACTTTCATTGTCCTCCATTATGTTTCTTATTAAGGTTGGTTTTTTCATTCAGTTACATTTTTGTGGTTTTATATTAACTTTGAGTTTAGTAAACTTTAAATTGTCATAACTTTTGGTATGAACACGGATGAAATGCTCCAAAAATGAAAGCTGTTGAAAATGGGGAGAAGAATGTGTTAGCCATCATTTAAGGTATTTTTTTTAAATGTTTTAGAATTTTCAAAAAACCACATATTTTATTCTATTAGTATTTTTCTTCCATTGTACTTTACACTTTTATTTTAGATACTTATACTACTGCTAAAATTATGAAAATTTTTAGGGTATATTCTTGTATTATATATTGATTTTCCATTATCTTAGCGAAGGAAAATATCAACAAAACAATAACAAAAAAAATAAACGCACATTTTGACGTTTGTTGTTCCTGCAACATACATCAACTGACATATATTATAATGCAACAAACGTTAATTGACGTCTATTTTGAGACAACAGACGTTAATTTGACATCTCCCACTATAACGTTGGACCTTTGACATATGTCAAAAGCCTAAAATAACAAACGTTAAAAGCCTTTTATGTATTCGTGTCATACCATTTGTTGGATTCTTGTGAAAAGAAATGCTAGAGAGATTTAACATTAATGAATAATAATTTGGACAATATGAAGACTTTTGACAAGGAATCCTTCATTATTTCAAATTCTATATATAAACATATTAAACTTAAATAATTTGGACAATCCTTTTTTGGAAATATTTCAGGTATAGGGGTTGAGTGTAAGACCCTTGAAATTCAGAGGGTAAGAGTAAGTATTGAATCATTAAAAGACTAAGAAACTCAAAATTTAGCAAGTGGTACAAAAGTTCAAGTTATAAGTAAAATACAATATTGTCAAATGTTGACATGATTCACTATTTTAATTATAACTTTTTGTACAGTTAAGATATTGAGTTGATTCTTGTTCCATTAAATTATACTTGAAGAGCTTCGATTCGAGTACTCATACGCGTATTTTTGACTTCGGGAAGGAGTTCAATTGAGCTGTCAAAGTTGTGTTAGAATTCTCCACTCGCTAGGGGAACAGAACCATTCGCTGGGCGAGTGAATTTTTTTTCCCGAAAAGTCAAGATTCCTTCTAGAATGTCCCCGGATGATGTTGGGACACTGTTTGGCTCGTTGGGCGAGTAAAACAACTCGCTCGGCGAATGAAACAGCTCGCTGGGCGAATTTTAATGTTGGCTGGACGAGTGACTCAAGTTCTGTATATGTTTTTGGTGAGCGTGAGACTATATAAGGCGCCCCTCAAGTCCTACGAAGGGTTAGAAAACCCATAACACTTGGAGAAGAGGTCTACAGCTGAGCTTTGTGTCAAGGAAGAGTTTGGGTCCGTGGAACGACTGTTGGCAAACAAGTTAAGGATAAAGCTGTAAGGGGAGCTAACTCTGTGTTTTTTTGTTTTGTTTTTGTGCATGCTAGATTCTTGAACACATGTATGAAGTCAAATCTGTGATGATTTTTGAATCGGTGAATGATGGAAATGGGCATATGTTTGTAAGGGGAGCTAACCTTGAGTATTTTCGTTTCTACGTGTTTTTGATCTGTGAAAACGTTGGTTTTTATGAATATGTTTATGTTTTTTAATATGAATATGCTTTTGTGATGAAATCTAAGTCTATTGACGGTTTTAAAACGTGATTTTGATTCTGATACGTATTGGTTTCAATATAATTCATGTTTGATGATATTGTGAGTCTGGTATTGTTGATTATGTGATTATGAACGAGAATATTGAATGGATATTTGGTGAATATGTGAAATTGAGTATGTATGTACTATTTAACCGAAGGATTTCAGATGTATGAGGTTAATGACTTTAATTTTGGATGTTTTGGGATTTTGATAAACCTGAACTGTTGGTATGCCATGGATAGAATCTGTGTATGATGTTAGGAGTAAATCTGAAGATGGATCTAATGAAAATGATAGTTTTTTGTGATTTGGACTCTAAAAATGATAATTTGTGGAGTTAGGACAGGAATCCTTGATGTATGTGATGAATTATGGCATTTGTGAGGATGATTGATGAATTTAGATGTTTTGGAAAGTTTGGGAAATGGTAGAGTAGTTTAGGAACTGAGTTTGTGTAGGTCTGGAACGATCAGCTCGCTGGGCCAGCCAATCCCAACTCGCTGGGCCAGCCACTGTCACTCGCTGGGCGAGTGAATCCATTTGCTAGGCGAATGGCGCGCGAGGCAACAAGCCTATTTTGAGTGTTTTAAGCTGATTAAATGCTCCTATTTGGGTTTAAACATATCTGGGAATATGTTTAAAGATGTGAAATGATATGGAAATGAATCATATATGTTTATATTGTGTTGAATCGTGATGGGTGATGATTGAAAGTATAAATTGGATTGTTTATGATATCAAATGATCATGAAATTGTTATATGGTATTGTGAGACTGCATGTGATATGAGGAAATTGTGATGTGTATGTTTTGATTGTGTGATGTTGTTATATGCATGTTGAGCATGGTTGAATATTGCTATGTGAGTGCACTATGAATATAATATGATTTTGGTATGGAAAATGTGATATGTATGTTAGCCTGTAATGGTCTCGTTGTATGAGTGGTGGACAATAGCGTTGTGGTTATCGGTTCTGATAAGCTCCCTAGATGAGTGGTGGAAGTTGCCCTGATAAGCTCTTTGAGTGGTGGGCAATTACCCTGATAAGCGCACTAGACGAGTGGTGAGAGGCAACCCTACACATCGAGAATGGTGTGTATCGACCCTGATAAGCTCTTAGAGTGATGAGAGTGACGTAGAGTGCTAGTCCTGATAAGCTCGTTACAATTGGGATGGCATTGTGGTTGATGGTCGTGATAAGATCACTAGATGAGTGGTGGGAAGCAATCACTACACAATGGTGAGATGTGTAACGTCCCTGATAAGCTGTTATATAGAGTGATGGGAGTGACGCTGAGGATTGGCCTGAATGTGATGTATGTGGTATAACGGTGTATGCAGCTTGGATATGTTTTATATGTTGTATAGCGGTGTATGCACCATGATGTGATGTATATGTGGTATAGCGGTGTATGAAGCGTGGTGTGATATATATATATATATATATATATATATATATATATATATATATAAATGTTTATGTTGTGTAAGTTGTACGATTGTTTTTGTTAGCCCACCCTTGCTTGTGTGTGCATGTGAATGTGATGATCGTATAATGCGTGATGTTATAAGGGAGCATATGTTATTACAGATGGATTGACTAATGCTTCTGGACATGCATAAAAGGATGAGAGCCATGGGATAAAGGACCTAAGATTATGTTTTTACCACTTTTATATTTGATCTTGAGTTGTGTATGAATATTTTATTTTTGAACTAATCGATTTGTAATAATGTACTATTTTCCGTTGATGTTGAAAGTCATTTTGAGTTATCTGCGTGTATGTTTCATGGAAAATATAGTCAGTGTAAAGCCTATTTCAGGGTGTTACATTAATGGTATCAGAGTAGTTCGTCCTTTGTATGACATACGAGTTATGAGTTTGTTCTGTCTTCCCTTTGACACTAGTGCAAAATTAGGATTCTGACACGGGCTATACGCTTCGGTTTTTACTCAACCGAAACATAAGAAAATACGGTGGCATTTTTGTAATTTGAGTGATCTTATAGGCCTCGTCTCAAGGAGGACCGAGACATAATAACCTTATAGGCCTTGGTTCAAGGAAAACAGAGGCATAAAAGCCTGCAAAATCCTACGTGTTCTCCTTTACGTATTGGATTTTTGATTTTTAAATTTTTTCAAACAATTTAAACATCGGTTAAACCGATAATCGAGTCCATATCCCCTTATATTTTCCATTCGCGCATCAGCGTTCCTTTCCCATCTCTCATTTCCCTTTTCTTTTTCTTCTTTCTCTCTTCTCTATGCTCCATCCTTAACGCACTTCCGCTACAGCCACAACACAACAACCACCACCAGTAACCACCACCAGGACACTCGCTCAGGCCTTGGAATCGACCTTAACGAGATCCCTTCGCCTTCCTCTCTGTTCGCCGAAACCCTACCGGACTCACCAACGTCGTCCTCACTTATCACGAGAACCCCGGGCCGACGCCGGGAGCCCCCGCTGCCTTCCCAAGCAGTGGCCTCGCTCCTTGCGCTCCCTGCTCTAAGCCCTACCCTCCCGCCGCCGGAAGCCACCACCACCAACTCGTCGTGTGCGACGGCTACGAGCGTGGCTTCCACCTCGTCTACGAGTGCGTCGCCTCTGGAGTGAAGAGCAAGCGGTGGCCATTGGGTTCTCGATAACAGCTCCTAGGGTTCCGCGGTGAGAGTGAAGAACAAGCGGTGGCTGTTGGGAGTAAACCACTCTCCTTCATATTCTCAAAGACGAGGTTACCTTCCTCTCTTCTTTTCACCCTCTTCAAATTTTTTTTCTTCCCAATCGTTCAAAAGTTATCTTTTTATAATTTTGATACTTGGTTGCAGAGATTAGTTCAGCATCAGCCGACCCAGCACACCACTTCGGAGCAATTGAGCATTGGGAAGATCAAGTTTAAGGCTTTCGATTTGGGGGGTCATCAAGTTGCTCGCAGGGTCTAGAAAGACTATTATGCCAAGGTTGATTTTTTTTTTAAAAAAAATTGTTTTAACCCCTTGATCTTTTTGCTGGAACATGTAGCCGATGATAGGTTTTTGGGCTTTGTAATGGTTTATTGTTTCCTTTTGTTTGCCTGATTGCTTTCCATAAGGTTGTGATGCAACCAACAATTTCATAACCTGGTCGTTTAGGAACTTAACTTTGACTGTAAAATGCAGTTTAATTATAAATTGAGTTAGATTGACTGATCTGATTAGATTTTCTAAGTTATTGCAGTATAGGATGAAACTCGTAGCACAATGCAGGTGTGGCATCCAATTTTCACTCTACAACCTTATAGTATTTGGACCCCAACAACCCAACTCGATGACTTTGCCCATGGATTCCTCGGTCCTATTGACCTTGTGGGCAACAACAATAGAAGTTGCAGAGGACAAGCTCTTGGTCTGAGTGAATGATCCAATGTTAGTCTTGGCATGTTGCTGGAGTGATCTCAAGGCATAATTCCACCTGCACACCCCCAGTTGATCCTTCAAGGCCTCCACTGCCCCAATGCTGGATGCAACAATCCAAGCTCTGGTTGCTGCACTCATGGTAACTGCTATGACTTTTTAATGAAAAATTGGTATGCGTTTTTTGGATGTGTTGATTGAGTGGTTTGTTCGTTTCTATATATATGTGGGTGATTGAGTGATTTTCAGGAAGGTGATTAATGCCAAACCACAAGCTTGATCGGGATGGAAGGAATTGGAGAAAAACAAAACCAAGGGCGTTGCCCCCCCTATTTTCAATGTACTTTAAGTTATTTATAATGTATTAAATTTAGGAACTTAACTTTGACTGTAAAATTAAGGTAAATGTGTGGTCTATGTAAAATGCAGTTGCTCTGATGACTATGGATTTTTTGGCTGAATGAAGACTATCTTTGTATCATTCTTCACTCTGCTAATTGTGTTTATCTTCACAGTTACTACCACAAAGCCATCAAAGGGCTTAACCTGTGAGTAGGAAAAAGCCTTAGCGAAGCAATGCTTAGATTATCTAACCAAGAAAAGTGATGCCCCTTCAACTTCTTACTGCTATGAGATGAAACAAGTCATATTTTCATCACCTATGAAGGAAGAAAAACGTGCTACATGTAAGTGCCTAAAGGAATCAGGCTCTCAGGTTCCTAACTTAGACAAAGACAAAGCCAATAATCTTTGCAAAGAGTGCAAAATCATGTCCAATGACTTGGATTGCCAAAAGTAAGACTTTTTTTTACGTATACAATTCATGTTAATAGCTTTCACTCATTTGTTTTTTCCTAACATTGCTTTTCCTTTCTTGTCTATTTTTTCAGACTTGATTAAGTTAGGAACTGTGGATTATGCTGGGAATTTTCTATTTCTGTTGAACTTCTGTCAAACATTTTTTTTTCAGACTTGATTAAGCTAGGAAATGTGGATTATGCTGGGAATTTTCTATTTCTGTTGAACTTCTATCAAACATTTATATTGAAATTAATAATTAATGAATGTGCTTTATATATATATATATATATATATATATATATATATTATTTTGTTGCTGTCTTCTAAAAAAATGATATCTAGGAAATAAAACCACACTACTGCGCAAAATGATATCTAAAAAATAAAACACTTCTACTGCCTCGGTTCAACTCTAAACCGAGGCATAAGACTCCCTTTTACTACCTCGGTTCACCAGGAACTGAGGCCAAAAGTCTGACGAAAAAAAAAGTAAAAAAAGAAACATCCTCTACTGTCTCAGTTGCATTTGAACCGAGGCGAAAAGTGATAAACTTTTTGCCTTGTCTATATATACCTCGGTTGTAGAACCGGTACGAATAGGCAAAAATAACCGTTGTCGTTTCTCTTTACTGTACTAGTGTGAAGAATTGAGTCTACATGGCATGTCATACCATGTCCTCCAAGTCTAAATAGTAAAGTTATGTAGTTAACTGGACGTATTGAGAACAAAAAACATCTTGATAAGAGTAATGAGGGTGCACACTCATGACTATATCAAAGATGATTTCCTTTCAGAAATACAAATGTCGGGGTTTGGGGAGTGAGAAGTCATATCATGCATTTTTGCTTTACTGGATTGTTTGTGTTGCTTTTGGTATGAAGAGCATGATGGCTCTTAAAAAACTTGTTTGATGAGTGGTGTAGTTTCTTTCAAGAAACTTGTGTGGACTAGTGTTTTCTACAACACCATTGGGTTAGATCTAAACCAATTTAGTTTGTGTTGGATGCCCGATCGTGTAGTAGGCAAAAGTTCATAGCGAACTTGATTCCTCTACCATCCTAGGATTTAGATTTTATCCTAAGAATGGATTAGCTGAACACCAATCGCATTCTTCTCGATTGCGAGCGATAACAGTTGATGTTTCCCGACCTTGACAGTTTGAAGCTATGGAAGTTTCAAAGGAAGTCAGTTTTGGAGTCGTGTGCTTTGTAGTGTGGCTTAGGAGAAGAAGAAGAGTTTTGGTGATCAAGCTTTGGGTGTCTTGGTGGTAGAAGAATTTGCAGGTATTATTCCTGATGAAGTACTAAGACTACAACCAAACAGAGGAGTAAAGTTCTCCATAGATCTGGTGTCAAGTGTTGGACCAGTGTTTGTAAGCCTGTACAGGATGGCTCTGACAAAGTTGGTAGAGCTAAAGAAGCAAATGGAAGAGTTGTTAGAAAGGAAGTTTATCAGACCAAGTGTGTCACCATAGTGAACCCCAATTTTGATGGTGAAGAAGAATGAAAGGAGTTCGAGGATGTGCATCAACTACCGACAGTAATCAAGGTGACGATTAAGAATGAGTACTCATTGCCAAGGATCGATGACCTATTGGATAAGTTGCATAGAGCTGGCGTCTTTTCGGAGATCAACTTGAGGTCTGATTATCATTATATCTTAGTCAACCTAGAAGATAGTCAGAAGGCAACTTTCAGGTAACGTTAGGGTCACTACGAGTATGTGGTGAAGTCGTTTGGAGTGACCAATGATATTGTGATATTCATGGATTACATGAATATAATTCTACGACCTTGGATAGATAAGTTGTTGTCATGTTCAAAGACGACATCCTCATCTACTTTAAGGATCGTGTAAAGCATGCAGAGCATTTGAGTATCGTATTAGTAATGCTCTGAAAGCACTAGTTGTTAGGAGGTTGTCGAAGTTTAAATTTTGATTGGAGAAGGTGAAATTACTGGGTCATGGAATTTCTTCTCAAGGAAGTTGTAGGGATCCAGTAAATGCAAGAGCAGTGTTAAAGCGAGAATGTCCGAAGACGGTGTCTAAAGCGAGAAGATCCATGGGCTAAGCTGGATACTAGAGAAGACTCGTCAAAGATTTCTCAAAGATAGTAGGTCCATTGACACAGTTGACCCGGAAGGATCAACCGTTTTCTTGGACAGAAAAATGTGAAGCAAGCTTTGAGGAAACGAATAGAAGGCTGACAAGTG
This sequence comes from Vigna angularis, assembly GCF_016808095.1. Classification (NCBI taxonomy): domain Eukaryota; kingdom Viridiplantae; phylum Streptophyta; class Magnoliopsida; order Fabales; family Fabaceae; genus Vigna; species Vigna angularis. The sequence goes on along the minus strand of NC_068978.1, from coordinate 15,340,729 downwards.
CTCTAGTGCTAAGGATTCCTAATACTTCGAGGGCTTTTGAAGTGTTTTGTGACGCTTCATACCAAGGACTCCGTTGTGTGTTGATGTAGGATAAAAGACCAGTGTCGTATGCATCGAGATAGTTGAAGGTGCATGAAAGAAACTATTCGACACATGACCTTGAGTTAGCGGCTATTGTTTCGCTTTGAACACTTGGAGACATTATCTGTATGGGTCACGTTTTTAGGTCTTTAGTGATCACAAGAGCCTGAAGTATCTCTTCGATCAGAAGGAATTGAACATGAGACAGTGAAGATGGATGAAGTACTTGAAGGATTTTGAATTTGAGTTACAATATCATCCAGGAAAGGCGAATGTTGTGAGTAACATCCATCAGTAGATGTCTAGTAGCATAACATCCATAATTAGATGCTCTTAGTAAAATCCATCAGTAGATGCTCTCAGTAGCATCCATCAATAGATGATGTCATTTGAATCTTCATCATCATAGAATCCATCAGTAGATGCTTTAATCTAGTAGCATCCATCAGTAGATGCTCTCATCTGAATCTTCATCATCATAACATCCATCAATAGATGCTTTAATCTAGTAGCATCCATCAGTAGATGTTATCATCTAAATCCTCCTAGCATCCATCAGTAGATGCTATCATCTGAGTCCTCCAAGCATCCTTCAGTAGATGTTGTCATTACTGCAAAGCAAAATCAAATCCAAACCAGATAAATAATAAATTAAAAAGAAAAATTCAGAAACTGGGTTGCCTCCCAATAAGGGCTTGTTTCATGTCACCATTAAGCTCAATCTCAATCCGGATTTTTGACACCATTAAGCTCAATCCGAAATTTTGACGTTGGTGCTCTTCTCTTTTTCATCACACCAACATAACTTTAACATCTTCCTAGTCACCATCTTTACTCTCCTTGAATAAGGAGCCTCAATCTCAATAACTCCATTATCTTTAATATCTTTAATCACCCATAACCTGTTCTTGAATTTCATTGGTTTGCCAAGGTAAGTTTCATTATTTTCATGTACAGAGTCTTGGTGAACTAGTTTCTCTTGATTATCTGTCTTCTTCATCTACTATTCACAGTCTTCTCTACTTTTAGATCTAACAAGAAAGGTTCAAATAATTTTGTGCTTTTAGTCCGATTTGAACCCTGCATACACTAGAGAACAAAACACTAGAGCACCCAATTAGCACAAACAGATAAAAAAAGATAAAATTGAAGATAAAACAAAAATTAAAAACAAAAAAGATAAAATTAAAGATAAAAAAGATAAAATTAAAGATAAAAAAGATCAAATTAAAGATAAAGTCTAATGGGTTAAGAATCACACAAAAGTATAGTTTAAACCACGAGTCCCCGGCAGCGGCGCCAAAAACTTGTTATGACCTCGGCAAATGTACCAAATCATATCAAGTAATATAAAATGGTAAGACCAAGTATCATTTCCCAAGAGACTACACAATTGTGAAATTACTTAACTAATTAAGACTGAAAAGATATTTTGTTGGTTTTTGAATGCAAATGAAACAAAAGTAAATATGAATGTAAATTAATCAATTGAGGCTAAAACACTAGAGTAAATGGATGATGTTGGTAATATGAGATGATAATGTTGTTGGGGTTTAGATTTCACCATCCTTACTTTCATGCATATAAGAATTCATCTTCTTCATTAAATTTTTAACGTCACTCTCTAAATTACTTAAAACTCGATCCCTCGACAAAGAAAGTCTATCCTTAATTATTAGACCACAATCCCTTGCATCCCTAATAATTAATTCTACATTACGAACAGAAGCTTAAGACAACCAAACCTACTATTCCCATCCATGGGCAATATTGCTTTCGGGAGAAATTCTCCAAATCCTGGTTTCTAGGTATTTCCCAATAATAAAGAAAGCCAAATATAATAAGCATAGAGCAAAGGAGAAAATCCCTAACAATTAATGAAAGAAGCATATAATAATTCAAAACAAATTCAAATACATGAGAGTTTAGAGGTTACATCTTCCCCAACAACAAATAAGATTAGTTCTCCATCGTCATGAAGAAACTAGGCGTACAATGAAATGAAAGAGATAGAAAAACCCTATAAACTGAAGAGGAGAGCTCCCGCATCCCAAATCTGCCTCCCAAGGGGCAAAACGCGTGTTTCTGTGCTCAAGTCATAAAAAAATACCAACCCTAGGGTGGACAAGTCCTTAAATAGATAAAAAAATAAAGTCCAAGCCCAATAATATTGGCGCTCCAAAAAAGAAAAATGTAACTTGAAACTTTTGATCACAAAGTCCAAGCCTCAACCGTTATCACAACCCCAAACTTGAAATTTTGCTTGTCCTCAAGCAAAATGTAACTTGGCTTAAAAAAATAATCATACTACAATGGTCTAGCAAACCAAAAAGCATTTTCCTCTAAGACAAGTAAATCACTCATGTCTGCTCATCATAGAAAGATTAATCAAGATATAATGATGCTTTAGCCAATCAAGCTTCAACTATGGTGCTCACATGATCAAGACATACACAACAGATGCAACCTTATGAATAATCAACAACCAAGCAAGAATGTTATCATACAGTCATGGACCAATTCCTCACCAAAGATAGTATTTCACTCAAGCACTCAAAAGTGTTTCACTCAAGCACTCAAAAGTGTTTCACTCAAGCACTCAAAAGTGTTTCACTCAAACTCAAATGTGTATAGTGAGGTGACACTCTTACACTCTACCATCACAATGTCACATGAACCAACTTTGCCTTTCATTTAACCACATATCAAACACACTCTCAAGCAAGTTATCATCACAAGGACTTTTCAAGGCTTGTAACATGGCCGGGCTTAGAAGAAAATTGAGTTTTTTAGACAACAAAATCCTTGAGTTAGGAGAGTGCACAATTCATTTATATTAACAATCAACTCTCTTTCTTCTTTTATGTGAGAAACCAGTCTTAAACTTATTCCCAACTTTACTTGCATTGAGCTTAACCTTTTCTTTTCTTTCTTTTCTTCTCTTTTACTTTTTTCTTTGGCTCAATGCTTTTTGCCCAATGATCTGTAATGAATTTCACAAAGTTCTTTTTGGTTTCTCATCACCTCAAACTTGAACCATTCTCCATTACCACAAAAACATACTCTACTTAACTCAAGGTAAGGATTTCACAAAGGGTTTTTTCCACTTTCAACTTTAAGCTCAAGGTTCAAAGCGTAAATAGGAACATTGTTCTTTGTTGGGTTCACCTATTGGCATTGGCTCTAAGAGAAAAGAAAACAAGGCCTTGATCATATGTAACAAGCAAGCAAGTGGTTTAATCATAGAAAATTAGGCAAAATCAATCATGCTTCTAAAGCAATAACATTCAATCAATCAAAGACTCTAGAGTCCAACCTCTCACACGCTATGCAAATTAATCACAATTGAAATCATGCATCTGTTTTTAACAAAACTATGAGCAACCACCATCTATGCTTAAAAGCCTCACCAATCATTAACTCAACATGCATCATAGAACAATAGAGCAAACACAAGAATATTACTCATCACAAACAACAGTTTATCACATCATACAAAACAATTGCAGCACAATTCATTAAACCAAGTACATAAACAAGCTAACATAAAAACAAAATTAACAAAATTCAAGTAAGCACAAAAATAAAACATAAAACATAAAAATCCTGATCCAGCAGCATCCATCAGTAGATGCAAATCCTTCACATTAGCATCCATTAGTAGATGCTCTCAGTAACATCCATCAATAGATGTCTAGTAGCATAACATCCATCAGTAGATGGTCTCAATAAACATCCCAATCAGTAGATGGTCTCAATCTTTGATGATCTTGTGCTCCTAGTACAAACTTTCGGATTTAATCCTGCAAACACTAAAGAACACTGCACTAAAGCACCCAATTAGCACAAACAGATAAAAAGATAACATTAAAAAGACAAAAAGATAAAAATATAAAAAGATAAAAAGGTAAAAAGATAAAAAGATAAAGAGATAAAAAAGATAAAAAGATAAAAAGATAAAAAGATAAAAAGATAAAAAGATAAAAAGATAAAAAGATAAAAAGATAAAAAGATAAAAAGATAAAAAGATAAAAAGATAAAAAGATAAAAAGATAAAAAGATAAAAAGATAAAAAGATAAAAAGATAAAAAGATAAAAAGATAAAAAGATAAAAAGATAAAAAGATAAAAAGATAAAAAGATAAAAAGATAAAAAGATAAAAAGATAAAAAGATAAAAAGATAAAAAGATAAAAACATAAAAACATAAAAACATAAAAAGATAAAAAGATAAAAAGATAAAAAGATAAAAAGATAAAAAGATAAAAAGATAAAAACATAAAAACATAAAAACATAAAAACATAAAAACATAAAAAGATAAAAAGGTAAAAAGATAAAAACATAAAAACATAAAAAGATAAAAAAAAACAAAAAGATAAAAAGATAAAAAAAACAAAAAGATAAAATGATAAAATTAAAGATGAAGTCTAATCGGTTAAGAATCACACAAAAGTATAGTTTAAACCACGAGTCCCCGACAATAGCGCCAAAAAACTTGTTAAGATGTCGGCAAGTGTACCGAATCGTATCAAGTAATATAAAATAGTAAGATCAAATATCGTATCCCAAAGGACTCACGACACTAAACAATTATGTGATTACCCAACTAATTAAGACTTTTGAAGAACAATTTAGTGATTTTGAATGCAAATGCTATAAAGTAAACATGAATGCAATTTTGACCAATTGAAAGAAAAACACAAAGGTGAATGGATGATGTTGAAAATATGAGATGAGTATGTTGTTGGAGTTTAGATTTCACCAAGTTTCCTCTCATGCATATATGAATTCATCTTCCTCATTAATGTTAATATCACTTTTTAAGTTACTTAAAACCCGATGTCTCGGCGAAGAAAGTCTATCCTTAACTACTAGTTTACAATGTCTTATCTCCCTAGCAATTAATTATGCATTACATACGCACAGAAGCTTAAGATAACCAAAACTCATATCCTTATGTCTAGGCAATACTGCTTTTGGGAGCAATTCTCTAGATCTAGGTTTCCCCGTATGTGTCCATATCACGAAAACCAATAACCATGTCAGGAATGAGTTAAACATAACAAGCATTGAGCAAAGAAGAATAACCCTAACAATTAATGAAAGAAGCATAAATAAATAAGAATCAATTCAAATACATGAGAGTTCACAAGGTTACATCATCCCCCAACAATAAAGAATGTTTAGTTCCCCATCGTCATGGAGAAACTAGACGAACAATGGAGTGAAAAAGATAAAAAAAACCCTAAAAACTGAAGAGGGGAGCTTCCGCATCCACTTATGCCTCTGAGGGGTGAAAAGTGTGTTTCTATGCTCAAGCCATCAAGAGATACAATCCCTAGGACGTCCAAGTCCTCAAATAGATAAAAAAAATAACAGAAAACAGGTTCAGGCCCAACACACTACGCTCAGCACCCTCATTTAGGGCACTCGGGCGAAACTGCGAGAAAACTAGCACACAGTGCCCTTGAAAGGGCGCCCAGGCGTGGTGCGGGACTAAAATTGGAGCTCAGCCCCAGCGGTAGCATTCCAAAACTCACTTTTTTTGCTGTTTTGGCTGTTTTTATGGCTGATTCAGCTTTATACAGCTCTATATATTGTTGCAGATTCTTCGAAGCACATTATTAACTACAAAATAAAGGGAATTTAGTGATAAAATCATAAAGTATAACCTCTAGCCACTTATTTGCAAAAATAAAGCAAAAACATGAGTTCAAGCAAGTTTCTAAGTAAAAAAGGGTGCGTTTAGTATCAAAATTGAATCACAAATAACGATATTTTCAATCGTTATCAGGCAACCGGACGAGCTTGTGAGAGAACTGGCGCTCCACACCCTTGGAAGGGCGCCCAGGTGTCCTACGACACATGGAGTCTGGCGCTCAGCGCCCCTAGAAGGGTGTCTAAGCGAGCTGCAGTGGAAAGTGCCGCTCAGTGCTCCTGAGGGGCGCCCGGGCGCAAAATTCTAGCAATTTCTAGATTTTCACTGCTCAAGCGTTAGCCCTGTGGCAGCTCTGTGGTAACCCAGCGACAACATTCCAGAACTCTCTATTTTTGCTGTTTTATTGCTTTTGTGGCTGGTGCTTTTGCTGTCCTTCCTGAGTTCCAACTCCATGACACTTTTGCTCTTCTTCCAAATCATACCAATAACCTACAAAATTAAGGGAATTTAGTGATAAAATCATTAAGTATACCCTCTACTCACTTATTCACAAAACTAAACTAAAAACATGAGTCTAAGCAAGCTTTTAAGTTGAAAAGGGTTGATTTAGTATAAAAATTGCATCACAGATAACGGTATATTCAACCGTTATCACTACCTTACAAAAAGCTTTTGATAAAGCATCTAATGTTTTACACCATTTGATTCATTTACTAATGAAATGACAAGTTATAAAATGTGTTGAACAAGCAATACGGCTTAACGCTTATCAACGTTCAAAATATTTATGCATGTACGATAAAGTGTTTCAATGCTTGTATAACTTCTTCTTTTTATTTGTGCAGATCATTAAAGAAAAAAGATATGATCATAATCTCTACATTGAAGAAACATTCACTGTGAGAGATGAAGAACATTATGGGAATGTTTACCTTGAAGCCTTATGCTCTATCACATCGTACAAGCTATGTTTTGATAAAGGCTATGACAAAGCTTAGTACATTTGCAAAGTAGACTTGAGTCTGACTTCTCACCTAAAGGCTACCTAGTCTCTTGAAGTAAACTCCTATGTCTAACGGTCATTTTTCAAGAAAATATGTATATAGACACAAGCTTGATGAAAAAACAAGAAGGATAAAATAATAAACTCTTAAACGCTCAAACAAGCTTACTATGCTCATACATTGTCTGAAGCTAATTTTTCTGAAAGAGAAAAACCTTAGAAAATCTCAGCTTTCTTTGTATTTTTTCTATCCTCTATTTGAGAGTTATCAATATGTACCTTTGTTCATAATATTGTTCATGTTGTAAATTTTGAAGTGGTTAAAATACTTTTAAACTAGAAGTTGTTAAACTCGGACTAGTCGTGTTGACTAGGTGAACTGGGACTAATCGTGTTGTAACTTCTGCTTGATTATTTTTTCTCCAAGATTCTTGTACCCACCATGAGATAATAACTTTTGATTTTTATTTTGAGCACTTATACCATATGTTTTAGACCTTGTTTCCGATGACATAATGAAAAAGTTGTTATTATATAAAATTGGTAATGATGAATCTAATGATTTTAGCTACACTTACCTGGCACGACTCTGATGTACGACTCTGTACAAATTGATGCCAAGTTTCTTTGTTAATTGTCGTATATTTTGAACATGAAGTTTCATTTATTTTTCCTCCAAAGATATATATTGACGTTTTTTTCATCTTAAAACCCCTAAATCTTTCGCCAATTGCAGATAAACACTTATTTCTTAAAGTTGCGACTTTTGGAATATCAAATGTCATCTGTAATAAAGAAATAACCTTATATCAATACAAATTTATCAATATAATCAATCTAGAATTTGGAGAAATATTAATTAACTTACCAATAAATATTGCAAGATTAGGTTTCGATCAACTTCAAATACATGATCAAACGATGGAGAAAGGATAGAGATACGATCACACGCTAATACTCCAAGATAAGACCTAAAAACATATGCATTTGAACCAAATCATACACTGGTGACCACGTCAAAAAAGACAAGTGTCCTCTCAGCTACATTATTGTTTGAACAACCGGTATCGCACAACGGAAAGGTATTTCAAAAAGTGTGTTACAAGCAAAAGCTAAGAGGGGAGGGGTGAATTCGTTCTTTTAAAAATTGTGATTTGCTTTTAAGAATTTTAAGAAACAGTTGGAGAATGAAAAGTGTAGAGTAAGAGAAAATCACACGAAGTATTTTATCCTAGTTCGAATCAAAAGATTCTACTTCCAGTCGCTAATTACTATAAACAATGATTAACCTTTTTCACTAAAATATAATGGTATAGATTACAATAAGATGATGAAAGGATAAAGAACAGAAAACACCTTCCTTCGAGAAAGGAACGAAAGAACCAGCTCAATCAACTTGAAGTGAACTGCTTCGACCTTAAACCCACTAAGCGCAAGCTTCTGCAATTCACAAGACTTGATATGAGCAATACTAACACTTGAGAACTTCCTTAGAGAATTTTTGTATTCTCAAATACTTAGATAAGCCTCTAAGAGGTTTGGTAAATAGTATATATAGCCTAGAGGTCAGAAACTGAAAACTCAATTTCCAACTGCCAGTGATAATCGATTATTTACATCCGTTATGGGGTTTTGAAAAAGTGATAATCGATTATCCTGAGGAATAATCAATTATTTGCGCGACTTAGGAAATACTGACTCAGACTGAAATAATCAATTATTCTAAGCAATAATCGATTATTTGCGTGAGCAACTCTTTTCTATTTAAGCTCGTGATAATTGATTATTACACCAAATAATCGATTATCTGTTCAAACTTTCTCTAGATAGGAAAACTTCTAAGAGTTCTTACATCAGCAAAGATATTCCTATACAATTTATTCTACAAAATGCTTTTAAAGTGAATACAACAAGAGTCTTCAAGTTCTTCATCTTGTAGCATCATCAAAACCATAATATCTTCAAGCCACAAATGGTCATCATTGGTAACATACATTTCTTCTAATCTTGAGTTGTCTCAACCTAGTCGCTCCTCTAGTAGGTATAGAAGTGAAGACTTCATTCCCTGATGAATGTGGTGCCTAAACCATATATATGTCATAATAAATAACAAGAAAGATTAATAAAAGACTTATAAAATAACATATTATTTAACAAAAGCCATAAATTTTACACAAATATGAAATTCATACATAATGATATGGATGGGTCATATGTATATTCCCTCATTGTGATCTTCCCGAATTGCATGTACATCGTCAACTAGAGGGTCGTCATCCAAAGAAATTATCGTTTTAAATGAATGGGTGTCAACAATATGAAGTTTAGTTAGATTTTCTTCATTAACGTCAATTTGTTTTTTCTTCCTTGAAGAGCTACATACCAATGGTTAGACGCAAGACATTTCACATAAAAAACCTAACTTGCTTGATATGCCATAATAAAGGGTTCGTCTCGATAACAAACCTTTTGAAAATCAACTAGTCCATACCAAATTAATCTATTTTGACATCACTCTTATTGTCAACCCACTTACATTGGAACAATGGAACAAAAAAATTAGTGCAATCAACCTTTCATATATCTTATATTCTACCATAATATCTAATTGATCCAAGTACATGATTTTGATCTTTGGATGTGGAAAATTTTAGCGACTCAGCTTCTAGACTAGCACCACACTACTTTGTATTATGCTTTTATCATCTAAATTCTTGGTATAAAATGTGCAATGATTAATTTCATAGTTGTTGATGGATTGACAAGTGTACCAAATCGCACAAGTAATATAAAATGGTAAGACCAAGTATCGTATCCCTGAAGACTCTCGGCACTAAACAATTGTGTGATAACTTGATTAATTAAGACTTAAATAAAGCGAAATCATTGGTTTAAGATGTAAAGACTGAAAATTAAATATGAATGCAAATTGATCAATAGTAGAGTAACCCATAGATGAACGGAGGTTGTTTATAAACTGAGATGATTATGTTGTTAGGGTTTGATTTCACCAAGTTTACTCTCATGTATATAAGAATTCTTCTTTTTACATTAATGTTAACGTCACTCACTAAATTACTTAGAACCCGATCCCTCGGCGCAATAAGCCTGCCTTAATTCCTAGTTTGTGCAATTCCTAGCTTTCCTAGAAAATTAAGTCTGAAGATCAAGAGCTTAAGACGACCAAGTACTCATACCCTCATCCCTGAGAAATATTACCCTTGGGAGAATTCAACAAGAACCTGAATTGTAAGGAACCTCCCGACACTCATCCAATTCATAAATCATGCTATTAAATGAGTTAAATAGAACAAGCATTCAAACAGATGAATTCCCTAACAATTAATGAAAAAACATATAAATTAAGAATCAATTCAAATACATGAGAGGTCACAAGGTTAGATCATCCCCCAACAACAAATAGAGTTTAGTTCCCCATAGACATGGAGAAACTAGATGAATAATGGGAAAGCATGAGATAGTGAAACCCTAAAAGAAGAAGAGGAAGCTCCCGCCTCCAGATCCGCCTTCAGAGAGTAGAAGAGTGTGCTGTTGTGTTGCTCCAGCCAGAGATGCAAAACCTAGAGCGCCTGGGTCCTTTAAATAAAGTCGGAAAAGAGTAGAAACAGGCTCAATCCAAAAGAGTCAAAATATAGCAAAAACTTGGCCGAATCCACGACGCACGATGCTCGGGCGCCCCTAGAAGGGTGCCCGGGCGTGCCGCGACAATTTATGGCGCTCAAGCCCCCTCTGAGGGGCGCCGAAGCTTCGCAGACTGTATTCTGATTTATTTTTCTACACTCTGGTTGACTTTTCTGCATTCCAACTCTTTGGTACTTTAACTCTTCCTTCAAATCATTCCAATAGCCTACAAAGTCAAGGGAATTTAGTGATAAAATCATCAAGTATAACCTCAACTCTCGTATTCACAAAACTAAAGCAAAAACATGAGTTAAAGCAAGTTTCTAAATAAAAAAGGTTGCATTTAGTTTCAAAATTACATCACAAATAACGGTATTTTCAACCGTTATCAAAACCCCAAACTTAGAACTTTGCTTGTCGTTAATTACCGAAGGGCATAAGCCTTCGGTAAGTTCCAAGCAAATCTCAGGCACAATTATATTTCTTATCAAACCAAACAAACCTGTACAAATTGTTCACAACACAAACAGACCTAAATAACATTTTCCAACCACATACAGACCTGCATAATGTGCATCTCAATCATGCAATCATTGAACAGAAAAACAATATAACATCTAAAACATCCAATCATCCATAGAACATGTATTTATAAATGAAACATAAAACAATCTAACATAATGTTCTAACATCCAAATCATCCAATTGATCTAACATCTAAATTTTCTAATATCCAAATGTTTCTATAACAACTAATAACAAAATAAAACTTATAATCTACATAGTTATCATCAGAATGATCTTCATCATCTTTCTCCTCTATAGATGGCTGGACTAGTGTGGGTTGAACTGATGTCGACTAGACTGATGAGGGTTGGACTGATGTGGGCTGTTGAGGGACGGCGGGTGACAGGGAGGGTCGTGGCTGGGTTGAAGGGACAATGAACTGATCTTGTGAAGTTTCAGGCAACACTCTAATGACCAGGGCCTTAAAGTTTCTAAACTCTGCTCTCAAATCAGTGATTTCCTGGTCACGTTGCTCCAATGCCTGTATGAGGCGGACAACGGCCTCGTCAACAATAGTGGTGGAAGAAGAAGGTTGGTGCTTCAGAGTACCTCCTCTCGATGCTATATTGCAGCAAGTTGTCGAGCACCGTATAGTCATCCCTTTTTCTTCCCACCAACGATGTCGACCCAGCACTGTGTCCTACGGATATCGTCTTCTGCATTACTCGCATCATCCGGTGTAGGAGTTGACCCATGTTCAGATCTAACCTGTGAAAGTCTCGTAGAAAATTCTTCCTGTTCAAACATTAAAACCAATGTTAGGGAATGATAGAATAACATAAATGAAAAATTACTAATAGTAATAGTGTTATTTTCTTATATGAGTCTTCCGAGATCTTTCATCAACGAATTCATTAGTGCCCTTCTGAACATAAGTCTGTGCAAAGACCTCATCAACATGGACCGCCCATCCCAGAGCTTGTGCCTGTAACATAATTTAGAGTTAGAAGTGTAGATATGAAATAGAAAATACATAAGTTATATATGAAAGAAACAAAAAGGTAATGAAAGTTTACCATACGAATGGCATGCTCATGAATCGTGATCGACCCACCAGTATGCAGGGTGCCACCCTTTTCAAAAACTCTGTTCCTCTGGGCTTTGGCACACTTATTACGAAACTCTACTGAATTCCATTGAGCCAGTAAAGAGTTCCAAATGTGCTCGCCCAACCAGTAAGGGTGCTCTCGTATATTGCGGGCATCCCTAAACATCTCTGACAGTCGATGAAATGCTTTCATGTGGAAATTTCTTTGTATTTGTGTTTCATGTTCAGGTTTCCACTGCACCTTCATCTGTAACATTAAACAAAACAAACATTGATTAATGAACATACTAAAATAAGAATGACAATTAGTTTAATGGATTGTTCTAATGAAAACGCTGCCAGAATGGCTTTTTGTCATCATCAGGTATTGCTCACCAAGTAGGCCATGGACTTAAAAACTGTTGCTTAATTGAACGTGTGATGGCCTCGGAAGCAACTCTGGATGGAATAAACCTACATAATAAAAGTCATTTGAATTAAGGCAATCTTTAAACATCAATATGGTTAAAAACGGATTAAAATCTTACCCTTTACTATACGACTCAATCCATGGTGGATCATGGAGGGGCGGGTCAACACCTTCACCATCACCAGCTGAATCTGGATCAACAGATGATGTGACAGTCTCAGAAGGCGGTATACAAGATGAGGAAGGTATAGAAGTAGGGTAAGGGGGAGGAGTGAGGCTTATAATCATAGGAGGAGGAACAGGGTCTGTTGTAGGGGTAGGAGAAGGGTGTAGTGCAGGGGTAGGATTAGGGTCTACTGTAGGGGTAGGAGGAGGGTGTATTACAAGGGTAGGAGGAGGCCCCACAGATGATGGACTAGGGGCAACAGTGGTAGGTAGTGTAGCAAGCACCCTAAGTACATACTTTGGTGCCTGTCGTTGCCTCTTTTTAGGCCTTGCTACCCTCTTTCCTTTATCAGGACGTTCTGAACCTTGTCCTGTCATTACTACATTGAAATGGTTACAAATAAAGTGAAAAAATAGAAATGAATAAGGAAGGATCAATACAAATTAAAGTGAATGTAAAATAATTGCATACAACTTTGAAGATGATATTTTACATAATGATCTTCATTTTCATCATCTTCTTCTTCTTCTTCTTCTTCATCATCATCATCATCATTTTCTTCTTCTTCTTCATCATCATCATCATCTTCTTCTTCTTCTTTTTCTTCTTCTTCTTCTTCTTCTTATTCTTCTTCTTCTTCTTCTTCTTCATCATTAGCATCACCTTGTATTGCTGCTTCTAATTCATCTCCATCACCATAAGGGTCGTGCAATGCGATTATACGTTCAACTTCAATAATTTCTTGTGGTTGTGACATTTGGTCAAGTTGGTAGGCAACATCTTCCTCAACCTCATTTGAGTCAATGCGACCTCTAGGCTTGGTTTGTATTGCTACAGCCCAACCACGCTTGTCAATATTGCGGAATGGTGGATATGACACATAATAAAGCTGTTTGACATTAGTTGCTAGAATGAAAGGATCAAACGGTCCATATCTTAATCTTAGGTGGAGTTCGACAATGTTAAACCTAGGATCCACTCTAATACCAACTTTAGAAGGATCAAACCATTCACAATAAAAAAGTACTACTCTGTTTGGAGAAGTAGTGTTGTTGTACTCTAGCTCATATATTTTATGAATGATGCCGTAGAAATCATCATAACAACCCTCTGTTAGGCCCTTGACGTATACACCATAATTTGTTTTTTTCTTCCCTTTAGACCATTCATGTGTATGGAATTTGTAACCATTGGTGAAGTAAGTGTGCCATTCTTTCACACATCTCATTGGCCAATTGGAGAAATGTCTTAACTCTTAAACCGTGGGAGTTAATTCCTGATTAAAAACTTACAAAGATACCAAAAAAATATTAAAAGCAAGAGTCAAATTAACCTTGCTCAAAACATAGGAAAAAGTACGGACCTGATTTCTAAACCATTGGGGAAACTCTGAGTGTATTCTAGCAGAAGCATTTCCTTCTGCGGCTTGCTCAACCACAAGAAATGAGCTGGTATAAATGAAATGAATTAGTGTATAACAATTTAACCATTACAAAGGTAAGAGTTGGATGATGACATACTCAAGGTACGACTTAACTTCACTGCAATTGACTAAGACATGCACATGAGCAGAGTTGAATTCAGCATCAGTTAACTAATGAGTGAATTATTTCCCTACATGACGGCCTGATTGTCGGAAAACTGATAATGCACCTTGACGTGGTTCAACTTGCCGTTGCATTTCATTTCTGACTTTAGTGGGGACAACATGAAGCTTTTGAAATAATGTGAACAAAAATATGTTGTCTCTCTATGCAAGTAAGCTGCACAAATTGAGCCTTCTACTCTAGCTTTATTTTTAACTAAACGTTTAGATTCTCCCATAAACCTTTCAAAGGGATACATCCACTTGTACTGCACAGGGCCCCCAAGCCAAGCTTCATATGCAAGATGAATTGAAAGATGCTCCATTGAATCAAATAATGCAGGAGGGAATATTCTTTCTAATTTGCAGAGGATAATTGAGATATTTTCTTCCGTCTTTCTAAGGGAATTTTCCTTTAGTGTCGTACAACATAAATCTTTAAAGAAGTTACTGATTTCTATGAGTGGATTTAACACGTGCATTGGCAAACAACTGAACGCAAGAGGGATGAAAGTCTCCATGAATACATGACAATCATGACTCTTCAACCCTTGAATAGTATCGTTCTGAACATTGGCACATCTGGACAAGTTAGAAAAATATCCATCTGGCATTCTCAGCTCCTTGATCCATCCACACACTATTCTTGCCTCATCTTTTGACATGGTGTAATTTGCTTTTGGTTTAAACAATTGGTCGTTATCTTGCGCCTTCAACTCTAAGTCTTTTCGTCCACAATACAAAGGTAAATCTTTTCTTACCTTGTCATTATCTTTTGTCTTACCAATAACACTCATAATTGTGTTGAAGACATTATCTTTTTTCTATGTGCATGACATCAAGGTTATGTCTTAGCAAGTTATCTTTCCAATAGGGAAGATCTCAAAATATGCTTCTTTTAGTCCAATTATGCCATTCTCCAAACCCTTCTATCCTATTTTGACCACATTCAGTGACTTTTGGCAAGTCTTTCACTCTTCTCCAAACGTGTGATCCAGTCAACTTCGGCGTGGGCATATCCATTTCAACTTGCCCTTTGCGAAATGCCTTTTTGTTTCTTCTAAAGGGGTGATCAATGGGCAAGAACCATCGATGATAGTCAAACCAATTACTTTTCCGACCATAACTCAATTGGAATGACTTTGTATGTTCCATGCAATGTGGACAAGCTAATCGACCAAGCGTGCTCCAACCAGATAACATGCCATACGCTGGAAAGTCGTTAATAGTCCACATCAAAGCTTCCCTCATAAGGAAATTTTGCTTCCTTGAAACATCATACGTCCAAACATCATTCCATAGATTCTTCAAATCATCAATTAGAGGCTCCAAATAAACATCAATCGCTGATTTGGGATTAGATGGACCTGGTATTATACACGTTAAAAACATGTAAGGCTTTGTCATACACATCTCAGGTGGTAGATTGTATGGGGTAACTATCACCGGCCAGCAAGAATATGGTGATGCAAACGCCTGAATGTACGGCGTAAACCCATCAGAGCATAGACCAAGTCTGACCTTACGTGGTTCACTAGCAAATGATGGATGTTTACGATTGAAGTGCTTCCAAGCTTCACCATCAGAAGGATGACGCAAAAATCCTTCAATTTTGTTACCATCATGCCATGTCATGTGTTCTGATGTTTGCATTGAAGTAAACATTCTTTGTAATCTTGGAATTATAGGCAAGTAAAACATGAACTTTAAGGGAATTGTTTTTTTTGCCTCCGTCCAGCATGCATCGTATGATATCGAGGTATGCAACAAAACTTGCATTCAACCAACAATGCATCATTTTTGCCACTATCATTGTCATAGAATAACATACATCCATTAACAACCCAAAAAATCATTTTGGCTTCCAATCCCAGCTTTAACACATCTTTTGGCTTGTTAATAATTCTTCGGCATAGAATTGTTTGGTGGTGTCAAATCTAACATCAATTTTGTATAGAAGTCCACTTCTTGATTGGGAATGTTCCAATTAGATTTACCAGCCATGAGTCTAATGCACACTGACAATTTTGACTCAGATGAACCTTCAAATACAGGTAGATTTGCCTCTGTTAGTAAATTGTAAAACCTATGAGTGGTTTCATTTGGAGACTCTTCATCATGACTATCATTTGTTTCTTGTTCAGCATGTCGACGAAGAACATTGTCGACCATATCTTGCATATAGGAAAATTGATTGATAACAGTTGAAAAACTGTTATTTTCATGATTAAATTTGATACTAAAAGCAACCTTTAACACTTAGAAACTAGCTTGAAATCATGTTTTTGGTTATATTTTCAGAAATAAGAGAGCTGGATAGGTTTATGTTTGATTTCAGTGTTTTATGCAGGTTTTAAGGTGAATTTGGTGAAAGAAGTGAATTTGGAGCTAACGTGGGTTTCTTTCACCAAATTCACCTTAAAACCTGCATAAAACACTGAAATCAAGCATAAACCTATCCAGCTCTCTTATTTCTGAAAATAGAACCAAAAACATGATTTCAAGCTAGTTTCTAAGTGTTAAAGGTTGCTTTTAGTATCAAATTTAATCATGAAAATAACAGTTTTTCAACTGTTATCACAACCCCAAACTTAGAACTTTGCTTGTCCTCAAGCAAACAAAATGTAACTCAATCTTCTACCAATCTGTACAATGGTTCACTCATTCAAAAATCCTCTTTTCAAGATAAGTAAAAACTTCAATCAAACTTATGACAAAGATTTCAATCAAGATGTGCACATGCTTTGGGTGTTCATAAAATCACTTAATATCCAACAAATGCTATTGTTCATGAATGATAAATCAACTAAGCATGGATGTTCATGTGCTCATGGAACATCTCCTCACTAGGTAAAGTGTTTCACTCAAACACAAGTGTATAAGAGGTAATCACTCTTTCACTCTACTACCACAATGTCACAAGAATTGACTTTGCCTTTCATTTAACCACAATCAAATAAATTCACAAGCATGCATTATCACAAGGACTTTCAATGGCTTATAATGTGGCTGGGCTAACAAGAAAATTGGTTTTTCTAGATCACAAAACCCTTGAGTTAAGAGAATCATATAAACACAATCATTCTTACTTTCCCAACTTTCCTTTGCATTGAGCTTTGCTTTTTTCTTTTCCTTTCTTTCTCTTTTTTCTTTTGCTTTTCACATATTTACTTCTTAGCTCTTAGCTCAATGCTTTCAATTTCCCTTCTATTTTCCAACAACCCCAAACTTGAACATTTATCAATACCACAAAATATTTTCTACTTAACTCAAGGTAAAACTTTTCAGTAAGGGTTTTCAAATCATGTTCAAGGCTAAGGGTTCAAAGGATAGAACAGATAGTGTTCTCTTTTAGTGGCTTATTTCATGCAATTTGGCTAATATAAGGGTTACCAACAAACGACCTTGATCATATAATGCAAACAAGCAATTGATTCAATCATAAAAAACCTGGGCAAAGTTATTCATGCTTCCAAAGTAATAACACTCAAAGTAATAACTCTGGAGCTCAAAACCTCACATATAAGCTCATTCACATTTGACATACACATCCTGCTTAATATCACAATCACAATCATAATAACTTGCATTTGTTCACAAAGCTTGTGAACCACCTGTATAAACATGTAATTGTGCACATCTCACCATCAATCTATATCAAAGCATCATTCAAGCATTACTTATCAAACAATCACAATCATCAGCAAACCATCATAACAGATAAAGTTTCCAATTGAGTACATCAAACCCTAAACAAAAATAAATAAATAAGACAAATCCTACTTTAGTGCTTTGAAAAACTCAGCCCCATCAATGATGCTCTCTCCCAACCCCAAACTTAGATGAACAACACATAAGAAAGTGAGTGGAAAAGAAATTTTCTCAAAAGGGGTGAGGGAAAAGTTGTAGACAACTTTGGAAAAGTATGTAGGAGTGTGTGTGCAGAGAAAAATCTAAAAGAAGAGAGGCCAAGGCGCAGCTTAGGGTATAAAAATACCCCTAATGGGCTCGGGTTCCGCTGAGGGGCAACCTAAGCCCCGTTTGCGACACTACCGCTCAGCGGTAGTTTGCCGCTCAGCGGCACTTACGGGAAGTGTTCTTCTTCTCCTTAGCTTAACCTAAATGCGTCCTAAACATACCCTAACTGGCTTCCTGCAATTAAGGTCTCAGATCACTCAAACATTCAATCCCTATCATGCAACTAAAGCAGAATAAAAACAAAAAAATACAGACAAAATCAATCAACTGGGTTGCCTCCCAAGTAGCGCTTGTTTAACGTCACGAGCCTGACCCAAAATCCACCAACACCCATCAGTAGGTGCAAAACTTTCTTACCAACACCCATCAGTAGGTGTATACAAACATAGTATCCTTCAGTAGATACTCTTCCGCCTAACATCCATCAGTAGATGTAAACCCTGTAACAAACTTATAACAAAAACAAAAATACCCAAAAGTTCAAAATTACATCACCAAAACAAAAATTAAAAGTTCTTAAATCACTGGGTTGCCTCCCAGTAAGCGCTCTTTTAACGTCATTAGCTTGACCCAATAAAGCTCATGTTCTTTCTTCTTTTTCTTCTTTCTACTAAACTTCTTCAGGAATTTGATAAAACCAGGAACCTGTTGCGGTGTCTCAATCAGAGGAACTTTAATCTCCAATTTCTTGAAGATTTCCATAAAGCACTTAAATTTCTTTTCCTTCCTATGATTCTTCTTTAGATGAGGATGGGATTTTTCATATGATTTCTTCTTCTTTCCTCTCATCTTCTTTTTCTTCCTTTTTCTCTCCCTAAATTTTCTCTTTTTCTTTTCTCTTATTTTTTTCTTCCCTTTTCTTTTTCTCTTCAACTTCTTTATTTTCACACAAATTTTCTTTCTTTCTTCTCTCTCAACCACTTCTTTCTCTTTTTCTTCATCTTTATTTTTCTCACTCAACTCTTCTTTCTCTTTTCTCTCTATCTTTTCCTCATCTCCCTCTAATTGTTTTTCATCAATAATCTTGTCACTTTCAGTAACAATGGTTTGCCCTTCCTTCTTAAGGTTAACTTCAGTATTAACCTCATCATTCAATCTCTGACTAATGTTACAAAGTTGCATCTCCATTCTTTTACATGATTCTTCAATGCTTTTCTGAGTAGCATCAGAATTTTTCAAAAATCGTTGAAGGGTCTCATCCAACCTATCCAAACTTCCTGATAGAAAGGGTTGTTGCTGCCATTGTTGTGGTGGCGGCCATTGTTGTGGTGATGGCCTATCAAATGGTCTGGCAGCTTGCCAAAATTGGCTTTGATCCATGCTTGAGTGAGGTTCCCACCATTGGTTGAGATTACTTTGGTAGAATTGAGTGCCCACATAGTTAAATTCTTGACCAAATTGCATTCTGCAGACATTAGGCACAAAACCCTAAAAACAATTGTTAGCACAAAAAGAAATAAAAGAAGATATAAGATCAGAGATAAGAAGATAAAATAAAAACAGAAAACAGAAAAATAAAAACAGAAAAATAAAATAAAATAATAACCAAAAAATAAAATAAAATAAAATAAAATAAAATAAAATAAAAACTGAAAAATATAAACAGAAAAATAAAAATTCGAAATTTAAATTAAAAATTCAAAAACAAGTCAAAGATAATCAATAATCAAACAAATAAACTAGTTAAACCACGAGTTCCCGGCAACGGCGCCAAAAACTTGATGACAAATTTATGAACACCGAAAAACGGCGCCACAAACTTGTTTGACCCTCGGCAAGTGTAACCGAATCGTATCAAGTAATAAACTCGGTAAGACCAAGTATTGTTCTCCCAAAGGACTCACGGCCTAGTTAGTTATATGATTTGTTGATTATTTAAGACTTGTGAACAAATTCTTGTGGTTTCAAATGCAAAAGACAATAATTAAATATGTATGCATGAGTTTGATCAATGGCAAAAAGGAACACAAACACTGAATGAATTATATGGATGAGTATGTTGTTGGGGTTATCAACTTCATCTTGTCCACTCTCATATATTTTAGGAATTCATCAATCTTTTCATCAATGTTAATGCCACTCTCTAAATCACCTTGTCAAGAAGGCCTATCCTTAATTACGAGTTCATACAATTCCTAGCATTCCTAGTAATTAGTTCTGAAGTGCAGGAGCTTAAAGGCAACCAATATACTATTGGGAGAAATTCCCCGGATCTAGACTTCCCCGTACGTTCCCATATCGACAAAATCAATGATCATGACAATGAATGAGTTAAACACTGCATGTTTTGAGCACAGAGGAAAAAACCCTAACAATTAATCAAAGAAAGCATGTATCTCAAATAAGATTTTTAAACACAAATTCCATATATGAGAGTTTCACAAGATTACATTGATCCCCCAACAACAATATAAGGTTTAGTTCACCATATTCATGGTGAAACTAGATGAACAATAATGAAAGAATGGAAGAGATAGAAAAACCCTAGAAAGAGAAGACGAGAGTCGTCACCATCTCCCAATCTACCCCCAAGAGGTGAAAAGTGTGTTTCTGCTTCCTCCCAGCCAAAGATACAAACCCTAGGAAAACCTAAAGCTTATATACTATTCGTAAAATACAGAAAATTAGGCCCAAGCCCAAAATAGTGTCGCTCAGCGGTAAGTGCGTGAGCTCGATTCTTCCCCTCAGCGGCCATTTCACCCCTCAGGGGAGCTAACGTGGGTTTCTGAGTGCCGCTCAGCGGTAAACTACCGCTGAGCGGTGGTTACGGCTTCTCCTTTTGCACTTTTTGATGTCTTTTCTGATTCCCTTTCTGTTCTTCTTCACTTCTTTCACCAAATTCACCTTAAAATCTGCATAAAACACTGAAATCAAGCATAAACCTGTCCAACTCTCTTATTTCTGAAAATATAACCAAAAACATGATTTCAAGCTAGTTTCTAAGTGTTAAAGGTTGCTTTTAGTATCAAATTTAATCATGAAAATAACAGTTTTTCAACTGTTATCATTGATCTATCTCATATGTATGTACAATAGTATTCGAACTTGATGCAAGCCGCTTTTTAGCTATAGTGGAGGTTGAAGGAATTTGTTCACCATGAAATGTCCAAACCGTGTAATTAGCCATGAACCCTCTTTAGTATAGGTGAACTTTGACGACTTCATCTTTCAAAATCCTTCTACATTCGCACTTGATGCAGGGGCATCGAATCCCTCCATCAAGAGCATAATATTGATACTGTCGAGCCGTCTCGACAATTTCTTCAACTCCGATGACAAAAGCTTCCTTCAAACCTCTCATTCTGCTATAACAACGGTCGTACATCCACCCACGGTGGTTGGTAAAATGGGCCATGTTCAGTGACAAGCCAAACAAAGAAAACTTAGCCAAAACAACAACACTCCATGTGACATAAGTAATAGACCTATTACTACTTAAGTCGAACATGGAAGGCAATTTGAACACTACTGTCATAAGCATACAATAAGTATATGCAAAGAGAAGTCCTCTGTATTGAAATGCCTTAAACATCCTAAGGGGCTGTGTAATAATAGTTAGGGGAGACAACTTATTACTACTGAAGTTCTCTTTTATAGAGTACTTCCAAATATTTTGTAGGTTCTAAGTGTTTATAGTATTTTTACCCTTCTCATTGCATTCAGAATGTGTGTAGTACCATAGGATTTTAAATGACTACTTAACTTAATCAAGTTTTAGCCTAATAAATGAAATACAATATACATGAACATAAAATATTAACATAATTTAGGCAATCAAATAAGTGTACATTATTCTACATTAGGTGTGCTTGCAAATTCTAACTTTTTAAGTACACTTTTTAAGGTTCCAACTACTCAAATTTTGAGTTGTACCTAATTCTTTTGGAAGGCCTAATGCACTATAGCTAATTGAAGATAATCAGCTAGAAGATTATAAGCACCTAAGACACAATTAAAGAAAGCAAGCACGGTGAAAAAGCTTGATGGAAAAACAGTGACAGTGGTTGAAATCAGATTTCAAGCAACTAAAATAGTCAATTTTCAAGTTTGTAATTATTAGGAGTTGCTATCACTTCAAAAATATGTAAAATCATCAAACAAACTTTTAAAATCAGTTTTCATGGTGTGATGGAGTGATTTTTCCACATTTTTGGCCATAACAAAGTCAGATTTCGAATGCTAGAAGTTTCTATGCTATGTGACACTTGTGCACGAATTCGCTTTTAAAACCACCAATCTTGGGTCAATTTTTTGATGCAGAGTTGGAAAAGGTAAGTGTTGTTTTGATGAAGTGGCTATAAAATTCCATTTGGGTTGGAGCAAAACCTGGTTCAGTCCTTTAAAATAGAATCAAAGGTTAAAATAAGTAAAGGAAATTGTTAATAGGGGATTCTGAATCGTGCAGCCCAACCAAAACCCAAAAACACAAAATATGGGTTTCTTTGAGGCATTTCATCAAACACTTTCTGATTTTATCAAACAGTTTCGTGCCACACATTTTTCAACCTGCATTTTGAGTTTTTCTTGCTTTCTTCATTTGTTCTAGAACCTTTCCTATAATCCATTTGAGTGCCTACTTCTATTCTACACCTATTTGTATTGCTTTTAAGCTTTTTGGCATCTTAAAATTGTCCAATTCAAGTCATATTTTGGTGTTGTTCAGTGACCATTTCTGGTGCAGTTTTTGATCTGGTTTAGTGCTAATTTTTGTGTGAAATTGTGGTGTTGTGAAGACTTTGTGATGCAGTCCAGTTTTAGAAACCTTTTCCAACTAAGGTGGCATCTTAGGAAGTGGAGAATGAGCAGAATTTGTGAATTCAAAGGGGCTGTCCAACAAGGAAAAATGTGAAAATTGCCAACTCCTATAGCAATTTTTGAGTTCCAGGTTGTTTTCGTAGTTTGAGTTTCTAATTAGCTAGGTTTTACCATTCTAAACATGTTAGGAAAGTTTATTTGTTGTTTCTTAGGCTAGTTTAGTGTAGTTTGCAAATTTTGACCATTTTAGTGCATTTATAGAAGACCTTTTGAGGTTTTGAGGTTTGCATTCTAGGTTATAAGTCTAAAACCTCTTACATATTTGACAATCAGTTTCAAACAATTCAAAACAAAGTTTGACAAAACACAATGTATACAATATCATAAAACTCCAATCAACATAACTTAACATTCAAACTGGACATTCACAACATTTTAGAACAAGATAAAAATCATGAAACAAGAATGAAAATAATAGAACATACCACATATAATCATGCAATTTCAGTTTAGGTGACCATACCTTCGCCTTCGTTTTCCTTTCCTGATCAAGTCTTCTCTATAGACTCTTTCCCTCCCTTTCTGGCCACAATTCCTTTAAAAACTCACCTAAGACATTAAATAGAAGTGTATTTAGGGTTATTCATTAGATTTTGTTCCATTAATTTAATAAGCATAGCAACAATTTAAGCATTAGCTAATAGTATCCAAAAAGGAATAGTAATAACCAATTAAAACATCACCAAACAAATTTATCATACTGCACCATAATTCAACAAACCAATTTCTTTGAATTTTGATAAATTTTGGCCAAAGAAAAGAATCAAACAGTAGCTGGAAAAAAAATTTGCAATAGAGAAAGTCCCTAGTTGGATGGTTTGATACTAAAACACGTATGGAAGAGATTTAAAGACACAACTGGATGTTCAAGCAACTTTGTTTGATGATTTTAATTGTGTTTAAACTCTAAAACGAGTTATAAACAGCCTGCAACTCAAAATCACTAATCCACTTCCATTTTAACTCAAAAAGTGATGGTTTAGAAAGAAAATCTTGATATAAACCAAACTATGACCAAATGAACAATAATAGCAACTTTCAAACACAAATTTAAACTTGTTCAAGCTTTCCAATAGCATAGAAAAAGCATAAACCGGAAATCAACCCTTATTATTGCCAATTATGCAGTAAAATAAACCATCATACCACCAAAATAAAGTTTCAAAGTAAGTGAGGGACATCAACAAAACCAATTCAGACTTTAGACAATGTACTTACTAGCTTCTAATCTTATCAAAATCATTTTAGAATTTAGACATATCTAAAATCACAACACAAAGTTCTTCCAAATTGCAGTGGAACCTAAGATGAACTTTGACAAAACAAGGACAACCAAGGTAAGACAAGCAAGAACAAAAGTATTGAAAAAAGCTAGCACACAAGTGAAACCTAAGATTAGCTCTAGAACAAATTAAGAAAGAAAATAAAAAGTATTAAAGAAGCTGCAAAAGTGGTTAATGCACTTTGCTAAATTCATGTGAAATTGCTTGCTGGAATTTTATTGCAACACAAATTCTAGTGCAGCAGCAAGTCCAATCCACGTTTTAAAATTGAATACATCAAGAGCAACACCAAATAAAATTGTCACTGCATTGTTCAGTCATAAATCTCACTTTTGTTGGTTCTTTCAGTTCTTTGTAATCACTGTTGTTATGATGCAGACTTTGAAGTTTAAAGCCAATCACTAGAAGCTTAAACCAGTAACAATTTTGACAATAAAGTGCAGTAACAGATTTCAAACCAAGATTAATTATGCAGAGTTGGATTTAAAGAACAGAACAACACATAATTGATTCTTGGAATTGATGACACTATGAACATAGCAATGATCTAATACGAAGTAGGAAATGATTTTGAACTTTCTTTGATGTTTTAAGCCAATTGTTATTTTTTCAAGCTTTTGTAGGTTAACCTATAATTTTGTTTTCAGATTAGTAGGAGTTGTTTTTATTAACTACATCAACATATCAGATTTTGTTTACTAATTGCTTTTAACTAAACTAACCATTATCTTATTAAACTGTTGTTTTGATCATAATTTTTTGTCTTGGCAGAGATTATATTTCTTAGTTGTTGAAGGCAAACTAAGCACTTGTATTTGAAATTTAGGAATCCAAGTTTCCATACTAGGTTGTAAGTCTAAATTGACTTTGTTTCCTTCACTATATATAAACCTACTTAAGTTTTGAATGATTCACAAATGGTGTAAAAGAAATGGGAACCTCAAACTGGTATCCTAGATACTATCAATCAAAAAACAACCGTCATACTAAACTGAAAAGGGTAATCTAAACCTACACATGGTAAAATGTCTCATGCCTAATTATGACTGATTAGAACTAATGGCGGAGGCACTTGTACATGGTTTATGTTTTCAAATTCATCATTCACGAATTAAATACCAAAACAAACCACAACAAAATTATTCATTGTTCTTTCATGGAACAACAAACCTAAATAATACAGTCCATACCAAATCATATATTATAACAACTATTTCACAAATTCTTTTATTATTATTATTAGTACAAGTGAATCCCTCTTACTGCTTCATTGTATTTGTTATTCTTTCTTTAATTGAATTTCAAGATAAGAGCACACCCCTTACATACTTCACAATCAGTTTCAAACCATTCAATCATGCAATTTCAATTTAGGTATCCATACCTTTGCCTTTGCTTTCCTTTGTTGCTTTCTCCCTAGACTCTCTTCCTCCCTTTTTGGAAACAATTAAAACCCCTTCTCAAGCTCACCCTAACACATGGAAGGCAAGTGTAGTTAGGTTTATTGATTCATTAAGCGACATCAACACCTATTGCATTCAGACACAGAGAACATACCTGGACGCAATGGTCTCCCAAGAGCCTCCCTTGACGAAGACAAGCACCCTCACGTCACGGGAGCACCTTCTTGACAACAACGTCCACACACTGTGATGTTAACGGACCACTCTCCTGACGATAACGCAAACGCACTCGTGGAAGAAACACTCGAACACCACTATAGGGGAGGTTCGGCAAGTGAACCATAGCCACACAATGTCACCTGACACAAGGGACATAGAGAGGGAGAGGGAAAGAAACGTGAAACAGAAGCGAGAGGGAGAGAATGGGAAGCACGACGAGAAGGTAGGGTAGAGTTTTGCCTAACGAAATTGGGGATTAGAAAAAAAAATGTCGATGATAAGAAAGAGTATGCTGTTAGAATATATTACATTTTCCTTCTTTTTATTCACTCCAAACACAAACTTATGGTCATATGTACAAGCAAAACTATCTAGAGTTTTATTTTTCTTATAATATTAACACCAACAATCGTACTGCTATAATATTCAAAATAAATATATTTTTATTTGGGAGATGATTTTGTGGTTCAACCGCATGTATTTGGGATCTTAGCGTGTGTTTGGATTCGTCGAAATACTATTCACGTGAATTAATTTGCAGGTGAAACCTAGTTTGTTTATGTTCATTTGCGAAATTTAAGAGTGCGGATAAAGAGTGATGTCAGTTTTTCATATCCTTCCTTACATACAAAGTTTTGCAAAGAAAGTAAAAAAAAATAAAAAAACCAAAACGAAAAACCGGAATATAAAACTGAATAAAATAATAATAATACCTTTTCTATAATTTTAAATAACAACTTTAATTTTATTTGAGTATAATTTTTATTATTTATATCATATTTATCCTTAAAAATAAAATAATAATTATTGAATTTTATTCATTAAAACATTTTTTAATTCATTGTATTCATCGTATTATATATAAATTTTTATCTCATATTCACTTAAATCTTATTATCTTTTTTAGTTCATACAATATCACATTTACTTTTTTTTTCGTTTTAAACTTAATTTTTGAAAAATTTATTTTCAAATCCGAACCGCTCATTCAATATTTAAATTAAATTCAAAAAAATAATTCTATCCAAAATAAAACAAATGGCTCTTGAAAACCCATCTTCAAATCATTTTTGTTTATATAGATACGTATTGACGAGTGAAGATAATCTTATGTCACTAATAGGAGAACCACTATTAATGAAGGGATAATAATTTTTTTCTAATAGAAACACAAGCATTTTTTATATTAGAGACAATTTTATTTAAACAAAAAGAATTATTATTGCTTTTACTATAAGGACGATTATATTATTATCATATAATCCACAATAGAGCTGATGAATAAGTAAGCCTGTGTATTAGTTCGAGAACAATGATTATAAGAATTTAGAATTTAGGTTTTAGACGCGAATTCAGTAAAATTTATATAAATATATTGTAGTTGAAAATTATGCATTTTTTATTAATTATAAATTTATTTTTCAATTATTCATATATTTGACTTGGATGTCGAAATATTTTTACAAAAATCTCGTTTTTAGTTTTTAATTTTCGAAAAAACACTTCACTAATGTGAGTTAGAGCCAGATTACTAGGATCAACGCAAAATCCATCTCAGTCGTGTAAGAAAGAACTAATTTCATTTACTTATTAAATGATTAAGAAAAATTAAGAAATAACAACT
This sequence comes from Vigna angularis, assembly GCF_016808095.1. Classification (NCBI taxonomy): domain Eukaryota; kingdom Viridiplantae; phylum Streptophyta; class Magnoliopsida; order Fabales; family Fabaceae; genus Vigna; species Vigna angularis. The sequence goes on along the minus strand of NC_068978.1, from coordinate 15,313,248 downwards.
TTTATAAAATATTTACAAATATTTTTTATTTTATACCATGATTTCTTGTTTTACTTATTAAATTTGGTCTAATAGTCTTAAAGTGAACTTAGTTCCAAATTTCACAAAAAGAAGTATTATAAGGAAAGGGATTGTAGGATGATAATACTCTCTCCAATGTTATGTACTATTTATAGAGTTCCTAATAAACCTTTTAATATAATAACTGATTTAATAATTAAACTCTATAATATAATTAAGTTTTGTTAATATCACACAATTATTATCAAATATCTCATAAAATATATATTAAAATATCAACATAATATCACACATGCATATTGTTATTATATCTTTGGAGATTGGGTGTATTTGAGCTTCAACGAATTATACTATTATGGATAATAATTAGATGGAGGTACAAATTCCATAAATGAAACTCATATTTTTGACTATTTATATAAAATAGATATATAAGTGTAGATGTTAAAGTGGAAAGCAATAATGAAATAGTTGAAAAGGCCGAACGAATGGTGGCTCTTATATTGGAAGGCAATCTTGCAATTATTCAAACACATGTAAGATTTATCTGCCCTTCATCTTCTTCCACACACTCATAAGTCAGAAAGCATAACGCCTGGTTTTCCTCACACCCCACAATCAAACTCTGAAATGAGCCAACGTGTCCCTAGCTGTGATGTGGACGACAACACCATTTCCACACCAACAAAATTCCCTCTTATTTCCACCTCCAATTTCATCGCCCATGAAGTCCCAATGTAACGCAAATTTCATTCCTTTCACAACTCAAACCTATTACTCTTAACTCTCCAAGATCAATTCTTTCAAATTCTCTTGCTCTTGCAGGTTGGGCTACAAACTGGCATGCAAAAAGGGACAACCTTCCACCCACCAACACACTCCTGCGAACCAAACAACATGGGAGATACCTCGTACAAGTGGAACCTTGGAGTCCATCGTCAACCATGGTATCGCCAAAAACTGCCACCAGTTACTTACTAAGGACGCCTTGGTGCCCTCTTTTCCCAAACAGGGAACAGTGTTTGGCGCGTGCAAGAAGGGTTACCCTGGGCGCGTGGAGTCTGGGGTGGTGGCGCGTGGTCCCCCAACCTATGAGTTGACTGGCATCAAAGACTCCAGTATGAGCGGTTGTGACACCTGTCCGAGGGAGTTGAGCGTCACTTTCAATTCAGCCACCATGGGTTTGCCTGAAAACACCACTAGCTCCGTTAAGCAGTGTACGGAGACCACTGCCAACGACTACCGTGATTCCGTAAGCCACCGTAGGTCGCAGGTATGACTCGTATACATTTGAAACAAAAATACTAAATCAGTTTAATTATAGTTTGTGAGTGTTACATTAATTAAGCCATTTATTCTTTTGCAAATATAAAAGGTTATTTGCTGGAAAAATTAAAATTAAAATGATTCATGTTTTAAAATTTTATTGATTGAAATGAATGTTTGTTTGTATAATTTAAGAGGAGTGATTACTTTCATTTGAATGATTCTCGCAGCTACAATTAATCAATTAAATATTTTTTGTTCGGATAAATATACTATGTTTTCGCTTCTAGTTCCTGTATTTCTTGTTGTTAACTTCAAACTTTCTTTAGTTTACATTGTCCAAATGCTTACATGATAGGTATCATTTCAACGTGATGTCATCGTCTCAATAATTGATACAGTCACGTGTTTTTCTAAAGAAAATGAAAATGTTTAAATATTGTAATGATAAGTATATAACTTTTTTATATAAGCAGGTTTTTATTTCAAAAGGGTATTTAAATGTTTATAAATTAGTTTGTTTAGATGTATCTTTTAAAAAATGTTTTTTGACCAACTTTTAAATATTTAAAAAAACTATAGTTTGTTTTTTATTCAGAGTTAATCCAAAAGAATTAGATTTCGAACAGAATTCAAATGAGGAGTTTTTGTTTTATTGACATTTTTATGCTAATAATTTGGTGATTGTTTATAATTATTATGTGATGGAAAATGTTAGAGTGAGGCACGGGAAGAAGATTGTAAGACAACTGGAGTTGATAGATCTTGTGAATCCAACAAAAGAATAAAAGCTTCAGCTGTACACAACCAATCTGAAAGGGTTACGTGACTCCTCTTCTGTGCACCAAAGTATCATTTTATCTTGAATTTCTTGATCATTGATTCGCTTTGTCTTTGCTTTTCAGAGAAGGAGAGATAAGATCAACCAAAGAATGAAGGAATTGCAAAAGCTGGTCCCCAATTCCAGCAAGGTAAAAAGAAGAATACTTCTGACTGAGCCAGGTTTTTCGCATTATAAAATGTTCCAACACTTTTTTCAAGTTCTACTCAGTCCCAAACACTGACCATACATGACTCACCTCAACATCCTCCTTAAATAGTCATCGGTGCTCATGCCACCATTTCCATATCATACCTTATCTTCTTACAGTATTTTAAATCTAATTCAATTTTACTACTTTTTTATGAAGTTAAAATTAAGGTAGGATAGGTTGCTGATACCATTATAGAAAATTCACATCTTATAACAAGGATTAGTTCTATTTATATATTTTAAATTGACCTGTGAAATTTAAAAAAATATACATGACATTTTTTATGTTTTATGATAAAAAATGGTGTTAAATTAACATAATAGAAATAGTTTCCAGATATATAGACACTTTTGTGGAGAGAATTTTGTTGTGTGAAATATAATGCATGTAATATTTTACGACATTAATAAGAGTGTTGCATGGTCTGGTTTATTTATCAGACAGACAAAGCTTCGATGCTGGATGAGGTTATCCAATACATGAAGCAATTGCAAGCACATTTGCAAATGATGAATTGGATGAAAATGTACTCGTCGATGATGCTGCCAATTACCATGCAACAGCAACAACTTAAGATGTCCATGCTGATGGCTCAAATGGGCATGGGAATGAGAATGAGTAAAGACATGGCTATGAATATGAACATGAATATGGATATGAATATGAATATGAATATGAACAACATGAACATTCCCACCATTGCTCCCATGCTCCATCTTCCTCCCTTCATGCCTATGGCTTCATGTGCTGATCGATTACTAGCAGATCTAGAAAAGGTATTGCCCCTTTTACACACTGTTTCAACAAACTTTTTTATGCTTACAAATTAATGGGATTCAGTAAATCTCTACCACTCTGATGTATTTATAATTCTTTTCGTGTATAAATTAAGATAACTAAATTCTTGTTTAGTTAGGCTTATAATATTATATACCATGTAGAATACACAATATTTTAAGCCTTGTTTTGTCTATCCGTTGCATTATATATTTTTTTATCATATATTTGAGAATTAGAAGTTATTTAATAACCTTTTCAGATATAGCAAGTGTAATTTAAAACATTATATATACGACTGATAGTCTGGGGAGAGACTCAAAAACCAATATTCTGTTTTCTACCACTCCTTGACTTATTCTGTTTTATTTTAATCTAAGTTTTTGAGACATTCATTATGATATTCTAAAGTATGTTTCTATTTTAAATGAATGAAAGCAATTATAGATATTGTTGATATTCTAAAACGTATAATTATATAAACCTTAAAAAGAAAACAATTATCTTTTTTCTATGTCTTCTAAAATTTTCTTTTAATGCATAACAATCAGTTTAAAATTTATTAGATGGTTATTGACTATCATTTAAAGAGTATCACGTGTCATTCTAATATAATAAATTTAAAAAATGTAAATAATATCACATGTTCTTAAAAGTTTAGGATTACCACAGATAATATTTTATGCAACAGGTGAAACTAATAATTAATATTTATAATCTTACGCACATTTTATTTAAAAAAGCTTATAGTTTATCTTAAAATTAACATCTAAACACTACTTTGATGATTGTGATAATTTTGAATATTTATTAAAATAAATACTTTTATCAAAACTGTATAGATATGTATTTGTTAAAAGAGTCCCCTATATTGTTTCTGATTCCTTCCTGATTATATGATAACAATGCAATTATTGAGTTATGTAAAATATATCTATATATATTATATATCTCTCTCTATATAAGAGTTGATGCTAAAGAAGAATAACTTGATGCAGTCAGAGACAGTGGATGCATACAGTAAGATGGCTGCTCTGTATAATCAGATGTATCATCATCCTCCAGATTCAAGTTCCAAGAAATGAGTTCTACTGTTCTACCTTCTCAAGAGTATCATAAGCTTGTGTGTGTATATCTGTTAGAAAGATTGAACTGAAGAGACAACAGTTTTCTTTTTTCTTTTTCTTTTGTACAAGAAAAATAAAATGTAATTTCTTTGCACTCCAATAGTACAAAGATGATGTGCATTATCAGACGTGCTTCCTTCTGTTCATTGTTAGTACTTTTTTTATAATGGATAATAAGTTTGAATATAAGATGTTATTCAGATTATTAGATGAATCTCTTACCATGTCTTAAAGAAAGGACTTGTTGCAGTTTTTATTATGATTACCATGTTTTAGTAGAAGTGTTTGTCTTAGACTAACATTAGTTTTGATTTCCAGGTTTTAGTACAAGGGTTTTGTCTTAGACTAACATTAAGTCTTGTTTGTGTCTTTTAAAATATATGTCTAAAGTAAAAAATAAATCCTTAGTTGAATCTTAATCAATATGATAATCGATCGATTAGTTTTAATTTAGGGAATGCTTTTCATCAGATTCAAAACATAATTCTAAAAATTGTCGATTTAATCTATTAGGTTAAAAATTAGTCGATTAGATTAAGACAATGGGAAGATTGCTCATTTTTGCATTTAATTAATTAAGTCCTATTCATAATTGATTATTTTTGCAAACTGATAAAAAGCATAATTTTTATATTTAACCGATTAGGAATTTAATATAATTGATTAATATATTATAAATATCATAAAAAGACAAGTTGACTTTCGCATTTAATCGACTAAACTCTAATATTAATTTATTAATATAAGCTTAATTCAGTTTATGGGCTTTACGAAAAACGTATTAATCAATTAAACTTTTAAGATAATCAATTAAAATAGTCGTTATATCATATATCTTTAAATCCTCTATCTTTTTTATATTCTAAGAACCGAAGAACGAGAGTGTAAGGAAATCTTCAAACTATTGTAATCAAGTTTTTTAAGAAGATTAAAGATCAAATGGTTATTCATTGGTTAAAAGTGTTTTCTACTGTAAAATTCATTTTCAGGTGATATCTTTATGGTTCTTTTCTTTGTAATCTCATTAAATATGTTGTATTTCTGCGTGGTCAGTTTTGAGATAATTGTATGTAGCATGGTAGGAGGACTTAAAAGATTGATTTCAAAATTTATAAATATAATTTTCAGTGATAAAATTAAAAGGTGTAAAAGAAAAATGATTTTTTATTACTTGCCTTTTTAGACTGTAATTAGTATATGTACAAGTTCTATAAATTTTTTAAACGAATTTCCTGAAATATATGTGCAAAATGGTAAAAATCTATACTAACGAAACACCAATAAGATACATGAAAGTAAATTTGTGATTCATATAGGTTCAGTTGTTTATTCAGAATATCATATATTCTTCTTCCAATTGCTCAAATAAAATATAGATATGAAACAAAATTTGTAATTCATAAAGGTTTAATTGTTTATTCAAAAACCATACTCTTGCAATTGTTTAAATAGGTCTAGAAAATAATTCCTTTGAGGAACACACCATAAATAAATAAATAAATAACAAAAACACAACTTAAAGGATAAATTGACTTGAACGCATTTATTTATAATTTTTATGATGATAAAATTACAAATTGTATCATAAAACTTTTATAAAGAATAAAATTATAAATCCTTTAACTCTAATAGAAATAATTTCAAAAGTAAGAAAATATAAATATATTGGAAGAAAATGGTTTCAAAGATTACCATGAGTGTAAAAAAATAATAATAAAAGAGAATGCAAATCCATATCTAGAAAATCTATTATGGATAAGAATTTAAGACAAAAAACATTGAGATTGTTCATGTTCCTTTCAATGCGTGAAAAAGAGCAAACATGGAGTACTAGTTGAAAGAGTGATGACTTGAATTGGGTTTGCATTTATTAAAGTTTTTGTACAAACATTTTTATATTTTGTCTATTAAATTGTGCAAGGAATAATTGAAGAAATAATTTGAAAATAAAATAAAAATTACAAAGACAAAAAAAAACATTGTTTATATCACGTTTAATAGTTTCACAACACTTCGAGATAAAATTTTATATTTCAAAGCGAATAATATTCTATATGTATGATGATTGACTCTAACAATGTTACTCAATTGATTTGGGATCGGAACATTGATGTCCACCGTAGTGAAAAGAGGAAGTGATATTTAAACTTTCCTTAGACTTTGACTCTTAAACGATGTAAAACTATTACATCGAGTAAAAAAACACCAATTGAAATGTTGAATTTAACGTATAGATTTGGATTTAATTGTGTCATTTGCAGAATTTTTAGAGATCACATATATTATTTAAATGTGTTATGATTATTATCATAAGAGCCAAAATTGATACTGATTTTTTTTTTTCATTCTTATTAGGAGAGAAAACAAAAATAATACTTAAATTTTTTATATTTTGAAAATCACATATTTGCTATTCACATCATTAACAAATTTAAATACACTTTGACATTTTATTGTCATAATAAATTGAAATATTGGTTCATCAAGAATTTATATATGATTGTGATATGTATTTTGGATCAATATAATAAAAAAATATAAGATTAGACATAATTATTATTTCTTAAAAAAACCTTAGGTGATAATTCAATAAATTTAAATTAGATTTATAATTGGATAGACTGCATCTCTGTTAAAGAAAAGAAACAATTATTGTATAGTTTTAGTACTTGTAATGATCAATGATCATATTTGAGCGTGAGCTACTTTTCAATAAGACTTTCCAATTTCCATTCACATTTTGTTTTATTTCTTAAACATGGAGCAAATTTTGTTTGCAGCAATGATCAACTTGTGGCTTAATTAAGTTGAAAGACACCGAAGAAGCTTGAACTAAGATGACCTAATTCAACTATCAAAATCAGACGATGACTAAGATATTTCATGTCTTCCTTCAAAATGATGTCATTCTTAAACATAAGTTTCTAATTCTCTAACATCATAGTAGATTTTATCTGCATCTTTATGCTGAATATATAAGCATTCTTAATTTGACTTCCAAAATCACATTTTGAAGTGCATTGAATAAGTTGTCTGCTATAAGTACGTTTTGGCCTATTCGCCAACTTTCCAGGCTTTAATTAATAATAATGTTAATTTATGAGAGGATAATTACCCCACGATCACCCAATACAAATTCTCGAATCAACAACACCACAACGACACGTCCTACAAACGTGTGGTTTACACATGTTATACTAAACATATATAACATGCTTTGTTTGGTTAAAGTTCAACATTTAAATTATTGAATACTATATAAATAGTTCGATCATCTCACTCGTTTCTCACCATGGTTTCACATGCGTAACATTAGAGATTCCTGTCCAATAATATACAATCAACCACTTAATTATCTCACACACAATTTGCATGTACTTTTCATACATTTGGTAAAAAGAAAACTTGTACTATGCATTAATTAAAAACATTATTTTTATGTATTATAAATCAGATGGCGATATAATTAATATTTACACAATCATATTTTAATTACAATTGAATTGGTTACTTTTACTTGAGGCAACACATATATACTTTCCTATTTCAAGTTCAGCTCTTATGTATTAAATATAATGCCAATATCTTCCAAATAATACAAGAAAAGACTAAGATATTGTAAATAGAATACGATATATTGTAAGCATGTTTTACTAGATACTAATATTTGATCTAAACCAAAACCTTGATCTAATATCAAATTGCAAAGCTACAATTGAGTTAACGTATATCATACAAATATTAAAGTGTTCACAAACTTCTTTTCAACTTTTCACCACTTAATACATTATAATTTGCATGATTTAAATAATCAACAAAACAAAGGATCTTTGATGCATTTAGTATCCACAATCCTAAATCATATCACATTTGCATATAATACAGCATCATCCAATCAATACAAAAAACGTTATATCATTAGTATCTCTTTCCTCAAGCCACATGATGATGTTTGAGTCATATTGTTTGAACATCTTATCAACACTTCAATGATAAACTAAAATAAGATATCACTTGTCCTTGGATTCCTCATTGTTCAAGTTAGACACTGCCTAATTGTCAAAATTTAGAAAATAAGGACAAAATATTTACTCAAAAATCTCAAGATTTCATCACTTAAGCGACCGATCATCACTTAAGCAAGATGTATTTAGAGAGGAAGGAAAAAGTATTACCTCTCTCTCTCTCAGTTTTGTTACTTTTAGTTTGAACAAGAAGAATTATTATTTATACATCCAACTTATCTCTCAAATTATAATCACCCAAATTCAAATATATATATATATATATATATATAAGATAAGTTACAAAACTAAATTAAAATAATATTTTAACTTATGTACTCATAGTAGCAAGTACAAAAATGTGATTATAACAATCACACAATATATTTTTCCTATATCATTTTATTTCGGTTAGATATACTTATTTAGAAGATACCTTTATTTAAAAGATAAAACTTTGTTATTATTTGTTTTCTTTATTACCTAATATATTAGTAATAAATTACCTGAGTTTTCTTTTGAAAGTATAAATCAACAACCATATAATTCCAAAATTCAAAAAATTAATTAATTAATAATATCAATATTGTTTTAGTACATATTTGATAATATATATAATTAAACTCAAGAACCTATTTGATAATTTTTTTTTCATTTCAGAAAATAATGTCACAACGATTTCTAATTTCGATTTTTTACTTCTTTACTATGAGCATGCAACTTTTGAAAGGATCATTTGTTAACAAATCTTCATTATGATAAACAAGGGACACTAAAACGCAACATTTTACTCTTAAACCGTTTTATGGATAGAATTATAAAAGCTTCTTTCATGCATTTAACTACGTATAATTTTATCAGCAAAATCTGAACTACACTAAATATGTAGTTGACAACTTGAAAAATCATTTTCAGGTATATCACGTATATAAACCAAACTTTGACGTTTCTCCAATGATCACAAAGATTTGAAGATGAGAATCACCCAATTATTTGTACTGAACCTTATCAACTTGGTCCTTGTCAAGAAAAATAAAAAAAATGGGTTTTTTTGTCTTTGTTTGATTTGGACAAATAATGGGAGACATTTTGATTATTTCCAACATATATGACCAATATTCGTTCTTCTATGCACATTTCCTTTGTTTCAAACTTGGGTCTATTATTTATTTAATTTATAGATTTAATTAAAATTTATTTATTTTTATAAATTTGGGCATTTTTAATTGAGTTTTTATTAATATTTTTTATCTACATATTACTTAAATCTTTTATATTTTTCAATTGAGTATTTTTCATTTAATTTATCTTTTTTCATTACTGAGTGCCTACTATATTATCATGTCATCTTGCTTACTTGTCTTTAGGTGTTAAGAAATGTAAGATTTTGTTGGTTATATAAAATGATAATTGAATTCTAATTCGAGCAAACTTTGTTTTAACTAAATGAATTTAGTTCGACTTTTATTTTGACAGATTTTTCAATCTGACATTATTTTCCTTGAAAGGACTTTAGTCGAATTGGCTCAAAACTTGGTCCTCAATTGCCTTGGTTCAATACATAGATATTCTTTGATTTTAGATTTTCAAAATTTAAAACATATCGAATGTAAATTTGATCCAAATCCAATTAAATTGAATTTAAAATCCAAAAATTTGGATTTGAATTTGGGATAAATATATTTATTGTAATATGAACGAGGATAATGGATTGAATTTCTCAATTTAGATTTTTTATCCTCTTTAAACAAAATCGTGGGATAAAATAACACTCACTTCACCTGATTAACAAAAAAAAATTAAACAATAAAGATTCAATTAAAAAATAGAAAACATTTAATTATACAATAAACTAAAATAATTTAATAGAGAAATAGTAGAAAATATGCAAATGAGATATTTGAAACTTAAATAAGCCTAATTTATATTACCAATGAAATTTTTTAATATATTTTATCAATGAAATAGAAATTATATTGGCTTAACAGGTTACTTAGTCCCCAAGTTAAGAGCTAAATTTTCGTTTAGTATCCGGTTTTAAAAATGAGAACATTAGGTTCCCAATTTACGAAAATTATGTAAATTAAGTCATATCCGTTACTGTGGTAGGAACGACGTTAAAGGTCAAAAGATGTGGGAAATTATTTATCCAACGTGACAAATGCACTTATTTTAGCTTTGGCCAGGTATGAAAATGTCCTTTTTATTTGGAAGAACCAAATGCATAGATTTGTCCCAACATTTTAATCTCCAACGAGCTTAGGGGAACGAGGTGATCTGAAGGTGGTGAGCTGAGGTGGGGTGTCCTAAGTTGTTCGTCCTAACTTAGTCTGTGAAGTTTGTTGTTTCTAAGGTGGGTGCCCTAAGTTGGGTAGTTGGGATTAGGGTGGTTTTATAGGTGTCGAGGAAGCAGTATTGTGTGGTTGGTGGAGGCAATGTCAATGAATCAATGCTCATCTTGCTCATGGGGGACCTCTCGTGGTGGTTCATCACGAGGAATGGTTGACAGCCAAATATGCTATTGTGGAGAGCTTGTCGTATTAAGAGTCGCAAAAACTGTTAAGAACCAGGGGAAGCATTTTGGGGGGTGCCCTAATTACAAGGTATGTTTTGTACGTTGTGTTTTTATTTTGGGGTACATTAGTTTGGTTTATCCTGAGATGTTTTCGGTTGGATGTTTTGAACAGCGGAGTCGAAACGAGGAAGTGCGAGGATGTAATTTCTTCAAATGGCGCACTGAAGATTACATAGATGAAAGGGATAGTACAATTAGATGGCAAAGGAGAAAGATAATTTGTTTGGAAAAATCACTTGTGGTTTGTTAGAGAAGGGAGAAGGTGTTGTTGGGGTTTTTATGTTTGATGGGGTTGATTAACATCATCTTTGTATGTCTTTTGTTTTAATTTTGTTGAAGTGGTGTTTGATGGGGTTATAATGTAATATTTGTTACTTAATGAAGATTTTGGTTGTAATGACATTGTTCGTGTAATGAGATTGTGTTTGTGTTATTCTTCAAGTGTAGTGATAATGACAGCCACTAAAAGTGTTCCATAACTATATTTTTCACTGCTCTGGTAAACTAATAATGAAATGAAATAATCCTAAAAACCATATGTAATGAAATAAAAACTTTATTTTTCATCAGCATAAAGCTATAGAAACCATCAATATTAACAATGTGTTCAAACCATCAATATTAACAAGGTCTACAAAGTGAATGAACATCACATAAGAAGTTGCCAAACCATCAATTTTAACAACCTGGTAAACATTGTAGGTTATAGTTTGAGAACATAAAACATCAGAGCTGATCCAAAATGATATCATATTGATGATTAAAGATCACTTAAGAAATTACATCATAGATCATCCATAATACATGACATCCAAAATATAGTTATATAGTGCAAAATACATGACATCCAAAATAATATTCGAGGTCAAACATGACCTGAATATGTCTTAGCAAAACTACTTAAAGTTGAAAGTACATATCCAAAATACAAGTGAAAGTTGAACAATTTTTAAAGTGTTGTTGTAGTGTGATCGGTCTGGGGTTCTTCAGTAATCTGACTTGCTTGAGTGGGTTGTGGTGTATCTTGGTGGTCTTGTTCTTGAGTAATCTGACTTGCTGGAGTGGGTAGTGGTGTAGCTTGGTGGTCTTGTTCTTGAGTATTCTGACTTGCTTGAGTAGGTACTGGTGTAGCTTGCTGGTGCTGTGCTTGAGGGCAATTAGTTCTTCTATGCCCTAGTTGTCTACAAATGCCACATCTCTTTGGGATTCCAGTTTGTCCAAGTTGTGTATCATCCCTTTTTTGCTCCCAACTCTCCAGTCTTCCTTTTTCTCTTGGTCTACCTGGCAACACCCTTTTCGGAGGAGGCAAAACATCAGCATATGAAGTCCTTTCCCATAGTTCAGGTCCATTGACAGGGAAAATTAATGGAATGTAAGTTTCTTCATAAGTAGAGGTTCTAAACCAATTTGGGATGTAGTCTTCTGGATTGATGTTTAAAACCTCATGGCAATGAGTGCATGACAACATGGTATTCTTGTTACAGTCCACTTCCTGCAACTACAATCTCTTTTCTCTACATCAACCACAAACTTTTCAACAATATAGCAAGTATGGCTGATCTTAAAAACTTGCATACCTAACCAACTGCCAAAGTATTCAAAATCAATATTAGGAAGAAATTTACAATGGAATCAGTCAAATGGAAAATGAGTAAGTCGTTTTGTAGTTTACTTACTTAGGTATCCAAGGTACTGGTTTGACCTCCATGGTATCTAAATGACCCATCACTCATAAACTTACCCCCATGGTGAAACACTACCTCAATATCAGGTTCAGTCATTTTCTTTATTTGACCAACCATTATATGCCTATATAAAACAAAGTGTCAGACTACATGCACTTGGTTAATGACCTTCACATGCATCTACTATCAGTATTTTATGACCTCCACATGCATGTACATTGTAAAGATGCCACGTTACTAACAATTATGACACTTGTAGCCATACAAAAGTAATCACACGCATTCAATGTATCACCTACAACATTCCATTTTGGCTTAAATCTTAAATCAATATGCATCAACCACAACTTAAACAACAACCACACATTCAATAAAATCATATCCAAAATAGTACTACGCACTAACAGGACAAAAGCACAAAACAGTCCTCACTATTTGGGGACATAAACCAGACAAACAGTACCAAAAACCACTCAAGAACGGGACCACTACAAATTAAACGTTATTAGGGGGACCAAAACACAACAAGGGGGACCCCAACACAACATAGTAAGGGGACAAGAAGACAAGATACTTCCATGCGGGAAAGCAACTACATCAAAAACTGATAAAAAGCGTACCTTGCACCTTTTCGCTTCGAACAACTATCACCGCAACGTCAATCCTTTTCGCTAAAGAATCTCCTTCACTAACCCTTTTCAGTCAACAATCTCCTTCGACATTGTCAACCCTTGCACAACTTCAATCCTTCCAGAACGTCAAAAATCCCCAATCTATGACCTAACTTCTCTAATCTTTTCATTCGAAGATAAAGAAACCTTATTATTTAACTTCCCCAATTTGATAACACGTTATTTTTCATTTTCTCTGCCACGTTATTTTTCCTTTTCCCTACCACGTCAACAAACTTACCCCAACTCATTGCCACGACCATATTTCTTGCATACCTCACATCCACACTCAGGTCAACGTTTTCAATTTTAACGCCGTTAAACGATGATGACTTAAGATACACAATTTTCGTAACTTGGGAACCTAATATCTTCAATTTTAAAATCGGGTACTAAACGGAAATTCAGCTCTTAACTTGGGGACTAAGTAATCTATTAAGCCAATTATATTTTATCATGGATGTATTACACATTACCAAAAACTCTTTAAATGACAATCAATATTAGAAACAAAAAATAATTGGTAACTAGATATTAATTTATAAATTAGATATTAATTTATAAATTTCGTATCTCTAAAATAGTCACATGAATAAAAAAAATTATAATTAATTACTAATTAGACTATAAATTGGTTACTAACCATAGTCACTAGTGGTTTAGCTAAAAAAACTAATGTCTAAACTAGTAACCAATTATTTTTACTTTCTAAAATTTATTGGTATTTAAATATTTTCTTTTAGTGACAATACATAAATTCAATCAAATATTTTTAAATCATGATTATTCAACTCATAACATGCTAGGACGAGGCTTTAGAACTAATATAAGATATATATTTCATGAAGGAGCGTGTCATCTTATTACATTCATGCATTTTAAACACAGAAGAAAATGTGACATAATATTAAATATTTACAATGTCTCAATTTCCCAAATCTAACTAATATGTAAATATGTACTTATCTTTATATAAAAGATATTTTTAAAATATCAAAGATAGTCTCAAATTAAATTTTTGATAGAAAAATGATATTAGACAAATATTCTCAACATTGTCATTATCTTAATGTGAGGACCTGAAAAATTAGAATTAGAAAGTTGATAGGTGTATTACGTTAATGAAACCAGATTTTAATGTTAAAACACATTCACCAGTATAAATATAATTTTAGAACATCCTGGTTCATTAGCCAAATCCTTCTATCTCTCTCTAGAACTCAGTTCTTCAAGTTCCTCTACCTTCTCTCTACCATTTCTCCTCTTTGAGCCATTTGATTTCCGATCAGGTGGTGTCCAAGTGTCCACGGTGTAGAGGACTCTGTCTTTGACCGATCAATTTCTTCATTATGACCGGTAAGCTGTTTTTCCTTTTTCCTCGCTGTTTTCGACCTAGCACATGCAACCTTTGTTGGTTGCATGCGTCTTGTGTTTTCCCTTTTCCGTTCTCTGCTAAATTTTGAGCTCTAAGAGCTGTTTTCTATCACCAATGTGGTGTTTTGTAGGATTTTGTGAGTTCTTGCTGTGTAAGGTGTTGTTGAGGAGTTCTTGTGAGTGGGCTGTGATTTTGAGGTAAGGGGAGCTAGAATACTTCTTTATAATTAGTTGTATGTATGTGTATGTACTGAGTTTTTGGTACTTCTATGTTGTTGATATTGTGTTTTGGTTTGGGAAGATTTAGTTGCATGTGTTGGACTGTATGACTGTGGAATTGGAGTGTGATGGTTGTAAACTATTTTGGATATATCTAATTGCTGGAAATAATCATGTTGAAGTGCTTGAGGTGATACATCTATTGTAACATTGATTTTTATAGAAAACTTAGTGTTCTAGTAGGGTTTTGGGTCACTTTGAGAGGAAGTGAGGTAGTGATTTTGAGCATTGGAGGTCTTGAGTGCAATTGGGTTGTTTGGGTAGCTCAGATAGGTCAATTTTGACTTGTTAGGAACATCAAACTGGTTTAAAACGAGTTACAAGTGGTAAAATTGAATTTGGGTCACTAAGTTGTTGATTTTGGTGTTCTAGAGTAGTAATTGAGTCTAAATCACTTTAGAATGGTAGTAGGAACGTTTATAATCATCTAGACAAGTTTAATTAGGTGTAAAACATGAATTAGAGGTGTTAGACATTTGAGAAAAGGCCTAGAAATGGTGAGGGTTTGTGTGAGTGCATAATTCTGTAGAATTCGCGTTCTGCAGATGATGCAGAGTCGCTATGCAAATTGTCTCGCATAGCGAGTCCCTACCGAGGGTGCTCTTTGTTTGAGTTGTGGGTTTGTCGTGCATTTCCTGTGGAAAGTTGAGTCTGAATGGTATGTTCTACCATTTCTTCCAAGTCTAGTTGGTGAAATTGTGTATCTAACTGGAAGTTTTGAGAACAGAAAATGTCTCTATAGAAGGAATAAGGGTGCACACTCATGACTTTTACCAGAGATGATTTTTCTTTCTTAATTCTGAAGGTTTGGGGTAAGAAAGAGTTGGGGTTCTAGTGTTGTTTCCTGTAGTAATTCCTGTCTTGTTCTTGCCTTTGTGGTGGTGTACTGTGCTCTATAGTAGTAGAGGAATGCAGATTCAAGTACAACTTGACCTGTATACCTTCTTTAGAATTGGTTTAAGCCTTTGAGTCAAATTCTTGCTTCGAAGACAAGGAGTTAGAAGACCAGAATTTAGGTTTCAAAGGACGAGTGAAAATATATTAGAGTTTAGAAGTAATGTTTTTAGGTGAAGAAGTTTTCAAGAATAGAGTCAGAAGATCAAATACCATACATTCCACAAGAAGAGTTGGGTTCGAAGGCTAGATTAAGAGGAGCTTTGGATAAACATGAGTGTAGCAAGGTTTGAGAAATCAGTTTGGTTCAGTATATCAGTAACATCAGAGGTAAGAAGAAAGGGAAGTGTTGGTACTTATCTTTACAATGTTTAAATGTCTCAATTTCCTAAATCTAATTAATATGTAAATATGCACTTATCTTTATATAAAAGATATTTTTAAAATCTGAAAGATAGTCTCAAATTAAATTTTTTCATAGAAAGATGATATTAAACAAATATTCTCAACACTCTCATTGTCTTAATATCTATTTTATTTGAATTTTAAATTTAATTTTCATTCTTCTAAAATGCTTGAATCATCCCTTTATTTTATATTTTGTTAGTAATTCTTGTCTTTCTCTTTCTTTCATCATATCTTCATTCAGTTTTTCACTTTTTATTATATATATATATATATATATATATATATATATATATATTATATCAATATCATCTTCTTTATACGTAGATTATATGATAGTAATTTGGAAATGAATGTTAGAACGTGATTCTTTGTCTATTTTCTCTTCTTGAACATCAAACTTTCTTGAGAAATATCTTTTTTTTTATCTTGATTATTTTTTAAACATTATTCATTTGTATTTTGATTTTGATTATTCTTTTATACTTTCTTCATTTCTTCATTTGTTGTCAAGGTCTCTCTCAATAAATCTAAAGCAAAACTTTGAATATTAATATATTTTGTTAGCATCTTTGATCACAGAGTTTGTTTTTAAAGAACAATTTATAGTATTTATCTAACAGTTGAGCAACAGAACAAATTTTGATTAATTTAAAAAACATATAAGATATAAAAAATTAATGACACATAAATGAATTTTGTTGTAATGTCCATATATTTTTCACAACAAATTGTTCTCCCTTCTTAATTATTATTTTATAAATATTTGATTTTGTTGAATTCTTTAAAAAGTTTTTGATTATGAGTTTTATGGTGTGTACAACTATTATTTGTAATCCAATTTGTTTTACAGATATGTTGGTTGTAAGACATGATACTATGAGATATAATTTCTGATTTGGTTGTAAGACATGATACTATAAGGTATAAAATAAAAAATAATTTTATTTTTTTCCTGTTTTTATATTCTGTAAGTATTTCTTGATAAGCTTACACAAACATGCGCATTGTGTATGAAACAAGCTTGCAAAATTCTCAAACACACAATTCAAATATAAACAAAGGTACTGTCTGTCTTTGTTTCAAGACAATAATGTTTTGGCAAAATCTTCTTATACTTCCATATTTTCATCCTGCCATTTTACGAATATAAAATTTCCCATTTTACAATTTTTTTTTTGGTGTAATCTGAAAATAAAAGAATAATTTCTGGTTGTATAATCAGAAAAACTTTCAGATCATCTAAAAGTTATTTTTAATTTCGAATTACAATCTGAAAGTCATTTTCCTTTGAAAAGAAAGATTTTTGGATTTCAGAAGTCGAAAATAACTTCCAAAGGTTAGAGAAGGTTAAGAAACAAAATTAGATTTGAATTGCATAATCCTAATTTTTTAAAAAAATAAAATGATTTTCATATTGTGTAATTTGGAAGTATTTTTTACTTTCGAGTTGAACAACTCTAAAAGTCAGTTTTAGATTCTATCTAAAAGTCATTTTTATTTCAGGATTGTACAATCTAAAAAGAACAAAACAGATTTTAATATTTATGGGGTGCAGGATGAAAAGTATGGAGGTGCAGGAAGTATTCTTTTACTTGTTTTGTGGGTTTGACTGTGGGCTTCATTCGGCATCTTATACTGTGGCTTTTCCTCCAATGGGTCGGAATGAAAATAAAGGGATTGAAAGGAGCTTTTATTATGTCTTAAAATGGTGTAATTAGGGTAGAAAAACCTTGTAAGAATTACTTAATCCCAAAAAAATAGTTATAAGATTAGGTTTATACTTATTTTATGTATTATAATTTGACTATATTTTTTTAATCAATATAGAATTTTTATCAAATTAGATACAATTTAAAACTTAAAAATGAAATATGATAAAGAGAGTTTATTGAATTTTGATACAAGTTATTGGTTTGAGTTGATGGTAGCCTAAATATATGGTGACCCTTCCTTGCTGCTCATTTGCTATAAACTGTAATGTTCAAATTCAGACTTCATGATTTCCTTTCTATGAAGACACTCACTTTACAACACCCATTTCAAATTTTATTATAAAAGAACTTCATATTTAAAGGAAAGCTAATAATTTCAAATTTAAAGCTTAAATTTAAAAAAAAAATACAAAGAGGGAAAAAGAAAATTAAAGGATCAAAGGATTGCATGTGCACTTTGTAACAAAGTATTCCCTCTCTCCTGTTTCAAAACGATTTTCATTCATGATTTTGTATGAAGATTTAACAAGTTAATGAATATTCCTAATTTAAAAAATAATCTTTAAAACATTTTTTAAAGATAAAACCATAACGAAATTTCAAATTTCAAAACATATAATATCTTTTATATATATTTTGAGTCACACTAATGGTATCAATCGAGAACTTGAAATCGAAATATATATTAGTGTGAGTATCCATTAAAACTATTCCTTAGTATTTATGACAAATTTTATTCACATATGTATACAGGTACAGCCATTGATGTACCGAATCTTTACTCCTATTTATACATTAATCACATAAACTTGCATCACTAGATCTTTTTCATTTGCAATCATAAAAAAGTACATATTTTTGTGACATGGTTATACCATAGCAAGTAGCTAAATGGTGCGTATGAATCATTGAAAACCTATATAATAAATCTAGTTTGTCTCATGCATACAGGTCCTTGGAAGATCCATTAGAATATGTGGAACCCTAGATTTATGTCGCCTTTTGTGACCAAAACTTAGAGACATGCCAATGTGTGTCTGTTGTGGCCACAAAATCCCTGCAAAGATATCTATCTGGGTAGATTCATGCCTCTATAAACTTTTCATTTGTTTTTGTTCTTTTGCTGCATTTAATAATTTCTAAGTACTTTTCTTGTAAACCAATTATGCGTGTCGGTTCCTAATTCTGTACTTCAGATATACGAATAGATATGGCAGCAGACAATGAAATCGAATGCAAAGGTGCCCATTGCTCTGTGTTCTTATGCTCTACCAAGTTCAATCAACTATTCATTGTTGGATCGTATGGTCCTTATACCAACAACGCATAACTTTCAAAAATAATATATTATTCAAAATCTAGATGTTACTTTAAGTTTTATATTCACTAAAAATGTGAAACTTAAAAAACCAAAAAATTCATAAATTTATTATTATAAAGTTTTGAATTCAATATTAATTTTTTCTATGTGAATTTGACTCATTTTGTGTCTCTGTCCTAAAGTGATTGAGAACTATCAAATAATAAACTTTTTGTCTGTTCAATGTAACAAGATTTGTAATCTTTATTTTCTTCTTGTTTTACTAAAATTTAAATACATCAATATTGATTATATTTATCCTAAACTTTTGTATACCAATTAAAAAAAAGGTGTGGATCTATTTCATGAACTTCTATTCAGATTTGATTACTATACTTTTACTTTTAAATTGATGAATTTAATCTTTTAATGTTAAAGTAAAAGTACTTTTTCTTCACAGTTGAACTTAGAGAATTCCGTTATGCAATGAATTAACTTAAAGTGTCAGAAGTCAGTTAGCCGAACTTAAATTTTATTTATTTTTTGGACAAAACTTTGGTTTTTAATCGATGTTGTAAAATTTGAACAAAATTAAATGCTCTAAACTATATATAATATAAATATAAGGTCCTTAACAAGGTTATAAGACAATATTAGAATTTATTTTAAAATAATAAGACTGAATATTTTAATCATAAAATAATTTAATATATAAATAAAATTTTATAAACATGTATCATTATCTAAAACACTCATTATTTTTCTAAAACTCTTATCTGAGTTTCCTCTTCTTTCTTTTTAAGATTTCTGACTCTTGGTTCATTGGATAGCGATTAAGAGGTGTCTAGGAGATCACAACAATGCACTCTCCATTCTCCATCAATTAATTTTCTTTTTAGAGCAAATAAGTTTATATTTCTTTTACTTTAACTCTTAGTTTAAGACACATGTAATCAGGATTCGTCGCATGTGTCATCTAAGCTCTCTATCTAGTTCATTATTGACCAATAGTCCTAAGGACTTACTTTCATCACAATTTTGTGGTTTGTAGGCAATTCTAAAGTTCTCTAAGTAGAGACAAGGAATATTGTGTGATTCTTAGAGTTGTAGTAGTTTTCCTAATCAAGTAAGGGAAGCTAGCATTTTCTTTTAATTTGAATTATGAATTATGAACTGATATTTAATAGTATGTGAGATTAATACATGTTGATTGTTGTGCTTGAAATGATTGCTTTTAATATTAAGTTTGTTTGGATGAATGTACTTGGTTGAATGATGTTTGTGAATTTTGTTGATTTTGTTTGGACTTGATTATTGTCATGAATGATGTTTTTGAGAAGTTTGGTTGTGTCAAATTGGTTATAATGTTGAGAAGAAGTGGATTAAGCTGACTTATAAGTATTTTTGGTAAAAAAAAGGAGGTTTTGATTGGTGAGTTTTAGAAATAAGGGTCTAAGGTGAGAAATTGTAATCTAGGACATGTTGTAAGGTCATTTGAAACTTGTTGGCACCTTAAGTTAATAAAAATATGATATAGAAATAGGTATGAATCAATAGAGTGGTTTTGGAAGGTTTTGAGTTAAATTTAAGAGGTTTTGGCTAGTAAGATTCTAATGTAGTAGGTTTAGGCTAAATTAAAGAGTTTAGGGTCTATTATTAGATCATTCCTGATTGGTTTGGGACCATTAGGATGTTAATCTCTGCGTGAGAAAAGGTGGAAGTAAGTTTAGGAAATTTAGAATAGGCAAGTGGGTGTAGGGTATCCATTTAAGCTAAAAACCTATTTCTAAAGCATCCTTAATGTGTATGATTAACCAATTGGATATGTATTGCGAACAACCAAGACTAGAAAATAGGGGATTTTACTATTCTAGTGTGGCGCTCATCGGTAGTCAACGTAGCCTAAGCGCCAGATTTGCGAGAGGTTTGTTGCTCAACTGTAGGGGGTGGCGCCAGGTTTGCGAGAGGAATTACGCTCAACAGCGAGGATGCGCCGCTCAACACCAGTGTACATAGTTTGCACTCTTTGTTTTCTTCTTATTTGGCTTGTGGTTTCTTTTAAGCATTGATGGGTATCTTATGACATGTTTTAATATGTTTTATCGAATGATATTAAGGGTTTTTTAATGAGGTTGATGTATGTATCAAAGTGTGATTGAATAATAGTTTCTAAGGAGAAATTCTAAGTGGTTGTATCAAGTGTTGTTTGTATGAATGTAGGAAGCTTAGTCTTGGGGATTATCCTAACACTCTAATGGTCATTCATTCTCAATTAGACAAAAGTGATGCATGTTGTGAGAGTAGAAGGATGTCCTAGTCTAGGTGCTCCGATATGGCCTAAGACGCGAAACAAATTAACCTTGTGTGTGGTAGGGTGAAACCCATTGGCAATGACTTTACAGAGCAATAGAGGCCACCACAAGTGCATGACACACCATAGCTCGACCTTCATACTATAGCTGGATGGTCAGGTCTAGGATCATGGTATGCATGAAATGTTTGTTTAGTATGGTATGAAATGTGATATATGATGAATTATGATATTTTGTGTTTTTTCTTTTTAACATTAGCTTACCCTTTGTGTGTTTCTTGGTTTCTTTGCTTGTTTATGTATGATTGGTTTCTTTTACAATGATCACTTGGTTGGTGTGAGCGGAGGAGATGATGTCTTAGTGGAGCAAGCCTTGAAGAGTGATGCAGTAGATGGATAGCTTGACTAAGGTAGATGGTTTTGTATAGATGTATTTTGAGAAACATTATGTAAATGTTTAGGTTCCTTTTCTTCTGGTGATGTAAATATAAAATAGACTTATAGTTATGTTGGATAAATGTATGAATATTTTATATTTTCTTTAGTTAACTATTCTATTTTATTGATCATATGATAGTTTATCTATAATATTTATACTATTTAAATGGGATGTTACAAAACATAATCTCAATAAAACTATTTTTCTACATAATGTACAAGGATGCAAAAGAAGAATTAGGCTAGGATTATTTAAACAAAATGAATAAAAATGGACTGGGACTTCTTCAATGGCATGAGTGAATATTAACATGATAACAATGTATGTAGGAACTGGTATCACGCAACAGAATGTTTAAAAGCGTGTAAACGGACACAAAACCAAGAGAGAAGGGGTGAATTGGTTCTATTAAAAATTATGTTTTCTCTTTTAAAAATTTCTTCAAACAGATTGAATTAAAGATATGCACAAATAAGAAAAATCACACATAGGAGTTTTATACTAGTTCGAATCAAAAGATTATACGTCCAGTTGTTAATCACTATAAAATGAGTGATTAACTTTTCACTAAATTTGGTTTGAAGTTACAAGATGAATAAACAATTAAATAGTAAGAAAACACCTTCCTTCAACACACGAAGGAAAAAATAACAACAAACTTCTCTTTCTTCAAGACTTTTATCAATGAATCACTTAAACACAAGAGTTTACTCAAAACCAATATCGTACTTTCAATAGTTTAGGTAACCTTTAAAAGGTTTAGGAAACTTCTATTTATAGGCTAGGGTTCAGAAAATGAAAAGACAACTCCCAACTGCCAGATATAATTGATTATCAAAAGTGATAATCGATCATTTTAGGCCGTTATGGGTTTTGAAAAACATGATAATCGATTATCCTTAGTCATAATCAATTAATACCGAACCATGGACAATTATAACTTTCAGAGATAATCGATTATCCTTAGTGATAATCGATTATTGCCGAGAAGAAGCCTTTTTTAATTTTACTAATGATAATCAATTATCCTCCGTGATAATCAATTACTACCGAGAGAAAACTATACTTAAGAGAAGTTACATGACATCTAAATGCTTACAATTGAAAGTTAAAGCCTAATACAATTGTTTCTACAAAGAATGCTTTTAACAATGTATGTAGATGTCTTCTCAGGTCCTCAAGTGCATCATCATTAAAATCTCTTTGAAGTATCAATGCTTTTCATTAGTAACAATGTATACCTGTTAGATTGATTTAATTTGAAGAGAGTAAAAGTAGTAAAAGTAAGTTTAATCATATTGAAAAGAGCAAATAAAAAAAAGGAAAGAAAAATTCCATTGATTTATATAAATTAAATCATATTACAATTTTGATTACATTATTAAAATATAAGTTATTAAAATTTAAAATTAGTTAAAATAAGAGTGAAGTATATTTTTTATTTCTAAAATTAGTATAAAACATTAATTATATGTTTTTGCTAAATTAAACTATAAATTATATTAAGAAGTGGGATTTAAACCTAATTTAACCTCACAAAAGTGTAAGGTGAGGTTTGACTTTATGTATATATTCTAAATTGACCTTATTTATAGTCGATGTAGGACTTCCAACACCCCTTAATGTTGAGAGGGGGAGTCTTTCAAGTTCTTTCACCAAATAAAGTGTGTGTTTTTTATGATGAAAATATATGTTACTTCTTAACAATGATTGTTAATGTTCTTTCTTGATTGAATAGAGAGTTAGGTTGCATAAATCTAAGTGTTCTTCACTATTTTAATTGATTAAGAAAATTAGTTAATCGATTAAAGTTGTGTATAAATTTTGATCGATTAAGATAATAACATAATCGATTAAAATGGTCTGAAGCACACCAGACATTTGCTCTCTAATTTAATCGATTAAGAGAAGAACTTAATCGATTAAAATAGTGTGTAAACCTTAATCGATTATGAAAACAACATAATCGATTAAATATACTAGTTTGTGCCTAGCTTATATATATATATATATATATGTTCTTATTCTTTTACATGTACGAAAAACATTCTAAATTTTGATCTAACTGAAACAAGAACATCGTTGAGTTGTCTTGGAGCAATCTTAGAGGCATTAACCATTGTTTGAAGAAATTCAAGATCTCTAAGAATCCAAGGGTGTAAGAAAGATCAACCAAAAGATCTACATTGCCTTTCTTTGTAAAATATGCACTTGTGGTGCACTAGGTTCTATTTTTTGTGTGTATTCTTTGTATTAGTCTTAGGTAAGTGTCAACACCCAATTTCGTCCGGATTGGCTAATAGATTCATTTTTATTTTCATCAAGAATAAAATATAAATAAAATAATAATAATAATAATAATAATAATAATAATAATAAATAATAATAATAATAATAAATAAATAAAAAAAGCAAAAAGAGCGTTCGGCCTCTTGCTGTAGCTTTACGACCGTCCGTCCTCTATACTGAGAGACCGTTCGTGCGTGTATCTCTCCATATCTCAATGACGTTCGGCAACCCTCAGCCTCGACCGTTCGGTCATGTTATGTGAACGTTCGGTCATGTTTTGTGTTAGTCAATGTTCGGTCATGTTATGTGAACGTTCGGTCATGTTTTGTGTTAGTCAACGTTCGGTCATGTTTTGTTTTAGTGAGCGTTCGGTTAATATTGTTTAATGAGAGTTCGGTCTTCACTTGAAACGCTCGGTCCTTCAGTTGAACGTTCGTCCATAATTCCCACCAGCTGTTTCCCACTTCACCAACCCTCCAACTAATGATTCCATTATCAACAGTCTGCCGACACCTACGAGCCAATGAAAGCTGCCGACAAATTTGCTCTTTCTGCCAATTTAAGGAGCCCATCATCTTCACTGCAAATGGGGGACGCCCACGGCCATTCCTGGGCACTGATACCCTCTCTGCTATCATCCCCTCTTCATCTTTACCTCCCAGCCAACATCTATCTCGTCTTCTCCATAGGACCTCACGGCCAAACGCCCATCATCTTCATTCACTCATTTTTCCTAGCCTCTGCCCACTGTAACTATAAAAATTCCTCAGCCCCTCACCCGTAACCATCCCAACTACACTTCCATTTCACCCGTGATCACCTCCAACAGCCTATCACCTTTTCATTCTCAGAACATTCATTCCTTACTCATCATCGATTCATCCTTCATTGGTTCGGCACCTGAAACACAGAATTGGTAATCCCTAAATTTCATCACCTCCATTGCTAATGCCAAAAATACAAAGTACAGGATCAGAGGGAGAAGAGGAAAAGAGCAAGAAAGGAGACCTGACGCCAAGACCGACGACGACCCCGGCGGCGAGCGGCATCACTGGCGCGACCTTCGTTCACGGTTTACGGAGGTTGGCCCTACCGAGAAGCAGCGTCAGCGTGGCACAGAGAGACGAGAGCGAAAGGGAGAAGCTAGGGCTCGATTCCGACGGTGGAGGCAACTCGCGGCGGACTGCGCGGAGGAGGTGGCGACGCGCGTGCAGGGTCAACCCTTCCCTGGGTTACCATTTTCGAAGAAGAACGAGCGCGAGAGAAAAGGAGACTCTACGGTGTCCGGCAGCGCTTCCACCATAAGTGACGTCGCCGGCGACTTTCTCGGTCAGCTACGGGGATGTGCGGCGGGATGGTCTCGTCGGAGGGGCAGATGGCTGCCGCAGATGATGAAGAAGGGGCCCCAAGATTCCTCTACTGCTGGATGGGAAGGAGACCCTAGTGGTTTCTGATGTGGGAACGAACTTTGCGCCTAGCGTGGGATGCCTTGGCGCAACTCATATTCACACCCCCTTTCCATTTGGGGCTTAAGCCCACTGTGCAAACAATTAAATAAAAAAACACAAGAAAAAAAAAATGAATTGGACCTAACACATCTCGGGATGCACCTCCAAATTTCATCATTACACCCCTGACAGGTACAGAGACAAAAAAGAGAGGTTTTAGGCCTAAACCAAAAAGCTCAATTTTACTCCGCACGCACTGGTTTTTATCTCTATATCCCTATTCTTAGGCTTTTTCCCTTATTTTATTTTTATGCTTTTGATATTAGTGTTTTATTATATGTATTTCCTTTGTACGGTAACCCTATCCCTTTGCTTTATTTATATCTATTAGACGTGTCTGTGTCGTTTTGCATAAAAATTACAAAATATAAAATAAACAAAAAAAGTCGTGTGAGTGCTTGTGCGATCGTACGCATCAGCCTAGTGCTCATTACGCAAAAAAATAAAAGAAAAAAGTCGTGTGAGAGCTCGTGCGATCGTACGCATCAGCCTAGTGCTCAGTACGCAAAAAAAATCTAAATATTACATCTAAAAAAAAAATCAAAAATATGTTTCAAAGGTTTATGCACATGTGTGATCGCATGTATAGTCCTTGTGCTAAAAACCTTTTCTCGTTTTTCAAAAATGCCAAAAATACGTTTCAAAGGTTTAGGCACATGTGTGATCGCACGCATCGTCCTTGTGCTAAAAACCTTTTCTCTTTCTTCAAAAACGCCAAAAATACGTTTCAAAGGTTTAGGCACATGTGTGATCGCACGCATCGTCCTTGTGCTAAAAACCTTTTCTCTTTCTTCAAAAATGCCAAAAATATGTTTTAAAGGTTTAGGCACATGTGTGATCGCACGCATCGTCCTTGTGCCAAAAACCTTTCTCTTTCTTCAAAATCCCAAAAATATGTTTTAAAGGTTTAGGCACATGTGTGATCGCACGCATCGTCCTTGTGCTAAAAACCTTTTCATTCTCTTAAATCAAAAAATACCAAAAAAATATAAAGTCATCAAAACCCAAAAACATCTATGTTTCAAACTTCAAACAATATTGCCTTGCCAGAACTACGTGATCCTTGATTCTCCATCAAAAGTGGAGATACGTAGGAGCAAGGCCAGTCCTTGTCAGGTTCATTTCCCCAAAAATCCAAATTTATCCATAATCAATTAAACAAATTTTCAAACAATTTCTCAAACAGTTTTCAAAAGAACTACGGAACCCTGATTTCTCATTCTGAATGAGAATATGTAGGAGCAAGGTCAATCCTTGTCGGGCACAAAAAACTAAAAAAATATATTTTGTTTCTTTAGAGTTTTATTTTAGGGGATAGTTAAACATTTTGAAAACCACATCATATTCGCGTATTTAATTAAAGGTAATGCCTTATGGCAGGCGTTGTAGGATGCTAATACCTTCCCTATACGTAACCGACTCCCGAACATAGAATCTCATTTTCGTAGACCATGCTTTATCATTTTATGGTTTTTCCGTAGTTTTCCAGAATAAACTATGGTGGCGACTCCAAATCTCTTTTTCAAAATTTCGTTTCTTTTTGGGATCGTCGTCCCGTCGCGATTTCCTGGTTGCGACAGTAAGTAGACAAGACTTCTAAAGAGTATGTATATATCCTCTTTAGGTTGGTGTTTTTTGTTGTATTTGAGTGTAGTGAGAATACATTTAGTGAATATTGTATTCTTGACTATCAAACATTAAGTGGATTGCCTCAAACCAGTATAAATCTTGTGGTGTTCTTTTGCTTTATTCTTTTCTATTGTTTTGAAGATTAAAGATCTTTTGAAAATAGCACTAAACACCTAAAATTTTCAAAAGAACATCAAAATTTGTTTTCAAACCAATTCACCTTCCTCTTGGGTTGAGATATAATGTTTATTAAAAGAACACTTACGCTAAGGTATATACATCTCGAACATGAATCTAAACATTAATTAGTGATATGATAATAAATAAAATGATAGGCTCTAAATGTTGACTATGATACTATGTTAAGAAGTGAACTTTAAGCTTAACTCAACCCGTTTGTAAGGTGAGGTTTTCATCCATATATATACACTCTAAATTGAACTTATAGTTTCAATCATTTTAAATGTGATTTTTTTACTTACTCTTAAAAAAATAGAAATAAAATACATTATAATTTAATTTAAAGTTAAAAAGTAATTTAAATACAAAAATTATATATAATCCTTAAAATAATTTAAACTCTATTTATATAAATAATTTAAATTGTATATTAGTTGAAAATATCATACAAATTAAAAATATAACTAAATTATTATACATATAAATAAGGGAAAACTTTATTTCGCAAGTTAAAAAATAAACTTTTTAAAAGAGATAGGTTTGGGATATCCAACATAATTGCATAAAATAATTTTGTGACCTCCGATATCCATGCATGTGAGGGAAGAGGGGAGGGGAACATCATTATATATATATATATATATATATATATATATATATATATATATATATATATATATATATATATATATATATATATATATATATATATATATATATATATATATGGCAAAGTGATAATTATGTTCTTATAACAACCAAAACTACCCAACATCACGGCACAGCTGGAATAACTACTAACATTACCCTACCTATAAGAGAAAGTAAAATAGGTTAACCCACCTTAATCAATGAAATTAAACTATACTTAGTTATTAATTGTTTTCATATCTTCCCCAAAAGTTTCCCCAAAGTGCTTATCTTTTACTCTCTTTTTTTTCCAAAATGACTCTTCTTCATGATTCTGTAAAACAATTAAGTATTAATATATTTTTGGTAATTAAGTATTGATAAATTTTAGTTGTATTGAGAAATAAAATAGTTATGGTCATAATATACAAAAATTAATTATATTAATTTTTCTTACCTATAAATTTTAAAATTTTTTCAATAATAAATATTTGTAAGCACAAATAATATATCTATTATATGTTCATTTATTTATAAATAAAGATTAAAATATTTGTTATCTGTAAATAATAAATACTTATAAATTAATTATTTGTGAAACATTTTATCTATCTATATCCACAGTATTTTTGGATTATGATTAATATTATTAAAGTTGCTATATATTTATTAAATAAATTTTTTTATTAAGGTGAATCCAAAAATTTGTTGGAGAGTTTGATCTGTGATGATGAGTGATGAGAAGATTATGGAAGTTGGTCAGAGGCGTGCCAAAATCTGATTCGTTCATCTACTTTATGCTACCATACTACATTGTCTATACTCTGTTACATTATCACTCATTCTCAACCCTTTTATGTATAATTTCGTATAAGGCTGCAACTTCTATGAGTCACACTCACAACTCTACTGTACCAATTCTTTCAACAAAACGAGAAGAAACTACAATTCATGCGCTAGGAAAAGATAAAGGATGAGTTTCTTTTATAACCTTTTTAAAGAAAAATATGAGTTCAATTTTCTGATAATTAAAATTTAATTTGTGTATCAATGAGATAATAAAAATTACAGAAATTAATGAAAATTTTGTGTTAAATATATAATTATATATTTTAAAATTTTAATTCTATTGACATATTAAAAAAAATATTATTTATTATTAAATGAAAATTTATCAAATAAAAAATAACCCGAAGTAAATTAATGTAATAAAAAAAAATTTCCAAAATAGAGTATCACTATTACAAAACAAGTTTTTTAAATATGTTATTTTGGATTTTTTTTAAGTTTGATTCAACAAACTTAAATTCAACAAACTTAAATTTTAAGTTTCTTATTGTCCAATCAACTTAGATCTTCGTATAATTGTAAATAGAAATGACAACGAATTTAAATTTCTTGTGATTATAATAGACTTAAATTTGCTATTTATTTTATTTTATTTGTTTAATAATTAAACCAAAACCTGAAATACAACAAATTTTCCATAATAAAATATATATTTTCAATTGTTTATGTCTAATACATAATAAAGAGTTCCAAAATCAAAATAAACAATAAGATGTCTAACTTAAAATTTGTAGTTTAAAGAAAGTCTAACTTAAACTTTTAAGTATAAACATAACCTAAATCAAAACTTAAAAAACACCTAATCAAAATCTAATCTCCACCTTGTAGAAGACAACTTGCCCATTCATGTGTTATTTTGGCAATGATCTCTTTCAATATTAGTGATGGATCATTTAACACCTAAAACAAACAATGTTATTATGTAGTGGCGTACCTAAAATTGTAGAACTCGTGCATTAGTTATAAGTGTTTACCATTGTCAATCTATCATAAATTAATGTCTAGCTTTGATCCAATACATCACCTAGTACCCACATTCCCATGAACTAATCTGTGCACTACAATAAAAGAAAAAAAATTCATATTGTAACTTGTACACAAAATAATTAATTTAAGAATTAAATGATATCTCACCATAGGATATATTATTTGAACTTGTTTTTGTATGTTCCTTTAACCTAAAATATTTTTGTCACCCACAACTCTGGTTAAATTGATGACACATTAGTCATAATTGTTATGTGCTTATTAGATGATATGAAAGTTGTATCATTACCCTTGAATTAAGTTCTTCAGTCCATTATTGGGTTTTTTTATGAAGAGAACAAAATCAAACAACATCTTTAGGAATGATTATTTTTAGTTGCCAATGGCACCTACAATGAAAGACAAATGATCAGGTCAAATATTACCATTTGAAAAAAGAAAGCTATATTTCGTAAGACAAACCATTCAAATCATGGAGCCAAGTAAACATGTGTTTGGGATTAAAAGTGTAAAACTATATATTTTAACAACAAATTTCAATTGTTAATATAAATTTATCCAAGTAAATATATATATATATATGGGGTTTGGTAACTTATGTAACTTCTTAAACTGTATCAAATTTTAGTTAACAAAAATATTATCATATATTATGGATTTTAAGTTCTACGGTTAAGGCTATTTGAATAATTTCTTATTTTTTTATTTTTTATTTTAAATTAAAAATAAAAATTATTAAAATACCCTTGTGTTTAAAGTATGTCCTTTTTTTATGGATAAATATTTTTTTCTTAATTAAAATTTGATACACTTTAAGAGGTTACCTAAGTTAGCAAACATTTATTATATATATATATATATATATATATATATATATATATATATATATATATATATATATATATATATATATATATATATATAATTATAATTATAATATTAAAATAATTAAATAATTATAAATTGAGCTTTAAATGAAAAACAAAAAATGACCGAGAGTATATGAGTAAAAATATATATTCAAATATTGTAAACTAATTATAATATTAAAAAAATTAAATAATTATAAATTAAGCTTTGAAATGAAAAGCAAAAGATAACCGAGAGTATATTGGATAAAAAGAACAAAAGATTTGATTTTCTTGTACAATTACATGAATAATTGAGGATATATTGTCATCTTACCAATTGTCTTATCAAAAGTATAAAGAAATCTAAAAGAAATTGATAGGCATCAAATACAACCACCCTTTGCTTTACTCGTACAACAATTAATAATAAAGTTTTTCTTTTTCTTTATCCAGTTTTTTGGTTTTAGGATGAATTGTATTGATTGATCTTCCATTGTTGCCATGAAGACTTTTATATATTCAATCTCATGTACCATTACACATGATTTGCTTCGTTTGTCTACAATTTGATTTATGAACTATTTAAGTTGACTTAAACTACCCACCACTCATCGAAACATCTTATTCCCATCACATTCTCACACTTCTTTTTGATCTATATTTTCTAAAACTGTAGAAACACTTTGTGAGGAGAACTACACCATTCGCGTGAGTAAGGAAGCAAACAGACACGAAATATCTCTAAGCATTTTATGGTGCAATGTATATTTCTTCCATAACTTCTTTCTTCTTATCATTCTAATTCCATTTTATATCTACTCATCTTCTACACCCACCATTTCACTTTCCTAAGGAAACCTATCATTTAAAACAAAATATGCACATCTTTCACCCATAAAGAAATTGATTCATTGTACTTGTTGTCGTTGTCAGAAGAATCATGTTGTCACCGGAAAAATGTTGTTGATGTTGGTTGTTAAGGCTAGATGGAGCATTGAAAAGGTTGAAAAGTGAATTCTTTTTTACGGGATTAGCAAGTAAAAGTGAAAATGTGAATTCATTTGGAGTAGGTTAAAAGACATTTTTATGTCTACTACAAAAGATACAGATGTTAAAATATTAAATTAAGTCTATTAAAAAAGTAAGAGATGTAAAAATAACACATTTTTAAGTCGGTTAGAAAAATAACATATGTAAATATACTAATTGAAGTATGTTAGAAAAGTAACATATGTAAAAATACTAATGTAAGTATGTTAGAAAAGTAATCGATGTAAAAATATCACTTTTATTTACAAAACTATCACTGAACATTTTTTAAGTCTGTTTTTTTTTAACAAACTTAAATTCACAAACTTAATAAGTCTATTTTGCACTGGTGTGTACAAGTATGAATAAAAAGTTAAAATCTATTATGAAAAAAAATCTAAATAATGATCCAAAATAAAGATATTATTCAAAATTTTATTTATATAGTAAACTTAAATTTGTTAATTTACCTGCGTAATGATTATCCTTTTAAAAGATGAAAAACTTGAAAATATATGTTTTTTACAAAACTTCAAACATTGTTTTTGTCATTCTCCAAGCACATGAGGAACGAAAAAAAAAATGAGAAAGCCCAAAAAAACTAAAAGAAGAATCACATTGAATCCAAGCTAGCACTCCAAACACGTTTCATCACCTAAATCATAAACTCCACATAAATGAAAGTATATGAATGTTAAAAAACCTACCAATATACTCTTCTTTGTTACCTCTAACAATACAAGAACAAGTTGCATAATCTAGATACCCCCTAGTTATTCCATTTGTATTAGTTTTGATCCAATCAATCATAAGAGACTTCCAAATTACTTGGATATTGAAAGAAACTTTACCAGTTCGAGTAATTACATCAAACTTCAATACTGAAAGAAACAAACGATTTTTATATTGGTTTGTGCCAACCTAAGCTACGTTCAGTTCTCCCTTAAGATCTCTTAAGGGGTTCCACTAATCTTTAACAAATATTACAACAAGTATCAATCACTCCTGGTTTACAATGAGTATTATTAACCACTCTTAGTCTCAACAAGTATTATCAACCACTTCTGGTTTCAGCAAGTATTATCAACACTTCTGGTTTCAACAAGTATTATCAATCACTCTTGGTTTCAACACTAGTCTACTGACTAGATTGTTTAGTTCACCTGAACTAAATGAACAAGTATTTTGATTCACTCTTGAATTTACAAGCACAATCAAGGTGTTTTTGAATACAATTACAAATTCAAATAACTCTTAAAGAGAGGATAGATTCAATATAATGAAACATGAAGACTTGCAAAGACTTTCTCCTTAAATGAAAGTGTTGGATGATGTAGAGAGACAATGTAACAACAAGCTTATGCACGTATTCTATATGTTGTCCTTATCTTCGCTTCATGCAATCATCTATATATAAAGTTTTCTTTGACAGAGATTCATTAGACTAAGAGTTGACTTTCATGTAGACTTTATAATCTTTATAGGTAGGTAGTTAGACTTAGGTCTACGTTGCAGAACTATTATGTTTTATCAGAGCTTTTACAAAAGTAGCTTGTACGGTTCTTCAAAACTTAAAGCTTTAAGGAAACATTCCCGAAACGTCTTTCTATATCTTAATATGTATATCCATCTTGTGCATGGATTTGAGTAAATGTCTTGTACTTTCATGATCTACACAAATAAGTAGAATAAACCATACTAGCAAATACGCACTTTTTCATAGATGCAATAAATGTTTTAAAGGTTGATAATTGTTTAGACATATTGCATGTTTAAAACATATTGGAACATGTTAGATCGTTTGATAGAAACATCGTTTAGGAAGAAAAACATTTGATGTAAGATTTTTAGACAATATAAAATGTTAAACACTCATTTTGTAAAACTGTTTAAGTTTCATTACATCATTTAGCGAGTTTTTCCTAGATTATTATTTTCTTTATATGCTTATTTGTTCAATACTGTTTGGATATAAAATTTTAAGCTTTAATATTTTATAAAACATACATATAGACATTTTCATTTGTTAGATATATACTGGAAAACCCTATTTTCATAAAATGCTTCTTTCATTCAACATTGTTTGATAAATGATTTATATTAATAAATTCTTATTTCATTCAATGTTGTTTGTAGTAAACACATCCTTTAGACGCTTCACTCAATAAACGATATTTTGTAAAGTATTATGTTAAACTTCAAAACCTGAGTTACTAGACAGTCTAGTCTCTCTAGACGATCTTTTCTTAAAAACAACTTCCCCAGCATCCACTGACATTGTCATTGTTGTGCGCACCATGTCCCTAACACCTCTTGACAACATATGGTACATGGACACTAAAGCCTTGCCTCACTTAGCGGTGTCACAAGGTAATCTCATATCTTATTATAATTTGTGTCATTTAAATCAAACACTAATTGTTGGTAATGATCAATGTATTCCAATTCAAGATTTCGGTTACAGAATCCTTACTACATCAAATCACCATAAATCTTTCAATCTTAACCACGCCCACATATTGTATATTATAAAAAAATTAGAGAAGAAAATAACAAACTTAGTGAAAATCATTGATATGTAAAACTAAATTATAGTTGTTTGATCTTGATTCCATGAATCAACCCTTGAAGAGTTAGTTCTTCAGTCATGAAGAACAGAAACACAAAACAAAGAAGTGGAAAAGAGCAAAACAAAAACAAAAATGAGAGAAAAGAGCGAAGGGAGAAAAGAGAGAGAAAAACAAAAACAAAACTCTATAAGTTAGAAAATGATTTTTATATCCTTGTTTTGAGCATATTTAGGTTTTATATAGGTTTTGGAAACTAAAGTAACATAGACCTAATCCTGCACTATAATAAGGCTTATAAAACCGATTACAAAAGTTTAAGCAAATTAAAGAAACAGTAAAGGCCTTTAAATCTAATTAACCATCCATTTTGAAGCTCTAGAAATGTAGAATCCAATACAACTGAAATAAATTAAAAAATAATATCTAAAGAAAATGTGATAAAATAATGAAAAAATGTTAGATGAGTTGGGAATACAAAAATTAAAGCAAATATGAACCATCAATCCAATTTACTACTATTTGAAAAAAAAAATGATGAAAAAAAAACACAAAAACATGTGAAAAGTGCAATAATTGTCTGCGTATATATGTATCATCAGTAACTTTAGTAATAAACATGGCAAGTGTTATTATTGATTTACATATATGGTTATTATTAATTACGACTTATCTTTGATGATGTTGGATATAAGACAACTAAAAAATTACAATTAATGTTTGCTTGATCTCTTTTGTTGAAAATTTGAATATAATAAATATAAGATTACCTAGAAAAATAATGAGTGATAAGAGATAAGATATCAATTATTTTTCCTAGCTAGAAAATTTTAATCTTTTTTATCTTATTTGTATCGATATGAATTTTGCATTTAACGTAGAAAATTTTAAATAAGTTTGTTATTCAGTTTTTTTATTTATTTAAATGAATCTTATTAAGTATGTTTAAAATTATATTTCTTTTTCTATGCATTCATTAATATATACCAGTATTTCACATGGAAAAATTACTTTATTATAGGGTTTTAATTAGTGGGTGTATGATGGGCCAATATCTTCACAAGGTAATAAGTTGGAAATTTATTCAACTCTTAAAGGATCAATCTTTAACATTTAATATTTTTCACCTACTAAATTAAAGTTTTGTGTTCAACAATAATCTATCTTTCTACAACAACCATACTAGATCCTAGCATTGGATTATAGTTTCATGCTATTATTTTTTACGAATATTATTTGTAGAACAACTTATGTAAAGGTTAAGTACTTCTCATATTCTCGTGAATTTTGTATTAACGTTTTCTTTGGTGCTAAAACTAATATATATTTCTTATAGAGAAAAAAAAATAATAATCTATTAGTAAAATGCACAAACATGATAATGCACATGCTAAGCTCAAGTTACAAATAAAAGCCAAGATTGTAGTATTGAAGACAAGCCCATTGCACGTGTGTATTAAATTTTATAGAATTAAAGATATTTTTTTATTGAGACCAAAATGGAAGTTGTTAAATATTCATGATTAAAAGATGTTTAAGTTTAATTATAATCCTTTTATGAAAGTTTAACTCCAAATTAAAAGAGTGAAATTAATACGTGTTAGATAAAAATTAGCATAGATGATGGAATAAAATACCTAAATTTTGTCGTATAGTTAAAGTTGTACGCGGGAACTACCACTGGGACTCGCAAACAGCACAGATCTCAAAGGCAAAGGTCAATGGTGAATACTTAATTTAATTAGAAACGAAAATGACAGTCTCCTTTCTTCATGTGAATTAGTATGTGTTTATTTGTTAATCATATTAATTAATCATTTGTTAGACTATTGTTATACATTTAGGTGTGTTTTAATTTTGTAGGGCCCTAACACCCACTCAATAAGCTGCCAGCTATATCACTTTTCTTTTGGAGGATTCTGCCGTATTGCATTTGCTTCATTAAAGTTTCGACAAGAAGAGAAATCCATTCACAACATTATCAATCTCGGCAAAAAGTTTATAGTACAATCATTCATTACTTATCAATAAATAGTTCTAAAATTTAGTTAAATTATCTTCTTTATATAATATTTGTCTTCTTATCTGCTCTTTATCATATCTTTTCCTTCTTTTTATGTAAAGTATTGTGTATAAATAAAGTAAAATAAATATTTTTCTTTTGTAAAGCAAATCACTAGATTATTTTAAGATTATATTTGTAGGCGCACTAATTGTAAATTGGTCTTAATTTTTGTGGAGTTTATCCTTAACTTATTCCTTATTCTTAAATATGTAAATTTATGAGATTAAATATTTGAGAGTGATTTGGATCAAATTGACTTATAATTAAGAGGAATATTTTCTTTTATATATTATAAATTAGTGTTATTTTTAATGTGTTCAATAAAAACTTCAAGATCCTAGGTTTGTGAGTTTTATCTTATGATTCTCAAATATAGAATGACACTGGCAATTTGAATGGTTAAAACAATTTTTTTTTCTTATTAAAGTTTTTAAAAAGTAGAAATAAGAAGAAATTTCCACAACTCCAATGCAAAGTTTGGCCACTAAGAGATAAGAAAATTACATCACAAAAATATATTATTTCCCTTTATATATCTCTCCATCCCATAATATACTATCCTTCTTTATATGATTTTCAAGTTTTGCATTTCTCAATCTGTCTAATTCTGTGTATCTGCATTGTTATATGCCACATGTCCTTGCTCAATCTCATTTTCTGCCATTGATATTCATGTATTCTTGTCTATTACATATTACAAGGTTTTTCTATTTTATTACTTAGGTTGACTTGGATTGTTAACAAATTGAATCTGAAATCTTAACCTTGTAACCACGTAAAGGGTTGTAATCTGGTGCAGGGTAAGCTTTATAGCATTAAGTTAGAAAGGAGTTGAAGGACTAGTTTGAGTCGGTACGAACAGTGAGTAACTCACATGGCTAGAGTTTCATTTTTGTGACTCTAGAAAATACAGAAAAATGAAGGTGATGATAATAAATGTTGACTTGAGATACTCTATAATAATATAAATAGGAAAGGATTTTCAGCTAAGGAAAACATTCTGAAAGTGAAAAAAATAAAAATAAAAATAAATAATTGAATGGATAGACATAATATGCTCAGCAAGTTCCAGGTTATTGCTTCCTGCTATTGATTATTTAAAAAACAAGATCAATGGCTAAAATTGAAGGGCCATTCATGCATCCGAAACTTGTGAAGAACATGGTGGAAGAGACTGTCTTGTTTTTTATGCAACTAAGAGAGAGAAAGCTTAGCTGGAGTGTTTGTACTTTGACATAAAAAAGAGGAGGCACTCGTATCTTAATAGTTTTCATTTTCATGTTTTTTTATTATCAAGCTTCCACCCACTATCCCTCGTTCCAAACTCAAAACCCTTCTTTTGGAGTTTTCTTTCTACATAAATAAAATGCCACTGAATAATATTTTCATCATGAAAATAAAATAAACAAACAAATCTCTATCTTTATTATTCCCCTTCTTCCGATCCCAATTCCCCTTTATATATATAAAGCCTTCTTCCAAAAACCTTCTTCATCATCAACACCAACACAAAAACCCATCATCATTTGCTGTTTAATGCTCAACACCAAATACCCTTTTGGATTTGGAGCTTATCAGATCAATCCCCTTCAAAATCTTCCTCTTCTGAAGTTAAAAGAAGCAATTTTTTTCTCATGGCCTCTTCTTCTTCTTCTCTTGCAATATCCCCAAGGAAGCTGCGCTATGATCTTTATTCTTATTCATACAAAGAAGATTCCAACACCCCATTAGTGATAAATGTGCTGGCTTCACTCATTGAGAGGAGCATGGCTAGGACACAGAGGATTGTGAAGAACTGTTCAAGTGCTTTGTCCAAAGCCATCAGCACAAACATCTTCGATTGTAGAGAGATTCCTGATATGACCATTCAATCCTATCTAGAGAGAATTTTCAGGTACACTAGAGCAGGACCATCTGTGTATGTTGTTGCCTATGTCTACATTGACCGCTTCTGCCAAAACAATCCAGGGTTTAGGATCAATGCCAGAAATGTGCACAGACTTCTGATAACAACTATCATGGTGGCTTCTAAGTATGTGGAAGATATGTAAGTTCTCTTCTCCCTCTTTTGTTTCTCTATTTGATTCTTTTGTTCAACCCTGGGTTGAACTGATCTTGAAGAAATGTTAACCTTTTTCTTTTTCTAAGTATACTTAATAACAGATTATCTGAAGAAGAAATCATAAAAGACATGAAAGTGTTATCAGTTGTTACTTTTTCTGCAGAAAAATTCTATGGCACCCCAGAAACTTACTGATATTGAAAAACTCTGCCTCTAACCTTTGATGTGTCTGTACAAACTCATTCAACTATTAATTCCTGAAACAATTGTACCAGAAACTTAAGATTTATGTGTGTGCTATAGCAGCATCAATTCTATTAAAATTCTAGATAATAATTTGGTAAGGGGTTTGTTAAATTGAGACAAAGTTGTTTCTTTTCAATCTCAATGAGTGAGAGTACTACTGGCTAACAGCCAAGGAAGTGGACATTTTGTTAGGTCACCTAGTTTAGGTGGATGTTGTTGTTAATGAATCATGATTTGTCTTTGTATTTGTTTTTTTCTTTCATTTCTTGGATTTGAAAACAGTGCTTCATGTGATAGATACTAATGTGGCTTCTTCTTATTGGACAGGAATTTCAGAAATTCATACTTTGCAAGAGTTGGAGGGTTGACAACAAATGAATTGAATGAATTGGAGGTTGAATTTCTTTTCATGATGGGTTTCAAATTGCATGTGAATGTGAGTGTTTTTGAGAGCTATTGCTGCCATTTGGAGAGGGAAGTCAGCATTGGAGGAGGTTATCACATTGAGAGGACTCTAAGGTGTGCTGAAGAGATCAAAGCAAGGCATACAGAGGAAAGGGGTTACACACAAATCACACGTGTGATGTTGTAGAATGCTTAGAGAGTTTTGCTGTTATAATTTTATTCTTTGTGTTTTTCCTGCAAGTCAAG
This sequence comes from Vigna angularis, assembly GCF_016808095.1. Classification (NCBI taxonomy): domain Eukaryota; kingdom Viridiplantae; phylum Streptophyta; class Magnoliopsida; order Fabales; family Fabaceae; genus Vigna; species Vigna angularis. The sequence continues at coordinate 15,273,828 of NC_068978.1, read as the reverse complement.
AGGGCAGTTTATGTGTATAGATGAGTGTAAATTTATATATTTTGTTTGGGGATTGAGAATTTAGAACATAGGTAAGGCAGAAAAGAGTGATGTACAAATTTGCCTTGTTTTATCACAAGCAAACAGTGAGTTTTAAGTGTGCAAATTTTCAACCCTCTGTTCTTAATTTGTTACTTGTTTATGCTTTTCTAGATACAAATTTGAAAATATAGGTGTCAATATCATGAACTTGTTCACACTCAAATGATATTCAACAACATAATTCAAATTATCAAGAGAAACAAAAAGGGTATATGATATGTGACTTTGATAAAAATAATGTGTTTAGATCTGGTTTAATTGAACTCAAATATTATTATAGATTTAAGGATAAAAGCAATTGACAAAAGGTAAAAGGTGTGGGAATGAGTGCTTTCAAATTTCGTAAATCACAGCATGATGGAAGGAAATTTTGATGAAGTCAAAATATGTTCATCGCTTTAATTTGTTCTTTTTTTTTCTTTCACTTTTCATCCTTTATTAGATTTTGATGGTGAAAGACGAGCGAAAATTTGATAGCATATTATAGAATGTTCTAACAAACTTCCTTAATGTATAAGTAAATTAAGTGGATGGTAACACTGAGCTATGTGGAGCATCATAGCAACAGTTAATAGTTCAGCAAATGGAAATGATGGAAATGAGTTTTTTTTTCACACATTAATATAATACCTGGAGATAGAAAGTGGTTAGACTAAGAGATCGAAGATAGAGATAGTATACAAAATATAATCATGCAAAATTGTAGAGGTATTGTACACGATGTTAGCATTTCGGTTTTCAGAAGTGAGACTAGTTATTATGAACGTTTCTAGTGTAAAATGAAAAAAAAAAAAACATACAACTTTATATGATGATAATTTTAATAAAAATTTTGATCGCTAAAATTTTTACAATTTTTTCAACTTTATGATTTAAATTGTCATTTTTATTTTCTACAATGACATATTTATGTAAAATTATTGTCATAGAGTTTACCTGATAACCTTATATCTCTAATTTTATGTAGAATAATAAGAAATGAACTTTAAACTTAACTCAATCTCATACAACCAATTACTTGTAAGGTGAGGTTTTTACTGAATTATATACTATGAATTTGTTTTATTTCTAGTCAATATAGGATTCCAAGACACTCTCATCAAGTCAATGTATATACATCTCAAGCATAAACATTAATAAGTAGTCGGATAACGGCTTAAAAGTGGATGACATGATAGATCCAACAAACAACAATCTCTCGATACACTACAAGAAAATACTTAAATAGCAACCAATGTTAGAGATAAAAAATAATTAATCACTATAGTGACCAATTTAGATACTAATTTATAAATTAAAATATATTGGTATCTAAAATAGTTCTATTATGAATAAAAAATAATAATTGGGTTATGAGTTGGTCACTAAATTGATCTATAACATTATAACTATCTAAGTTTTGGTTACCAAATGAATTATTGTGTAAATTGTTCACTTTAGATACTAATTTTTTTGGTAGTCAAAATCTTGGTAGCTAATGTTAGAGACCAATTTAGTGACCAATTAACAATCCAATTTTTTTTATTCATAATAGAGACTATTTTAGATACCAATAATCTTTAATTTATAAATTAGTATCTAAATTGGTCTTTACAATGACTAATTATCTTTTGTCTCTAAAATTTAATATTACTTAAGGCATTTTCTTATAGTGATAGCAGGGTGGCACAATAGGCCCAACAAACAACAAATCTTGTTGGGATAAGTTTTAATTCATGACTATGATACCATGTTCAGAATTTGATTTTGAGCCTAATACAATCCCACAAAATTGACTTGTAAGATGAGGTTTGCCACTCATTATCATGAGATTTGTGGTTTGTTAAATCTATCGTGTCACTCGCTATCGAACTCGGAATGTATATATTTTGGTGTGAAGGGATGTGTTGGAGATTACACACTGACTAGAGATAAAACAATTTCATATTGTAAGGTTGAGTTAAGCTTAAAGTCTACTTCTTAACATAAAATAAGAATTTATGAAGAATGATTCAGTTTCGTGTTATCATTGTTCATCTTCCTCTCCCTTTCTTTTCACTATCATTTGTTTTGGCCTCTCTTCAAAAAATTGTTTATTCTCATAATTGTGAGTTAATAGTACTTAAATGTTGTGATAAGTGATATTCTCACCAAAATGTCATAAAATTCAACTTTTCATATATTCATAATTTCTAAAAATTAATGTAAAACAAAACATATTAATCTAACTAATATTTTATAGATGGCACGGTTAAAAATTGAGTCATTTTTATACTAGTTCACGAATGAATAAAGGGAGCAAGGAAAACCAATCAACATTTAGTAAATAAAAATATTATATAAAAAATATATTATATATCAAAAGTTAATTTTTCAAATATTTTAAAAGGTTTTATTTATGAACTTTTAGCTTATTCATTTTCTTATTATAGTTTAATATTTATTTTTAATGTTTTTTTGAGACTTCTACTTAATAAATTGGTGGATTCTTCACTGCATTATATTATTCTTAAAAAAGAAACCTGTGACACTAAAATTAATGACTTTATAATATTTCAAAATAATTTGATTATGTGAAAGGTAATAATACTCACATGACGCAAAAGATTGTGATTTCACACTTTAATCCAAGTTAACCCCCAAACTTTTGTTCCAAACTGCATTAAGGGAGATCAATTAATTAACTAACTAATTATGTGACTGATGGGATATTAATTTTATTGCAGAAATTAATTTTTAATTTAATTTATAGTCTATGTTAGTGAGACATTACATGTATTTTTCATATACCCGTTCTTTAGTTAAATGATGCTATCGATATCCATGTCATAATCACAAGTATATGCGTTGCACTAGTGCAGAATTGATCTTTAACGTTACCCCATAGACGTCCGTCCACGAAAACTCCAACGTAAATAATTGATCGGTGGCATAAATGTAAATAATTGAGTGTCGAGACGTCCGCCCTAGAGGGAGCCGGACGTCTATAATATAGTAGACGTCAGACCCCTCTAACGGACGTTCAAAAGCCTGATATGAGAGTTGAAGATTCAGCCTTCAGAACGTCCGTCCTAGAGGGGGCCGGACGTCTATATATAGTAAACGTCCGGCCCCCACAAGGACGGACGTTCAAAAAACTGACTGATTGAACTACCCGGTCTGTCTCTTGAACGTCCGTCCTGAAGGGGGACGAACGTCCATATCTAATAGACGTCCGTCCCCCTCCAGGACGGACGTTCAAGAGACTGACAGGGTAGTACAACTCGTCAGTCTCTTGAACGTCCGTCCTGGAGGGGGACGAACGTCCATATATAATAGACGACCGTCCCCCTCCAGGACGGACGTTCAAGAGACTGATGGGTTCACTACCCTGTCAGCCTCTTGAACGTCCGTCCTGGAGGGGCACGGTCGTCTATTATATATGGACGTCCGTCCCCCTCCAGGACGGACGTTCAAGAGAGTGACGAGTTGTACTACCCTGTCAGTCTCTTGAACGTCCGTCCTGGAGGGGGACGGACGTCCATATATAATAGACGACCGTCCCCCTCCAGGACGGATGTTCAAGAGACTGACGGGTTGTACTACGCTGTCAGCCCTTGAACGTTCGTCCTAGAGGGGGTCGGACGTCTATTATATATGGACGTCCGTCCCCCTCCAGGACGGACGTTCAAAAGACGTTTAAAATAAAGTTACACACTCCAAAACGCGAATCCGCGAGGAGTTATGCGAACCTTTCCCTCTGCGCCTTGCATTTCCAGGTTGGTTTTCATGTGTTTTGGGCCATTTAATCTTACTTTTGTTCCGATTAAATTGTTCAGTGATGACATATCTTTCATTTGGACCGATTAAAAATCGTTTTCGGTGCATTTTGGTGCAGTTTGTTGCGTGTTCTTGGGCGGCGTTTTTTGGCCTACATTTTAGGTCGTTTACTCCTCCATCTTCCTCCATTTTCATTTTGAATCTGTTCTTTAGACGTGTTGCAGTGCACAAACAAACGTTCAAACCCGTAATCCTAAATAACCCTAAATAAGCCGTCTAATAAAGCCCTTTCTACAGTAGTATATAAACGTCCGAGAGGTTCACAGCGGACGTCTATATAGACATCCGGCCTGACACAGCGGACGTCCATATAGACGTCCGGCTGGACACAACGGACATCCATATAGACGTCCGCCCTGACACAGCGGACGTCTATATAGACGTCTGGCTGACACAACGGACGTCTACATAGACGTCACCCGCATAGACCTCCGTTGGAGGTCGGACGTTAAAAGGCCTAAAGAACGGACGTCTATACCCCTTTCTGCACTAGTGTTGAGAATATTATTAGAGAAGAAAATTAAAGTTTGGAAATTTTTTGCATTAAAATGTTTTATTAATGCTTTTCCATAAATTTATATACTTGTATTATTTGAATATTAATTTAATAAACTTTAACCACAGGAAGAAACTGCTAGTGGAAAAGAATATTTAGTTAAACCTCACAATTTTGGATTAAACGGAAATGCTTTAATCATTTCTAATTCTTAAAATTAGAATAGAATCAATGTTTACATAACTTTAAGCAAAATCAAAATGACAAAGATTTTTACCATAATTTCAACTTACTTATCGCCATTTCTTTTTTCAACATTGTGCATTCGAAAATTTAAGAGATAAAATTTTAATTATATTTTTTTCTCTTGACTTTCATAATAATTAATTTTGATCGAGTTTTTTTTTGAGAATTGAACATAGAGATACAGTATCATTAAGACATAAATTCAATTTAAATAAAAAAGATTAATATTACATCCAATTTAAAACTTTAAAACATTAAATTTATATATTTTCTTGCTTATACGTTGTTTAGTTTTTTATAAAACTTAAATTCATATTTAAATTTACAATAATAAAATTGCGACTATTTTTCAAAATTTAAAACAAACAAGTAACTAAACAAATGATGGAAAACATCACGAAAAGACTGGTGTTGATTTATTTAAGTAAGTTCATTACATTAGAAGAAACCAAGAAGAGAGAGAGAAAAGAGAATTAAAAAAGAAAGTTGAAAAAGAAGAAAAGTGTAAAGCATATGATATTATACGGGAAAAGCTTCATGCTTTTGATGAAGTTGACCATCCAAAGCTGCCATGTGTCTTTATGTACAAATCAATATAATTAACAACATGGCCTTTTTTTGTGTGTGTGTGGATGATGATGCATTACCAACCGAAGACAACTTCAATATCGGTTCAAGAAAATGGACAAAGCATATTCATTTTAGAGTGATTAAAGGACATTAAATCTCTCGTCTTCCTTTCTTTCTGCCTACTTTGAGAAGGAAAGAAGAAAAGCAATTGACATAAGGCAAATTATTAGGGTTTAGATAGATAACTGCCTCCTATAGGTGTCTTATAATAGTTCCCACTTGGATCCATTACTACATTTTTCATTGCTTCAACCTTACAATAAGCTCTTAATCTCTTAATGTTAATTCAAATTATAAAATTCGATTTATACAATGCATTTGTATGATGTGATTTAGATTTTTTGCGCGTGTTTAAATGATATTAAATGATATGTTAATTAAAGTAAATATTAATTATTTTTCTTTTATAGGTTTATTTAGTTGGGTTAAGATAATGTAATTCATAAATTTTTGAAATTTTAATTTCATTTAAATTTTTTTGTTTAAATGATATATATATTATCATAAAATATTTCAATATTTTAGATATTTTAGATATTTTATATTTATTTTTTATCTTCAGTTATTTATTTTTTGTTATTTTTATTATTAATCTTTAGTTTGTATTTTGGGTTTAGTTCATATTTCCTTCATTATAAATAAAGTATCCTATATATATTTTCTACATAAGGGAGACTAATTTTATACATAGTTTTTCAATATAGTTAATATGGTGTTAGAACTTGGTTCTTTTGAAAACATTTCGTCACTCCTGTCCACTACAACCGTTATTATTGTCAAAGCAACCAGTCGTAGTCGTCTGCCATCGTCACATCATCAGAGCTTTAATTTTGACCACCACACAGTTTTTCTCGTTTAGGCAAGGCGATCCCAACGCCATCGAGATCCCTACAATCAAGATTGTCGGCATCGGAGTCCAAACATGCTCCCACATGCCGGTTGAAGTTATTAGATGTTGTCTTTTCCAACCGCGCATGGTGATTTGTGTGTTGTCTTCTCTAGCTCTGATCACTCGTTGGACTTGTTATAGCCTTTCCTCTCCAGATCTAGACTTGTTACCTTGATTGGAGAAACTTAGATTTTTAGGGTTTCTCTCTCATGTTCATCTATAGCTTCTTATGTAGTTATCTCTTATGATCTCTCTTTTACTACCAATGCAAGTTCATATATACTATGTTAATGTGCACCTTCATATTGATAAGTTAAATGACACTAATTATGTCACTTAGGCATCAAACATCAAACTTTGGCTCAAGAGTCAAGAATGTTTTGATCATATTACTCAAAAAGTGATGGATAATGCTTTAGTTAAGGTTCCCCATTAGATGAAAATTAATGCTTAGGTATGCATCATTCTATAGGGTACCCTTCACTCTTCTTTAAAACAAAGTATTTGTTTCTACGACACATGTTCTGAAGTATGGGAACATACCAAATTATTATACAACGATGTTACTCAATGTCCTTATGGTGTTTGTCATGATCTTTTCAATGTTGTTGCTCCTCGACATCAGAACTTTATGGCTGATTATATGCGTAAGATTAATGTTCTTTTCATCAATTTAATCAGTTATTACCTCATGTCTCTACTCTTTCCCAAGAAAGAAAGCAACGATCAAAGTTCTTCATGGTATTAGAATTATATGGACTTACTAATAAATATTCTCATGTTTGTGATCTACGTTTGGGTTCACCTATTGTATCCACTTTGGCTTCTACTTGTTCCACTCTTTTTGCGTGTACCAACTACACCTATTAATGATACGCCTACTTTTGTTGGTGATTTCAGTACATTAACATCTCAACGTGATGATCACAATTGCTCTCACAAACTAGAAAAAAGAATGTTAGAAGTGTGACCAAGGTGGAAAGTTAGGCCAAAAGATTAACAAGTGTTATGCATCACACGAACATCCTCCTCGATTTGTTGTTGTTGTTCAGACTGATCTTCCCTCACAATCAACTCATGTGAATCATCTTTCATTTTGTATCACCGAATTTTGTTTTATTATCAATAAATTTCTCAAATGGATCAACCGCCTTCTAGTCTAATGCCTCGGTAGCATGCACATGTACATATTCTTTTAGTCTAACTTAATCTTTCTTTGTTGGTCCTTAGGTTCTCAACTTAGAAGCAACGAATAACATTACTACTTAAAAATCTTTGTTTTCCTCTATATCCTCTCTAGATAATTTACCTTTTGTTACAATGGTTGATGGATCTAAGGTTTTAGCTTGTGGTATTGGGACTGCTAACCTTTTTCCTTTTTTATCCATTGATAATGTTTTTTATGTCTTTGGGTATCCTTTTAACTTATTATTCATTAGTCATCTAACCCGTACTCTTGATTGTATTATTTCTTTTACCAAAGACTTTGTGTATTTACAGGATCGAGTTTGAGATAGGTGATTAACACTAGATGTGAGTCTCATGGTTTTTATCATCTTTGTCCTTCTACACATATTGGAACAATTATGGAATCTTCTTCTCTTCTTCATGCTTAGTTAGGCCATCCTGGTCTTGCTAAATCGCAACAACTTATTCCTAACTTATCCAAGTTATCCAGTTTGATGTGTGAGTTGTGTTAATTAGGAAAACATAGTCATGGTTCCTTTTCTCGTAGTGTCTCACAATGTGCTTTGTCCTTTTTTTCCTTATTTCACTCTGACAATTGGGGACCTAGTTGTATTAAGTCTAATTTAAGTTTTCAATATTTTGTTACTTTTAATGATTATTATTCCAGATGTACTTGGTTCATTTTAATGAAAATTATTCTGAATTATTTTATATATTTCAATCTTTTTTTAATGAAATTGAAACTCAATTTGGTGTTTCTATTTGAACATTGCAAAGTGATAATAGTTGTGAATATCTTTTCCATTATTTTAAACAATTTATGGCTTTTCGTGACTTTTCCATGAAATATCATGTGCTTATACATATCAACAAAATGGGATTGATGAGCGCAAAAATAGACATCTTATTGAAACAATTCACACTTTTTTAATTCATGGTGAGGTTCCTCAACATTTTTGGAGTGATGTTATTTTTACTATATGTTATGTCATCAATTTCATGCCCTCATCAATTCTTAATAAGTTATATCCTCAATCACACAAATTTGTTTTTTTAGGCTTTATTAGATCATAAAAAAGATAAAAGTGTTTTTCTCCTTTCCTTACACAAATTTCACCTTCAATGAATCTTCATTTTAAGGTCCTTCTTCTTCTCATATGTCTTTGTCTAATATAGTCAATATTCCTAATACAATTTATATTATCATTATTTGTGCTCCTCAAGTTGTGCCTAGTCCACTATAGATTCTTCTCCATCACCACTTTATGTTTATAGTCACAGACATTGTCTTCAACAACCACCAAGTCACTCAATTCAAGTGCTAACTATTGTGTCTCCTCCGGCTCTAATAATTGAGTTTGACCTCCCAATGGCCCTCCGTAAAGGTATATGTTCTACTTATAATCTCTCTCCATATTATATTTCTTTAATTTATCATATATTATCTTGACCTTTTTATACATATCTTTTGCCTATTTCTTATGTGACCATTCCAAAATTTGTTAGTGATGCCTTAACTTATTCTAGTTGACGTTAGGCCATGCTAGATGAACTAAGTGCTCTACAAAATAGTGGACATGAGAGCTCATCCCATTATCGTTTGGGAAATCTGTTGTCGGTTGTAGGTGGATTTTTGCTTTCAAAGTTTTTTGATAGTACTATTGATTGCCTCAAACCTTATCTTGTGGCCAAAGTTTACACACAAATATTTAGGTTGGATTATGGTTTTATTTTTTCTCTAGTGGAAAAGATGGCTTCTTTTTGTTTATTTACAGTCATGGCTACTCTACAACAATGGTCTCTTTATCAAATGGATGTCAAAAATACGTTCATTAATGGAGATTTGCTGGAAGAGATTTATATGAAGCAACCTTCATGATTTGTTGCTCACGGATTGTCTTCTAGATTGGCATGTCTTCTTCACAAAGTTTTATATGGCCTAAAGTAGTCTCATAAGGCCTAGTTTGGAAAATTTAGCAGCATTGTTCAACAATTTGGTATGACATGGTGTGCGACAGTTCATCCAGTCTTTTATGGTCACTTGCGTGTTAGATGTGTCTACTTGATAGTATATGTTGATGATATCATTCTTATAGGTAGTGACACACATGACATCTCCTAGAAGAAACAACATCGTTATCACCAATTTTAGGCCAAAGATCTTGCCAAATTTAGATATCTCTTGAGTATTGAGGTGGCATAATCTAACAATGTTAGTGTTATATGTCAAAAGAAGTATGCATTGGATATTTTGGAAGAAACTGACTTGATGAATTCAAAATTTGTTGACACACGCATGAATCATAATACCAAACTCCTACCAAATTAGGGGGATCATATGTCAGATCTTGAGCAATATACAAGATTAGTTGGAAAATTGAATGATCTTACAATTACTTGTCTTGATATTGTCTTTATCGTCTGTGATAAGTCAATTTCTTAATTCTCCATGTGAAGATCATTGAAATGCAGTCATCCATATATTAAAGTACATTATAGGATCTCTTGGAAAAGGGTTGTTATATAGTGTCAACCATATGAGAATTATTTGTTATTCAAATGTTGATTGGATAGGATTTCCTTCTGATAGAATATCTACTTCAGGATATTGTGTCTCCTAACTTGATTTCTTGGAAAAGTAAGAAACAAATTGTTGTGGCAAGATCTAGTGCAAGAGCATAATATAGAGCTATGGTCTCAGCCACTTGTGAACTTGTTTGGCTTAAACAATTTCTTAAAGAATTAAAATTTGGAGATGTCACTTAAATGACATATGTGATAATTAGGTTGTTCTTCATATTAGGTCTAATCATATATTTCATTAGAGGACCAAACACATTGAGATTGATTATCATTTCATTCGAAAAAATATTATATCTAGAGATATTGAGATTAAGTTTGTTAACATAAGTGCCAGTTAATAGATATTTTTATTAAATTTTTATGGGGACCGAGAATTGATTATATTTGTAATAAGTTTGGTATATACAATTTATATGTACTAGATTGAAGAGGAGTAGTAGATATTTTAGATTGTTAAATATATTAGATTATTAGATATCTTATATTTATTTTTTATTTTCAATTACCTATCTTATATCACTGGTGCAGAATTGGCCTTTAACGTCACCCAGTAAACGTCGGACCACAAAATAACCAACGTAAATTATTGACCGGTGGCATTTTTGTAAATAAGTTGACCATATAGATGTCGGTTAGGGGGGTCCCAACGTCTATAATATTATAGACGTCGGTGTCCCTCCTAACAGACGTTTATATGTTTGACAGGTAGATGAAAAGTTCTTTTTTTCTGCCATATAGACGTCTGGTCCCGCCATCCCGACGTCTATATACGATTATAGACATGGGCCCCATGTCACCGACGTCTATATGCCTGATAGGTAGGTGAAAAGTTGTTTTTTCCGCCATATAGACGTCTGATCCCGCCATTCGACGTCTAAATGGCCTGACAAGGTAGGTGAAAAGTTGTTTTGGACGTCGGCTCCCCTTATGTCCTACGTCTATATACACCATGAACATTAATTTTTAAATTGAATGGACGTCATATTAGTGAAGGCCCCGACGTCTAGTCGAGAATAGACGTCGGTGCCCTCTATGCTCGACGTCTTGGTTCTTGTTAAATCAGAAATCGAACCCGCGGTTACGTGTACTTCATTGTCTCCATTCTCGCCTTTTCTCTCCACGGCATTGCATTTCCAGGTGCGTTTTATCTCTTTTGAACCGTTTAAACTTACTTTTACTCTGATTAAATTAGTCTTTGATGAATTATATTTCATTTGAACTGATTAAATTGAGTCTTCGTTGTGTTTTGGTGTAGTTTTTCTCGTGTCTTTGGGTAGCGTAGTAGCACCTTCTCCCTTTGTTAGTTTCCTCGTAAGGAAAACTTGCGTCTTTTGTATGTCTTATAGCATTTCAACACAAAATTGAACATGGGTTCTTGCCTAGTTCTCATGTCACCATAAGTGAGCTGAATTTTAAGTGAGCCGGAATTAAAAACTAACCCACATAAAAAAAATTACATTTTTTTAAACCCAACCCGGCTCAAACCCGTGATGAGTTGATTGGCTCGTAACCCATTTTGCCAGCACTACTTATTACTTAAGTATTTTTGACAAATTGGTTTGAAAAATCTCACGAAAATAAGTAATGATATATACGTAAAGTGTGTTTTTAACTGCTTTTAAAGTAACGTGTAGGTTATGAAAGTAGTGTAATCTTGTTTTATTTTCATTTATAAAACAAATTACATACATAATGCTCTCATAATAACTACTTTTATTTGTTTTTTACATTTCTCATAAAATAACTTATTTAATAAAATATAAATTAAATTACTTATTTAAATCAACTATAAAATCCAGTACCTAATATATTTTTTAAGTGGTCGTGATTAGCTTATAACTAGATAAAACTGTTAGGCTTAAATTCATTAATATTATCTTAATGATTTTATAAATAAGTAATTTTGGTATTTATAAAATTTTAATTGAAAATTTAATTTTATAATTTTCAAAATGAATAATTTTAATCCATTATTAATACGTCATTCAAATTTTTTATCGAAAATATCATATCTACATAAAAAGAAAATAATAGTATCCATATATACGATATTATTTATAAGTTTTTCGAAAAAGATGGAAAGAAAAATGAGACATAAGAATTGACGGTGTCTTTAATTCAAAAAAAATTAAATAATAAATTTATAAATCTTCTTTTTTATATAATCAACTTTTCCATTTTTAATTAATATGAGATTTATATTCTATTTTTTCAATAATTTATTAACAAATACGATTTGAGAATTAATTTCACTGTATAATACATGCTCAAATATTTTCTTTTAACAATTAAATAAGTAGACTAGTTTGTATATTTGAGAAATGACAGAATAAAATTTAAACTAAATTATTATAAATAATAGACTTACTTATATTTTAAATCTTGATAAATTTAGAAACTTTTCATTCTAATAAATTTTTATAATGTATTAAATACTTAATAAATCTCTATTTTTCTCAATTCAGTTCCATTGTTAAATTTTTCTGTTAATTATTATGTAATGTTATTATTAAGTGGGTGACGTTGAATTGTTGTCTCATATTATTTTATTATTTTTAAATTTTGTAATTATATAAAATTAACGAGAAGACATATGATGGTATAAAATTGGGACTCAATTTCCAAATTGAAAACGTAAAGACAAAAATAACATTTATGTAATTTTTTATAACAAGAAAAATCAAATAACAAAATGTTTTGAATATTCAATATAGAAAAATATTTTAATAAAGGTTTAATTAAAAATATTAAAATTTTGAAAGTAATAAAAATTTAGTTAAAGAAAAAAGAAATGAAATTGTGATGGTTTAGGCCACATAAGACCTTGAAAGGGAGAAACCCAAAAGAGAGATGCACTAACCTAACTTATTATATTTTGATGCGACAATGAAACAACAGACAAAACAGTTCGTGGACCTTAATATTTATTCCAACCATATCCTAATATTTTTCCACGTAACCACCCAAATCCATGTCAATGGCTAAAATAAAATAACACAAAACAAAAGTGGGTGGATACAATCATACAACAAATAATAAAAAAACATAAGAAATTTTATGTCTGTTCCTTCTTCTACATGCATGCCAGATTTTCAATGATTCTTCAGATTTTTTATTTTTTATTTTTTTTAAAACCTATATAATTGTGTTTTTTACGAATTTTGATTAATTTACTTTCAAAAATACCTATCTAGGTCGTCTTTTAAAATAATTACATAAAATATTATATTCTACGTCAGTTACAACTTATGATTTGTTAGATGAAATTATGTAAGGATAGAATGACTTATTTATTAATAATAAAGTCATCAAAGTCAAATTCAACTTGTATAAAAATTAACTTTAATTAATATAATTTAATTTTTAATTAAGATAAAGTTATTCTTTGACAATTTCTTCACAAAAAAAAGTTCTTGTAATAGACATATATTGAAGTCTTTATTGAATATGACAAACTTTTGTCAACATAATTGCGTATTTAGATACGACAACTTCACTTTACATTAACTAAATAATTAATTCTTATTGAAGTCGTATTTTAAGTATACAATTATAACCATTCACTTTAATTTTCATCACGCTTTCATATTTTTATTTTTTTTATCCTTTTAGTTTACTTCTTAGAAGTCATAAAGTTATTATGTAACTTCTTTAAATTTTTTTTCAAACCTGGCTTCTACTGGTTCTTTAAATTTCTTTTTAAAATTTTTTATATTAATTTTGTAAATAAATATTTATTTTTTAATGATTTTCAATTTTGATGTAATCATTTTTTTTTTCAATTTTGAGATGTTTATCTAAATAACTCAATTTTCTTTATTTTGTTTATTTCAAATTAATATTTTTTGAATAATTTGGTTATTAAATTTTAAATCTTTTAAATTGCTGTAAAGTTTTTTTTTACTTTAATATATATTTTTAACCTTTTTTTATTAATAAATAAAAATTATAAATTATAAATTTTTTTCCTTTTAAAATTTTATGCAATTATTATTTATTTTTATTTTTAAAAACTTTATTAATCAAATTATTTAAGAATTAATTTAAAATAAAAAAAAGTAAAAAATAAATTAAATTATTTGAATAAATATCTCAAGATTAAAAAAAAGTAGTTATATATAAATTTGAAAAAAACATTTAAAAATAAAAAAATTCTATTAAATAAATTGATGTAAGTATTTAAAAAAACAAATGAAAAAAAAGAAAAGGTAATAATAGTATTTGAAAAAGAAAACGTCGTATAGATGAAAAAAACAGAAAAAGTCTAAAAACTAAAATTAAAAAAATATAAAATATAAAACATAAAGAAACTACATCTATGGTTTTAAAAGTTGAAAAAGAACTCGTATAATATCACACCTTCAGACAAAGAAATAAAAATTAAACACAAAAAACAAAAAAACAAAATACTTCGACAAAACTAAAAGATTAAATTCGATTTTTTTTTATTTTAAAGTCTAATTTTTTAACATAGATGAGTTAAAGTCATAAGAAAAGATAACTGATTTTATTAAATTTTTTTTCAAAACTTTTAACTAAAGTAGTAAAGTTGACTTCATCTTAATAGCAAAATCATGATACTTAATCTACTTATATTAATTTAGCAGAAGTAATCATATCTAATAACGAAGGTTTTAGTGAAATTTATTTTGGTTAGAGTTGTCATAATCAAAGATGACTTCAGTGTAGGTTAGAAGATGTAGCTTCTGCCAACCACAATTTCAACTTAATCAGAAATTGAATGTATATTAATTAAAGTTAATCCTTATTGAAGTCATGTTTGATTCTTATAACTTCATTATTAACAAAAGATTAACATTATGTTATAATTATTTTTATTAAGTCACAAGCTGTCTATAACGACTTCTTCAGTGTTTATGAAACACAACTTAAAATATAATTTCGAAAACAAATTAACTCATATTAGTAAAAATATCACATATACTTCTTCGCATTGTAATGTATTTATTCACACCTTCTCACTTCTATTTTTCATTTTACTTTTTGAAACTTTTTAGTACATATCTTCTTATGATTTATACATGAATACATTGAATTTTATATATTTTAAAATATTAAAATCAATATACATCAGTATATTTTGAAAATACTTTTTAGTTCAAACTTTTAATAATTTTTTGTGTCTTTATAATAGATTTACTTTTAATATATTAAAAGAATTATAATATATTTTAAAACATTCTAATTAGTATACGTCATATGTATTTTTGAAGATCCAATAATTTAATTACAATAATCACTATTAAATTTCTATCTTTTTTATTTTAATTATATTTTGTAACATCCAAAAATACAGCATAAAACTATATCTAGAATATTCACATATTAACAATTATATCTAGAATATTCACATATTAACAATATTATAGTTCAGTTCTGAGATTAAGGAAGTACAGTTCTGGCCGAATGACCTTACCAAAATACTACAAAATTTAAACTTTAAAAAATCAACCACCTAAAACGAATGGTTTCCAAAATCACTAATAACGAACGGTTCTACAGAATATAAGTAGCAATAATAACCGAACATTCTAAGGTTCGGCCTTCACTTCCACTTCTATAAGAGTTTCTTCTAGCAACTCTTCTTCTTCTACTCACATTCACATGGATGATCATTGCAATAGAAAACGACAACGGAAAGGACACACAGACAAGACAAGAAATAGGATAAGCTTATGCAATTTAATTAATTCTATCAAGCATGTATTTCACATAAATTTGATATACAATCAAATAATTAATCATGCAATCATCAAATCATATACTTCCAACCAAAAATCATACGTCAAAGCATGCAATGGCCGACCACTTTACTCTAACTGTTCGGACTGTATGAATTCTGTGTAGCTATGACGTTTTTGCACCTGGGTGATGTAATAATTGGGATATCCTCAACAGCTGCCACCCGAGGTTAGTCTATTCCGCCCAAATTCACCTTATGGTCTAGGACCTCCTGTCATTCCCACACATGAATTACCCTTCTCTACGTGAGAACGAGTAATCACGGAATATCAAGATAAACGCCAACTAAGCTTTTTCCACATTCATACTTTACCATTCCAATACCAATTCATGAGATATTCCTCCCTGGAATACTCTTACATAACCATATTCATTTTATCCATATCACATTCGATCATATTTCATTATCAAAATATCAAACCGAACCAATTGTAATAGAAATCCCATATGACACTAAATACTGAACAATAGCCTCCAACATAGATACGAGATCAAACACTAGGAGTGAGACCGAGAGGTCTTCAGCTCACAAACAGATCAAGACCGAAAGAGTTATTATCAGAGTTATGAAAGAAACCGAAAGGAATAACACTCCATAGTAAATAATAGAATCGAACGCTATTTACTAGGTGAGCCATTTCATTGAACTGACCCCTGAGAGTTCAAACCGAACGCCACGAAGCCTAGGCCGAGTACTAAGACTCTAGACCGAACACCATTTAGAGACCGATACTGTTTGACACAAAATACTAATAACTGACGCTATTATACTTAGTACAAATACGATATTGAGCACTAGTATAAGAACAAACGCTCATAAGAGACCATACAACTCAATAATACTGATCGCTAACACTATCATAAATATTAGTACAAAACCGAGCACTATATTGAACGAGCGCTGGTCCAAGACCAAGCACTTATCAAGAACGAGCGCTAGTACAAGACTGAGCACTACCAAGACAATACATGACCGAGCACTATCACTAGCATAATGGCTAGTACAAGACCGAGTGCTATCACTAGCCTAATGGCTAGTACAAGACCAAGCTCTACCAAGAACGAGCGCTTGGTTCAAGCACTCTAAAATTACACAACAGATATAAGTTGGTCAAACACTAAAATACAAAAAAAATACTTATTTATAAACTGGAAAAGAATTATAGGGTCAAAGACTTACATTATATGCAGAGTAACTTAATTAGACTGACTATTAAATGAATATAGAAAACTTAATAATTGACCAAACTCTTAAAGTCCACTTATACTCAATGAATAATCAATCGGTTATTGACTGAAAATCCCTAAAGCATGAGAATTCAGTTAAGACCCTACACTTCCATGAAGAATCGAACGATCACGAATGACGCTCGACCACAATTACATAATTTACTCAGAATACTGCAGTTTGAAGATCAAACCCTATTTCAACTCAGTTCACACCATTTATCAATCATCCACCCACACATCCAAACATGCAGTAACACGAATATTTCATATTCATCAAATAATCAAACAAAGTATCATACAAACATACAACCATTCAGAACAAGAATCTTAATCAAATTATATAAGCTTCCCTTACCTCTAATGTAGCCGAACGCTCAATGATGCAAGATATAGCTCACCACTACTAGAGACCTTATCGTTCTACAATCACGCTTTAAGAAACTAAACCAAACAGAAACCAGAAATACTCAGAATAAGATGATCCACTCATACAACCATAAATTTGGGTTTGCATGTGAAAGGAAATGAACGTTCTAAGGAGAAAGTAACTCACCGGCTTGAAACCACAACTTGAACGGTTTAAATGAAAGCCCTTGACGCTAGGAGAGTCCAAACGGTGTCTGGGTGATGATCGGAAGAAGAAAAGATGAGAATTTCTTAGAGAGAAGGTGGAGGAGATCTAGAGAGAAGTAGGAGATTCAGAAGGTTGAAGATGAAGGGTGCATGCATAAAAGTGGCACAAAATTTGAAAGTTTGATTTTTACTTCTATCGTCAAAACCGATCGCCCAATCTATATCACACACCTGTCTTCCACTTTCTGAATTTCAAACACCCTTTAGCTTACAGAGGTACTCCACTAAGTTATGGTTTTTATGGATCTGACAATATTTTATCTTTTAAAATGATAGAATTAAAAAGTTTGTAATAATATTCCTCGATAAATTATAAAGATAAAAAAAATGAAGAAAAGTAAATCGAAAAGAAAACAAAGAAAACAAAAAAAACAAAAGTACTTTTTTACTAAAAAAACAGAAAAAGAAAGAGAGATGTTATTAACATGAAATAATGAACTTTAAAAATAGTCACTATATTAAAAAAATTATTCGAAAGTGTGCAATTATAGATAGGACAAAATTCTTAAGGAACGATTATGTTTAAAGTTTACAAATAACACATACCCATATCACTTACAATTCCTTAAAAAAAGCATTCACTTCAATGATGATTTTAAATAAATGAAACTATTTTTCTTATATTTTTAATAAAATGATAATGGTTTTTTATTTTATTTTAAAATATTGTGTTGATTAAGATTTAAATAAAAGAATTAAAGCTTTTAAACACAAAATAACGAATTGTTTACAAACATAAAAAGGTGGTGTGTGAATAGCATAAGCCCAAGAACAAATAGCATGTGTCAAATACATGGCCGGGCTATCTTTCTTAATCCATTTCGTATATTAGATTTTACATCTCGCAACTCCACAATTTCTTCATGCACTCTCTCAAATTTTCAAAATGACTATTTTACACTGTGTAAAATGACTTCCAATTGTATGCTCTGGAAACTTCCTAATACAAATTTTTTGGAATTTTGAGAAGAATATTCCTGAGACAAGATTTTCGATATAGAATTTTGGGAACAAAACTTATGGAACATTATTTTCGAAACAAAATTTCTTTGAATGCACGAAATATATTTTGGAAAGTGTACCAATAGGACCGGACGACGTACGAAAAAACAACCAAAGCGACCATCCAAGACCGTTCGCCCAGGTCAGAATCTAGGATCACGCGTTCGTCCAGGCCGAGCGCCAATACCGAGCGTCAAAGTTATCGCTGCCCGGTCGCTCAATAGACCGGGCGACCCTCCAAGGTTTGTCAAACATGATTCGACCGTCCGCCCAGGTACGCAAAAGGACCGAGCGTCCAGTGTGACCGGTCAGCAAAGTCATATGGCCGCCCGCACAGGTTGACATCCCTGGCCAATCATTATTCCAACCGTTCGTACTTGGGCCGTTGTCAGACCCAGTAAAGGTAAAAGGGGGCCTTCATCAGACCCATTAATGATAAAAGCCCATTACGATCATTATAAATAAAGGTCTCAGGTATGTGTTCAAGGACACTTTTCCTTTCCTTACAATGCATACATGCATCACAAACTGCTCTGTCATAAAACTGACTTTAGCATTGGAGAATCTTCTGCAGGTCTCCACCCCTTAGGATCAAGAAGGAAACTAAGACTTGAAGAGAAGATCAGCCATCGGAGCTCGATAGCAGGGTAATTGGGAGATTTGGAATAGCACAGCCCTACACATCCGAAACAGAAAGTATTTTTTAAAATAAACTTTTTTATATGCATATAATGTTTTTTGGAATAAAATTTTCAAAACATTTCTGCATGATGGAAAAAACTTTTCAAAACACGTAAACTACATTTTAAAAGATGAATTATTTTGGTTATTTTGGAGTACACTAAGTAATTATGAGAATGTAGGAAGCAATAGTCTCAAATATTTAGTCCAACTCATCATTCATTTGAAGGCATAACAACCAAGAGAAAATGAATTTCTTAAAAAAATAATATATCTGTGTTATTTTATAGTGCTATACAAGGTAGTAGTAATGATTAGGACACTAAAGATTAATTAATATTTAAATAGCCTAATTTACTTAATATCTTGATAGGCATATTAAGAAAAATGAAATCCAAACACAATTTGATTGATTCAAATTCTTGCATACTATGAATAAAATATCCAATTTAAAAGGACTTGGCTAGGATTAATATAGCCACCGATATATAAATGTGTAAAATTTTGTTTTGAAAAGAACAAAAAAATTATTTTTCCCAAAAAATGTACACCTAGTTTAATTATTAAAAAGTGCAAACCATCGACTGTGTAATTAACTATGTCACTTTTCATGTGTCTTAAAAGACGATTTTCTATATTTGATATTTTTAATATTTTTATTTATGTTAATTTTACTGGTATATGTGTATGAAAGTTATTTTATTATCTATTTATTTATTTATTTTATATTTTGATTACTTTTTATTTATATTTATTTTGCTGTGTATAAAATTGATTTTACTTCTTATATCAATTTATTTTATTTTTAAACTATTTTTTTATATTATTTTTATTTTTATTTTTTTACAACTTTTAATTAATTGGTCATTTAATAAATTATTAAAAATAATTTATATATAACTATTAATTTTTTATACTATTTTTAATTAAAGTTATCTTTTTATGATTTAATTACTTTTTTATTAAGAAAAAGAAATTTAGAAAAATATATGTTATTCTTTTCTTAAAATAATATTATTTTAAAAATTATACATACATATATATATATATATATATATATATATTAACAATACAAATTGTTATACGGTTACATAAAATATTGATTCTCTAACGAATTATTTTATTTTTTTATCTTCTTAATTTGTTTTTAAAGTAAAAATAACAATACATTTCAACTCTCTCCTTTAATATCTAATAATTTATTATTTTAGTTCTTAAATAAAACTATTACTTTATCAAATTTAAAATTTTTATATCAATCTCTAAAATGTGAATTATGTATAAAGTTATAATTATTTTATTAAATTATTATATAAATATTTGTTGAATATTCTGCATATAAATTAAACTAATATTATTTAATAAAAAAGTAACATCAATTATATATGCATATAATTTCATAAAGTTTTATATATTGTTTTATTGTTTACTCAAACTTTAATTCGTTATTCTAACTTTAATAAAACAAAAAGTAAAAGTATCAAACTATTAGTCTTAAAATATACGGAAGAGTCTACAAATACATATTATTTATATTAATTAAACAACTTTAACAAAAAAAACCTTAAAGATGTATAACAAAAAAAAAAACAAATGAAACGTATATTTAAAGTATTAATTTTTTTTCTATGTTAACTTTTTAATTTTTAATTCTATCATTTTTTGTGATTTTTAATTACTTAGTCATTTAATAAAATAAAATTTAAAAAAATATACTTTAGTTTTATTTCTTAAAATAATATTACTTTAAAATAAAATATACATTTACTAATAATACAAATTATTTATTTATAGTGTAATTAGATATAAATTATACTGTAATAATTTTTCATTAAAAAAATTACATTTATCTTTTTTATATTATTTTATAATATAAATATTTTTATTTTGGATATTTTTGATTAAAACTCTTGGATGATTATCATATTTGTTGAAGAATCTCAATTCGGTCTTCTTATTTTAAGTTTTCTTTATTAGATCCTCAATTTCGGAAAATGTGATACAATTTGGTCATTTCCATTAGTATAAAATGACGACGTTAACTCAATGTTACATTAGCTTATGTTTTTTTTTAATTTTTTAATTTTTATTTTTTAAAATTTTACGTATCAAATGAAAATCTTGTTAGGTGAGAGAGATATTCTGATGTGACAATGACAATGTTATGTGTTACTATTGGAGAAGATGTCATGTGAAAAATCTCAATTTAGTTATTTATTTATATTTTGTCTTACTTTAGTCCTATTTTGTTTTTAAAAAAATTGGAGCAATTACATCCCACTCCAAATTAATACTCAATTTAACTTTTATATAGATGTATAATGATATTTTCTTTAAAAATGATATTTTTATTAAATGTTTTTAACAATATTAAATTTATATTTACATTGAACTTTATTTAAATTTTGTTTCAAATATTTATATATTAATAATTTCTATACAAATGTTAGACTTGGTTTAAAATATTATTTTTAAAGAGTCAAATTACATCACATTTTCGAAATTAAAGATCCAATTGAGATAACTTAAAACGAGAGTACCGAATTGAGATTTTTTTACAAATATGAAGACTATTAGAGAGTTTTAACCAATATTTTTTATATATTTAGTATGTAAAAATTGAATTGATATTTATTTTATAAAAAAAGATAGCATTAATCATATATACATAGAAATTAACATAAGGTTTTAAAATAATTATATTTGTAATAGAATAAATTAAAATATTATACTTAATAGTTAATTTTAAAGGTTTAAATTATATATTTGTAATAAGAAAAATCATACTTTTTAATAATATAAATTTTGTTTTATATTCTTTGGATACAATTTTTACTATTTTCAACTTGAAAATGTAGAATTTAAGACTTTAGTAAGATCAAAAGAAAAAGTAAAACCTAACAATAATTATTTGAAAATATATTACTAATGTATTTATATTGGCATTACTTGAGTCTATATATAAAACATACATTAATTAGACGATTCTAGTAATACACACTAGACAAATATAACAAAAATCATTATATGAGTCTAACAATGTATGAGTTTGTGCATGCATTGATTGGACGAATATAATAAAAATCATTAGACGAGTTTAGAAATATATCAATAAAGAAGTTTGTTCATACAGTAATTAGATGAGTATAACAAAAAAAATATTAGACGATACATTTAATAGACGAGTCTAAACATACACTGATTAGAAGATTATAACAAAAAATATTAAACGGATTTTTTGATACACTGATTAAACAAGTTTAACATTATATATTAGATGAGTTTGTTCATACAATCACTAGACAAATATAAAAAAAACATTAGATAAATCATTTCGCACATTGATTAAACGGGTATATGAATACCCATTAGATGAGTCAGTCCATACACTAATTAAACAAGTTTAGTAACAAACACTAGGGTAGTCTGTCCATACATTAATAAGACAAGTCTAGCAATATATATTGCACAAGTGCTTTTAGTCAATTTGCAAATCATACGAGTATATTAATACACATTAGACGAGTTTGTACATTCACTAGTCAAACAAGTTCTACAATACACATTAAATGAGTATGTACATACATTGATTGGATGACTATGTCTATACACTAATTAATGACTCTTGCAATAAACACTAGACGAGTATGTTTATACATTGATTAAATAAGTCTAGTAGTATACATTAGGCAAGTTTGTATATACACAAACTAGACGAGTTTATTAATACACATTATATGCGTTTGTCCACTCATTGACAAGACAAGTCTTGCAATACACATTACACAAGTCTGAATATACACTGGTTAGACGAGTTCAACAATACACATTATACGACTGTGTCCTTATACTGATTAAAATATTCTAGCAATACATATTAGACAATGTTGTCATTGTATTGATTATATGAGTCTAACAATACATATCAGAAGGTCTTTCCATACATTGATAAAAAGAATATAGCAAAACATTTACAAGAGACTATCTATGCAATAATTAGACAAATAACACAAAATATTAGATAAGTCACTTCACATGTTGATTACATGAATATAAAAAAATTATTAGACAAGTCTAAGAATACATTGATTAAATGAGAAAAGCAAAAATTATTAGACGAATTTGTTGATGTATTGATTAAACGAGTCCAACAATACACATTAAACGAGTCATTCATATATTGATTACACGACTAGCAATATACATTAGACAAGTCTTTCCACACATAAATTAAAGAAGTCTATTAATACACATTAGAGAAGTTTGTTCATTCACAAATTATATAAATATTGAAATACACATTAGATCCGTATGTTCATTCATTGATTAAATTAATATAACAAAAAAATTACATATAACAATATACATTATAGGAGTTTGTCTATATACTGATTTAATGAGTTTAGAAGAAAAAAAATCAGATGAGTTAATCCATATATTAATTAGATGAGTTTAAGAATAAACATTAGACGGGTATGTCCACAGATTGATGAAACAAGTCTTGCAACACACATTAGATGAGTTTGTCAATACACTGATTAAACCAATAACAATATACGTTAGACGAGTTTGTTCATACACATATTATATGAATATATTAATACACATTAGACAACTCTATCCATTCTATGATTAGATGAGTCTTGTAATATACATTACACAAGTTTGTCTATATCCTAATTAAACGAGTATAATAATATACATTAGACGAATGTGTCTAATATACCGATTAGAAGAATCCAACAACAAATATTGAATGAGTTTGTCAATGCATTGGTTAGACAAGTATAACAATATACATTACATCATTATGTTCATACACTAACTTGTATTTTTAGCAAGTCAACACTACTTATTTATGCATATCCTTTATACTTTAGAGAATCTACTTTATTTTTGCACATGTTTTATTCTTTGCATTTCACTACAGAAAACGTGCTGATTACCGACGACCTGTAACCGACAGCCTCAATGCCTTCGGTAATGCGTGGATGACATAAATTACCGATGACCTTGAGGCCTTTGGTAATGTCCACGATGGTTTAAATCATGAGAATTGGGTATTCGTTCATACCTTTCTCCAAATTTCCCAATATCCCTCCCCTTTGTTCTCGTTTGAAGCTTCCCCCTTCCCTTCCCTATTCTGCTGGTGCCCTCCATTGTGTCCTCCAATATCAATTTGAAGAGCGATTTTGGGACAAGTGAGGGTGGGTTGGTTGATGTTGGTTTGGGGATTCTTTGGCTGGGATTGAAGACGACGATTTGGAGGTTCTGTGGCTAGGTTCGTTGAGGCCGGTTTGATGGTTATGTGGCTGGGTTGGTTGACGTCGATTTGGGGGTTCTGCGGCTAGGTTCGTTGACGTAGGTTTCGGGGTTCTATGACTAGGGTTCGGGTTTGTGATTGGGTTGTGGCTGTGTCACCAGGGGTCGTGCTTCGTGGATAGCGTGACGAGGGCATTATTGTGGTGACATGTTATGGATAATGCGTTGAGTGGTCGGGGGTACTGGTCTACTAAGGCTAAGGCTGCCATTGTAGAGGGTGTTGTCGAGGTGAAGGTAAGTGTATGAATATGGTTTACCTACTCTTTTGAAATTATTTGACAAACTGGTTATTGTGGATGTGTTGAGATTTTAATTTCCTCATGTTTGCTTGTTTTTGTGAGATAGTCAGACCTCATAGGCTTTAATCATTGTCTTTTGTTGTCATCTGTTTTTATATGAAGTTGTTTTGCTGTGACAGTACTTGTATATCAATGGCATGTATTTATAACTTGTATATATGCATGTATAGGTGTGCATGTATAGATATCTTGATTTACCTATGTCGTACATACTTTTTGAATAATGAATTTGTCATGAACAATCTATACTAGATGTCTAATCTGTTAGGTGAAGATGAATGAATACATTAATGATTTTATATTAAATTTGTAATTCCCTTATACAAGAATCCTTTGGTGTTAATGTATATAGACGGTCCAATAATGGTTTGTTATAGATACCACATGTCAACATGTTAAGTTGGTATGAGGTCACATTGTATTCAATAATGGTTAGTCGTGTTGCTTGTTTGGTTCCATTCAATGGTGAGAGTAACTTGTCATGAACCATCTACCCCAAAATCTTAAGCTTGTAAGTGAATATGCAAAATGGTTTAATGTTTATATTTCTAACATTCTCCTATATTAGATTCCATCTTAAAATCAATTTATATTAAGTAAAGTTGTCCTATGTGTTCACTGCACCCTAGTACTCTTGACAAACTATATGGGATTTTCCAACACTTCTCCCCATCCCATAAACTTATCCTATAAACTTGTTTAACGAAGTGATGGATGATAGAGATTTCCTGCATATCACGTAAACAATGGAAATGGGAGTACCAACCAATTTTAATTCTGGCTTAGGCATATCACGCTTAGGCACAAAATCACTTTCAAAACCACCAATTTTGATTCAATTTTGGGATGTAGAAAGGTGATTTTGAGTAGCAGTTTGGTTTTGAGTTAAATTTGAGTTTGAAAATGTTTTAATCGATCAAGCAAAGTTGTTGAAGTGGTTAGTTTTGATAATTAAAATTCTTTGAGTCCATTTTAGTGTTGTTACATTCTTTTATTCATTTAAACTCAAATTTGGTGGTGTGGTTGATCAACATTTTGCATACTTAAGTCATTACAGATCATTTTTCGTTCTCCTCTGATTCTATGATGTTTGGAAGTTTAAACAAGTCCAAATTGATGTATTAAAGCTGTTAGAACCATTAATATGAAGTTAGAATGACCTATATGCAATTTAGTATGTCAAACCATCATATTTGAGCCATTTTTGGAACTTGCAAAGTAAATCTGAGTTGCAGTTCCATTTTGCGCCTAATTAGAGTTCAAACAAGTGTATTTTGATGAATTAAAACTATTGAAATGATTATCAAAGTGTTAGAATGACTTAGGTTCAAAATCACTTCCAAAACCACCAATTTTGAGTCAATTTTGGGAAGTAGAAAGGTGATTTTGAGTAGCATTTTGGTTTTGAATTAAATTTGAGTTTGAACATGTTTCAATTCATGAAACAAAGTTGCTGAAGTGGTTAGTTTTGATCTAGATCTACTGTTGTGTAATTTTGGATGTCAAACCACTAATTTTTAGGTCTTTGTTTGAGTTAAATTTTTGCATTTCTGAATCTGTTTTGCATTTAGACCATGGTGAAACATCTTGCAATTTTATTTCCTTGTAGAAATTTGTTATCAAACCTGTAGCCCACCAGTGATTGGTTTGCTGATTGTGATTGTGTAGGTGGTTCTTCAACAAATTTGGTTTGTGAGTAGATACTTAAATAGCTATTTGATTGCCTAAATTATGTTAATATTAGCTTTATTTATTCTGTACTAGACTGTTTGGACTGAGCTTTTTTTGAAATCATGGGACAACTTGTTTTTAGATGCTTTATTTTATTTTGAAACTGAAGAAACAACCATGAAATACAAGTGAAGACTTGTAGGAACTCTCCAAACAGAACAAATCTAAGACCTAAAACTAGGAACTAAACTAGTAAAAGAAAGGTAAAAACTAACCTAAATTCGAAATTGACCTAAACTAGGCTAAGAATATGTAGTTTTCATATCCTAACATGTTTAAACTTGTTAAATGGAGTTAAAAAAACAACTCTAAAAGGTTCAAGTACCTAAAACTCAAAATCACACTACTTAAAACCTTAAAAAGTATAGTAAAAAATACTTAAATTCGAAATTGACCTAAAGTAGGCTAAGAATATGTTGTCTTCATATCCTAACCAGTTTAATGTACTTAAATGAAGCTAGGAAACAAGTCTCAATGGTTCAATTACCTAAAACTCAAAATGACATTACTTAAAATCTTAAAAAGTGTACTAAAAAGGTTAGAAAATTGAAATTGACCTAAAGTAGGCTAAGAATATGTAGTCTTCATATCCTAACAAGTTGAAACTTGTTAAATGAAGCTAACAAACAACTCTAAAAGGTTCAAGTACCTAAAACTCAAAATCACACTACTTAAAACCTTAAAAAATATAGTAAAAAGTACCTAAATATCTTTTTAACTTATTCTTATTTCGCATATATCATATTTTATAAAATTTTAATGCTAACCATATGTACTCATCATATATTACTTGCACAAAAACCTTTTTACCTCACCATCATAAATTCTAATTAATTAACCATATGATACTAAAATTTAACCTTATCTCAAAGATATTCTAATAACTAATTTCTCGGGTCTTAGAGACGACAAACTCAACATCTTGGCATACTGCTAAGAGCTCAAAATGCTTGTTGATTAACTATCTAACTTTGGTGCACTAGTGTCAAATCAAAGGCTAGTTCTTTAATTAATTGCAGGTTTAAATGAGAACTAAGATGGTGTTGCTACTTTCGTTCAGCAGACTAATCCTTTACCACCTTTTTATAAGGCACAATCAAGGTGAATCTTTGAAGAAACTCGCAAAGCAAAGCAGACTACCTCCACTAGAACCAATGACGACACCACTCTCCTCACAACCAACCATTCCATTGATGTTGTCTCCAATGTTAACCGCATTCACAATTCCAACACTCATCCTTCCTCTAGTCAGGGCAATAATGGCCCGAAACGTGGCCCAAATCATGGCGAGGATGCAATGGTGGTGGCCTTGGCAGAGGTCGCAACAACACTCACCACCATAATGGACAACATGGTGGACCATCACAACAATGACCATGGCAGCATCAACAGTCCTAGTGGACGTCATACCCACCGTGGAAACCTTGGGGACCACAACCATGGGCTCCTCCTCCTTGCCCTTACCCCACATTTTCGTGGACTCCACCTCCTTCTACACGTCATCTCGTAATCCTCTGCAATCATCCCCAATAGGAATTCACAACTAATGGACCTCCTTTACAACCTACACCTATCAACAATAATGTCATAATGCAGACTTTATCTTTGAATTTTCCTGATGAAAATTGGTATATGGGCACCGTTAAAATATCTCACATGTCAGCTTCTCGAGGTACTCTCTCATCTCATTTTAATTTGAGTACTAACAAAAATATTATTGTTGGCAATGCACATGAAATTCCAATTCGTGAATATGGACAAACAACTTTATCATCTCCTCACTCACCTTTGACTTTAAACAATGTTTTGCATGCCCCTAAACTCGTTAAAAACTTGATCTTTGTATGTCGTTTGACAACTGACAATTTTATGTCTATTGAATTGGATCCTTTTGGGCTTTCTGTGAAGGATTTTCTGATAGGGATGCCACTAATGAGATGTGATAACACTGGGGACCTATATCCTATCACCACAACTTCACCAACCACGACTCCATCACCTTTTGTAGCCTTTTCTTCTATTTTATAGCATAACCGTTTGGGACATTCGAGCACACTTGTTTTACGTTCTCTTAGGCAAAATAAATTTATAGAATGCAAACACTTTACTTACTTTTCTATATGTCACTCTTATGTTGTTGGGAAACATGTTAAGTTGTCGCATTATGTTTCAAATTCTTCCACTACCAAACCTTTTGATATATTACATAGTTGTGGACATCACCAACTTTAAGTTCTATAGGTCATAAGTATTACATTTTTTCTTGGATGATTACACTAACTTTTTATGGACATTTCCCATTGGATGTAAATCATAAATTGCACAAGCAGATAGGCAGGGAAAAACTAATTACAAGAACACAAGTAAAAGTAACTTTAGTATTATATTGAATTCCAATTATTTATTAATTTTTAGTAGATCTGTGCATGGTAAATTTACAAATGCCATGAGTAAAGAAACTCATTGAGATCAGAACCTAAAAAATGTTAAAAAAAAGGTACGTGTAGATATAAGTGTAGTTGTTAAACAAATAAAATGTATTTAGATGAAATAAAATGTAATGATCAATTGAGCAAGAGTCTAAAATGAGTTTAAGTTAAAAAGGTGTTATATTATACTCACAAAATCAACTCCGATGGTGCTTATGTAGCTCTCAATGTATGAATCATCTTGTAACAACATTGAAATTAACATTAAAAGTAGTAATTTTAAATACACTGTATTGAGCATTTGTGTACCGTCTTCAAGACAAAACAACATGAAAAACAAAGCATTAAGGTTATAATCTTACGCACATGTACTTTAGATAACTAACAAATTGTGGCAAAGCTTCAATCATCGAAATTAATAGCAGCACTTGAAGGTCTCACTTCATCTTGAGAGGTTATCTCTACAAAAATAAAATAAAATATTTCATAATTTTTGTAACACTTAAAATATAAATTAAAAGATATATAAATTTGTCATATAATATCACCTTGCTCAAATTTATCAAGTTCTTTATGATCCTCATAAAAAAGTATAGAGAAAGGTGTTCCTTTTAACCAATCTTGTGTGCAAACAAGCACTTCCACTATTTTAGTCGTTAGGCAACTACGATAAGGGCTAACCACTCTTTCTCCTGTACTGAATGCACACTCTGATGCTATGGTAGAGATAAGAATGACTAATACCTCTCGAGCCATGTTCGCAAGGATAAGAAATTTAGTTGATTTGACTTTCCACTAATGTAAAATATCAAACTCAATTGACTTTATATAAGGTTCAGGATCAAAAGGTAATAGTAAGAACTTGTAGACACCAAAAAATGCACATCTGTGAGATAGTGAGATACAAAATAAATAATAATAACATTAATCTGTCACGTGTAAAAAAACATTTTAAATAAAAAAGATAAATAAGTGTTAAACTATCACATAAAATATAAGCATGCATACAGAAGAATGAAAAACATATAAAAAATGAGTGAATATGCCTGTTAGTTCAAGTGGTCGCCAACATTTTGAAATTAATACTTGAAAGTTTTTTAAATGGCTGAGTTTTGCCAAATACAATGTCTTAAATCATGTACTTTCTAAAAGCACCTTTTCTATGAGGCATAATCACCCTTAAATTCAAGTAGCTGAACCTCATAGAAGAAGGTATTGGACACTTTCCATACAATGCCTTTGCACCTTTTGGTGTCTTTAACATTTTCGCTCTTCAATTCTACCTATCACAGTAGTCTAGTGGACTCTAGAACTAATTAGTTCAGAACCTTGGGTCTTAGCTTGCATAGAAACAAATATGAGTATCTGATGGTGTACAAAGACAAAGGTAGCCTTTCTTTAAAAAAAGATACCAGTACGACAGTATAAATAATTAAAATGTGTACATTCATAACTAAAATAAAATTTATTCACACCTAATATATTTGAACTCACAGTACATGTATCACATTTTAAAATAAGTTTAATATTCATAGGAAGTCCATTTATTTACTCTTAGCATACTTAAAGAACCATTTTCGTTCTCTAAAACCTCACTGGACCTATGCTGCTAGCTTTTACAAGAAAATCTCTAATAATACATACACATGCGTGTGATGAAGGGAATCACAGAGGATAAACTTAAACTTGTGCACACCCAACTAACATAACAACACTAGAACAAAGAGATTAGGGAGAAAAGAATACCTATGTAGAGCTTAAAAGATGTTGGTGGACTCCTCTACTTAATAACCCACCAAATTTCTGATTTATTCAGGCTATAAAGCCCTGAATCTATTATTATTGTCTTCCTTCTCTTATTCCTAAAATGGGGTATTTAGAACATTAAGATCATAACTTTGAACAAATTATAAGGCTTAAAGTAGAAAAATCAAATAAAGGAGCAATGTCACTTACAATTTCCAACCTAGTTGACTGCTATGCTATATGAAATTGATATCCCTTCTTGGCAACTCAGAAAACACTTGGAACAGATCTGAAAGATTAAAATGGTTCACACACCAATCAACACTAATTTAAGAGAATCATATAAGAAACAAAATCATAACATGGAACTGAATAGTATCAAATGTGCATTAACAATGCACAACAGGTTAAATGATAGACCATGGACAATCCTTTGCTACAATTGATGAGGAGCATAAGTCAAACTATCATTAGCTTCTTGATGTCTACACGAGAATTATCTGCTAGAAAGAAAGAGACACCAAACCTTGGGAACATTGGCACACAAACCAGCCAAGAAAAAAATATGGGAAGAAAGGTAAAGCTTTTCAACAAACGCAGAAAGGGTTTGGCCTTTCTGCATGAAAAATAAGCACCTTAAATTCATCAATCAAGCATAAAAATAAGAACAAAGGATGAAAAGGGACAATAAAAATGGCGAAAAAAAGAAACCCACAACGTTAAAATTTCATAAAACATAGGTTTAAGGAAAGTACAACAGCACAGAGAGGCAGGGACGCAACACAGAGAGGTAGAGGCCGCGGTGGAACTCTCCTTTGTCAACAGGGTCACGGTGGCAGCGACCGCGTGTTATCATTGGAGCTTTCCTTCGACGAAAACGGTGGGCAACGTGAGCTAGGGCAGAGTCATGGCAGGATCATTGTGAGATTTCGTTGAAGCTCTCCTTCGCTAACAGGGTCATGATGGACAACGCGAGATTTCGCTGAAGCTCTCTCATGGTGGACAACGCGAGCTAGGGCAAGTTTTAGGAATAATTGAAAAATTGAAAATGAAAGAGGGATGAAAAAACATAGTATAGTTCTCGCATTTAACTGAACCGAAAATGTCATAAGTTCAGTTTTCAAAAGCTAAACAATAAAATAGTATATTTAACTTTTAGTAAAAATGGATCAGTTTTTTTAGTATAATATAGTATATAGAGTGCAGTACAGATCAATTATTTTTGCCTAGCCCTAAAGACAACTAGTTAATAAAAACGAGAGTTGAAATATTATGAAGTTTTGAAATCGTAATACTTGAACACGTCACTAGTACAGTCAAGGGAAATGACACCAGTTATTTTCGATTATAGGCACCGGTTCTGCAACCGAGGCATATACAGGCAAGGTAAAAAGGGATAAGCTTTTTGCCTTGGTTCTGAACCGAGTCAAAAAGAGATAGGATTTTTCCTTGGTTCAACGGTAACCGAAGCAGTACAATTTTTTTTTTATATTTTTTTTCGAAGAACTTTGCGCCTTGGTTCCTATTGAACCAAGACATATCTCCCAATACACATTAAGAACAATTTCTGCTTGTAGATCTTCCAACAATCAAGAATTAAGCTAGCTAAATGACTTAAAGCCTAATAATAGGACTTTTTAACTACAACTCTCCTTCTTTGTTAGGGGAAAAGGGTTCCTCGTTTCAATGTCTATAACTTTTGCAGAAAATGTTGGAATCAGCTTCCCACATGAATCTGGATGAGCTTTAGCATCTTTATCTGTGACAAAAAATGTTGCTCCACCACTACTTTCTATTAGTCCATAACCTTGCCTTAGTTCAACCCATTGGAAACATTTTCCTGAACTCTAGTGCCACTTCCTTGCTCAAAGGTGCAACACTTGCCCCCATTCTTCTTACGCTGGACAAGTCACACCTAACTTTACTTGAATACTTCACTAGCACAAGGATCACTGGTGGCAATGCTGGCACGTTGTTAACCTTGTGCTTCTGGATTGCATCAAGCATATCTTGGAAGTCAAACTTCTGCATCAAAACTGTTGTTATACCAGGACACAACAATCCTAATCCAAAGAATGCAAATCCATAGATGTGAAACATTGGAATGAAGGCCAAGAAAATATCATCTTGGGATCCCCTAACTTCAGCAGACCAGAAAATCAATCTCATTATGGAAAGGAGATTTGCATGAGTTAAAACCACACCTTTGCTTATTCCTGTGGTCCCTGAAGAGTAAAATATAGCAGTAGTGTATGACTGTGCCAAAGGAACTTGCGACAACTCGGTTGAATCATAACAACCTTCTATTAACTCTTCAACTCGGTACTGGAGGCATCGGCAGAGGCGACCCACTCGCCGTTGGGGGAGAAACGCGCGACGGTGGCCGGATAGGCATGTTCCGCGTAGACAGAGACGTGAAAGGGATTCTTGAGGCTCACGATGACAACAGATCTGGCGTTGGTGTAGATGATGGAGTTGGACTTGGCGTCGCCGGAGATCAGAATCCTGCGACCGCACTCCGAAGATCAGAATCTCGCGAGGTTTAACAACGACTCAATTTAGGGTTCATGGAATTTGGGATTTTCTGATTTCTAGGTTTATAGGTGATGAAGATGAATGGTGGCGCGTTCTGCTTGCGCCGCTGTGCAGATTTCTTTGATCGAGTTGCGATGTAGATGGAGGTTGCAAGGCTAACGCTGGAGCTTCGTGAAGATGCTCATGGAAGATTCTTTATCGCGATGAAGATGGTGAAACACGATTCTGGTGGCGCGTTGATGGAGGATAGCGCCGACGCTAGGTGGCTGACGGCAAGGTGGTTGACGGCAAGGTGGCTGACGGCAAGGGGGCTAGGGTTTCGCTTAGGGGTAGTGGAGGTCGTAGGGGAAGATGAAGATCGCTCTAGGGGAAGAAAAAAAATGTGTAAACTTTTTCTCAGGTTTGACTAATTTGAAAGAGTTACTAACTCGGTTCATCTACTAACCGATGTCTAAAGAGCTAAAAAAAAATTTCAAAACCTATATGCCTCGGTTAGAAAGTAGACCGAAAATATAAATGCGCAATGACATCGGTTTGTAAAATAACCGAGAGAGTAGAGTGTATAGACTTCGGTTCCTACTGAACCGAAGCGTATTAGTTTGCCTTAATTACAAAATTGTCACTGTGTTTCAATATGTTTCGGTTTTATGAAAACCGAAGCGTATTAGACGCCTTAAAAAGCTGTTTTTTTTTACTAGTGCGTGTTTTTGATGTTTTGACAAATGTTGACCATCACAAGGACTATTATCAAAGTTTTTGTTTTCATTGGATAATTATTTTAATTAAATTCAAATACATTTGCTGTGGAACAATGAGAGAATAAAAAAAAAAGGTGCAATGTAATAAGGGAGGGTAAAGAAGAAGTTGTAGTGAAAGAAAAGCAAAAGGTATAATTATAGAGGCAGATATAAAACCACCATAGTGAAAAAAGTTTTAATAAAATGTATTATTTTGTAGCTTTTTTACGTCTAGATATATTTATGTAGAAATAAAATATATATGTTAGGTGGCAATGAACTTACGTGTCACACTTAGGGTAAAACTTTAGTTCCTATGGACTGCAGACTTGACAATCATTCAAACGTTAGAATGTAACTATGAAAAACGTCAGAGCGACGTCATCCATCTTTTTATTTTTTATATTTATATTATTAACGAAGGAGTTTTTTCAAACTTTGTTTTTTCTAATTTCATTGTCTAACATTTTATAAACTAAAATAATTATTTTAATATTTTTTATATTTTAACTGTCCTTTTATTGAAATTTAACTATTTTTAAAACTGAATTAATTATTTTATATTTCATTTGATAGTTTATTTAAATTTACTTATTTTTTGAATTAAATTAATTACTTACAATAAAAAAACACATATTAAGCACATGCGTTTCTACTGGTACCATTTAAAATATTTTAGAATATTTTAAGATTTTTTCAAGTTGAAATGTTTTAAAATCTTAATCCAATACCATACACGACATTTTTTTAATAGTTTTTTATTTTAAAAATGAGTTAGACAAATCTGAAATCTGTTAAACTTTGAAGCTACAATTTCAAACAAGAGTGAAGAATATGTTTTAATAGATTTTGGAGAGAATTAACTCGTGATTTAGAAATTTATTTTAATATATTTTCTTAATAGTACTAACTATTTTTCATAGCTAATTAAAGTGTGATTATTTTAAAGTAATTATCGAGTATTTATCCTACTTAAAATTCTCATACTCCCCGTCAACTTTCCTGTATATGGTCTTAATCTTGACCTTAAAGTTGCACTTAACATGAAAAGAATAATTGAATAACTTATTTTAGAAATAAAGAAAGAAAATTTCAAACAGAGATAAAGCTAAATGAACAAGTTAAGTAGTAAAATGGTATTTGTAACTTGTTTAAAGTGCAAAGAAACCTAATTTTTTGGAGGGGTGTTAGCAGACCAACCTATTATTAAAACTTGTGTGTACCAAATCATGAATTCATTGTACTTTTCTGTTTGTGTCTGGTTAATTCTTACGTAATTCCTATTGCTAGGTTATTTTCTTTTTCTAAATATGTATAAACAAATGGTGAAGATTGTCTCTAATTTAGCAAACGTAGCAAAACTATAAATGATGGAAAATTGAGTCATCTAATAAAGTTTGTAATAAATCTCCATTACCAATCAGTGAAAATTAGGCTCATTTCCACCATACTGGAATATCTCAATCAGATTTCAATCCAAGTAGTTTGTGTTTAGATAAACATTTAAAAACATCTTTTCAACGAAATTCATTTCGAATATATAATGATTTATCTATATGATAGTGTAAATTTATTTTAAAATGTCATTATTTTTTCAAAGGTTACTCTTTCTAAGTTAAACACTGTTAAAACTCTTTTTTTCTTTTACAAGTTTATTTTTTCTACAAAAAGAAAGCTTATTTAGTTATCTTATAATATTTTAATTTTAAAACTTATTTTCCTAAACAGACATAACGCAGCAGAAACGGAGTTCACTTGTGTCCAACAAGTTGATTGTAAGTAGGATAATATACAAATATACATATATTATATTATATTCCTGATTTTCTGATTCATATTTTATCACCTGTTTCTATATGGAGTAAGTTATTATTACTTTATTCAGTTGCTGGAAAAATTTCCAATTCCGGTAAACATTTAACTCAGTTAATTTGACTTTTGAAGCTAAAAAGTTTCAAATGTTGGGCTTTTGATATTTAAAAATAAATTAACATCTTGGTGACAAAAGAGAAAAATGAGACGAGTCAAAAACTCTGTTATTTCAAGGAGGAAACGTAACACAGATTATGGTTTCAGTCCGTTTAAATTTGGCATGCATTGAATTACATATATATATATATATATATATATATATATATATATATATATATATATATATATATATATATATATATATATATATATATATATATATATATATATATATATATATATATATATATATATGCATATATGCAACGCAATTTTTTTCTTAATAATAAAAATGAAAGGGGCAATCTAACTCATGTAAAAACGTTAAAAAATCATTTCAGAATATGAATATATACACCAATTAGAAAAAAAATTATATTTAACACTCTATCCGTTTTAGTTTCAAACCCTATGAATATCAAACCTTTATCTAATATGAAATTAGTCAACGACGCAATATAGTTTTGCTTCTTTGAGCAAAACAATGAAAATATATACTATAAGGAAATTACTATTATTGTTTATGAAAAATAATTACAATTACGGAAACGAGGAATAAATTATCTCTCTCCTTTTATCATGGATATTTAAACGGCAATAATTTCATTTTGAAAAATATTATGGACAATTATTCGAAGCAAATTGGTCTATAAATAGGACTAGCATGTGCTGTTGCCTAATTGCACCAACACGAATAATATTCCCAAGATCTGTTATTTAGAAATCGCATCATGCAAGTTCTTAGTTACATTTCTTTCGTTGTAACATTTTGTTCTCTGCTCCTAAACCCTAGCCATGGTCTCAATCTCAAATTATTTAATATATCCAAATTTCAGAAAGATGATCAATGGAATGTAGCAGCAGCTACATGGTACGGAGAACCAGAGGGTGCTGGATCTGATGGTGAGTATCAGTTGCCATGTTGATAATAAAACAACTAAAAAGTGTTAATTTTTAACCTTTTTTACGTATTGAAGTATTTAAATCTGTCGTGCATGAATAGATAATCTCTTTTAAAAGATTATTTTTCATGTTAGAAATATCAACCTTTGTTGAGTTAAGGTTTTTAAGCATCATGAGTTGAAACATTGTTGGTTTTTCTTGTGATGTCGTGTAGGGGGTGCTTGTGGATATGCTGACAGTGTGCAGAAACCTCCACTCTCTAAAATGATATCAGCTGGAGGTTCTTCTCTCTTTAGGGGAGGCAGAGGATGTGGAGCTTGTTATCAGGTGCATGCAACATTATTGCTAATTTTTTCTTTTCAATAGTATATTCGAATCATTTTTTCTATTTCATGTGTCCAAAGTATGAGTTCAAAGGTACAATGAAACTCTTTTAAATATAGTATATGTTTATTAATTACATACTGTAGTGTATTTTTCTATTTTGTAATTTGTGATTAAAGCATTCGTAAAAATCTTAAATCGATTAATTATATAATCAAACCATAATATATATACATACATACTTATATATATATATACATACAAATATATATATATATATATAGTGTAAATTTTTAGTAATATAATAATGAATTCATTAATTTTGGGTTCAAAATAATGTATATTCCTTATGTGTATTAAGCTCTCATCTTAATATTATGTATGTCGTCTTAGAAAATTTTCTCTAAATACTCATAAATCATGTATATTAAAGACAATCAAACTCCGCTCAACAATCTTAACAACCTCGACAACTACAAAAACCTCATAAAATTGGAACTTCTTGCTATGAAAATCAAGAAGAGCAACAAATGTTCCTTACAAACTAAGGTAAAGGGAGGTGAAGAAAGGTAAGAGAAGATAGTGAAAGATAAAAAAAGAAAAAAAAAAAAACTTAAGAGTTTCAAGGAAAAGAATATCAAGATTTTAACATATGATATTTATAACGACGTTAATATCAATTAAAAAAATCAAAATAATCCTATTTTAATAAATAATATAACTGAATTTAATAAATAAAAATAAAAAAATTAAATATATATGTACAGTAAATTATTAGTTAATCATTAAAGTTAGATGTAAAAGTCCGTTCTAATAAATATAGTTTGAATTTAAGGTGAAATGCAGAGAAAGCACAGCTTGTTCAGGAAATCCAGTGAGTTTGATGATAACTGATGAATGCCCTGGCTGTCACTCAGCATCAGTCCATTTTGATCTGAGTGGCACTGTATTTGGTTCCATGGCAACTCCAGGCAAAGAAAATAGTCTTCGTAACGTTGGACAACTTCAAATTCTATACAGAAGGTATAATTCTTACGTATTTGGTTCCATCACAGATAATAACAACTTTTTCTGACAAAATGGTAATTTTTGTGATCATATTTCGACAAGATAACACTAATTTGAAATACCCTTTTGGATTTGCAGGGTTGCATGCTCCTTTGGGAACTCCATAGCCTTTAGCGTCGACAAAGGAGCCAACCCATACTATTTTGCAACTGCAATAGAATATGAAAATGGGGAAGGTGACCTTGTGGAGGTTCAGCTGAAGCAAGCTAATTCTGACACGTGGCTTCCGATGCAACGTTCATGGGGTTCAAGGTGGTCTTTGAACTTTGGTTCAAGGATGCAACC
This sequence comes from Vigna angularis, assembly GCF_016808095.1. Classification (NCBI taxonomy): domain Eukaryota; kingdom Viridiplantae; phylum Streptophyta; class Magnoliopsida; order Fabales; family Fabaceae; genus Vigna; species Vigna angularis. The sequence goes on along the minus strand of NC_068978.1, from coordinate 15,235,258 downwards.
ACCGTTCTCCATTAAGCTCACTGAAGATGGCAACAATAAAAGGAACACCATTGTGGCTGAAAATGTTATTCCATCTGGCTGGAAAGCTGGCCTTGTTTATCGATCTGTTGTTAATTTTTAATCTCTTTCACATATAAATCAAACCACAACTACGCTGTGTATGAATAAATTTAGTTGCCATATATAAGAAATTCATATGAAGATATCATTATTAAAAATTGTTCAACAATATTTCTTGTATGTAGTAACCCATTATTATTAGCAGTTCTGATTATATTATATTTTATACTGTTTCACTGCTGTGAAGTATTCACAATTTTAGTCTTGATTCATTTCTATACCAAAATTTAGAATATCCTTTTTATACAAAATATATAAATTGTTCATTAAAAAGATTTCCATAAATGTTCTCATCAATAAACGCTTATAATCATCAATGTGATTAAATTTTACTTTTTTTATTGTTTTTATAGTTTTTAATGTATGAAATTATTTACAATCCAAGAATAAAAACACTTTACTTTTAATAGGTATGATGGAGAATTCATTCAATCTATTGCGAATGAATTAATTCTTCAATTTTCTCTCTTTTGGTTTTTCAAAATAAAAGATGTGTAGTTTTATATTACCGTAATTCTATGGAGTATAAAATAAAAATATATAAAAGTAAATAAAGTAAGGATATTGCAAAACGAGAGAGTGAAATGATAAAATTAAAAAACAAATGCGTTGATACTATTTATAGAAAAGAAAATGTAACGATGATCTAATTTAACGAATATAATAAAAATGATGAAAGAATAACAACGTGACTAGTCAATTTAACGATAATGGTTATATACTTTTACCGCTATTTAATTAAAAACGCATCCTAAACGGCGTACTATTTCCATGAAAAATAACCATTAAATAAATGAAATGAGAAATATTTAATAATGAACCCTCCAAATTCCAAACAAATGGTAGTTTTAGAATGCTCTGATGCAGCATTCTAATGAATATACGAATATATTATTCGAAACATTATGCTAACTCAAATTAATATATGAGTATATGAATATATTATTTAAAACATTATGCTAACTCAAAAACGTTATGCTAACGATTATTTTTTCCACCCAACATAAATCCTATGTGAAAATTATTAGTATTAAAAACAAATTGTGATGCTTTTAAATAAGATAAATTTATTATATATATAATTTTTTTAAGTTATTCGAAGTATTAATATTGAGACCAAATGTGATTTGCGATTTTTAGTACAGAAAATGAATTTGAAATTGTCTATGGTTTCAAGAAAAATGAATTCTTTCAAAATACTTTAAATTATTTACAATTATAAGTTTTAGTCGTAAAATAATTGAATTTTTTATTAATATAAGTTTTGGAATTTATTCTTTTTGCCTAAATTTAAAATTTTAGAAAAGTTATTTTTCACACAACATTGTGTTTCTGTTATGAATTCTTTGTTTCTATGTTTGCTTTTTCTTTTGGTTTCTCTTCTTGTTTTTTCTCTCATTTGCTTTCTTTATTCAAAGGTTCCTTCATTCACAACTTCCATCATTCGTAGGTTTTCATTGTCTTGTTGAAAGAGGTCTTTGATGTTCAATGTTTAGGTTTCTTTGTCTTTATTTGTTTGTTTATCATTTGCATATGTTCTTTTTTATATATATTGTTAGATATATTATCTTTATCTTTTATCTTTAGTTAGTTTGTTATTATTTTTTATTTGTATTTTAGGATTAGCGCATATTTATTCTATTATAAATACAAGACCCTATATGTATATTCAACACAAAAGAGATTAATTTCATACATAGTTTTCACTATATTCAACATGGTATCTAAGTTATTTGGAAAACGTTCGTTGCCCCTGCCCACTACAACCGTCACTATCGCCATCACCGTCACTAAAGCATTAGTTCCAACTAATGACCATAGTTTTCTCGTCCCGGGCAAGCAACCACAATGTCGTCGAGATCGCTATCGGAGTCCAAACACGCTATCATGCACCGATCACAGTTTGCTTTTGCTATACTTTTTAGCCACTTGTGACAGCACATGTGTCGTTGTCTTCGGCGTCGATCACCTTCGTTGGACTCATCACAACCTTCTCTCTCTGGATCTAGCCTGGTTATGTTGATAGAGCCTCTTTTGGATTTTTACGTTTTTCCTCTCTCTTGCTTGTTCATGGTTTTTAACCTCTCTTCGATCACTAGTACATCTTATCTGTCCATATATACTAATCATGCCAATGTGCATTTATCTATTGATAGACGATACTAATTATGCAACTTGGGTATCAGATGTTAAATTTAGCTTAAGAGTCAGGGGTATCTTAATCACATTACTCAAAATGTGATAACTATTAATTTCGTTGTGGTTACACGTTGGTTGAAAATTGATGATCAGTTATGCATTGTTCTTAAAGGTACCCTTCACTCCTCTTTAAAACGAAATTTTCATTCCTACGAAACCTGTTTTGAAATAGGGGAACACGCCAAATTATTATACACCAATGATACTTAATGTTTTTACAGTGTTTGTCATGATCTTCTCAATGTTGTTTCTCCTCGACATCAAGACTCTATGGCTAATTATATGGGTAAAATTCATGCTCTTTTTCATGAATTTAATGAATTATTGTCTCCTGCCTCTACTCCTGCCCAAGAAATAGAGCAACGATCAAAGTTCTTCATGCTACAATCATTGCACGGCCTTGCTGATAAGTATTCTCATATTCGTGATCAGATTTTGTGTTCACTTGTTGTTCCCACTTTGACTTCTAGTTGTTCCACTCTTTTGTGTGTACCTAGTAAAGCCATCAATGATACACGTGTTTCCTTTATGTTGGCATCTCAATGTCATAATCGTAATTACTCTCGTAAATCATGAAAAGGACGTCTCAAGTGTAATCATTGTGGCAAGCTAAGCCACACGATTGACAAGTGCTATACATTACATGGTCACCCTTCTAAATCTGTTGCTATTGTTCAGACTACTCCTCCCTCACAATCACCTACTAGGAATCCTCCTTCATCCAATATTATCGATGACCTTGTTATTTTTTGTAAGATTTCTCGAATGATATAAGGATCAATAAACTTCTAGTTTCGCTACATCTGTAGCACACATAGGTACATCTTTCGTTGGTCTAAGTCCATCTTCTTCTCTTAGCTCTTGGGTTCTTGACTCAAGAGCCACATATCACAATAGTGGTAACAAATCTTTGTTTTCCTCTTTGTCCTCTCTGAATCCTTTACCTTCTATTACAATAGCTTATGGATCTAGACTTTTAGTTCATGGTGTTGAGATTGTTAACATTTTTTCTTTTTTATCCATTGATAATGTTCTTTATATCTTTGGGTCTCCTTTTAACTTAATACCCATTAGTTGTCTAACTCATTCTCTTGATTGTGATATTTCTTTTAACAAAGATTTTGTTTATTTACAGGACTTGAGTTCGAGACAGGTGATTGGAACCATATGTGAGTCCCATGATTTTTATGATCTTCACCCCTCTAAACATGTTGGCATAGTTATAGAGTTTTCATCTCTTCTTCATGCTCAGTTAAGTCATCTCAATCTTTCCAAATTGCAAGAGCTTGTTCCTAGTTTATCCAAGTTGTCCAATTTGGTATGTGACTCGTGTCAATTAGGAAAACATATTAAAGTTCCTTTCCTCGTAGTGTATCACAACATGCTTTGTCTCCTTTTGTCTTAGTCCATTCTGACATTTAGGGACTTAGTCGTGTTAAGTCTAATTTAGGTTTTCAATATTTTGTTACTTTTATTGATGATTATTCCAGATGCAGTTGGCCACGACTACTAATTCCACAATTTGAGAATCATTACCAAATCGTTGCCTTAAGGCCAAATTTTCTTTACTTTGGGCAACACTTTTCAGTTGTTGTCCAAACTATAAAATGGTGTAGTGATATATTAAGTGTTTTTGAAATTAATTATAATTTGAATTATATATCATTAATGAAAACACATTCGCATATTACATGTGTAACAACCTAAGGAAATATGTAACAAAAAAAGAAAATAGTATCTGGTCATAACATTTAAAAGAAAATATACACAGTCATACAATACAATGTAATATATATAGTTTTTATTTATTTCTCAAAATACATTAAGATACTAAAATCTTTCAAAATACCATACAAGACCATTTTATTACACCACATCATATCATATAACTATGTACATATCCTTAAATGATTCTCAAAACACCACCCTCAACCTACTAACACCCCTTGCACACTCATCTACTCATGCCACAAAAGTAATCATTGTAAAATAGACATAACAACCAACAAACAAAAGAAGGTAAGATAATGATAACTTAGATACATATACAATTATTATATAAAAAGAAAATAAAATCAAGATAGCAAGTAACACTTTATCTATCATAAAACAATTCTCAAACATATAATCTATACTCGATTATTCGAATTTATGCATCTACTCAGACTCTAGAAGCTTTGTTTTGTCATATAAAATGAAATTCTTAATGTTATGTTTCCACTAGTGATACCTAGTTCTCCCTCTCATGAAAAATTAAATTACTTATAACCTAAAAGAAATTGGATCCACGACCCCAAGACCAACTATAAGAACCTTATTCATTCTTCACTACCTAGACTCCTTCTTCTACAAGAGTTAATGAGTCTAATAAAGTATAAAGATAGCTTAAATTCATTAGTCGATGCATAACATTAATAACAACTAAAATATGTATACCTTTCCTTGAGGAACAAAATATCTTATAAACATAAATATCACCCACTTCTCATTCTTCCCTTTGCATCCTTCAAATTACATATGTAACCACATCATCTCAATGTCCATATGATGAAATTATGATCAATAAAAATGTAATAGCCACACTAAAATTCTCATATCAATCATAAAAAGAACCATCACGTGACACCTAGTACAAAAAACTAGGATTACTGACGAACATAATCCGTCAAGAATAACCAAAATTCGTTGATAATACTACATTTTTGATGGATTATTGACGACCACTTTTTCGTTGGTAAATACCCTTGTTGGTAATGATTATCGACGAATGTTGACCTTCGGTAATTACTGACGACCTGTTCTGTCGGTAATTACCGAAGAAAAAAGTCATCGATAATTACTGAAGGAAAAGGTGGTCGGTAATTATCGAAGGAAAAGGTCGTCAATAATTACCAAAGAAAAATATCGTCGGTAATTACCGAAGGAAAAGGCAATCGGAAAGTACTTGACAAAATCAAGTGTCATTTGTATTTTTTATCCAATTACACAATCAAACGTGCATAACATTTTTATTAGGTAGACTAAAGGGCTTATGACAGCAGTGACAATTACTATTAGGCAGACTACAGTATTCTACTTACAAACTAATCTTTAAAATCATCCATAAACATTCAAATCTGGTTAGTTCCATTTTCCAGGTCATTACTATCACTCTTCAATTGTTAACAGTTGATTTCACCGTTATTTGTTATTCAATTTTGATACTAAATCATCCCTTTTTGACTTAGAAACTTGTTTGAACTCTTGTTTTTAGTTTAAGTTATGAATAAAGAGAGTTGAGGTTAGAACTTATGATTTTTATCACTAATTCTCTTGATTTTGTAGGAAATTGGAATGATTTGGAAAAGGAGTTAAAGTACCAAGAAATTGGAATCCAAAAAGGAAAGAAAAAGCACCAGAAAAGAAGGCTACAGAAGGTCACAAGACGCTTGGTTGCCCCTTTCTGGGGCCCTTAACGCAGGATGTCTCCTATAGGCGCCTGACTGCCCTTTTCTAGAGCCCTCAGCGCAGGAAGTCTCACATCAACGCTTGGGCGCCCTTCCTGGGGTGCTGAGCGCTAGACTCCTTGTCTCGCACACTGCCTAGGCGCCCTTTGAGTGACCCTAGGCGCCACTCCTCTCGCACCAGCGCCTGGGTATCCTAAGTAGGGGTGCTGAGCGCCAACATGTTGGGCTTGGACTCTGTTTCTTACTTTTAAGGATTTCTTCGTCCTGGGGTTTGTATCTTTGGGCAGGAAAGACGCAAAAACACATTTTTCCACTCTCTAGAGGTAGAATTGGATGCGGGAGCTCTCCTCTTCAGTTTCTAGAGTTTTTTTATCACTTTCATTCCATTGTACACCTAGTTTCTCCATGATTATGGAGAACTAAACTCATTTGTTGTTGGGGAAGATGTAACCTCTAAACTCTCATGTATTTGAATTTGTTCTGAATTATTATATGTTTCTTTCATTAATTGTTAGGGATTTTCTCCTTTGCTCTATGCTTGTTATGTTTTGATCATTCATGGCCCAATTTTATGGTCTTCTTTGTTATTGGGAAATACCTAGAAACCACGATCTGGAGAATTTCTCCCAAAAGCAATATTGTCAAGGATGGGGATAGGAGGTTTAGTTGTCTTAAGCTTCTGTTCGTAATGCAAAATTAATTATTAGGGATGCAAGGGATTATAGTCTAATAATTAAGGAAAGACTTTCTTCACCGAGAGATCAGGTTTTAAGTAATTTAGATAGTGACGTTAACAATTAAATGAAGAAGATGAATTCTTATATGCATGAGAGTAAGGATGGTGAAATCTAAACCCCAACAACATACTTATCTCATATTATCAAAATCATTTATTCACTTTTGTGGTTTGCCCCAATTGATTAAATTGCATTCATATTTACTTTTTCTTCATGTTGCATTCTAAACCAATGAAATTGTTCTTAAGTCTTAATTAGTTAAGGTATTACATGACTGTCTAGTGTCGTGAGTCTTCTGGGATACGATACTTGGTCTTATAATTTTATATTACTTGATACGATTTGATACACTTACCGATGTGTTAACAAGTTGTTGGCGTCGTTGTCGGGAACTCGTGGTTTAAAGTATACTTTTGTGTGATTCTTAACCGATTAGACTTTATTTTTTTTTATTGTTTAATTTTTGTTTATATTATTTTTTGTTTTTATTTGTTTGTGCTAATTGGGTGCTTTAGTGTTTTGTTCTCTAGTGTATGCAGGGTACAATTCGGACTAGAAGCACGAAAATTTTTAAACCTCTTCTAACAGGTTTGGACAATAGTAGAAGAAGAAGGAGGAACAGGACGTCCAGAGAAATTTCCCCTTCTCTTGAGACTCTTCAACTGCCGTCACCTCAAAGATCTGACTACGAAACATAAAATATGGCTGAAGAGCAAAATGGTAGACGTACTCTAGCAAATTTTGCAACAGTTATTGGCCGTCATTATTTTAATAGTATTGCAAGGCCGGCTGCAAATATGGAGATGAAGCCACTAGTAAAAAAAACTGGATTTGAAATCGCACAATAGGCTTCGGTTGAGGCGGAACCGAAATCTATAAGAAAACGGTGGCATTTTTGTAGTTTAAGTTAACTTTTTTGACCCGATTTAAGGGGAACCGAGGCATATAGACAATATGACCTCGGTTCAAACCCCACCCGATGCCTAACACCCTGAGAATGCCTCAGTCCATTGGGACCCGAGGCAAAATACCCTATTTTTCCAGTACTTTCGGTCCGAAAGGGGTAAGGGGTAATCAAATTTCATTTTCAAAACTCTGGCCTTAATTATTGGTTCTTCTTCCTCTCGCGACCAGGCAACGATGTGGAGATGGCGCAACCAGGCGACGTTCGTGGTGGCTCGCGGTGGCGCATGGGTCGTTCTTCTTCTTCTTCTTCTTTTCCGTTTTGGGTTCGTCTTTGGGTTCATCTTTGGGTTCTCTTCTTCCTTCTTTCTTTTTAGCTTCAGACGCGGTTTCGCGTAGGGAAGGGCAGCTGGCGCGACTTCGTCTTCGCGGCGTGATGACCCTTGTTCGTGGATGTGGCATCAGGGCGTTGGCGATTCAATTTGGGGCTTAGCGACACTGTGGCTTGGCCTTGGCGATTCGATTTAGGGTTTCAGTTTAGGGCTTGGCGACACTATGGGAGGCGCGACTCAGGCATGATCTCACCTTCGTTGGCGGTGGCTGGCAACTAGTGTTAACACTTGGCAAGTGTACCGAATCGTATCAAGTAATAATAAAATGGTAAGACCAAGTATCGTTTCCCAAAGGACTCACGGCCTAGACAGTTATGTGATTTCTTGATTAAATTAGACTTGTAAATGAAATCATTGTGTTTGAATTGCGGAAAATAAACATGAATGCAAGTTTTTGATCAATTGGATTGAAAGATGAAAAAGAGATTGATATAAAATAAGAATGATTATGTTGTTGGGGTTTCTGACTCATCCTATCCACTACAATGTATTCAAGAATTCATCTTTCTTCATTAATGTTAATGCCACTTTCTAATTTACCTTAAACTCGATGTCTCGGTGAATAAAGCCTACTTCTAATCACTAGTTTATAATGTCTTGTCTCCCTAGCAATTATTCATGCATTACATTCGCATAGAAGCTTAAAGGCAATTGATCCTCTTATTCCTATGTCTAGGTAATATTGCTTCCGGGAGAATTTCCCCAGTTCTAGATTTACCTATATGTGTCCATATAGATAACATCAATGATCATGCAATTGAACGAGTTAAACAAAGCATGCATAGAGTAAAGAGAAAAAACCCTAACAGTTAATGAAGCAAAGCATATAAAATATAGAACCAATTTAATACATGAGAGTTTCAAAGGATTACATCGGTTCCCCAACAACAATGGAGGTTTAGTTCACCATAGACATGGTGAAACTAGATGAAAAACAATGAATGAATGAAAGATAGAACCCTAGAATTTGAAGAAAGGAGCTTCCGCATCCAAAATCCGCCTCCAAGGGTTGACGAGAGTGTGATTTCGCCTCTTTCTATCTAAAAATACCAACCCTAGGTCGACTAAACCCTTATATAGTTTATTAAAAATTATAGAAAATAGGCCAAAGCCCAATTAAATGGCGCTCAGCGGTAAGTGTGGTTCTTCTAAATGGCGCTCAACTGTAGTTTTAGCCCTCAACGGTGACTGCGGTGCTTCAGAATACCGCTCAGCGGTAAAAGTTCCGCTCAGTGGTGACTGCAACTCTTGTTTTGTGCACTTTTACTTCCTTTCCTGAGTCAAGCTCCTTACTACTTCAACTTTTTTCATCTAATTCATCTTAATTCCTGCCAAAATAAGGAAAACCAAGCATAAAACCCATCCAACTCTCTTATTTCCAAAACTTAAGCAAAAATATCATTTCAAACTAGTTTCTAAGTCATAAAGGTTGTTTTTAATATCAAAATTAAGTATAAAAATAACGATTTTTCATTTGTTATCAATTGGTGGTGGATCTCACCTTCGTAGGGGATCGTCCTTAGCACAGTAAAGGTGCAACGATGGAGCGACAAGGGCGAGGTGATGGTGCAACGGTGGCGTGACGAGGGCTTCTGCGTTTGGAAGCGAGGGTTTTGTTTAGGGATTTTTGGGTTCTTTGTGCTCGCATGAGGTTAGTGATTTTTGGTGATTTGGGCAAGTGGGCGAGCCCATTTAGCAACAAGGTTGAGCTCAAATACAACCCTATTCACAAGAAGGTTTCTGTTCTTGTCCATAATGGATACCCTTTAGCTTAGTCGCTTCTTATTGTTGAATACATCAATGAGACTTGGAATAATAACCCCCTCTTGCCTCAACACCCTTATGACAAAGCCTTGGCACGTTTCTGGGCTAAGACCTTAGACGATAAGGTATGCTTTACCTTATATTTCTAACACTATCTTCAATTTCAAAACTCATCATTCAATTTTATTTTTGTAGATTTTACCTACAATATGGAATGCGTGCTGGAGTGATGAGAAGGGGCGAGAGAAGGAAATGGAGGAAGCCATGGAAGCTTTGGAGATCTTGTAGGAAGCACTGAAGGAGAAGAGGTTCTTTGGAGGAGATAGCATACGATTGGTATATATTGTTGCCAATTTCATTGGATATTGGGTTGAAATATTGCAGGAAATTGCAGGTTGAAATTGCTTACCCTTGAGAAAGTTCCCAAGTTATATAAATGGAGCCAAGAGTTTGTGAATCACCCTGTCATCAAAGAGGGCCTGCCTCCCAAAGATCAATTGTTTGCTTTCTTCAAAGCTTCTGCAAAGAAATAGAAAAATTTAAGAGGTCAAATTCATAATAAATTCCCAATGTTTATGTATCACTCTGTAACCACTCTCTACACGTACTTCTACTTCCCCATGCTCCACAAGGTGTGGCCAGAAAAAAAAATAAAAACCACTCTACTGCCTCGGTTTAGGTCCCAACGGAGGCAGTAGAGGACAAGATACTAACTCAGTTCACAACCAAGGCATAAGAGGAAGACTTTTTACCTCGTTAGTATATGCCTCGATTGAGGAACCGCTGCCTATGGGAAAAAATAACCGATGCCATTTCCTTTGACTGTACTAGTGAGCCTGCTTTGATTCAATTGGTGAAGAAGCAACCAATTCAATGGATTATCACATGAAAATTCATATGAGCATCTGACCACATTCAATGAGATATGCAATACTGTGAAGATTAATGGCGTGCTAGATGAAGCTATTAGACTTAGCTTGTTTCCTTTCTCTTTGGGAGGAAATGCTAAGATGTGGTTGAACTCTTTTCCAAAGAACAGTTTTACTGACTGGGAAGTACTGGTTGTAAAATTTCTGAACAAATATTTCCCACAGTCAAAGGTAAACAAAGGTAAACAAAGGTAAACAAGAAATTTCTTCTTTCATGTAGGGCATAGATGAAACATTAGGTCAAGCATGGGACCGATTCAAAGGTTTATTGCAGAAGACACCCACACATGGTTTTGATGATCCTAAAGTAGTCATTCTATTCCTTGGAGGTCTAAGCTCAAAGACTAAATTGATGATGAATGCCTCAGCTGGAGGTAATATCAAGTGCAAGACTCTAGAGGAAGCCTGTGAGTTGATTGATAATGAGATGCATATTGAAAGAACTCAACTTCAACATAAAGGAGTTCTACAATTACAATCTCAAGATGCTCTGTTGGCGCAAAATAAAATTATGGCTCAACAATTGGAGACTCTGATGAAGAAAATCTCTCAATTTCCAAAAGAGTTGCAGAATGTTTCTCACGTGCAAAATCAACTTTGTGAGTTGTGTGGAGGTGATCATATTAATGGTCAATGTGTTATGCCAGAAGATACCCAAGAGGAAGTCAAGTTTATGGGTCATGGTAATCAGTTTCGTCCAGGTAATTACAATCAAGGGTCGAAACCTCACCTAAGTATGGGTCAAGGACAAGTTGGGCAATTCAATAGACCACCACAACAACAATGGCAACAACAACCTTCCTTATCTGACAGAATGACAAAGCTAGATGACACACTTCAATAGCTTATGCAAGTGTCCATCTCCAATCACAAAAGTACTGAAGTTGCAGTTAGAAGGTTGGAGATACAAGTTGGTCAACTAGTTAAGAAGATAGAAGATTTTGGGCCTAATACTAAAGTTACCCCTAGGGAGGAGCGTAAAGCCATTATTACTAGAATTGGCAAGGTGTTAGATGAAAGAAAAATTGAGAGAAAAGAAAAAGAGAGGTTAAGTGAAAAAAGACGAAGTTGAAAAAGAGAAAGAGGAGAGTGAGAGAAATGAAAAGGAGAAAGATGAGGGAAGAGAGAAAGTAGAAGGAGAGGATGAGAATAAAAAGAAAAATATATTTGAAAAACTCCTTCCTTACCCAAAGAATTATTCTAGGAAGGAGAAATAAAAACAATTTGAGCGTTTTATGGAAATTTTCAAGAAATTGGAGATTAACATACCCTTTTCTGAAGCACTCCAACAAATGCCTTCATATGCTAAATTTTTTAAGGAACGCCTCACGAAAAAGAGGAAATATATTGAAGAGGAGACTATTGAAGTACAGGGAAAATGTAGTGCTATCATACAGAAGCTCCTACCTCAGAAGTTTAAAGATCCTAGTAGCTTCACCATTCCATGCACTATAGGGAAATTAGCTGTTGGAAGGACATTGATTGATCTGGGAGCTAGCATCAATTTGATGGCTCTCTCTATGTTTAAAAATATTGAAGGTTTGGAACTCAAGCCTACTCGGATGACTCTCCAATTAGTAGATAGATCCTTGAAATACCCTTATGGGGTGGTTGAAGATGTACTTGTAAAAGTGGACAAGTTTTTATTTCCGGTGGATTTTGTTATTATGGAGATGGAGGAGGATGTAGATGTGCCTCTTATTCCTGGGAGACCTTTTATGAAGACTTCCAGAGTCTTAATTGATGTGGAAAATGGTAAACTCAAGGTGAGAGTGCAAAATGAAGAAGTGAATTTTGATGTGTTTGAAGCTATGTCTCATCCAAATGATGGTAGGGCATGTTTCCATCTTGATGCACTTGATGAAGTATGTATGATTAAAAAAAAGATGGTATGTTGTTCTTCTCCTTTAGAGAAAGCGCTCATTGATGCGAGTGAAGAGGTGAATGAGGAGGAAGAGGAACTGATTGAGGAGTGCTTGACTAACTTGGATGCATTAAAAGAAATTCCTTTCAATGACTCGGAAATTGAAGAAATCAATACCCAGGAGAAAGTCAAGGAAAAGAAACTAGAACTGAAGATGTTACCACCACATTTAACGTATGTTTTCTTAGAAGAAGGTGGGAATAAATCAGTCATTATCAATAATTCTTTTTCCTCCAAAGAAGAAGAAAAGCTGGTGGAAGTATTGAAAGCCAACAAAGGAGTCATTTGATGGTCAATTTCGGATCTTAAAGTTATAAGCCCTACTTATTGCATGCATAAAATATTCATGGAAGATGATTATAAACCAGTCGCTCAACCACAGAGAAGACTGAATCCTGTAATGAAGGAGGAAGTTAGAAAAGAAGTTCTAAAGCTACTAGAGGCTGGTATAATTTATCCTATTTTTGATAATGCATGGGTAAGCCTAGTACAAGTGGTGCCAAAGAAAGGTGGGATGGCGGTTATATATAATGAAAAGAATGAGCTCATACTTACTAGGATGGTTACTTGGTGGAGGATGTGCATTGACTATAGAAAGTTGAATAAGGCTACAAGGAAGGATCACTTTCCCTTTCCTTTCATGGTTCAAATGTTGGAGAGATTGGCTGGGCAAGCTTTTCAATGCTTTTTGGATGGTTACTCAGGTTACAATCAAATTGTGGTGGACCCAAAAGATTAGGAAAAGACAGTTTTCACTTGTCCATTCGGTATTTTTGCTTATAGAAAAATGTCATTTGGATTGTGTAATGCTCCAACCACATTTCAAAGATGTATGCAGGCAATCTTTGCGGATATGATAGAAAAATGCATGGAAGTCTTCATGGATGATTTTTCGGTATTTGGTGATTCCTTTCAAGTTTGCTTATCTAATCTAGATACTGTTCTTAAAAGATGCACTCAGACAAACCTTATTCTTAACTAGGAAAAGTGCCATTTTATGGTGATTGAAGGTATTGTTTTGGGTCACAAAGTTTCTTCTAGGGGAATTGAGGTTGACAGAGCTAAAGTGGAAATCATTGAAAAACTTCCACCACCTACAAATATGAAGGGAATCCGAAGCTTTTTGGGGCATGCTGGGTTTTATAGAAGATTCATTAAAGACTTTTCTAAGATTGTCAAATCCTTAAGCAATCTCCTTGTCAAAGACGTATCTTTTGTGATGAATGATGAATGTCTTAAGGCCTTTGATATTTTGAAGAAGAAACTGATTTTTGCCTAGTGATTGTAGCTCCGGATTGGAATCAAGACTTTGAGTTAATGTGTGATGCTAGTGATTATGCCATAGGTGTTGTTCTTGGCCAGAGAAGAGAAAAGGTTTTTCACACTATCTATTATGCGAGCAAAGTTTTGAATGAAGCCCAGTTGAATTATGCCACTACGAAAAAGGAGTTCCTTGCTATTGTGTACGCCTTGAAGAAATTTAGACCTTATCTCATTGGGTCTAAAGTGATCATATACATGGATCATGTGGCTATAAAGTATTTGTTAACCAAGATGGATTCTAAACCGTGCCTGATTAGATGGGTACTCTTACTACAAGAATTTGATATGGACATCCGTGACAAGAAGGGTAATGAGAATTTGATTGCTGATCATTCGTCTCGACTACTTAGTAAAGAAGTTACGAGTAAGGAAAAATAAATTTGGGAATCCTTCTCAAACGAAACACTCTTGTATATTCAACAAAGGCCATGGTTTGCTGACATGACAAATTTTAAAGTTATAGGAGTAATTCCAGAGGATTTTAACTAGAAATAAAAGAAGTTTTTACATGATGCAAAGCAGTTTATTTGGGATGATCATTTCTTGTTTAAGATTGAAGCAGATAATGTTTTGAGGAAATGTATTACTAATGAAGAAACATAAGGAATTCTTTGGCATTGTCATGATTCACCTTATGGGGGGCACTTTAATGGAGAGAGAACAACTGCAAAATTTCTCCAATCAGGATTTTATTGGCCTACCCTGTTTAAAGATGTTCATATTAATGCTAGAAATTGTGATAAGTGTTAGAGAATTGGGAGCATTTCAAGATGACATGAAATGCCATTACATGGCATTTTGGAGGTGGAAGTCTTTGATTATTGGGGTATAGATTTTGTTGGGCTTTTTCCACCATCTTCCAATAATGAATATATCTTGGTGGCAGTAGATTATGTGAGTAAATGGGTAGAAGCAATTGCTTATCCCAATAATGATGCTAGCACCGTTATTAAATTTCTGAAAAGGCAAATTTTTGCCCGGTTTTGAGCTCCTAGAGTGCTCATCAGTGATGGAGGATCTCATTTTTGTAATGCCCAGCTTGCAAAAGTACTCAAGCATTATGGTGTGAGACATAAAGTGGCTACACCTTATCATCCACAGGCAAATGGGCAAGTTGAGGTGTCTAATAGGGAGATAAAGAGGATTATGGAGAAGACAGTTGCTTCATCACAAAAGGATTGGTCTCAAAAGCTAGATGACACTTTGGGCATACATAACTGTAATGAAAACTGCTATAGGGTTATCTCCTTTTCAGTTAGTCTATGGAAAAATGTGTCATTTGCCAGTGGAGATGGAGCATCGAGCTTTATGGGCTTTAAAATTCTTAAACTTTGATCCCTTTGATACTACTGATAGAAGAAGAAGGCAAATTCTTAAGCTTGAAGAGATGTGTTTGCATGCTTATGATTCTTCCAAGAATTACAAAGCAAATGTAAAATTTTATCATGACATGAAGTTGGTAAAGAAGGTTTTTCATCTAGGGCAGAAGGTGCTATTGTTCAATTCACGTCTAAAGCTTTTCCTTGGGAAATTAAAGTCTAAGTGGTCTAGGCCGTTTACAATTAAGGATGTCAAAACGCATGGGGCAATTGAGTTGATAGATCCGGCTTCTGATGATCCACAAAGAAGTTGGGTGGTTAATGGGCAACGTCTCAAGCATTATTTGGGTGGTGAGGTTGAACGCCTTTCCACAGTTATGGAGTTGGTTGACCCTTAAGTATAATGGTGTCAAGCTAATGACGTTAAACAAGTGCTTACTGGGAGACAACCCAACTTTCTAAACTTATCTCTTTAGTTATGTTAGTTTTAATTCTGTTTATTTTTTTTTTAGTTGTAGTGTGTGATGTACATGACTTAAATGAACTATGTTGCAATGGTTTGGCTATAATTTGTTGTTTGTGATGAGTAATATTGTCTTGTGCTGCTTTATTGTAGATTGATGTTGAGATGATGCATGCTTTAATCTCATAGACAGGTGGTTGCTCATATTTGTTAGAAACAGATGCATGAAGTTAAATTGTGATTAATTTGTGGGGTAGGGTGTTATTAAATTGTGGAACTTGAGTTAACTTTGAGAGCTTGGACTGAATAGTCTTTGATTGATTGAATGGTATTGCTTTGGAAGCATGATTGATTTTGCCTAAGTTTCTATGATTAAACCTCTTGCTTGCTTGTTACACATGATCAAGGCCATTTGTTCTTCTCCCATATAAGCCAATGCCAATATGTGAACCCAACAAAGAGCAATGTTTTTTTTCTCTATCCTTTGAACCTTGAGCCTAAATTTGACAACAACAAAAAACCTTTTTGAAATCCTTGCCTTGAGTTGAGTAGAGTATGTTTATATGGTAATGGAGAATGGTTCAGGTTTCGGGTTGTGAGAAACCAGAAAGAACTTTGTTAAAATCATTAAAGAGCATTGAGCAAAAGCAAAAAGCAAAAGAAAAAGAAAAGAGAAGAAAGGAAAGAAAAGAAAAGGTTAAGCTCAATTAAAGGAAAGTTGGGAATGAATTGAAGATTGGTTTCTCACATAAAAGGAGAAAGAGAGATTATTGTTAATGTAAATAAATGAATTATCCACTCTCTTAACCCAAGGAATTTTGTTGTCTAGAAAACCCAATTTTCTTCTTAGCTCAGCCTCAATACAAGCCTCAAAAAGTTGTTGTGATGATAACTTGCTTGTGAGTGTGTTTGATATTGGTTAAATGAAAGGAAAAGTTGATTCATCTGACATTGTGATGGTAGAGTGTAAGAGTGTCACCTCACTATACACCTTTGAGTTGAGTGAAACACTATCCTTGGTGAGGAGTTGTTCCATGCATTATACGATAACATTCTTGCTTGGTTGTTGATCATTCATGAGTTTGCATCTATTATATATTGTGAATATGTGACCAACATAGTTGAGCTTGATTGACTAAGGTATCAGTACATCTTGACTGATATTTTTATGATAAGCATATATGAGTGATTACTTGTCCTAGAAGAAAGTGCTTTGTGATATGCTAAACCATTGAAGTGTTGTTTAGGCTGAGTTACATGTTGTTTTGGTTGAGGACAAGAAAAGTTTCAAGTTTGGGATTGTGATAACGATTGATTTCACCATTATTTGTGATTCAATTTTGATACTAAATCAACCCTTTTTTAACTTAGAAACTTGCTTGAACTCTTGTTTATAGTTTAAGTTATGAATAAAGAGAGTTGAGGTTAGAACTTATGATTTTTATCACTAATTCCCTTGATTTTGTAGGAAATTGGAATGATTTGGAAGAGGAGTTAAAGTACCAAGGAGTTGGAATCCAGAAAGGACAGAAAAAGCACCAGAAAAGAAGGCTACAAAAGGTCGCAGGACGCTTGGTTGCCCCTTTCTGGGGCCCTTAGCGCAGGATGTCTCGTATGGGCGCCTGACTGCCCTTTTCTGGAGCCCTCAACGCAGGAAGTCTCGCATCAACGCTTGGGTGCCCTTCCTGGGAGCTGAGTGCCAGCCTCCTTGTGTCGCACACCGCCTGGGTGCCCTCTAAGGGGCCCTAAGCGCCACTCTTCTTGCACCAACGCCTG
Source organism: Vigna angularis (assembly GCF_016808095.1). Lineage (NCBI taxonomy): Eukaryota > Viridiplantae > Streptophyta > Magnoliopsida > Fabales > Fabaceae > Vigna > Vigna angularis. The sequence continues at coordinate 15,217,963 of NC_068978.1, read as the reverse complement.
ACTACCCTAAGTAAGGGCGCTGAGCACCAGCGCGTTGGGCTTGGACTATGTTTCCTACTCTATTTAAGAATTTTTCGTCCTAAGATTTGTATCTTTTGGCAGCAGAGACGGAGAAACACACTTTTCCACTCTCTAGAGGCATAATTAGATGCGGGAGCTCTCCTCTTCATTTTCTAGAGTTTTTCTATCACTTTCTGTCGCAACCGGAATCGCGACGGGACGACGATCCGAAAAATATAAAGAATTTAATTATTTTGCAAAAGAGATTTTGGAGTCGCCACCATAGTTTATTCTGGAAAACTACGGAAAAACCATAAAATGATAAGGCATGGTCAATTAGAACCAGATTCTTGGTTCGGGAGTCGGTTACGTGTAGGGAAGGTATTAGCACCCTACAACGCCTGCCTTAAGGCAGTACCTTTAACTAAATGCGCGAATGTGGATGTGGTTTTCAAAATGTTTAACTTCCCCTTAAAATAAAACTCTAAAGAAACAAACAATATTTTTTAGCTTTTTGGGCCCGACAAGGATTGACCTTGCTCCTACGTATCTCATGCAGAGTGAGAAATCAGGGTTACGTAGTTCTTTTTAAGAAAACTGCTTGAGAAAATTGTTTGGAAAATTGTTTGAGAAATTGTTTGGAAGATGATTTGGATTTTTGGGAGAGTGAGCCTGACAAGGACTGGCCTTGCTCCTACGTATCTCCACTTTTGATGGAGAATCAAGGATCACGTAGTTCTAGCTAGCAATATTGATTGTTGTTTGAAAATGTGGATGTTTTTAGTTTTTGAAGATTTTTATATTTTTTGGTATTTTTTGATGTAATGTTTAGATTTTTTTTGCGTAATGAGCACTAGGCTGATGCGTACGATCGCACGAGCACTCACACGGCTTTTTCTTTGTTTTTTATTGTTTTGCGTAATGAGTACTAGGCTGATGCGTACGATCGCACGAGCACTCACACGGCTTTTTCTTTGTTTTTTATTGTTTTGCGTAATGAGTACTAGGCTGATGCGTACGATCGCACGAGCACTCATACGGCTTTTTTTGTTTTTTTTTATATTTTGGGTAACGAGTACTAGGCTGATGCGTACGATCGCACGAGTACTCATACCGATATTTATTATTACATGTTTTTTAAAGTTTTATATTTTTTTATTTTTTTATTAAGAAAGAGAGGTGAGTTGAAATATCTATGACGTAAAAATATTAAAAAGCATAGGATAAAATCGTGGTAGAAAATAGGATAAATTTATAAACTAAAAAATGATCAAAATGAATATAAGTAGAATGAAAAGAAAATGTGTACCTTGTTAAGGATTTGAAAGATGAAGTAAGACTTTGCTTGTAATAAGTTGTGAGAAGAGGTAGATTGATGGTGAAGAAGATGAATTTGTAGTAGAAATGTGGTATGAGATTTTATATGTATAGAGAGATAGTAAAATGTGAGAGAAAAATGAAGTAGAGTTTTAGGATGAAGAGGTTTGGTGTGTGAGAGAAAGAAGATGGATATTATGTAACTTTTTTTTTGTGAAGTGAAGAGAATGTAGGTATTTATAGAGTTAAGGATGAAGAAAGTTGATGAATAAAAATAATATAATAAGTTGGTGGAAAATTTAGATGAAATAAAATATAATAAAAAAAAGATGAATAGAAAAAGTTAATGTGGAAAATAAGTGAAAGAAATAATATAAAAAGTTTGTGGAAAAATTAGGTGAAATAAAATATAGTGAATAGTAAAAGTTAATGTGGAAAATAAGTGAAAGAAATAATATAAAAAGTTGGTGGAGAAATTAGGTATGGAAATTAAGTGAAAGAAATAATATAAAAGGTGGTGGAGAAATTAGGTATGGAAATTAAATGAAAGAAATAATATAAAAAGTTGGTGGAGAAAGTAGGTAAAATAAAATATAGTGAATAGTAAAAGTTAATGTGGAAAATAAGTAAAAGAAATAATATAAAAAGTTGGTGGAGAAATTAGGTATGAAAATTAAGTGAAAGAAATAATATAAAAAGGTGGTGGAGAAATTAGGTATGAAAATTAAGTGAAAGAAATAATATAAAAAGTTGGTGGAGAAAGTAGGTAAAATAAAATATAGTGAATAGTAAAAGTTAATGTGGAAAATAAGTGAAAGAAATAATATAAAAAGTGGGTGGAAAAATAAGGTGGAGAAAAATGGATAATAAAAAATGTTGATGGAGAAGATATAATTAAAAAATGTAAGTGGAATAATTAGAAAAGTTGATATATAAAATTAATATGGAAATGATGTGGAAAAAGTAAATGAAAAAGGTAGATGATGTGGAGGGTGAGGTGGATGGTGATGTGGAGAATGGGGTGTGATAAGAAAAGATGAGTGGTGAGGAAGTAAAAAAAGTGAGATTATTTTGGGCCATTGGATTAAGTGTTTAAAAGAAAATTTAGGGGTGCAAAAAGTAAAATAAATAGTATTTTTCATTTTGGTGTTTTTATGTTTTTTTTTATTTTTTGTGAAATCTTATTTACCCGGACGAAATTTGGTATTGACAGCTGCCCCTCTTTACTTAGATTTTACTAGATAATATGACAAACAAAGTTTTTATATTATCAGAGTAAAAGATAAGTAAAGATAGAAATACTAATTTCGTCCGTATTTCAAAATAAACAAGAAACAAATAGAGAATAAAACAAATGGACAAAGCTGAGAGAATTGAGGTGTGACAACCTCGTGGAGGGTGTCGTAACCCTATGGAAGTGAATGAGGTGTCATAACCTCGTGGAGGGTGTCGTAACCCTATGGATGAAGTGAATGAGGTGTCATAACCTCGTGGAGGGTGATCGTAACCCTGTAGAAGTGAATGAGGTGTCATAACCTCGTGGAGGGTGTCGTAACCCTGTGGAAGTGAATGAGGTGTCGTAACATCGTGGAGGGTGATCGTAACCCTGTAGAAGTGAATGAGGTGTCGTAACCTCGTGGAGGGTGTCGTAACCCTGTGGAAGTGAATGAGGTGTCGTAACCTCGTGGAGGGTGATCGTAACCCTGTAGAAGTGAATGAGGTGTCGTAGCCTCGTGGAGGGTGATCGTAACCCTGTAGAAGTGAATGAGGTGTCGTAGCCTCGTGGAGGGTGATCGTAACCCTATGGAAGTGAATGAGGTGTCGTAACCTCGTGGCGGGTGTCGTAACCCTATGGAAGTGAATAAGGTGTCGTAACCTCGTGGAGGGTGTCGTAACCCTATGGAAGTGAATGAGGTGTCATAACCTCGTGGAGGGTGATCGTAACCCTGTAGAAGTGAATGAGGTGTCGTAACCTCGTGGAGCGTGATCATAACCCTGTAGAAGTGAATGAGGCGTCGTAACCTCGTGGAGGGTGTCGTAACCCTGTGGAAGTGAATGAGGTGTCGTAACCTCGTGGAGGGTGATCGTAACCCTGTAGAAGTGAATGAGGTGTCGTAGCCTCGTGGAGGGTGATCGTAACCCTATGGAAGTGAATGAGGTGTCGTAACCTCATGGCGGGTGTCGTAACCCTATGGAAGTGAATGAGGTGTCGTAACCTCGTGGAGGGTGTCGTAACCCTATGGAAGTGAATGAGGTGTCATAACCTCTTGGAGGGTGATCGTAACCCTGTAGAAGTGAATGAGGTGTCGTAACCTCGTGGAGGGTGATCATAACCCTGTAGAAGTGAATGAGGCGTCGTAACCTCGTGGAGGGTGTCGTAACCCTGTGGAAGTGAATGAGGTGTCGTAACCTCGTGGAGGGTGATCGTAACCCTGTAGAAGTGAATGAGGTGTCATAACCTCGTAGAGGGTGTCGTAACCCTGTGGAAGTGTTGATGAGGTGTAAAAACCTCGTGGAGGGTGTCGTAACCCTATGGAAGTGAATGAGGTGTCGTAACCTCGTGGAGGGTGATCGTAACCCTGTAGAAGTGAATGAGGTGTCATAACCTCGTCGAGGGTGTTGTAACCCTGTGGAAGTGAATGAGGTGTCATAACCTCGTGGAGGGTGTCGTAACCCTATGGAAGTGAATGAGGTGTCGTAACCTCGTGGAGGGTGATCGTAACCCTGTAGAAGTGAATGATTTGAATTTGATTGTTGGATTTGACCATTGCCTTGCAGAGGGCCGAAATAGAAAGTAAAATCGTTTGATTGTTTTGAATTTGAAATTTGGATTTTGTTGCAATTTTGAGATGTTGAAATTTTTTTTTTTTTTTGATTTTATTTCCTTGAGATAGAAATGAGTGTCTATTTTATATATTTTTTTTTTTGAAATGAGAAACATGATTGATGTAAATTTGGAAATTACAGGAGAAAGCTTTGATGCATGTTGATTTTTTTTTGTCTTTTTGAAAGAAGAAGATTTGATGAATATTCACGAAAACAAATTCAAAGTTGATGAAAATATGTACATGATATTGACTCTGATGATTTTTTTTTTTGAAAGTTTTGAAATCAATAAACAAAGTGTTGCATTTTTGTACAAGGATTTGAAATCTCGACATGTAAGAGAAATATGGTTGATGTAAATTTTGAAATTTGAGGAGAAAACTTTGTTGTATGTTAATGATCATTTTTTTTGTCTTTTTGAAGGAAGGAGATTTGATGAATATACATGGAGACAAAATCAAAATTGATGAAAATATGTACATGATGTTGAGTTGTGATTTTTGTTTTACTGGAAGATTATGAAACTATGACACACTTTTTTTTCTGAGTCAATTTCTTTTCTTTGAAATCATCAAATTTATGAAGATTTAGACCTTCATTTTATTTTTACGATGGATGTTAAACTCTAAAAGTCAAATGTTCAAACTTGTGCGTTCAACATTTTCTTTTGAAACATCAGTGTATGCATGCCTGATATCAAGGGTTGAGACAAATGTGTGGAAGCATTTGGAGAGTACCGGGTTGGCTACTTGGGCCTCTTACTCCTTAAAGCAGTTATAAATGCCAATGTGAGGTTGTAGATACTCAGTTGCTGCTCCAGTTTGGAGCATGGTAAAAAGATAGGTATGGACAAATGTATCTGGGAATTGTGAGGGAATAAGTCATGAATCAGGGAGTGAGAATATCATGTGGGATTTACAAATTGCCCCATTTTGGTGATGATGGATTTTTGAAGTTCGGGGCGAACCAAGATCATGCGAGGCCCAACAAGGGATGCCCTGAGCTTTGAATATTCACATGCTACTCACATAGTTATCCCTAGTTTTGGGTAAGAGTCAATTAAGCGAGGTTCAAAAAGAGATTGCCCCCCACTTTGGGTTTACCAATGATAAGATGGAATCAAAATCATACAAAGCCCCAAAGTGTCTGCCCCTGTTTTGAGGGTGGATTTATGAATTTCGGTGTGGCCAAATCTGAGAGGCCCAACAAGGGATGTCCCGGTCTTGGTACGAACTTTGAATATACAGATGAAACAAATGTGAGATTAACAAAGTTGTCCAATATTCTGAATGTGCCGGGCCGAAACATATGAAACTCACATAGTTGCCCTGGTTTTGAAGAACAGGCGAAAAGGTTATGAAAAGCTTACAAAGTTGCCCCAAGTTCGAGACTCGGTGGAAGAGTTTGAATGGGACATGAATTTGTTTCAAAAATTTGTGATGGATATGGAAATGATTGGCTTGAAAGGATTGCCCAAATTGGCTTGATTTTCCTTTGTATAATTTTGATCAATAGGGAGTTCCCTTCATCCGAGGACATTTATTTTTCATCATTTTTTACAACTCCATTGTTAGCCATTTTGTCTTGTCTCAAAATTAAGCTTTAAGCAACCATTATTCAATCTGTGTGGACTTTTACTGGGCTTGTAATGTGGCTTGGGCTGAAGGGTATTGAAAGAAATGATATAAAGGCTCAAATAAATTTTTGTGGGTTATTTGAAAAACAAGGGTTACCATATATACTTTGTATCAGTTATTCGTCAAAACTGTTTTGACTTTCTTGTCATTTCTCAAATTTCATTCTTTGCTTGCCATCACTTTGTGATTCTTTGCATTTTTTTTTCACTTTTGAGGAATTTACTTCATTTGATCACTAAGTGTGTTCTTTTGCAATCTGAGTCGACTTCTACTGTGATGGTAACCCTTGTTTGGGTAAATTTTGAAAAGAAATTTCTCATTGGCTCAAATTTGGTATCAAAGGATATATTTTGTTTTTTTGTTGATGAAGAAAGATGGCCACACATCATTTCAAATTTTGATTGCTTTATTTTCAAAAGATTAATTAGGAGACAAGACTAAATGATCTCAACAAGAGTCATTCATTTTTTTTATTTATTTATTTTTTCCTTGTTTTTGTTTTGTCCTAACAGATTTAGGAATCTCCCAAATGAAGGCCAGTGGAGGTAAAGGAAAATCTGCCCCAGTGTAAAACTTGGTGTTTATTATTTGGGCTCAAGAACATGATTGGGCCAATCTCTTGGTATAGCGAGGGTTGAAGGATGATGTTTCCAAGCAATGCACACACAGATATCTCTTAAGAATATGTGACTTAAACATTTGACTATAGGAGATTATGACATCCATTACATTTTTTGAAATCTCATAAAATGGATGATTTGCATCGAAAACAATTGACTCAACTTTTACGTTTTGTTTTTATGCATGAAGAAGAGTAAAATGAAATGACAATGATGATGCTAGTTGAAAAAACAGATTTTTTTTTTGGTTTTTTTTTTTTATTTTTATTTTTTTTTTTTGAAAATTGGGCTTTTGCGGACCAGCCTGGAAACTGGACCTTGCGGGCCGATATGGAAAATAGGCTTTGTGAGCCATTGGGGAAATTGGGATTTCTTGGCCAATGGAAACTGGGCCTTGCGGGTCAGCATGGAAGCTGAGCTTTGCAAGCCACTATGGGAAATGGGCATTTCTGGGCCAATGTGGAAACGAGATTTGAGAGCTAAAATGGAAACAAGGGATTGGGAACCAGTGCAGAAACTAGGCTTGGTGAGCAATGCAAAAATTGATATGAGAAAACTTGATTTAGAAAAACGTTTGAAAAATAAAAATGTTTTTTTTAATTTATTTACACAATGTGAAAAATATTAAACATATTATAATTTTTTTTATCTTTTAGAAATAGAATTTAATGAGAAATATGCATGTAATGGGCCGAGTTGGGCTAAAAAAGTTTGAACATTTTCAAAAAAATTATTTTGGTTTGATTTTTTTTTTGTTTTTTGTTTTATACCTTCCGACACGGGAAAATCCAGATCGGATCGGACTTGAGGAGAAGTAACATAGAAGGAAGTTGGACTTACCAGGCACATCGACCCAATGGATCAGATGACCTGAGCCGTGAGAACTTGACACAAGAAGATGACAAAGAAAACATTTTTTTCATTTTTCATAGTTTATGGAACAAGTTAAAAGAAATTCATTTTTTTTTCATTTTTTGTTATGAGAGGATTTCACAAGATCGAACTAAAGAAAATTTTGCAACACAAATAGACTCAATGGGCCCAACACTATTCTTTTTACAACTATGACAAAAACTTCAGACAAGAGTCTGAATTCCTTTATTTTTATTTTTTTGCACAAATACTTGTTCACACAAATGAAAAAGGAAATTATGAATTGAAAACACAAAATCTACATAAACATGTATTTTTTTATTTTTCCAGAAATTCAGATGCACTGGTTCAGGAGAAACCACATATGCCGAAAGGGCCTAATGGGCTCAAAAACTATTCATCTTTCATTCTCAGATTTTTTGTTACAAATGCAAAGAAAATTACACAAGCCAATTTGAACAAATGTACAAAACATCATTCAACAGTAAAAATGTGAAAACAAAACATTTTTGACATATTTTCAAAAGAAGTATACTCGAGAGAAAACCACGAAGGCCATTGGGCCTAATGGGCTCGAGCACTGTTCCTTTTTTTTTCAGATTTTTTTTTTGACTACCAATTCAAAGAATATCACACAGGACAATTTGGATAATTGTATTGGAAAGATACTGTTGAAAATTTGTATTTTGAGATTTGATTTTGATTTTTCAATGTTTTATTCAACCTTTATTTTACAAGACTATAGAGCAACTTGGGTCAAACTTGGACCTGAAACAAATTGAAATGAATGCAAGGCAGTGTGAGCTTAATGGGCCAGACGGACCCAACTGCCAATGCGACTCAAGAAATTGATCAAATTTTTTACAAATTTTTATTTGAGAATAAAATATGACATTATGAAAATTATACAACATGATGAGGAAAATATTTTTATTTTCAATTCTGAGAAAACAAAACTGAGATAAATTTTACATTGAAAATGGGCCCAGATGGACTCAACAAATACTATTCTTAGTTTCACCATGAAACATTATGAAAAGGAATTTGAATTCTCTTTTTTTATTTTATTTTTTTGAAAAGTCTTAGAATGACACATTACAAACGCAAAAATGTGAAAACAATATATTTTGACATTTTTCAAAAGAAGTAGACTCAAGAAAAACCACAAAGGCCATTGGGCCTAATGGGCTCGAGCACTATTCCCTTCTTCTTCTTCTTTTTTTTTTTTTTTTTTTTTTTCAAAATGCAGAAGAAGAAGGAATAAAAATCAAACAAAATGGTGTGATGTGAAATTACAAACATGCCAAAATAATTTTTCACTCAAATTTATATTTTAGAAAGAATTGGGTTCAAAGAAGGCTAACATGGTAATGAGGCCCAATGAACCTGAAAAATGTTCTTTGTCATGCAAATGAAAAACAATTTTGAACACTTCAAATTTTACATCAATCCAATTATTTATTTTTTTTGAAAATTTTCTATTTATCATATTTTTGATTTTTGTTTTATTATTTTTTTGTGAAATCGGGTCATCCAAGAAGTATTGAATTGGGCCGGATCGACCCAACAAAACCCTACCCGTTTCAGATTTTCAAAATTTTTTTTAAAACTCAGAAAGATCAGACCGACACCAGACGGTTGCAGCGACCGGAACTGTAGCCACAGTGGGAAATTTCTGGCTATAAAATGGTTATCCCTTCGGGGTCGAGCGACATTTTCTGATTTCGCTCTCTCTCTATCCTTCTCTTTCTCCCTCTTCCTCTCTTCCCTGAGCGTCTGAGTTCTGCGAGGCTCCTCCGTCCCCGCCTTCCACGGCGTCCGTGTCTTCCAAGGAGCTTCCGTGTGCCTTGCACTTCCAGGTAAGTCCTCTAAGCTCTTAATCCTCTTTCTTTCCTTTAAGTTTTTCCTTTTCTTGCTCTTCCTTTCCTCTTTCAGTTTTTCTTTTCTGCTTTCTCTTTCCATTATGTTGTTCGGTTTTCCCGTCCTTCTTTTCGTTCTGCCCTTTTTTATTTCCTGCTTTCCTTCCCCTCTTCCCTTTCTGTTTTCCTTTTATTTCCTTTCTGCTCTTCTTTTCTTTGTTTTCTTTTATGCTTTCCTTTTCACTTTTCTTTCATGCTTGCACATTTATTTATTTATTTATTTTTTCTGCTTTTTGTTCTTTCCTGCTTTCCTTCTTCCCGCTCCATATTCTTTCTTCTCTTTTTCCAATTTTTCATTTTTATAAACTTAAAACACTTAAAAACACAACTGTCTTAACTTAAGGGGTATATAGGCTGGAAACCAGACGTTTATCTCCCTTCGTTTGAAGGTATGACAGAGACAATCGGGTAGAACAACGCCACGTACCCCATAAAATCAGAAAACTTAAAAAGAGAATTTTAATTGTATTAACCGGACATGGACAAATGGACAAGGACAAAAGGACAAGGACAAAAGGACATAGATCCGTTTAGGACCCTCTTGCAAGGACCGTGAAACAGATCCGAGACCAGGCACCGAAATAACAAAGACTGACCGGACAAAAAACTTAAAAGGAAACAAAAACACATAAAGAAAACACTGAAAAAAATTTTTGTTTTATGCTTTTGTTATGTTTTTCTTCTTTTTACTTTTTGTTATTTTTTTGTGTTTTAGAAAACTTAGAGAGGAAAGATGAACGAGATGGAGATGGAGAGGTACACCAGTCAGCGGTGGAGACCTACTGAAGATCAGGTCAAAATGATGACCCATATCTACAATTACGGGGTCACACATCCCAGCAGAGCCCAAGTTGTCGAGATTGCGTCTCGACTAAGAGTTTTCGCAGACGCTACTGAATACAATGTGCACTGCTGGTTTAACAACCACGGCAATCGGGTCAGGCGCTGACAAGCAGAGATAGACCCTACCGGCACTCAGTTCTCACAACTGCCGCTATACATGTATGGTAAGTACCCTGATCACCTCCATCATTTTTTTTTGAAAATTTTCTCCTCATCTTATTATTGACAAATTTTTTTATTTTTTTATTTATTTATTTATTTTTTTTGGACAGAATACGACTGGGTGATCATGAGGGCGCCGAGGCTGCTGAACTTGTTCCCCGTTCCGATCATCATTGACGACGACAGGGACGGACGACAAATTGCTCCACCCATGCTTCTCACATTCCGGACCAGAGCTCCCTCGACGGAGCTCTCCCTCAGACCACCGCAACCAGCTCGGGAATACTTTCGCTGAATTTCCGTTTTTTTTTATTATTTATTTTCATGGTCTGTAACTTAACGATCACCCGTGATCGAATCTTGAACATTGTTTATTTGCTTTTGTTTTTTATATTTTCTTTCCTTATTATTTTTTTTTTTTTACGGTCAATGGTCGAACTTGGATGAATTCCGTAATATGTATGTTTAATGTTTCCCTTATTATTATGTGTTTTTGTTATATTTTTGTTGTTTGAGATCTAACCACTTTTTGTGCAGATTGTCATTCTACCGAACTCGAGAGGGTTGGCAAAAGACAATGACCTGAGAGATCTCCAAACGCTTTATAAATTTTTTACTTTTTTGTAATTTTTGTTTTTCTGTTTCGGCCACATGAAGGCCTTTATTTGTAATAAAGCTAAATTAAATATATTTTTTATGTACATGTTCAAAAATATACACAAATTAATTTACACATGTTATGCAATCTGGGTTCATGGAACTCTTCTCAAAATTTTCCTCTTCTTTTACTTGGTCCGAAAGAAAAAGAATTAATTTATCATTGAATTTAAAAAAAACATCTGAATAATCATGTATAAAATTGTTCAAGATTTTTTTTTTGGTAAACAGACATGAACACGAATTTGCCCCTAATCTGGAAAAGCTTATGCGTCGAGAGTCTAAAAATTGACCAAAATGAACTCACATTAAGACAGACGCGAAAATATGCCCCTACACAAAACACATGTTTAACATGACTTGAATGGAGGTGGAAATGGAAGATTGGGTTGACTCTTAATGACCTTGAAAACGAATGATATTTGTAAACGGGAGACGCATTCGGGCTTAAACACAGAGAGGCTGATAACCAATAATGATACTCTTAATGAATGAAGATTTAAGGTTGGACATGACTCGGTTAGAAAACGAGGTTGATGACAAACACAAGGTTCATACCTAGACACGAGTGATGGGCAAGGCTCGACACGACTTGGGTTAAGACAAACAAGGTTTAAACTCATAATGGATCATGATTTGAGTTTCACACCGGGTTAAACAAGGTTAAACTGGTGAACCTAAGAACTGCTTCTTGTATGACAATTTTACTTTTACGAACTAAAATAGGCGATGGGGATCGTGGACAAATGATGATCTTGAACATTTTCATATCATGAAAGTCTGATAAATATTTCTAATCAATGATAAACAAATTTGGTTCTTTTTATCCAGTTAAGTCATTGGACCAAACAATTTTATTTTGCTTCAAAAACATTATTTTTATTTGACAATTTTATTTTTATTTTCTTGAGAATTATTCCATGAACTCGATAACAATATAAATGCGAAACAAAATACATATGAATCAGAACATGTACATTTTTATTGCTCTAAATTTTTTACGTTTTTTTTTTATATGGTACATTTATTTGATGTATACAAAGAAAAGATGAAAAAGAAATGACAAAAACGATTTCCCTTTCGTGTCTTAATCGAAGGATGGTACTTAAAGTTCTAAGACCACATACATGCACTCACAAGGATAGCTCCCTAATGCTTAAATCAAGGCCACTAGAGCTATGGCTCTTTTCACTGTTTCTCCACAACAGTCAGAGTAATCAACTAGATGTGGAGACACAAATGAAGAGAACAGACTCTAGCTGGAGTTCTCACGATAGCCAGACAGGAAGTACATCCCAGAGTGACACCGCTACACAACCCCATCTATTTCTAAGTTGCGCTCAGACCCGGGTATAGGGCCTCACTCATGATATGCATATTGTGTGGAGGGAGATTATAATGCAAAACAATTACAAAAATAGACACAAATAAGCAGACATATCAAACATAGATAAGGAACAATTATTTCAAACATAAAGAAAAAGTAAAAATAACTCACATGCAATTATTCCAAATATTAAACATAGATAAAGACAAAGGAAATAAAAACACAAAGAAAAACCACATCGAATTCGCTTATCTAATTAAATGGCCTGACTCTCCATAATCCCCAGTGGAGTCGCCATCTGTCGCAACCGGAATCGCGACGGGACGACGATCCGAAAAATATAAAGAATTTAATTATTTTGCAAAAGAGATTTTGGAGTCGCCACCATAGTTTATTCTGGAAAACTACGGAAAAACCATAAAATGATAAGGCATGGTCAATTAGAACCAGATTCTTGGTTCGGGAGTCGGTTACGTGTAGGGAAGGTATTAGCACCCTACAACGCCTGCCTTAAGGCAGTACCTTTAACTAAATGCGCGAATGTGGATGTGGTTTTCAAAATGTTTAACTTCCCCTTAAAATAAAACTCTAAAGAAACAAACAATATTTTTTAGCTTTTTGGGCCCGACAAGGATTGACCTTGCTCCTACGTATCTCATGCAGAGTGAGAAATCAGGGTTACGTAGTTCTTTTTAAGAAAACTGCTTGAGAAAATTGTTTGGAAAATTGTTTGAGAAATTGTTTGGAAGATGATTTGGATTTTTGGGAGAGTGAGCCTGACAAGGACTGGCCTTGCTCCTACGTATCTCCACTTTTGATGGAGAATCAAGGATCACGTAGTTCTAGCTAGCAATATTGATTGTTGTTTGAAAATGTGGATGTTTTTAGTTTTTGAAGATTTTTATATTTTTTGGTATTTTTTGATGTAATGTTTAGATTTTTTTTGCGTAATGAGCACTAGGCTGATGCGTACGATCGCACGAGCACTCACACGGCTTTTTCTTTGTTTTTTATTGTTTTGCGTAATGAGTACTAGGCTGATGCGTACGATCGCACGAGCACTCACACGGCTTTTTCTTTGTTTTTTATTGTTTTGCGTAATGAGTACTAGGCTGATGCGTACGATCGCACGAGCACTCATACGGCTTTTTTTGTTTTTTTTTATATTTTGGGTAACGAGTACTAGGCTGATGCGTACGATCGCACGAGTACTCATACCGATATTTATTATTACATGTTTTTTAAAGTTTTATATTTTTTTATTTTTTTATTAAGAAAGAGAGGTGAGTTGAAATATCTATGACGTAAAAATATTAAAAAGCATAGGATAAAATCGTGGTAGAAAATAGGATAAATTTATAAACTAAAAAATGATCAAAATGAATATAAGTAGAATGAAAAGAAAATGTGTACCTTGTTAAGGATTTGAAAGATGAAGTAAGACTTTGCTTGTAATAAGTTGTGAGAAGAGGTAGATTGATGGTGAAGAAGATGAATTTGTAGTAGAAATGTGGTATGAGATTTTATATGTATAGAGAGATAGTAAAATGTGAGAGAAAAATGAAGTAGAGTTTTAGGATGAAGAGGTTTGGTGTGTGAGAGAAAGAAGATGGATATTATGTAACTTTTTTTTTGTGAAGTGAAGAGAATGTAGGTATTTATAGAGTTAAGGATGAAGAAAGTTGATGAATAAAAATAATATAATAAGTTGGTGGAAAATTTAGATGAAATAAAATATAATAAAAAAAAGATGAATAGAAAAAGTTAATGTGGAAAATAAGTGAAAGAAATAATATAAAAAGTTTGTGGAAAAATTAGGTGAAATAAAATATAGTGAATAGTAAAAGTTAATGTGGAAAATAAGTGAAAGAAATAATATAAAAAGTTGGTGGAGAAATTAGGTATGGAAATTAAGTGAAAGAAATAATATAAAAGGTGGTGGAGAAATTAGGTATGGAAATTAAATGAAAGAAATAATATAAAAAGTTGGTGGAGAAAGTAGGTAAAATAAAATATAGTGAATAGTAAAAGTTAATGTGGAAAATAAGTAAAAGAAATAATATAAAAAGTTGGTGGAGAAATTAGGTATGAAAATTAAGTGAAAGAAATAATATAAAAAGGTGGTGGAGAAATTAGGTATGAAAATTAAGTGAAAGAAATAATATAAAAAGTTGGTGGAGAAAGTAGGTAAAATAAAATATAGTGAATAGTAAAAGTTAATGTGGAAAATAAGTGAAAGAAATAATATAAAAAGTGGGTGGAAAAATAAGGTGGAGAAAAATGGATAATAAAAAATGTTGATGGAGAAGATATAATTAAAAAATGTAAGTGGAATAATTAGAAAAGTTGATATATAAAATTAATATGGAAATGATGTGGAAAAAGTAAATGAAAAAGGTAGATGATGTGGAGGGTGAGGTGGATGGTGATGTGGAGAATGGGGTGTGATAAGAAAAGATGAGTGGTGAGGAAGTAAAAAAAGTGAGATTATTTTGGGCCATTGGATTAAGTGTTTAAAAGAAAATTTAGGGGTGCAAAAAGTAAAATAAATAGTATTTTTCATTTTGGTGTTTTTATGTTTTTTTTTATTTTTTGTGAAATCTTATTTACCCGGACGAAATTTGGTATTGACACTTTCATTCCATTGTACACCTAGTTTCTCCATGATTATGGAGAACTAAACTCATTTGTTGTTGGGGAAGATATAACCTCTAAACTCTCATGTACTTGAATTTGTTCTGAATTATTATATGCTTCTTTCATTAATTGTTAGGAATTTTCTCCTTTCATAAACTCTCATGGCATGATTTTATGGTCTTCTTTGTTATTGAGAAATACCTAGAAACCACGATCTGGAGAATTTCTCCCAAAAGCAATATTGCCTAGAGATGGGGATAGGAGGTTTGGTTGTCTGAAGCTTCTGTTCGTAATGCAAAATTAATTATTAGGGATGCAAGGGATTGTGGTCTAATAATTAAGGATAAACTTTCTTCATCGAGGGATCAGGTTTTAAGTAAATTAGATAGTGACGTTAACAATTAAATGAAGAAGATGAATTCTTATATGCATGAGAGTAAGGATGGTGAAATCTATACCCCAACAACATACTCATCTCATATTATCAAAATCATCCATTCACTTTTGTGTTTTTCCCCAATTGATCAAATTGCATTCATATTTACTTTTTCTACATGTTGCATTGTAAACCAATGAAATTGTTCTGAAGTCTTAATTAATTAAGGTATTACATGACTGTCTAGTGTCGTGAGTCTTCTGGGATATGATACTTGGTCTTACCATTTTATATTACTTGATACAATTCGGTACACTTGCCGATGTGTTAACACCCACACCGATAGCGAACGAAAAACAATTCCCTTAGAGAGTCGTCAGATTAGGGGAAAACAGAGAAAATGGAAAAAGGGTTTCGTGAAAGGGATTCTTAATAGGGTTCCGCGTCAGGGATGAATGCAAAGGACTCCTCCAACAATTTCGTGCACATGATGGATGCAAAGGAAAAGAGTTTCATGGAAAGGGCAAAGGTTTCGTGGTCAACTTGGAGACGAGAGGAAGAATAGGTTTTTGGTGTGAAATGAATTCGAGAGAGGGAATACCCTGATTTTGGTCTCAATTCATCAAAGGCATTACCAACACCGAGATTCGTCGATAATTTATTTCACCAACGCATTAGCGACGGACATATCCATCGGTAAAGAGAATACAACAGGTCGTCGGTAATACATGTACATGTCTTCCCTCTAATGACCTGGTGGCAAACGCCTAGTTCAGTGAACACTAGAACTCTTTGGAATGTGACGTCCTACACTTTGTGTCCTAATATTCATTGTCAAATGAGCATTCTACGATAATTACTGACACCCAGTGTTGAGGTCCTCTATAGTTCTCTAACTTAGCCATCTCAAAGTAGCGCTCAGTAGTAGATATTTGACATTCAACGTCTTCTCAGAAAACGAAAAAATTTGGTATTTGCCTTGTGCAATTGGTTTAACCTAGTTTTTTAATTTTTTATTATCTAATTAAGATCATTTAAAATCTTCTCTACAAACCAATTTATTACCAAATTGCTCTCAAGTTTATTTCTCGCCATTTTTCCCAATAGGAATAAGATTTTATAATCTTATAATTTGTAAAAAAATTAATACTCCTGAAGATTTTGAAAATCCATAACTCTGATAGTAAGGATTTTTTTTATAAGTAAAAATAATTTTGTATTAAAATAACTATTTACTTGAGTGTATAAGAATAGTCTTTACAATTCCCTATCAACTAGATTCCCATACATAGAAGGAAAATCATATACGTATTACAAGATATCAAATGCTTGTCATATATTTAAAGCTAGCATATACTTGTTGAATCCTCGTAATGCAGCCATGGACATATACACCACGCAAAGTATGATATTAATTACTGGTTTTACATCTAAAATTGTATTTGCTTTGACATTTGTTTTTGCATTATGTTAAATTTGTCATTGACCCATATATTATTAATCCAAGATCCTAATTCCCGATTGTTTCTTCCTTCTGATAGTCATGTCCCTGCATCATCAAGATTCATGTTAATTCTACTCGATTGATCATTCAAGTTTCTTCATGATTCATATTTAGAATCTATAATGCCTTCCCATAAATCTTTAACCCCTAATCATCCTTCTTAATCCTCTTTTATATATGTTTTCCCATCTAATCCATGCTATTTTCCTTCACTCTCAACCCATCCGAACAAAAAAAAATTCAAAGCTTTTCCTAATTGTTTTACAAACAATACATCTTAACGAAAGAGATGACATAAAAAGTAATGCAAACAATAACATATTTTGGTAGATACAGATGATGGGAGAGAAAAATTTGTGGAGGTTTTTGAAGTTTCGGAAGCCATGGTCACACAGCTCTGGATACATGTAAACAGATGAAAGAAAGAAATTTATTATATGGAAAAGAGAACCGGAGAAGGGTTTATATACAACATCATGCAAAATATATTTATTCATAATACGTATCCATGCATAATATAGATTCATAAAATATATAATCCATAAAATAAAGAAAGCAATACTCAATTTTAAACAATCCAGTCAAAAGGGATGACCAAAACTAGCTTGATCACAAATTATGATTACTATAAAAAAAAAAAAGAAAAATGGTTCCTAGGTTAGAAAATAAAAGTAAAAGATAAAGCAAGCGAGAAGAAAGGAGAAACATAGATTAGTTTCCTAGGTTAGGAAATAAAGGTAAAAGAATGGTTTAAACCACTATGTTTGTTGGACTCAGTTATTTACATTGAGATAATAAAATAAAAAGAAAAAAATAAAAAATGGGAATGAAGCACACACACACTGTTTTTTCTCTCTATCTCTCACACTACACGGACCTCCCTTCGTACCTTTGACAGGCGGCGCCACTACCACAAAGTCGTAGAAAAAGTCTCACCCTCTTACCTTCTTCCACTTGTCACCACACTCTCTTGCTGTAAAAGAACTCATGCATTTCTCTCTCTCATCCACAAATACTCCAACTAAAAACAAGGGCTACTAGCCCTTAATTTTCACTACCACCCTTCTTTTAAATATTAACTCACTTCCTCCTCTAATCTATCTCTCTCTGTCTTTTTCTCTTCTCTCCCTCCCTTTTTTTTTCTTTTTTTTTTTTAACATTCTCAAGTTTCAACCCAACCACTCTTGGAATTTTATGGCTCTGATATTGGATCAACAATCAAACTTCAAGCACTTTTGTAAGATTTGCAAGAAAGGTTTTGGTTGTGGAAGAGCTTTGGGAGGACACATGAGGGCTCATGGCATAGGAGATGAAGGTGGTCAAATGGATGATGACGATCAAGCTAGTGATTGGGAAGATAGGTTGGGTGGGAATGTTCCACCAAGCAACAAACGCATGTACGCTTTGAGAACAAACCCTAATAGGCTAAAGAGTTGTAGGGTATGTGAGAATTGTGGCAAGGAGTTTTTGTCGTGGAAATCTTTCCTTGAACATGGAAAATGCACCTCCGAGGATGCCGACTCCTTTGTCTCCTCTCCGGGTTCCGACGCCGATGACGGTGGCATCGCTGGTGGCGACCGAAGAGGATGTGGATGGTCCAAAAGAAAAAGGTCTTTGAGAACTAAGGTTGGTAGCTTCAATTACAATTGCCCATCCAGCGAGGAAGAAGACCTAGCAAATTGTTTAATAATGTTGTCAAATGGCACTGTAGATCCTCTCGCGCCCGAGCCTGAAGAATCGTGTGCATCCGCTAGCAAGGAGGAAGAACAACGGCGAAATCCCATGAATTTCATTGCACCATTGTCGTACAAAGTTAATAATAACAACAACAACAACAGCAATATTCACAACATGAACAACCTCGTTGACAACAAAGCCAAAGGGATTGCCAAGGGTTTGTTCGAATGCAAAGCATGCAAGAAGGTTTTCAATTCACATCAAGCGTTGGGTGGCCATAGAGCAAGCCACAAAAAGGTTAAGGGTTGTTTTGCTGCAAGACTAGACAACCTTGACGACAATCTCATCACCGACGATGATGTAATCACACACGAAGAACTCTTCCCCACAAAATCAAACTCCACCCTCCAATTCGAACATGGATCGAACCCCACGTTGCCCTCATCCTCCTCGTCCAAGAGAAAATCCAAAGTTCATGAATGTTCGATTTGCCATAGGAGTTTCTCTTCGGGACAAGCTCTTGGGGGACACAAAAGGTGTCATTGGATCACATCAAATGCACCCGACACCTCGACGTTAACGAGATTTCAACAGTTTCACGACCACTTGGATCAAATACCCAAGTTTGACACCTCTTCCGAGCCTCTTGATCTCAAATTAGACCTTAACCTTCCTGCACCTTCGAATGACCTTGCAAGAAGGAATGTTTCTACAGAAATTTACTTGCAGCCTTGGGTTACATCAAAGGATGTTAAAGATGATAACAATAGCCAATGTCAAAGTCTCCATCACAATAACAACAATGTTGACATTGACAACAACAATGACGAAGACAAAAACACAAATAACCCAATGCAAAATGTGGATAATGAGACTGATAATAAGATCAAGTTGGCCAAACTAAGTGACCTAAAAGACATGAACGTTGGAGGCACTTCTTCACCATGGTTGCAGGTGGGAATCGGTTCGGCTGCCACTGACGTCACAACCGATAACTCCTGACTTATCACAAAAACCATTTTGATAATATAACTAAACTGTGTTTGGATTTAAGTTAAAAAAATTTAAACTATTTTTCAATTTTTTTTAGCCTAATCACAACATGTTTATACCTATAATTTTGTTTTCTATTGAGTTTAACTCAACTTGATTTTTTTAACTACAATTCAAACACACTTTAAAGTTATATTTTCATCCTTATTTCATAATCACCCAAAATGTAAGTAATTTAACCATGACTATCACTTAAAATCATTAGTTTATCATACAAATATATATATTCATATACATACATACATATTTAACTTGCCATTTTTTATATCTTTTGTAAAGTTTATTTTGCATATCAAGTAATTACTCTGAATAAAGTAAATTAAAAGATTGATATTTACAAAGCATCTTGTTCATTTTATGTTTTCCTGTTTCTCAAACAATTTTTTATTATTGGTTCACCCTTGGCTTTAATAAAAATATTATTTTATTAGCATTATTTAGAGTAAAGAAATAAAGTGATTGTGTATCATCAATCATTATGTTTTTTCCTATCCAGAGTTGTCTCATCCTCGAGTATGTTCGGTCGTGCGTTTTCAGTGATACATTTTTTGAAAGGATTATATATTTTATTCATATAACTATTATGAAACTATTTATGTTATTATTTTAGCTTTAAATTTTATTTATATTTAGTGTTATACCTGAATATAATTTTTTTTATTGATAAAGTACCATCTTCCTTTTTCTAATTTCGAGGTTGTATTATTGCATTACCTTTTTTAAATTATTTTTCTTTTAGAAACAGTTTCCTGTTTATGAACCTGAAAAAAAAAATAATAGCCACAGTTTCAGTCAATAAAATTTATAAAAACAAAAGAACTAAATGAAGATAATTTAGGGAAGAAAATGTTAAGCAGATTAATAAGTTACGTGTAATTCTTTAAAAAAAAATGATTCAGAATAGTTGAAGAAATATGTATGAAAAAATTTAATATAGATAAACAAATTCTAAAAATTAAATATGACAATATACAATAATATTAAAATGAATAACATAAGTTTACAATTTTTTTTTATATATATCTTTAGTGACAGTTCCAGGGTCCTGCGATTTGCGGTGCTAAGCTTTTCGTGGTTTGGGAGTTGTGTGCGTGTGAAGTTAGTTTTTGCTTTTTTTATATATCAAGGGCTTAACGGTTCCTGCTTCGTCTAGGCAGCAGGTGTGCATGCTACCTGTTTGTTCTTTTGTTTCTTTGGCTTCTTACAGGTATATTTCTTTCATGGGTCCAGCGTCTCGTGGTTTTGAGATTCCTTGGGGTTGTGTTCAACAACATGTTTCGTTGGTCCCTATTAATAAAGAACCTTTGCTTGATTGCTCCATAATGAATGTAGCATACCTCTCCCAGATGCCATTTTCTTTTATTAAAGGAGACACAATCTCTATTCAGATTGCTGGGCTGGAAAAAAATAAAAATTGTCTCCTAGGAAGATCATTTACGAAAGGGTATAAACCTCTCACAGACTATATCTTCGTAAAAAACTAGAAACAGCTTGGAAATCTTTGGGTTTTTGGCCTGTTATTCCCCTTGGTAAAGGGTTATACAAATTTGCCTTCAATGTAGTGTTTGAATTTATGACCTTCTCTGGAGTGTATTTTCTACTGCAGGCTGTCTTTTCTATTGCAAAAGGTATCAGTACCGTTATTCTCTTGGAACTATCAATCAGATTTTGATCGAAAGAACAAATTATGAGAAGTTTTGTGGTTGACATGGAGTATGAAAAGCTTCCAACCTTTTGTTCTTGTTGAAAGATGATAGGTCATTCAATTCATAATTGTGTAAGGCTTAAAACTGAGGTTCCCAAAGCAGGTATATTTTCCCAAGGAGCGGATGAAAGAACTCAGGATACTAACAAAATATTAGCCATATTCAAGTTAATTTTCCTGTTGTTGGAGCTGCTAAAAATTATATGATTGAAAATCATAATAAGATTATTCTGAATCATGATTTTAGGGATAGTATTGATAATGTGCATTATAACTGGCAAAATGAACTGTATCAATGAGGTGCAGATTTTGAAATAATTTCTCCAGTTATGTTGTGGGAAAGATAAGGATATTCCTGGACCTAAACTAAACATATTTCATTGGATTTGTTGCTAAGAAGTTGGAAATTGATAACTTTTGAAGTTTCTAACACTTGAAGTAAGTTACATAATGTTAAGAGTCTGAATACTGTTATAAGGTAGCGGTTGCTAAGGCTTCTGAAATTGCATAAAATAATAGCTGCTGAAATTTATAGCCCTACTTCTGTCTGGCACTTTATCTTAATTAGTTGCTAAAGTTATTATTGTTTATAAGTTTTGGCTGGATAAGATTGTTCCATGAATGAACAAGAGCAAATGGAGGAAGATTTTCTGGGAGTGTTGTTCGGTTTGGGTGGTCTTTTCATATTTTTTGTCTTTTTCTTTCTTTCTTTCAGTGATTTTTCCATAAGACCACATGTGCTTGATGGTGTTTAGATCAGATGTCAAATTAGACCTTGCTACAAAAGTTTTATATAAAAGGGCTTGCAAATTAATATAATAATATATATTATCTCTTTCAAAAATTGCCGGTCTTCCTAAAACTCCCTATCTTTGCTTCAATCCACCTAGAAGTTTACGCTGTAATACTTGTTTGTTTTCCAAATTAAAATTCCACTTTCATTAGAACGTTTATTATGGTAAGAAAATATTGTAAGAGATTTTTTATTGCTCAAATAAATTTGAGCAAAACAAATAGAACTTCACACCTTTAGTTAACTATTTGAGATCGATTTTCAATATAATAGGGATTACTTTAAAAATATAATAGATGTTAAAATTATAATTTATATAAATAAGATCAAAATTAGAGTTCTTAAAACTCATAATTTCAAAAGATTTTCATAAATGAAATCTATCGAAGAAGAACATTTTTGGAATGTGGAAGTGGAGGAAGAAAGAAACATGGAGAGGTGCAGGGAGCAACCCTCTTATCATTGGCATGCCTATGAAAAAGGCTGCACCGCCATATCTTTCTTTTTGCACTCCTGTAAAATTGTTTTCCCATTTTACCTTATTTTACAGTATAATCCAGAATTTAAAATTTACTCCTAAATTGTAAAATTTGAAAACCATTTTTCTTTTAATAAAGGATTTTCAGATCGTAGAATCTAAAAGTCAAATACAACTTAGAGATTATATAATTTGAAAGTAATTATTTTTTAATTATGTAATTCAAAAATTATTATTTAAAAAAAAAAATCAGATTACATGATTTGGAAGTCATTTTTGTCTTTTGTAATACGTAATTCAAAAACTATTTTCTAAAAACATGATTTTCAGACTGTGTAAAAAGAATCATTTTTTTTCTTCTACTTTGTGAGACGTTTCTTAAGTTCACAATCATAAAAGAATTTCAAGCTTTAAATCAGACAATGTCACGAATACAACGATTAAATTAATTATTAATTATGTTAGTCGATAGATTTAAGATCGAAATATTAATATTGTCGGAAGAGAATGAAAACAAATTTCTTGAGCCCTCCATTTGGAAAATGAATTTTCATTCTTCTTAAATCTCAACTAAAGACTTAAGTTTGGTACACCAAATAATTCTATATTGATGACTTAAGTTTGAGATCAATAATAATTTATATACTTTTTCTTTTTTTTCGCTCTTCAATATACTTTTTAAAGACAAAATTATAATAAAGTTGAAAAATTCAAAACAAACAATAATTTAAATATAATAACTGAGATGTCGTTTAATAAAATTCGTTATCTTTTTAAGCACATATGGAACAATAAAATACAAAGATCAAATTGAGGTTA
This sequence comes from Vigna angularis, assembly GCF_016808095.1. NCBI lineage: Eukaryota > Viridiplantae > Streptophyta > Magnoliopsida > Fabales > Fabaceae > Vigna > Vigna angularis. The sequence continues at coordinate 15,194,740 of NC_068978.1, read as the reverse complement.
AGGGATTCTCCTAGGATGAAAATGGTGCGAATGCTCCTGTTTTGGACTCAACAGAAGTCACAAACTTTTCTTCCTCATTATTTTACTTTTTTTTGTTGTTGTTATAGTCTCTATCATCTTGGGACTTGACCACTCTTTTCGTTTCCTGGTTAAACATTAAGATAGAAATTAAACCAATGAAATGGACTTTAAAAAAGAAAAAACAAATTATTCAGATAAAAGAGATTTGCATTTTTTCTCATTTTTTAAAACAAATATTTTAGCTTTAATGCGTCATTTGCAAATTCATTTAATTGATTTTAATTTTGTAAATATTTTAAATTCATGGAATCAAATTTATTTGACACTCGTTTTTCTTTTACAAAAATAATGATTTGGATTGGTACGACTTATTAATTGAGAAAATATATTTTCTTTTAATATTCCTTTTGAAACACTATTTAACTTACATACATGATTTTGTAGGGATTTTTAGTCTTTTTGGATTTCAAAATTGATGGTTAATGAGGAATGAAAGGTTAACCACAAAGTTCTTTCAATTTATGAATTTAGATTAACCTCCTATAGGAAGTGTAATTGAGATAATGGTTCGAATTTATATTAATGAGATGATGATGAAATGATTAATAAAGTAATTTAATTTTGAATGAATAAAGTGAAACAGATTTTTAGAGTCCAAACTCAATATGAAAAAATACTAGTGGTCTCAAGAAGAAAGCATGGGTTGAATAAATTTTCTTAGTATTGATTTGATTTTGTGCAATTTAATTTTGAAATAAGATTATATAGAATCAAATATGATAGTTTTAATAGATTAAAAGATTTTTAAAGAAATCCTTTAAAAGAAGTAGTCAAAGTTTTAATTGATTAAAATTATATTTTAATTTATTAATTGAGCTTAATTGATTTTAATATATTAAAAGTTATTTTAAACATATTAAAATAGACGTGTCATATCTATTCATGTTTTTAATTGACTCTAATCGATTAAAAGATAATTTAATCAATTATAAGATTTTCTCAATCATATCATACCAAATAAACTTTTTTAACCAAAATACATATTAATCAATTAAAAAATTGTTTGTCACCAACAAAAGCTTCAATGCATTTTGGAAAAGCTTTCTATTTCTAATTATAATGTACATTAACTATATTTTCAAAAAAAATATGAAACAAGAAAGGAAGGGATGCTCCAACTTAGGACTTCGGGGTAAATGGAACATGTTCATGCTTCTTTATATACAAAAGATTTTCCTAATATTTAACTACAATAAGTATTAAAATACATTATTTCAATTATTTTTAATTTTTCTTTTCCATTTTAACATATGTGGGACTAGCATGTCAATTAGCATATCAAATTATTTTTCTTATGTGGTGAGCAATTTGATACTTAATGAGTTAATTCCTACATATCAAACCCCATGATACTTTTAAATTTTGATTTTTAGCTAAAGGGTGTAAAAGTAGTTCAATTCAAAGATCTCACATAAACATTTCTAACCAAGATTTTCATGCTTCTCACAAATTCATAGTTATCTAAAACATCATAAAATCATTTACCCAAGCCAATGGGATTCATGAAGAAGAAGATGCAAATTATTGATGAAGAAAAAGAAAAGAAGGAGAGGGTTAGAAACTTACTCGCAGAAGAAGAAGAATGAACAGTGTATTGATGCAGAGAAAAACCCCTTTGTGAGTCTCGAGCATTCCAGAGAGGAAGTAGGAAAAAATGAAAAAGTTGATATCTAGAGAAAGTAAAACAGAGATAATAAAAAACCTAAAGGAAGTGGGTCGGGCTTCCAAAACAGGCCCAATAAAATAAGACAGCTTTCATCCCCCCTCAAGCTGGGAATAGATATCAGTCATACCCAGCTTGGATTTGAGGTATTTAAAGGTAGAGGGAGCAAGAGGCTTGGTGAACAGGTTAGCAACTTGCTCATTTGTTGAGATGGGAAGCAACTTTAAGAGACCATTGTTGATCTTTTCCCTTACAATGTGGCAGTTTATCTCTATATGTTTGGTGTGTTCATGAAACACCTGATTGGTGGCAATCTGAATAGTTGAACGATTATCACAATAGACAATAGCAGGTTGAACAATGGATATGCGAAGGTCTTGAAGGATGTAAGTCAACCATTGTAGTTCACAAGTGACATTTGTTAGAGCCCGGTACTCAGCTTCAGAAGAACTTCTAGAGACAGTTTATTGCTTTTTGGATTTCTAAGAGATTATAGAATTACCGAAGTAGACGGAATAGCCAGTAATGGATTTTCTGGATTCAGGACAGGTAGCCCAGTCGGAATCACTATAAGCTTTGAACTGATTGATGTTATTGTTTTGGAGGAAGATGCCATTACCAGGATTTCCTTTTAGATAACGAAGAATGCAGTTGATAGCTTGTTGGTGTAGGGTGATAGGAGCAGAGACAAATTTGTTGAGATTGTTGACAGAAAAAGTGATGTCGGGTCTGGTGTTAGTGAGATATATATGGTGTCCGATGAGTCTACAATAAGATGAGGCGTCTTCATCATTGAGGAGGTCTCCTTGACTGGTTAACCAAGAGGAATGTGCCATAGGTGTGGGCATAGAGGAACAATTAAGCATTCCAGCTTTTGTAAGGAGATCAAGGGTGTATTTTCGTTGACAGAGGTGAATGTCAGAACTATTCCGAGCGACTTCCAAACCAAGAAAGTAAGTAAGATCACCCAAATTTTTTATATGGAAGAGATTGTCAAGAGAAGTGGTGATGTGTTGTATCTCGATGGCGTTGTTGCCTAAAAAAACAATGTCATCCATGTAGATTAAGATGGCGGTAGTATGACAAGTATCATGTTTCAGAAAAGGAGAGTGATCAGCATTAGAATGTATGTAATTATTTGACAAAAGAAAGTAGAAAGGTTGTCATACCATTGTCGGCCAACTTGTTTCAACCCATATAGACCTTTGGAGTTTGCACACGTGATTTGGCTTGTGAATAGGAAGGCCGGGAGGAGGTTGCATATAGACTTCTTCATGTAAGTCACCATGTAAAAAGGCATTGTTGACATCAAGTTGCTTTAAGATCCATTGGTTAGAGGCAACAATCGCAAGGAGAAGGCGTAAACTAGTTAATTTGGCAACAGGGGCAAAGGTTTCAAGGTAGTCAAGGCCTTCAAGCTAAGTGTAGCCCTTAGCAACAAGGCGGGCTTTGAATATGTCAATTGACCCATCGGACTTGTGTTTTATTTTGTATATCCAACGACATCCAATAGCAGTTTTTCCTAGAGGAAGATCAGCAATGATCCAAGTTTTATTGACTTCTAAAGCTTTGAGTTCATCATGCATGGCTTGGGTCCATTAAGGTATTTTAGACGCTTCCTTGTAAGTGCAAGGTTCAGTTGTGGAGGAAATATATAGAATGGTGTGCCTGAAATCAGAAGAAAGCTTGTTGTAAGAAATGAAATCAGTAATAGGATATCTAGTGATGTTGTGAGTTTAGAAATTTGTGAGGTATGCAGGAGGACGTTTGGACCGGGTTGAACGTCTGATAACATCATTGTGTTCATGAACATTGGTGACATCATCACTTGAGGCAGTAGGTTGATCAGGATCAGTAGTATGTTCAACGTCTATGTTGTCCTCATTAGTGTTGGTGTCAAGATCATTGGGAGTTGGCACAAGAATACGATTATTATGAAAGTTAACATTGTCATAATCATGATGATAATTGTGAGGAATAGGTAGAGAAAGAGATTTAGAGTCATCAATATTATTGTGAGAGGAAGTATATGGAAAGCAATCTTCATGAAACAACACATTACGAGAAATATTTATCTTATGATTTTGAAAATTAAGAAACTCATAACCTTTTGTATGTTGTTTGAAACCAAGAAATACACCAGGAATAGCCCTTGCATCAAGTTTCTTCCTGTTAGCAGCTAAGGTGGATACATAAGAGAGACAACCAAACACACGTAAAGCAGATATATCATAAAGTTTGTCATTTAATTTTTCATAAGTAGTAGCATTGTTAAGTAAAGGAGTAGGCATGCAATTTATCAGTAAGGTAGCATTTTCAGCTCCAAAGCACTAGAAAATAGTAGGTAAATTAGCTTGAAATAGGAGGGAACGAGTGACATTAAACAAATGTTGGTGTTTTCGCTCAACAATACCATTTTGTTGAGGGGTTTCATTACAAGTGGTTTGATGGTTAATACCTTTAAGAGAAAAGAAATTATGCATGGCAAATTCAATTCCATTATCAGTACGGATAGTTTTTATGGTGGTTGAAAACTGGTTTTCTATATTTGTAATGAAATCAGTGATGGTTTTTCAAACAACAGATTTATTAGGCATGGGTATCAACCAAGTATATCGGGAGAAATCATCCACAATAGTCAGAAAATACTTAAAACCACGCATGGAAAGAATATTACAAAGGCCCCATATATCAACATGAATAAGATAAAAAAAATGTTCATTGTATTATAGTTGTTATCATGAAAAGGTAACTTTTTTTTGTTTTGCCCGATGACAAGTATCACACATGTATGTAGGATGATGAACAATGAAAGGGTATTTAAGTTTGAGACTATGCAATCTGGTATCAGAAGGATGTCATAATCTTAGATGTCAAGCCAGTATCATTTACAACATTGTTAACAGAAAAAACAATAGGCATATTTGAAGAAAAATTTAAAACATATAGGCCACCAGTGAGTTTAACTATAGAAATCTTCTCTATGGTCTGAATGTCCTATATAGTACAGCCATGTAGAGAAAATGTCAGTTCACAATTATTAGAATATATTAATTTAGATGTTGAGATAAGGATAAAAGAGAATTGTGGGACATAAAGAACATCAAAGAGTTGGATGTTATGGTTGAGATTAACAATTCCAGAATACTCAGAATAGACAATAATATCATTGGGTAAATCAATTTTAATACGTTTAATTCTTTTATAAGAAGAAAAACTTTGTAAAGAAACACTTATATGGTTTGTAGCTCTAGAATCAAGAATCCATTTATTTTTAAAGGACTTAGAGGTAAGAGTAGGACTGATATTACCTAAAAAGGATTGATTTACTGAAACTGAACCGATGTGGTGAACTTGGACCGAAGTAGAGGAGTCATTCAGATTGTGGCTTTTGAAGAGATTAGCCAGAATTTGAAATTGTTATGGTGTAAGACGAATGGGTTAAGTATTGTCAGAATTGTTGTCTTTGGTATTTCCATTATCTTCTTGAACAGAGGTATGGTGAATCTCAGTGCTCTTGTTGTAGAGGTATGGTGAATCTGCCACAATAACTGCAAGCGGTGGAAGAGGCTGAAGCGGTGCAAGCGGTGGCTGATGACAAATTTATGAACACCGAAAAACGGTGCCAAAAACTTGTTTAACCCTCGGCAAGTGTGACCGAATCGTATCAAGTAATAAACTCGGTAAGACCAAGTATCGTTCTCCCAAAGGACTCACGGCCTAGTTAGTTATATGATTTGTTGATTATTTAAGACTTGTGATCAATTGATTGTAGGTTTTAAATGCAAAAGACAATAATTAAACATGTATGCATGAATTTGATCAATGGAAAAGAGGAAATCAAACACTTTAATGTATTAGATGGATGAGTATGTTGTTGGGGTAATCAATTTCATCTTATCCACTCTCATATACTTTAGGAATTCATCATTCTTTTCATCAATGTTAATGTCACTCTCTAAATCACCTTGCAAGAAGGCCTATCCTTAATTACGAGTTCATACAATTCCTAGCATCCCTAATAATTAATTCTGAAGTGCAGAAGCTTAACGGCAACCAACCCTCATATTCCTATGTCTAGGCAATATGCTATTGGGAGAAATTCCCCGGATCTAGATTTCCTCGTACGTTCCCATATCGACAAAATCAATAATCATGGCATTGAATGAGTTAAACAATGCAAGCTTTAAGCAAGGAGGAAAAACCCTAACTAATGATGAAAGAAAGCATGTATCTTAAAATAAGATGTTAAAACACAAATTCCATATATGAGAGTTTCACAAGACTACATTGATTCCCCAACAACAATACAAGGTTTAGTTCACCATATTCATGGTGAAACTAGATGAACAATAATGAAAGAATGAAAGATAGAACCCTAGAAAGATGAGAAGGTAGCCTTAGCATCCAAGATCTTCCTCCAAGGGGTGGAAAGGTGTGTGTTTACTTCGTCTCATCCAAAGATACAAACCCTAGGAAGACCTAAAGCTTATATACTATTCGTAATATTACAGAAAAGTGGGCCTAAGCCCAAAAGACCACCGCTCAGCGGTACCAGCACAAAGTCAATTTTCCCCTCAACTGCATTTTCACCCCTCAGCGGAGCCAACGGGTGTTCCTGAGTGCCGCTCAGCGGTAAACTACTGCTGAGCGGTACTTGCGGCTTCTCCTTTTGCACTTTTTAAGTTCTTTTCTGATTCCATCTCTATCCTTCTTCACTTCTTTCACCAAATTCACCTTAAAACCTGCATAAAACACTGAAATCAAGCATAAACCTGTCCAGCTCTCTTATTTCCAAAAATATGAACAAAAGCATGATTCCAAGCTAGTTTCTAAGTGTTAAAGGTTGCTTTTAGTATCAATTTTAAGCATGAAAATAACAGTTTTTCAACTGTTATCAGTGGCATTATTAGAATTATTCTTATCTTGAATCTTGGCCACGGCAACCAGATTTCCAGAAGATAATTGTCTTTCTTGCTGAGCCACTAAGGAGAAGACCTTAGTGATGTTCGGAATAGGATCCAAAAGAATCACATGTGAAGTAACATTAGCGAACTGATCATTAAGCCCACGTAAGAACTTCATAACTTGATCTTCGTGCTTTCTTTGTTTCAAAATTTTCAAGCTTTACAATAACAATCAGGTTTACAGGTACAGACGGGTTTTGGCCGGAAATTCTCAATCTCATCCCAAAGAATGCGAAGTTTGGTAAAATATTCCGAAGTGGTGAGGTCACCTTGATGAAGGGTAGCGATATCATGTTGAAGGCTTCAAATGCAATATAAGCTTCCTTGAGAGAACATGTTCTTTAAATCAATCCAGATTTCTGAAGTTGTGATCACTCATATGATACTCTGACAAATGTTTGTGGAAAAAGAATGGACAAGCCACGACACAACCATGTTATTCCTCCGAATCCAGGCAACGTGTTCGGGCTTATCTACTTCAGGTGAACGAAGGTTGCCAAGAACGAACTCAATCTTGTTTTTGACATTGAGAGCAGTCATCATTGAGCGACTCCAAGAATGGTAGTTGGTATCGTCAAGAAAGGGGTGAGACAAGAGGAGTGGCAGGATTTTCACTAAGATGAATGTAGAGGTAACTGTCTTTTGCCATGGCAAAGAGAACAAGAGTAAGTGAAGGAGAAAGGAAGAAAAAGGAGAGGAAAAAGAAGAGAGCAGAGAAGCGCGCAGCAGAGCCCTTCAAAAGAAGAGCTTTGATACCATATTAGAATGGTATATGCAGTTGTTAAAGTGATGCACAATCAAGATAAAAGCAATGGGATTCATGAAGAAGAAGATACAAATTATTGATGAAGAAAAAGAAAAGAAGGAGGGGGTCAGAAACTTACTCGCAGAAGAAGAAAAATAAACAGTGTATTGATGCAGAGAGGAAGCAGGAAAAATGAAAAAGTTGATGTCGAGAGAAAGTAAAGCAGAGATAATAAAAAAGTTAAAGGAAGTGGGTCGAACCTCCAAAACAGACCCAATAAAATAAGACAACTTTCACCTTACAAAAATCGATACTACGTCCTCTAATCTTCAATCAAGATGAAGATTGAAGTAAAAAATTAAAAAAGATGTAAATGAATCCTAAGAAAATATTTAAAGATTTAGTGGTTTTATAAAAATAAATTTAAGTTATTAGAAAAATAAACTTTTTATTATTAAAATATTGTATGATTGTTTTTTTTTATAAAAATCACCAATGCTATTAAGTCACTCTAAAAAACATCATTGTAATTATTATAATACAATTTAATACAATTATACTTTTAATTTAGTAAAATAATTATAGTTTTATAAATTATTATATAAACCGAATTTTAGTGAAGAATACATACTTGTATTATATAAATATGATTATTTTGTTAATAAAGTAGTTATTTCGTGTGTGTACTTTAAAGAAGTAATTATACATCCTATCATTTTTATTTTTTTTATATCATAATCTTTTATGGAATCATATAAAGATGTCATCATTTAAAAGATTTAAATTGGCTTTTATTGGTATTATTACGTTTTTAATTTGAAACAGTCTTCTTTGTTAATATCTTATAATTTTTAGGTAATATTGTAAAACTAATTTAAGTTTTAGGTAATATCGTAAAACCAATTTTAGTTTTAGGTAAATTTATCTATTCTATGATATCGTAAAAGTAATTTAATAAAAGATAAAATTGTCTAGTTGAAAAAACTACCTTAAACTAGAAAAAGGTTTTATCCACTTCATATAAAGTTATAAGTGGAAACAATTAACGAAAGAAAAGTGAAATTTAAAAAAGAATACTGTATTATCTTATTTAAAGATAAAAAAAATATAATAATATCTTATTTATAAACCAAAAGGTAACATCTTATATCTTATTTTATCTGTATCATGTTTTGTTTTTTAATGTTAGCTGAAGAAGTTACAGTAACAGTTATCTTAGTTTCTTTCTATATATATTCATACAAAGTGACACACTAAGGACTACGTTCTCACCCTCTTTCTCTTTTCTATTACATAGATGAGTGAGTAATTCCTTTGGGAATTGAGGAGAAGAAGAAAATGTCGAAAGAGGGTATCTTTGTGGTGAAACTTATGCTCTTGCATTATTGGGTAGCAACAAGTGAGGCAAAGTACTTGAAATATAAAGACCCGGAACAGCCTCTGAATGTTCGAATCAAGGATTTCATGGACAAAATGACTTTAGAGGAGAAAATTGGTCAGATGACACAGATTGAACTTAAAGTTGCTTCTGCATAAATCATGAAAAACTATTATATTGGTAAGCTCAAGTTTTTGAATTAAAAACAAACAGATATATATTTTGATGTATTCATTTAGTTGTTTTCTTATATGGTTTGTGTTTTTGGTAGAGAGTGTGCAGAGTGGGGGTGGTAGTGTTCCAAAGCCACAAGCTTCTGCAGAGGATTGGATGAACATGGTGAATGATTTACAAAAGGGTTCTTTATCAACTAGATTGGGGATTCCTATGATATACGGGATCGATGTTGTTCATGGCAATAATAATGTATATAACGCAACAATTTTCCCACATAATGTTGGGCTAGGTGCTACCAGGTAAATTATCACTATCATTATATGTGCATTTCCCTCACAATGTTTTGTGTTAACGGTTGAAAATACCATTATTTGTGATGTAATTTTGATACTAAATACATCTTTTTTCACTTAGAAACTTGCTTGGACTCATGCTTTTTCATTAAGTTGTGTGAATAAGAGAGTCGAGGTTGAATTTGATGATTTTATGACTAATTTCCCTTGTTTTGATAGGTAATGAGAGAATGCGGAAAGCAGAGATGAAGTGCTAAGGAGTTAGAGCTCAGAAAGGCCTAGAAAAGCACCAAAAGAAGGAACCGCACGAAGCTTGGGCGCCCTATCTAGAGGCTTGAGCCTCGGAAAATTGACGTCCACCCTCCGGGCACCCGAGCGTCGTGCGTCGCAAATCCGGCCCAATTTTTGCTCGGTTTCGACTCTTTTGGACCGAACCCTGTTTCTACTCTTTTCTGACTTTATTTAAAGGACCCAGGTGCTCTAGGTTTTGTATCTCTGGCTGGAGCAACACAACAGCACACTTTTCTACTCTCTGAAGGCAGATCTGGAGGCGAGAGCTTCCTCTTCTACTTTTAGGGTTTCACTATCTCATGCTTTTCCATTATTCATCTAGTTTCTCCATGTCTATGGGGAACTAAACTCTATTTGTTGTTGGAGGATGATGTAACCTTGTGAACTCTCATGTATTTGAATTGATGCTTAATTTATATGCTTTTTCATTAATTGTTAGGGAATTCATCTGTTTCAATGTTTGCTCTATTTAACTCATTTAGTAGCATGATTTATGAATTGCATGAGTGCCAGGAGGTTCCTTACAATTCAGGTTCTTGTTGAATTCTCCCAAGGGTAATATTTCTCAGGGATGAGGGTATGAGTACTTGGTCGTCTTAAGCTCTTGATCTTCAGACTTAATTTTCTAGGAACGCTAGGAATTGCACGAACTAGGAATTAAGGCAGGCTTATTGCGCCGAGGGATCGGGTTCTAAGTAATCTAGTGAGTGACGTTAACATTAAAGTAAAAAGAAGAATTCTTATATACATGAGAGTAAATTTTGTGAAATCAAACCCTAACAACATATTCATCTCATATTAAACCACATCCGTTCATCTTTGTGTTACTCTACTATTGATCAATTTGCATTCATATTTAATTTTATCTCTTTGCATTTGAATCCAAAAATCTCGTTTTATTTAAGTCTTAATTAATCGAGTTATCACACAACTGTTTAGTGCCGAGAGTCCTCTAGGATACGATACTTGGTCTTACCATTTTATATTACTTGTGCGATTTGGTACACTTGTCAATCCATCAACATTTTGTAATACTTATTTTTTCTTTTATTTCTTTTTTATGCTTTTAGCTTCTTAAATAAATTACTTTTTAAAATTATGTTTGTGTATCTTGATGGAATTTATCTTTCAACAACTAGGGATCATAAACTAGTAAGGAGAATTAGAGTAGCAACTACTTTGGAAGTTAGAGCTAGTGGAACTCAATATGCCTTTGCAACTTGCATAGCGGTAATAAAGAACATTCTATTGAATAGTTTTATTATAATATTCATTTGGCCTCAATTATAACCTTATCTTAATATGATTTGAGGTATAGGTTTGTAGAGATCCTAGGTGGGGAAGATGTTACAAAAGTTATAGTAAAGACCACAAAGTAGTTCAAGCTATGACTGAGATCATTCCAGGTCTGCAAGGCGAAATCCCAGCAAACTCTCAAAAGGGTTTTCCATATGGTTCTGGAAAGTAAGAACTTCATTATTCCCTTTGTTTCATATCTTTATTTCTATCTTTGATCAACTTTCTTGGTGTTGGTGTTAACATACTAGCATTTGTTTGCATAGGCGAAAAGTTATAACCTCTACAAAGCATTATGTTGGGGATGGAGGAACAATAAAAGGAATCAATGAGAACAACACAGTTATAAGCAAACATGAATTGCTTAGCATTCACATGCCAGCCTATTATAATGCAATCATTAAGGGTGTTTCCACTGTCATGGTCTTTTATTCAAGTTGGAATGGAGAAAAGATGCATGCCAATCGTAATCTAATCACAGACTTTCTTAAGAACTCATTACGCTTTAAGATAACACACAACTTCTAAGGGCTTCATTTAATTCAAAATAATAAATTGACATAGTAAACAAGTCCTAAATTTTGTTGTTTTTTTAGGGTTTTGTCATATCAGATTGGAAGGGAATTGATAAGATCACTACCCCTACTCTTGCTAACTATACATATTCCATTTACGCTGCAATCACTGCTAGAGTTGACATGGTAAACTGAGTTTTAAGTACAAACTTGCATGATTTTTTCCATTACTTTTTATCATATTCTAATACTTGCTCAAGTACTATTGTAGGTAATGGTTCCCCTTAACTACACAGAATTCATAGATTGCCTAACCTCATTGGTGGAAAGTAATGTCATACCAATGAGCCGAATTGATGATGCAGTAAGGAGAATTTTGTGAGTAAAGTTTGTTATGGACCTTTTTGAGAACCTGTTGGCTGATCATAACCTAGTTCACCATCTTGGGAAGAAGGTTTATTAGTAGTGAAACAAGTGTATATAGTTTATCTACCAACTTTTTTTTTGCATGTTAACAAAATCGTTTTGACAAAGTACCTTGACAGAAACATAGAGAATTGGCTCGGGAAACTGTGAGGAAATCATTGGTTCTATTGAAGAATGGTGAAAATCATAACCAACCTATTCTCCCTCTCTCTAAAAGGGCTTCAAAGATATTGGTTGCTAGAAGCCATACTGATAATCTAGGATATCAGTGTGGTGGATGGACCATCTAATGGCAAGGAGTTACTGGAAACAATGTCACCAAAGGTATATTATAGATTCCTTCACAACTTCTTACCCTTTTGTGTAGTTCGATAAAAGCTCAATATTGAAGAGGTTGTGTTATTTATAGGTACAACAATCCTAAGTGCTATAAAAAACACAGTTGATAAAGATATTGAGGTAGTGTACAAGGAGAATCCAGATTTGGACTTTGTGAAGTCTAATAAGTTTTCATATTCCATTGTAGTAGTTGGAGAGCAACCATATGCTGAAACAAATGGTGATAGTTTGAATTTGACAATCTCTGTACCTAGGTCAGAAACCATAAAAAATGTGTGTGGAGGAGTGATATGTGTTACTGTGATAATCTTTGGTCGTCCAGTGGTTATAGAACCATATGTTGACGGTTGCTGCTTGGCTTCCTGGTACTGAGGGAAATGGTGTGATTGATGTTTTGTTTGGTGACTATGGTTTTAAAGGAAAGCTTCCAAGAACATGGTTCAAAAGTGTTGATCAGTTGCCAATGAATGTTGGAGATAATCATTATGACCCCCTTTTCCCATTTGGATTTGGCCTGAAAACCAAACCCCACAAAGCTAATTAGGAACCCAAAATCATGTGTCATTCAATTTTAGTCCATTTACTACTCTATTCATAAAGTTCCTTTTTAGGTTCTTTTAGTATATAATTTAGCATATATAATATATTGATGTTGTATTCATGTGTCCTTTTTACGGTCGTCGTATCTTAATGGAACTTGCTTACCTAGATATCCTTTGTCAGGAAAGGTTCCCTATGGGTTACACAAACACCAATAACATCTGAGCCAACTATATAAGGGATCGACACCACTCTTTACCCAAAACCTTAAGACAATGGGTTAATGGGTCTTTCATCTTTATATACTGCTCTACTTTCTCATTTCTATCCAATGTGGGACTTGGACTCACACTTGAATTCCCAACAATATTTTATGATGTGATCATGATGGATATAGTAATTAATAAAACTCTCTAAAGAAAACTCTAATAGAACAACAAATTAGAAAATAAAAGAACAATATTCTAATAAATCAATAAAAAAAGACCACGTTACATAAGAAAGATGATTATTTAATATAAGAAAGATAGTTATTTAATTACATTTATATATACGCAATATAAATTGATAATATCATCATAAACTTTCATTGCTTATTGTAAATATCATTCCTAATCCATAGATATCTATATTTTCATACATAATAAAGCAAATAGAAAGCAAAGACTAAAAGGATACCATACATATATAATAGATGTATTGCATAATCTTGCATCATGTAAATGTAAATGTAAATTAGAGCAATACCATACTTATTGCATTAACATAAATTAGAGGAAACTTGAACAACCACTTGAAGTTCATTCTTCATTATTTTTGTGAATGCTTCAAACATCTCATTCAAACTATAATGTGTTTTGGAATGGTGCTCTTATGTATTTTATAATTACTAAAATACAAAATAGTTAAAAAGAAAATTTATTCAAAATATATCAAGGAATCAAATTATTAAAAATAATAAAACTAACTGAGTTTGTTTATAAGTTTTTCCAATTCCTAAAATAAGCATTACATAATCATGTTCTCATTGTCATCATAATCATGATATAATGAATTTTGTTGTATTTATGGTTTAAAATTTCACTAAATTTATATTTCTCTTAAAAGTATAAAATCATTTATCTTTAAACAATAAGTGTTTTAATTCCCTTCAGAATGCACAACACAAACATAATTTTGAACAAAGTATAGATTGATACTCAAAGAGAGGATATAACCAATATAAATAAATATGAGATATTGTTAAAGTTTTTCTTTTTTAGAAAACTCTTCTTCAGATGATGTATGAGCATAGCAAACTTGTTTTAGCATTCACGAGTTTATTATATTATCCTTCTTTTCTTCTCTTCAGGCTTTCATCTGTTTATAAGTTTTCTTAAGAGAAGACCATTAGAAAAATAAATTGACTTTAGGTAAAGTAGGTAGCCTTTAGGTGAGAAGTTAGACTCAAGTCTACATTACATAGGTATAATGCTTTATTATAGTCTTTATCAAAACAAAGCTTGTACGATGTGACAAAATAGAAGGATTCAAGATCAAAATTTCCAGAATGTTCTTTGTATCTCTCAATGTCTTTTCCTAGGGTACAGTGTTTCTGATCATATCTTTCTGTTGTAGTGATGTCCACAAACATCAAGAACAAGGTATATAAGCATCGAAACACTCATGCATTAAATATTTTGAACATTGATAAGCATTAGGTCGTATTGCGTGTTCAAAACATTTTATCATTTGTCATTTCATTAATAAATGCACTGTTTGGTAAAGCATTCAACATATATAATCATCAGATGGTGTAAAACATTAGATGCTTTAAAAAAAATTTGTAAATGTAAGGTTTAATTAGCAGTCTTTTGTTAAACGGTACATTTCATAAGATGTTTTGCTTGAATTACCACAATTATCAGTAAAACATATTTTAAGCTTCAGTGTTATCATGAGATAAACGCTTTTGTTCATAAAACGCTAGTTTGAAAGATGTTCGTTTAGGCATTTAGATGTTGTTTATAAAACGTTGTTTGTTGTCTATATCGTCTATTTAGATGTTTCAATAAGAGAGACACTTTCTTTTCTAAAAACAACATTTCATACAAAGATATATTTTGTTTAATGTTTTTGTTAAACTTCAAAACCTGAGTTACTTAGACGATCTAGTCTCTAAACAATCTTGTCTTAATAGGAACCAATGCAAAAAAAAATATATTTAGTAGAGGTTAACCAATCAACTTTATGTTAGAATTATGCATCGAAATACTTGTTTCGACAAAACCAAGAGGTAAGTGAATTGTTTTTAATAAAAATTGTGCTTTAAAAATTTCGCGTTCTTAAAATCAAACTTAAAAAAAAAAATTCTTTATTATAACAACAGATAAATAAATAGATAAGAGGAAGTGAAAATTACATAAGTTATTTTACACTAATTTAGATTGAAAGATACATTTAGTTGATAATCACTTTCAAAAGAGGGATTAACCAAACATTAAAATAAACTCAATGTTAAAATCATAGTTGGGAAGGAAATCACCCCTCTTACACTAGTTTAAAATAGACTTTTTAAGTCTCTTAGTTTGAGTTTTTTAAGTCTATTTTAGAACAGACTTTTATTTGACAGACTTAAATTTTAAATCTGTTATTAAGCAACATATTTAAATTTTAACTCTGTTGTGAATCAAAACTCTTAGATTTTTCAATAAATAAAAAATGAAGTTTTATTTCAAATTATTTAATTTATGTTAATTATAAATTTTAAAAAATTGAAAAAAAATATATGTTACACAATTCACAAAAACTCTCTTAATTTTTCAAGTAATAAAATTTATCTTTTCAATACTTAATTCAACAAAAATAAATAATGACTTACATATCATTCCATATCAATCATTCATTCTATATTTACAATAAACATGTATATGTAATTTACTAAATATATAAGAAAAGAAAAAGAAAGATATTTTTTTAAGCTTAAGTGAAGATTTATTTATTTGAGGAAAATTTAAGCAAAATCTGTGAAAATTCTTTCACTTAAGTGTAAATGAGATAAAATTTTTATTAACTTTTATGATAATGGTATAGTTATATAATAAATTATAAAATATTACTGAAAAAAAAGTCAGTATATGCCTTTATAATTCTTTCAAGAAGAAAAGAAGAAATAAGTGGTTGTTTATATTATATTATATATTTCAAAATATAACTAAAAATAAAAATATTATATTATTGTATAAAGATTTTCCCTTTTAGTATATATATTTTATTTTTTAAATATTTTTTTAAATCAAAATAATTATTTTATTAATCTTATCATCTTTCTTTTTAAGTTTGTTCGATTTTAGACTTTTTTTCTTTTAAATTTAATTATTATTTTAAATTGAAATACATATTTATAATAAACAAAATTATCCAAAAAAAGTTGCAAATTACTCAAATAAAAAATTTTAAAAATATTTAAATTTATTTTTATAATTATTATAATAATAATTTTATTATTTTTCGATTTAAAAAAGACAGTGTTTTTACTAATATACAATAAATAATAAATTTTCTTTGTATATTGTTAAAACTACCAAACAAACTAAATTTTAAAAAAATAATAGCATACAGTTTAAATCCTTTGTATAAAGATATAAATATAACTCGTTGTGTTGAAATGCTATTGTTTCATAATGAGATTCTATAAATTTTTTCCATAATTATATTATATTATATTATATATATATATATATTTATTTATTTATTATGTTATTCACATTATCAATAGGGAAGATATCCTATTATGTTGACTTAAAAGAGAAATAATAGATATAAATTTAAATTTTATAAATATTTTAAGATAAAATGATTCCATTGGAAGTTATAAATACATTGTATTATATTTTACATAATTTTTTTAGTGATCTCTGTGTACAGTCTAGATTGACTATGACAATGAGTTGATGCTATATTAAAATCTTGGCCCTTAAATGGAAGTGTTTCCAACCTTATTTTTACTCTGCCAAATGAAAATAAAT
This sequence comes from Vigna angularis, assembly GCF_016808095.1. Lineage (NCBI taxonomy): Eukaryota > Viridiplantae > Streptophyta > Magnoliopsida > Fabales > Fabaceae > Vigna > Vigna angularis. Next base: position 15,178,022 of record NC_068978.1, on the reverse strand, counting down.
TCACTTCCTTTCTCATACATAAATATACACTATAAATTAAGCTGTGTTCACTCTATACAATGGCTTTAGAAAAGAAAATACATGAATTTGAAAGGATTCGAATGGGATTTGATTATTGTTTTTTCTAGGAAATTTCAAGGTGAACGAAGGTAGATTAAAAAATAAAGTTTCTGAAAATTAGTTTAGAATTTGATATGTAAGTGTATAGTATAAAATATTAACCGAGTGGTTACAAACAACCAACCGAATATTCATGTAATCTGTTTATATCTTATTTTGTTGGGCTTATATCAGCTTAGGATCCATGAGGTAAATTATAAATACAAAGCCAGGGCCAAAGGCCAGGTACGTTCCACTTACGCATTATTCACTCTACGCTACTCTCAAATACTCAATAGTGATAATCATTCACTAAACATTCAACTAAGAGCCGAGGCTCCTCAAAATCACACGCCTAACTTGAGCGTCAGAGTATCTTTTGCAGGTACATCCTCCCCCGTCCAGAAGAAGACCGATCGGTTTATGCCAACACTGATCGGCCAATAGCGGGAGTTTGGAAGCGAGCGAGCGGCCCAGACACATCAGCAGGTTAGTCTCTCGGTCCCAAAAATATCTACCGAAACATTTTGGCGCCCACCGTGGGGCCGAGCGTCAAACCCAATGATGACCACAAGAAACCAAGACGAGCGTTCAGTCTCGACATCACTATTTCAGATCAACACCAGAAACTTTCGACAAAGTAAAAACTATAGTAGATGAATCATCATCTCTACGTGCGACGTCGTCAACAAGATAAGTATTTTTTGAAATATGAATATTTCATAAAATATCTAATTGATAATAGATATTATAACAACTATTTTTATGTTAAATATATAGTATAATCCATAATATATTATATGATATATGATATATAATATAGTACATAACTATAAATATAGTTATCTAATTATTATAACCGAAACATTTTTTGGCATGATTAAAATAGTCAAAGAAATTGTTGTGTTAGAGATAATTATCAACAACAATATTATAAAATCTCAAGACGGTTTAGATACCTTGTTTATTATATATGTTATTTATTCGGTGCAATTCATAATATCTGGTAACCGAATCATTTATTATACGGTTATATACCATAATATATATCATCATGAGAATTTTAACGACAACATCTTGAAAAAATATATATCAAAATCCACGCCATCAACTATGCGAGTGCATACTAAGATCTAGTCATAAACGGACTTCATGCTTAAAGTATCATGGAATTCAATTAATGAAGGAGAGGTCTCCTATTGCAAACACTGATTGCCAATTTCGTCAGCAAAGTTCATAATTAACGATCAAGTCCAAGACCGAGCAGTAAATCCCTCTCGGGAGAGATGTAAAGCCCCCTCAACGATGAACGGTAAATCCCGTTCACTAGGAAACACTCCTAACTCAAAGCAGAGGTAAAACCCTCTCAAAGCCGAACGGTAAAGCCCGTTCCCTAGGAAGCACTCCTAGGTCGAAGACCGAGCGGTAAATCCCCCTCGGGAGAGAGGTAAAGCCCTCTCAACGACGAACGGTAAATCTCGTTCACTAGGAAACACTCCTAGCTCAAAGCAGAGGTAAAACCCTCTCAAAGCCGAACGGTAAAGCCCGTTCCCTAGGAAGCACTCCTAGGTCGAAGACCGAGCGGTAAATCCCCCTCGGAAGAGAGGTAAAACCCTCAGACGAACGGTAAATCTCGTTCACTAGGAAACACTCCTAGCTCAAAGCAGAGGTAAAACCCTCTCAAAGCCGAACGGTAAAGCCCGTTCCCTAGGAAGCACTCCTAGGTCGAAGACCGAGCGGTAAATCCCCCTCGGAAGAGAGGTAAAACCCTCAGACGAATGGTAAATCCCGTTCACTAGGAAACACTCCTAGCTCAAAGCAGAGGTAAAACCCTCTCAAAGCCGAACGGTAAAGCCCGTTCCCTAGGAAGCACTCCTAAGTCGAAGACCGAGCGGTAAATCCCGCTCGGGTAATGTCGAAGGTCGAGAGGTAAAACCCTCTCGACAAATGTCGAAGACCGAGAGGTAAATTCCTCTCGGTTCCTGTTGAAGGACGAGCGGTAAATCCCGCTCGGTTACTGTCGAAGGTCGAGAGGTAAAACCCTCTCGACAAATGTCGAAGACCGAGAGGTAAATTCCTCTCGGTTCCTGTTAAAGGACGAGCGGTAAATCCCGCTCGGTTACTGTCGAAGGTCGAGAGGTAAAACCCTCTCGACAAATGTCGAAGACCGAGAGGTAAATTCCTCTCGGTTCCTATTGAAGGACGAGCGGTAAATCCCGCTCGGTTACTGTCGAAGGTCGAGAGGTAAAACCCTCTCGACAAATGTCGAAGACCGAGAGGTAAATTCCTCTCGGTTCCTGTTGAAGGACAAGCGGTAAATCCCGCTCGGTTAATGTCGAAGGTCGAGAGGTAAAACCCTCTCGACAAATGTCGAAGACCGAGCGGTAAATTCCGCTCGGTTACTATTGAAGGTCGAGCGGTAAAACGCTTTCAGTTCCGCCAATGCAGCCTCCCTCAAACTCATCAGTCCTATAGTTAACCACGGCTAAAGCCAACCGCTTAACTCGGACTTGGGGGGCATAATGTATAGTATAAAATATTAACCGAGTGGTTACAAACAACCAACCGAATATTCAGGTAATCTGTTTATATCTTATTTTGTTGGGCTTATATCAGCTTAGGATCCATGAGGTAAATTATAAATACAAAGCCAGGGCCAAAGGCCAGGTACGTTCCACTTACGCATTATTCACTCTACGCTACTCTCAAATACTCAATAGTGATAATCATTCACTAAACATTCAACTAAGAGCCGAGACTCCTCAAAATCACACGCCTAACTTGAGCGTCGGAGTATCTTTTGCAGGTACATCCTCCCCCGTCCAGAAGAAGACCGATCGGTTTATGCCAACACCGATCGGCCAATAGCGGGAGTTTGGAAGCGAGCGAGCGGCCCAGACACATCAGCAGGTTAGTCTCTCGGTCCCAAAAATATCTACCGAAACAGTAAGAGATAAAAAATAGTTTAATTTATAAAAATTGAAGACTATCAAAATGTTTTGAGTGTTGCTCCCTTCACCAGCACTAAATGTTACATGCACATCTCATACCTGATTTGCCATTTCAATAAAACGGATGTCAACATCTCTTTCACCTTCACCGGATATTGATATCCGTCAACGGAGTGACCACATCCGTAAACTAAAAAAAAAAAAACCTTAACGGATGTGGCATATCCGTTTAACTAATAATATGAAAAATATTATAATAATTAATTAAATAATAATATATAAATTAAATTAATAATAATTATTTTATTAAATAAAATAAAATTAATTTATATATAATTATGTAATAAATTTAAAATAAAATTAAATAATATTTATATATTAATTTAAAATATAATAAATTAATAAACTAAAAAAAACCTTAACAAATGTGGCCACATCCCCGTTTAATTAATAATATGAAAAATATTATAATAATTAATTAAATAATAATATATAAATTAAATTAATAATAGTTATTTTATTAAATAAAATAAAATTAATTTATGTATAATTATGTAATAAATTTAAAAGAAAATTAAATAATATTTATATATTAATTTAAAATATAATAAATCAATAAACTAAAAACTAAAAAAAATCTTAATGTGGCCACATCCGTTTAATTAATTATATAAAAAATATTAAATTAATAAACTAAAAACTAAAAAAAAAACTTGAACGATGTAGCCACATCCATTAATGGATGTGACATATCCGTTGAAGTATTTTTTTCTTTAACGGATGTCGACATCCGTTAAAGAAAAAAATGTGGGGGTGTAAGATATTGTAAAATATAAAAGATAGTTTTGAAATTTTTAAAAAATATGGTGGTGCAGGGAGCAATGTGGGGTGGTGTAGGGAGTAACCCTCAAATGTTCTTAGTAATAAAAATAACATAAAATAATAATTGCTAATAATATATAAAATTGTAAAAATTATTATAAAGAGAAAAAATAATAATTTTTCAAATATAAAAAAATGTATTTAAGTAAAGTGAAATGATTATTTTTACACCAATACCAAATCTGCGCCTTGGTGGAACTGAATACCAGAACCAAATACAACATCATGCTCATTTCTTTTATGGAGTGGAACCGAATACCTCATAGCTAGAACAAAATACAAGACGTAAAGAACCAAATACATGGTCTTCTTCTACCTCTTCCAAACTTTCTTCTTCATCTTCAATCTCTCTACTCTTCATCTACATGAACGTGATATTTTACAAAATGTTGAGAGAAAAATTAACATTTTAAAGGAAATCACTTCAAATCCGAACAAATTCGTGGGTGATAGAAAAAATCCATATCTTGCAAATTATCCTAAATTCATCCTAAGATATTTGTTCAAACGAATACAATTCATGTCCCACATCCACCCTCCCATTTCTTCTTCAACAATGTAACCATATCATGTTACAGATCCTAATAGTATTTTGGTTTTTGATATTCTAAAAACTTTTATTAACAAATATTAATTTAGTCCATTATACTAAATTAGTATTAATAGAGTGTATGACATAACCATGTGATATATCAATGCTACATGTCATTTTCACTTTTAACATTGAAATCCTTTAAAGAAATATTAATATATAGAAAGAGATGACATTAACTCTTTAATAAAAATGAAAATTATATTAAGATAAAAAAAAGGCATTAATAATATGAGAAAATTGAAAAAAAGAAGGAGAAAGTATTAAACGTAGATTATTTTAGTAAGAATGTTGTTATTGAGTTACGTAATTTTCCTTTGAAATAGACAAAAAGTTAAACACAATAACATACGGTACCCTTATTACCTTGATGACTCATTAGTGATGACTAATTAAGGTGCATTTTAAAAGAAGCCCCAATTGGGTGAAGGAAAAAAACGAAACTGGTCCTTTGGAACAAAGCAAAGGTTTTTTTTTTTTTTCTTTTTTTTGTATGTGTTCTGAACGAAAGATTATGTGTGTGGGGAAGCACTAGAAGTAGCATCAAGGACTGGGTCTACCAAACCCTAACTAAACGGCATTTACTCTTCAATCCCACACAATACTCCATTCTCAAACCTAGCCTACTTAACTTCCCTATTCTATTTTTCTTTTTAATGCTACCTTATAATAATAATAATATAAATTATTAAATATTATAATTAAATCTTACTTATTTTTCTGTTACAATAACAAAGGTAACAGATTCATTTTTATGGAATAGAATCAAAACATAAAAGGAAAAATAACAGGCCTTCTTTTTATTGCCTCCTTTTCTCAAATAATCGTGGCATTACCCGCTGGTTGCCTATAGAAAAGACAGGTAGGTAATGCAAGTTACGTGTCACACATTCTTTCATGCTTCTGCTCTGCTGTTCAATTTTACATCACAGTCAAGTGATATTAACCATCACTTCTTTCTACTGTCACCACCGTATAAAAAATATAAAATAAAAACAACAAAAGCTTATTCGTTACAACAACAAACACGCCTCAGCGGTTTTCTTTTCCTGACTTCGACAACCAAGCCAACAGAACCACTGCCAATTTCCATAATTGCCCTTTCCTATTTTCTCCTTGCTTTAACCAAATATGATATAAAGTTTTAAATTCAATTTACATATTATCCAATCCCAATTTTCTCTTTTCATCCCATCTCCAAGGGCGTTTAAGGAAAAACATAATAAAGATAGCAAAATAAACGGAGAAAACATAAAATAAAATCTCCCATTTAAAAAAATAACAAAATCAAAGCAAAATTAGAAATAAAAAAACATTAAATATTTGTTTTTACTATTATTATATCTATTTATTTAATCCCACTCCATATTACAGACTCTTCCTTGTGGAGCAACACTCTGTAATCTGCACCTACTCCTTTTAAACGCAAGAACACACACTGAGGTTAAACGATACACAACACAAGTGTGTGTTTGGTGTGTTCTGTTTTTTTTCTCTGTTTTTTTATTTTTTTTTATTTTATGGAGAGGCACAAGTGCAAGCTTTGCTTAAGGAGTTTCGCCAATGGAAGAGCTTTAGGAGGTCACATGAGGTCTCACATGATGAACCTACCCGTTCCTCCCAAAGAGAGCGAGTTCGTTCCGGTTCAACTCAGTTTTGAGGCCGAGTCATCGCCTTCTCAATCCTCTTCTTCCTTCTACGGTCTCAGAGAGAATCCCAAGAAAAGTTTCCGTTTTGCAGATCCTGAATTCTCGTTCGCAGCAGAAACGGGTTCCGTGATCCTCCAAGATAGAGAGAGCGAGACGGAGTCGTCCAAGAACCCGACTCGAAAACGATCCAAGAGGGCGTGGCAACTCGGAGAACCCGTGAAAAAGATGAAACTCTGTGGGAACAATAACAAGAACGAATCTGCGAGTTCTGCTTCCGATACCACCGCGGAAGAAGCCGTAGCATTTTGTCTAATGATGCTGTCTCGTGACAGATGGAAGAAATATGATGATCATAAAAACATACAGCAGTATGATGATGATGAGGTTGAAGACGACGATGAAGACGACGATGATGATGAAGAAGAAGAAGATGAAGAAGAGGATGATGAAGAAAAAAATGGTTTTGAATTGGAGGAGATGAAATCTGTTAAGAGGAGTAACAAGGTGCGTGGGAGGTACAAATGCGAAACGTGTGACAAGGTGTTTCGATCTTACCAAGCTCTTGGTGGGCACAGAGCGAGTCACAAGAAGATGAAGTTAAACTCTGAAACGGAGTTTCAGAAACCCGAACCTGAACCAGAGCACGTTGCTGTGTCGGAGAAGAAAATCCACGAATGCCCGGTTTGCTCTAGAGTCTTCGGTTCGGGTCAAGCACTCGGTGGACACAAGAGAACACATGTTATAGGTTCTTCTGCAACTCACACCACTGCAACCGTAAGAACTTCTGCAACTGTTTCGGTTGGAGCTTCTGTCAGAGTTGGAGACAGTTTGATAGATCTTAATCTCCCTGCTCCAGTAGATGATGATGAAGACATTAGCCAGTTCGATCACTCTGCTCTTTCCGATGCAGAGTTTGTCAAAGAGTGAAGAAGGCTTTTTCTTAGTTTGAACTTCTCTGATTTTCTTTCCCTTTGACTAATTAGACTCTGATCCCAAGGTACAAAATTTTGGTTCCTTATTAAATTGCAATTTTAGATTTGTGTAGCCATTCGGGATATAGCTCACAATTTTACTTGGTTACTTACTCTGTAGTTCATATCCATCTAATAATCTTATAATTCTTCTCAAATTCAGTTCAGAGCAGCTATATTATGTTCTACAGTTCGCTTCTGTAAAATATGACTTTTCAAGTTAGAGTTAGAGCATCTATCAATTGAAGAACTGAACTTTTTATGCTTATTCTACTTAGCTTAAACTTCTGTGTGTGTTTTTTCTTCTATAATAATAATAATAATAATAATAATAGTTTACTGATTCCTGCGATTTAAAGTTTAGTTGGGTGATTTAGTTTTCCTTTTGATGTGTAATGGAGTTATGCAGAAGGGTTGGAAGCATGCGTGTTTTAGTGGGCTCTGTTTCAGCTTTCAAGCAAACACTACTTAAGTAAACTGATATACCATTCATTGCTTGTGAATATTAAATAAACCAAGTCATTGATTCACACAGTGAGATGATCAAGCTGCATATTTTAATGATAGAAAAGTAACTTCCACTTCTGACCACCAGCATTGCACAGTTGAGGAAGAGGAATATGTTTCTTTCGTTTTTTCTTTATTTTACTCGTGAAGACAATAAGGATGTTCCATGTTGCTCATCTTTTATCTTTTTTTTTTTCATTTTTTCACAAAATTGTTGTTGAGAAGAAGAAGAAGAAGATATTAGTAGGTGAATAAGAAAGAAAGTTGATGGGAGAAGTGATTGAGTCAATGAATGTGGTTATTTCATTAAATTTTGATTGCCATTTTTGGGAAATCTGTAAAGGTGATTTGAGAAAAGAGAAAAAGGAAGCAGATCCCTTATTTTAGTGTTGGCTGACAGATTAATTTGGCTTAGTTGGGCGTGACTCAAGGTATCTAGCTGAGGCAGGCCTTTTGGTTCTTTATGGTAAACTTTCAGTCACACTCATTAAATTTGTAATAAATGACATATCATCCGTTTCATGCATTTCTTGTATTTTAATTTCCTTGTATTTCATCGGAGGTTTGGTCAATTAGTACATCTTAGATGCCACTATTATCATTTAGACTTTAGAGCCCACAATCCTCACATTTCACTTCAAATAAATCTGACTGCTTAACTGCTAAACCAAATTACAAAACAAACTATAAAGTCTAAATTTTCCTCGAACCACTAAGCAATTGCCCTTATAAACTACCACATTAGCCTCCAGCCTAATTCATTATTACACTTATCATTCAAAGTCAAATAATCATATTTATATGGAAAAATATATTTTGTTACAATTTTTTTTTAATATTTTGGTACAGTATATATATATATATATGTATTTTTTTTATAATATTTTACTTATATCCTATGTTGAATTTAGTCTCATTCTGAATATACTTTATACATTTCAATAAATATCTTTTAATTCCAATGCATAAAATAATAAAAGAAAAGAACATTATTCAAGACAAATTTTCTTCCTTTTCATTGTATATATTAAGTTAGATAGTCTCCATTGAAATTTCTAAAGACACATTCCAATTTCTTAAAACCATGGTCATAGTCTCTCAAAATTGGTCTTAAATTGCGTATATACTTAGTTGATCTTGGAAAAGAAGACTATAATAATCTATGCAGAACAAGTTCAACTTGAATTCAAAAACCAAAGCTAATCTCTTAGGAACTCATGTAAGCAATGTGTTTTGGTCAATTCCCTTTCCTTTATAGAGATGGTGAAAGAGAAAGCTTTTGGCAAACTAAAGAGAAAGATATCAAAGATTTGTGGTCAAACGAAAATTGGAATTAGAATTATTAAGTGATTTGTAAATATTATGTCACGCTAACATCTTGAGAATAAAATGCATAGAAGATATTACGAGTGATTGTTTCTTTTTAAGGAAAAAAAAATAAACATTATTTAAAAAAATGAAAAAGATTGTAAATTGAACCCTCTTATTAATAAAACTAACAATTAATATTTATTAATAAAAAATAAACATTATGGTCCGTAATTTATTTTGAAGATAATGCAGAAGAAGAGTGAGAAATATGGTGTTGAGTTGAGTTTTTTGGTGTTTTACTTAACTCAGAAATCGGTAGCTTTATTTTTGTCTTTTATATTTGTTTTGGATAAGCAAGCAGTTTTGCATAGACGAACTAGGAATGGAGTTTTCTTGCCTAAAATTCCAAGAATATTTTTGGAAATGAAGTGAACTAATCAATCAACTCATCTGCGCAAGTGCTGTGTTTGGCACGTATCAAAATTGCCAATGTTCGTAAGTCTCAACTATCACTAATTAATAATAATATCAATTACTGTTTTGCTACTGCATCTTACCTTCTATTTGTTTTACATTTTTTTATTTTATTTTCAACGTGGTTACTGTCGTGGTACTAATTCAGATTTAATCTCTTTAATCTTTGTTTACTTGAATAGATTTGGAGAAGAATGATTAAGTAGATTTGAAAGAATTTGAAAGATAAATTTTTTTGTTGTTTATTTGATTGAATTTAGAGATGAGTGACGGTAGATTTAGAAGTAACGTTTGTGAAAATTAGTGTAAGATTTGATGTGACAAATTAAAAAAATTTATTTCCAAATTCACTCTCACTTACCTTCAAATCCACTCTCACTTACCTTCAAATCCACTCAAATAAATAACAAAAAAATTTATCTTCAAATCCATTCAATCACTCTTTCCCAAATCCACTCAAATGAACAAAGACTATAGAATGAAAATAATAATTAATAAATATTTTTTTAAAAAATAATCAATATTATAGAAGATATAGTCAGTTACGAAGTTTATGTGTAACAGGATGGTATGGCTTCTCTCACCATATTAATTATTTTTTAAGTTTTCTTTTTTTCAAAAAAAAATAATCTAATGTCATATAATTTATTCACATATAATATTTACCAACATTAATAATTTTTTACTATAAAATCTTTTGTAATTATCAACATAATTTTATTAACAAAAATATTTATTGATAATTAATTTATAAGTAAAATTAATCATTAAATTAGAATTTGAGTTATTGACAAAGTTTTTTTAGTGATAAATCTATTAAATATGTGTTAAGAAATCATATATATATATATATATATATATATATATATATATACTTTTTTTAAAGAGATATGAATGAGAAGAAGGTGAAAGAAGAGGAAGAAGAAAGAGAAAAAAAAGAGAAGGAGAAAAAAATGAAATGGACAAGGAGAAAAAGAGGAGAGAAGAAAAAAAAGAAAAAATTAAATAAATTAAGAAGAAAAAATATTATTAAATCATAATATTTATTGACCACTAAATCCAATTATTAGGATCCTCTATAATTAATAACTCATATATATGGACAAATTTACAATAATTATAAATTATCGTCATATTTATGATAATTGGTAATTATTAATAAATTTCATAATTTATTGATAAAAATTATCAATGATCATGTTACCAACAAATATTTGATTGTCGATAATCTATCAATAAACTTAAATTAATGATGAATTTTTTTATTACCTAATTAACAATTTTTTTTAAAATTTTATCAATTATTATGATATATTTTTTAATTAAGTTTCAAACATTTTGAAGTTTAACTAATATTATAATATAGATAAAGATCGAAAATTTGTGAGTTAAACTTAAAACAAATAATAAATGTCACCTATAACTCTATACATCATAAATTTGATGAGATAAATTATATTAACTTATTTAATAAAGAACCAAATTAAAAATATTTAAAATAGTAAGACCAAATTAAAAATATTATAATAAGAATAATAATAAAATATTAAACTAATATAATATATATTATTCTTTTCATATGATCCATATGTGAGTCTTGGTCAAAATTATGATACAATATTCTCATTCTTTGTAATCTGTACCATACCATACCAATATATATTATTCCCATGACAGTTTTGAAACTACTCAACAAGAAAAAAAAATGGTGTACATGGACGAATCCAAAACTTTTGGTACAATATCAACTATTCCAATTCAATTAAGTTTTGGAGAACAAAAGGAAAGATTATGTTTCTTTTTTCTTCTACTTTATTTTCTAAGCATAACAACTTCAAATAAAGAAGATACATATAACTTCAGAATCATTCAGGCCGAAAGCAATTTTAATGTTTTTTTACTTTTATTTTTTCACAGTAGATTGTACCCATATCAAAATTAAAATTATGATTTTCAAGACTTATGAATAACTAAAATATGTTATTTACTAAACGTTTTAATTTATCGTCACATTAAATAATTTAATAAAAATGTACACTCCTTATAGAAATGTATTTGAGAAAATTTGACACAATTTAAAAGTTAAATGATTGGTTACTCGCTAAGTAGTAACTTTTAAAATGGTCAATATATCACAACTGTAGAAAATATTATCATTGTTAAGAAACAATAAGTACAAATTATTATTTCAATAAAAGTGTGAATTTAATAAAGATAGATAAATGGAATAAGATATAAGTATGAAGAATCTACAAACATAATGTTTAAAGTATGGGGTTAAAAGTTGAATTAAATTAACTTATATTAAAAATAAAAAGAATAAAACGATTTTAAAATTTTATATAGAGAATAAAAACATATTATTTTATAGAAGAATATATTAAAGCTTAATAATCAATACTAATTGATTGAAACACTATATTTTATGATTTGTTTTATATACATCAAAAAGAATATGTTTGACAAGTTTTTTTTCTATATATAAAATAAGAGAAAACATTAAAAAAATTAAAATAAAACAAAAAATTCCTTCAAAAATTTAAATCAACTTACCCATAAATTAAAAATATAAATTTACTATATAAGATAACATGCACATTAATTTTAATTAATAATAAAATATTTTTTTTTCTTTTTTCTATAAATTCTTATGAAAGTTTTTATGAAAAATTAATTTACATGCATACATACATAATAAAATTTATTTCATTTTAACTATATATTTACGTCGAGATCTCATATTATGCTATTTAAATGAAATGTAATCTCATCTTAGAAATTGATTTTATGAGGTTAAATTAGGTGTAAATCCACCTATTAAAATGAAATTAGAATCATTCAAAATTTATTTTGACTAAGTTTATTGAGGTTGTTGTGCTATTATATTGAGCTCTTATAAATCAACTTTTAATCTCACATTTAATATGTTCATTTATGAGCTTATAAGCCAATTTTATGATGTTAAATTAGACAAAAACTCATTTATTAAGAAATGTGTAATTTTTACAAGTTCTAAAGATAATTGATGGAAAGTGATTTAATTTAGACAATTTCTTCCTCTATGTTTGTCTCTCTCTTCCTTTTTCTCTCCTTCTCTTGTTGACATTCTCATGGGTAAGCTCTCTTGTTGGTGTAACCAACATTATCTTTTAACAACACATTTTTGTTATCCTGTCATATTGGTGTAAACACTTCAGCACTTAACTTAAGGTGGTTATTGTAACATTCCAATTTTTTTCTTTCGAAAATACATTATTAACACAAATTATATAACAAAATTTTATTCATACTTTATTGGAAATATCAATAAAATAAAAAAAAATTATTGTTTTACAACCATAAACTTTATTGAAAAGAAAAAAAAAAGACTAAGATTATCCCCCAAACATCTCCTGATATTGTCAACTCTCTCTAGCGTTGTATATAATCTCAACATCTATATGATCATATATTTATGTAATAAATCAAGATCATAAGAAACCACAAAAATGATTTGGGTCATAAAGTTCTTAGTTCAAAGACAGTCATCCTCTAACTTCAACACTCCAAAGATCCTCCATAACCATGCACACCCAAATATCGTTCATAAATATCATTCATAAAGTTCTCTGCCCAAAGAGATTCATCCTTTGACTTCGACAACCCTCCCCTCCATCAAACTACTAGTCAAGAGGGATCCCTCAAGACACCCATTTGGGGAGCACACTCTCAATAGAGCCAAAATCACCATCATATTCACTATTCTCAACTAGGGTCCACACATACAAAAAGTTAACACCTTTAAAATTCCAACTTTAAAATTCCAACTTTAAAATGAAAATTTAAAATAAAAAACTTTCAACACCTTCACCACAAGAGGGATCTTCTCAAAACACCTCACTTAAGAAACACACTTTTTAAACAGAGCCTAAATCACCATCGTATTCATCATTCCAAACACATACAAAAAAATAAACACATTTAAAAACTCTAAATTTAAAATAAAAACTTTCAACACCTTCAACACAAGGAACACATTTTGATAATCAAATAACAACAATATAACAACCTAAAACAAAATCATAATCTAACTAGCTTCATAACACACATTCAAGCAAGATAATTAGTTTCCTTCCCAACTCTAGATACTCACACAACCCTATATCCATAAAACTCATCAAATCATGAAAAATATTCTTTCATCAAAATATTATCTTTGTCAAAAACAACCTTTGAAACAGAGTACCCCAAATAATTATCAATTTCTCAAAATCTCAATATATTTCAAATAAAAACTCATTTAAACTTCGAAAGATAATAATCAAACAGAAAATAATGAAATTTTTTAACTCAATTCATCATATACACATACAAAAAGACAATAAAGAAAATAAAAATGTTAGCTTCCCTCTACCTCTTTCTTTTCACTTCTTCCTTATTTTCCTAGGAAACCCAATCTTTAAAATAATATTCCTTCTTCTTGACTTGCCACCATTTCTATTAAAATTATCTCCCTAAACATGGTCATCTCCGCCTAAAATATTTAAGAAAAATACAATATCTTATTCTCATTTATTAATATTTAACAACATAAAAACATATTTCAAAATATTTAACATCTAAAAATATCTCATAATATCTAACAATATCCAATAATATTTTTAATTGAATAATTTATTTTAGCAAATCCTATCTTTTAAAAAATCTTTTAAACCAAACAAATCTTTTAACTAATTAATAAATCATAGATTTTTAAATAAAAAAAAATAATAAACCATCTTAAATATATATGTTGTAATTATTATAATTTTCAAAAATGTTACATATCCCTCTCTCTCCTCATGTCATTGGCCAAATCCTCATGTTCTCCTCATTCCTCTTTTGGCATTACTTTTTTGTGAACCTTGCCTCATCTCTATCAATCTAGGTTGATCATCAAAGTTTGTTTTTCACTACTATTGTCTTATTAGTTATTATTGTTTATCTTACTAGATAATTTCAAATTTGGTTGTGATTTGAGTGCATTATTATTACTTAAAATTAATAATGAACAAGTTTATTTTTAAATGCAATCTCTATGTTTTGATTACATATATGTGATCAATGAAGAGTAAGCAAAAAAGGGGACAAAGAAAAATAGCTAGATGACATTACTTTTCCACGTGGCTTTTCTTTTCAAAAGATTAATTTTAATTATAACTTAAATAATGAATAAAATCATAAAAAATGTAAAAGAAAAATCTAAATGACTTGTTCAAAGGCGGTAAACTCTCACTGTCTAATTAAGAAAGAAATAGATACCAATAACGTTATTCTCCCTCTTTGACTACTATTTGAAAATGTAGGTATATTAAATTTGTAAATTTAGTGAATGATTGATGACCATGCTCGTTTGATTTTATTAACATGTTCTATTAAACTATAACCATGCTTGTTTTATCCAGCAAACATGTTCTATTAAAATTATAAAATCGATAGAGCATAAACTTTGACAAACTATTTGTGGTATGAATATATATTTACACGTTTGAGTAATTGAAATTGTTACATGCTAGAATTTAGAATAAGAGTGTTTGACCTCAATGTTTTTGGTTTGCTTAACATTTGGAATGTGAGCAATTATAATTGTTATATTATTAATTTTTTTTGGTAGATTTGTGGGAAAACTAGTTTTTCCGCTTAGTGGGTCATATTTGATCCTTAAGAGTAATATCTGGTACTAAATCTCATATTTATGTTTGTAGGTATGTATCTCATATTTATGTTTGTAGGTATGTATCTCATATTTATGTTTGTATGTATGTGCGAAATATATTTCTTATGTAATACATGATTCTTTAACTTATTTATTTTGTTATATATGGATTGTAATGATTTTATATTTAATTTATTATTGAACCTTAATTTTCGTTTGATTGAATCTTAGGGTTAAATCTATAACTATCATGCGTTTTTTACTTTTTGTTTCTTTTTTAAACTTTGTTTTATTTAGATTCCTTTCCTTTTAGAAAGTTACAAATTTAGTTTTTCATGACCAACACTGTTAAAAAGAAATTTAATTTTTTTTTCTAACGTAACAAATAATGTGTTATTGTATAAGACACGTGCATTATGTCCTCAGGTTGGTAAGATAGCTCAGTGGCATATAGTGTGTCACGTTCCCAGCTCGGTAAGGTTGATAAGACACATGTATTATGTTCCTAGGTCAAGACATCCAGATAGTTTAATGAGAAGTCTATATAGCCCGATAAGGTGAATGGAGAATTCAGATAAGGTGTATCAGAAACTTAAATAGTTCAGTGGGCAGTCTAGATAGATCGAATAAATCCTTACTGATCTCTCTAGATTTTTGACTAAGCTATCTGAGTTTTTCATGCATCTTATCGAACTATCCGGATATCTTACCGACTTTGAAAAACAATATAGATGTCTTGCCGACCTTACCGGGCTAAGGACGTGGTATACTATTCCACTAAGTTATCTTGCCGACTTGGAACACAATACACGCGTCTTAAATGGGTTGGGAATGTAACACACCGTTTGCCATGTAAAAAAAAACTAATGATGTTGATCATAGATGACTAAATCCGTAATTTTCTAAAAGGAGAGAGAGAAGAAAATAGAACAAAGTTTGAAAGATAGACAAAATCCAAAAACGCATGATAGTTTTGAGACTAAAAACATATTTAACCTAAAATCTTAAATTGTGTAGTTCAACATTTTAGAAAGATTTCTTATTTGATACTCCATTATTATGATATATCAAGCTTCATATAATATTTTCATTAACTTTCAATTTACGTGCATTTCATTTGTTTTTGATGTACAGTTATGATGGATTTAATTTAGTCATTTTCACGTATTCGGAGTTCAATCCAAAAGACTATCGAAATATTGTAAAAATAAGGAAGGGACTACTAAAATGTGGATTAATTATATAAAAAATTATGTTTTCTCAATAAAATGTACATACAAGCATATTTAGAAAATTTGAAGTTAAAAAGATGCAAGTTGCATTAGTGATATGCACGATCGAGGTTGACCAATTTTTTGAATTCATTCTTTCACATGGATTAACAATGAATGAAAGACTATATTTTCATGTGTTAATTGTTTGAACAAAAGGGTATATGAGATGAAAGTTATTGGAAAATATCTTTTATGAAATGTGTTCCTAAATAATACATAACATGGATATGACTGGTATGGTGTTTATGTTCAAAATTTAAGCATTGAACGTTAGCTAGCTAATATTATATCCGATATTAAAAAAATTACAACATCAATCTAAAAGGAATTGAAATATTTTGAACATCAAATGTTGAAATAATATTAAAAATCCATACTTTCAATTATACTTATCTAATATCGATTTTGAATTGGCATTGAAAGGTTTATTGACTCAATGTTAAATGAATTTTTTAATGGTGAAAATCATATTAAAACAGGTAATTAATTAGGAAATAATGGAAGTCATATATAATTTGAAATATTTGTTAGTGAAATAGATGAAAAGAAGGTAATTATAATCCTTATAGATAAATATTTAAATCGATATGTCTATGCAATTTACAACCCTAATTTTTTTTGGACGTACTAAAATTTTCCTTCTATTACTTACGAAGGATGTTGGAAAGGACTTGAAATTGTCTCACTGAAATGTCAAAGGAAATTTTGACAAAGTATTTGTTGACTTGTAGTGGTGTTTATAAATAACTAACATATATTTCAGGTGTTTACGGATAGAGAAAAATATTGGCTAAAATATTTTTTATTATAATGTACGATAAGTTTGTTAACTTTTATAAAAAATATTTTAGAAGTTTGAAAACTATATTTTTTGTTGATTAAAAGTAAAAATATTTACATTAAATATGCATACAAATTAATCTCGTATGGATGCTCTTAAATTTCGATAAAACTATAAAACCTCAGTTAAAAATATTTTAAAATTATACAAAAAAATAAATTATAAATTAAATGTATGGTAACATTTTTAAAGTAAGATGACACTGTCTCTCAAATATGTAATTAAATTCATTTAGCTATTTCTACATGGTTTAATGATCTATTCGATACTCAATAAAAAAAAACTACTTATTGCAATAAAATAATTTTACAAAAACAGTGTAGTAGTTGATACATAACTAGTATTTATTCTTAGTGTTTCTAACTAAGATCTGATTTTCCTTTTCTTCCTTAGTTTGTATCCATCATTTTTATTCCCCTATTGCATGTTACGTTGATTACGGGCTTCTAATGAAACCACCCATCTCCATCTTATCTTTCTTTTTGTCCAGTATTTTCAAAGGGAATTGCCCCTTAGAAGGATAAGCCAATCAATCAAAGCCACCCCTTTAAAGACCACAAATTTGTAGGAAAGGGGACACCATAAATCATAGCCCTAACAATTTTGTTTCATTATTTATGGTTCTTTGCTTTTATGCTGACATAATCAAGTAGCATAAGATCTATAATAAACATTTTATTACTATAAATTTATTTTATTCATAATTAATAAAATATTTTAAATACCTTTCATATATATATATATATATATATATATATATATATATATATATATATATATATTGTTTTGGGTGTGGAGTGAATATCAACTGTTCATATATTCTCAAAAGATATTTCAATACTAATAGTTAATGTGTGTAACCTATCTTCTTATTTCGAAATATTTATTTATAGGTTTTCTCGTGAGCTTTTGATTAATGTTGATCTAATTAGAGCTTAATTGTGAGTAATTAATTATACTTTAATATTAAATTGATCAGTATTGAGATTATTCTATTATGGTACCGATTATTCCGATTAGTTCAATTCAAGGTCGAACAGTCTTTTTGGTGATCATTCAGACTTGTGAACTACTCTTCGAACTGATGTTTGACTTATTCAAGCTCGTGCATGGCTGATCGCCCTGTTTGATGGTCGACCGAGCTTGGTGACTTGCTCAAAGAACTGGTGCTTAACTATTCGGGTTGGTACATGATCGGTTGACTTGTTTGGTAATCAGCTAGGCTTGGTAGCTTACGCTCCGAAGTGTGGATTGACCATCCGAGTTAGTTTATGATTGACTAACCTATTTGATGTTCGACTAGACTTATTGGTATGCTCTCCGAAATATGGATTGATAATCTAAACTATAGTTGATAGTTAGAGTTATAACTGATTAAATATTCATATATATATATATATATATATAAAGATAATAAATTTTAAATGTAATTTAATTTTATAAAATTTACATGTAAAATGAACTTTATCTTTAATTGATACGAGATATTAAAAAGAAAAAGAAAAATGCTATTGAGAACTTGGGTTGGCGGGCCTTAAAGGTTGGGAAGCAAGAGGGACATATGAGTCGGTGGGTAGGTTCTTGGTTCATTAATTAAAATAGAGAAAAACAACAAAAAAAGGTGGTGTGTGAGACATGAAAAGTAGAATTGAAGTAGAAGAGGGTGAGGTTGTGTTGTTGTTATTAGATAGGTTTTATTTTTGTTTTTGTTTTCTTTCATAATTGGGAGAGTGAGTGCCACTCCATGTTGTGATGACACTTGAAGTGGTGGTGGGGAACCTTAAAGGAAAACTAGATTGCAGGAAAAAGGAAAAAAAAAACAAAAAACTTGCTATGGTTCTTAGAGGTGTGACTTGAAAAGGTTTCCAAAAGGACAGAGTCAACTGGGTGATATGTTTTCCCACTTGTCTTTCATTTTCTTTGTCTAAGGTCTAACCAATCCTACATCATCATCATCATTATCATAATTGAAAATCGCTTTTCCGAGGGCTGTTTCAAATCATCAAATTTGGCACCAATTGTTACGTATGCTATAGAATAGTGGCTTCATTAGGGACATTGACCGGAGTAATGGCTTCGCAACCTTCAATATTTGGTCATAAATTGTGGGATTTATTTGGCTTCATTTGAAAATCTTATTTGCTATATATGTTTGTGGCAATGTTACATTTTCCACTTCTTGCTTGTCCTTGGAAATTAATCCAAACATGTGTTTTCCTTCGTTGAGTTTTCGGTATGATAAGTCAAGGCACCTTTCACATCAAACATTAAAAGTGAAACTCCCACCTTATAACCAATTTATTCTTTTAGGGATACTCTTCATCACTATCATGGATAGTTTGGTTGGTGCATGTCGATCAACAATTCGATTTACCAATTTTTCCTAATTCATTATAAAATTGATATTCACCTATTAAAATTGTATTAATGTTAGTTAAAATTATCCTAACTCGTTATCGAGTTTCAGAAATTAAATTATACATAAACTTATTAAAAAAATTAATTACTTACCCATGTGAAAAAAAAATAAACTTTTTTTTATCTTCATTAGTCAGCCTCTACCTAGTATATGAGCATTTAAGTATTTGCATTAGAAGCGAAAGTGAGACATAATTGATCTTTAATTTGGCAGAGCATTGATGTCATTGTTTTTCTATAAATTATGTGAATATTAACCAGAATTTGACTACCTTTTATCTCAAGTTGATTTGAGGACCAATTTCCATTTAAATGGGTAGAAAGGAGAGGCAAACTTGTTTTATAAGTCAAGCAAAGTATACATAGGATGGGGTTGAACTCCATTGCCCATGTGAAAGATTAGGTGACTGCCAAACTTTAAAGACTATTGCCCTTGCTAAATTAAATAACTAATCTTAGAATTACATGAATCATAGTTTACCAAGTAGTTTACTGTTTCTTGGTTCAACAAAGGATCAAAGCTACATCGTCTATAGAACAAAATTGATTTGATAATAAGCTCAAGTTCTCTACTTAGTTTTAAATGAACTAAGCTTGCAAAACGCTTTCAGACTTATGCAAACTCAGGAGAAAGAAGTCAAACACAAATTATGGCCGTTACTCGTACATATTTCCTTCATGATGTGGCTTACGACCTAACAACCACTACTTACAAAATTCACAAAGAAAAAAAAACACTAAATGCTTTTGATGGCCTATTTCTTCTGTACTCACCTAACATTTAGAGCAACTCCACCACAGAAAACACAATTTTTTAGAACCGTGGAGCATCCCGTGTGTGAAAATAATTATAATTAATTCCAAATTGTTATACATTTTTCTTCCTAAACCTAAAAAATAAAAATATAATTTTTTAACCTAACTTTGTGTATTTTTATGTCTGTATTTCAAATTAACGTTTGAGTTATTTAAATCATTTGATACGTTTCAGTTCAAATGTCAGTCTGGAACACCGATTAACATGTAAATAAATGTTGACATCATTGGGTTAAAACCAAGGTTGTCAAACTCTAGAGTTTACGTAAACTTGTAGGAGCTTTGTAAACTCGGATCGTAAACTCAAATAATAAACTCGTAAGAGTTTACTTCGTGTAAAAATATTTTAAAATATTTATAATAATAGAATAAGTTAATATTTATAATGTTATAAATAATTTTTTTATTTTTTAATAGTATTATTAGTTTATCATATTATATATATTTAAATATTTTTCTTTAATATTATTATTCTTTTATCATAATTTTAATTGAATATAGTTGACAATTCAATTAAAAAAAACAAGTTGTTGAAGTTAATATTGGTCCAAAAGTTTAGCATAGTAAAAGGAGGTTCAATGATTCAAAATATGACTGAAGACTCGGTTTTACTTTAATATTAAATATTTACATGCTAAAATAAAAAAACATAAACACTTAAGATAGAAACGCACAAACACTCAAGGGGATTAAAACCCTAATGATTTAATTTCTTTAATAAAAGCACAAACAGTGCCATTTAGAGGTTGTAACGTTAAAATAAAAAAACTTCACTCCACACGCAGAACTCGAAGGAGACAAGATCAGGAGCGACAGTGTAAGCACGACGGCAAGCGCGAACCAGGCGAATGGAGTGCGACATCGAACCAGGCGAACGATGAGCACAAACTAGGTTAACGACGAACGTGAAGGCGAGCCAATGAAGTGCGACCACGAACGATAACAAAACGTGACAGTGGCCTAAACTCAAAAGGACTTCCTCTTTCTTCCTTTCTTTTTATTTCAAACTCGCAAAATCGCTGCAAAATCGCAATTGTAACTCATCCACTAATTTTAGTTACGATTTGACCGAGTTTACTCGAAAACCGAGTTTGCTTAGTTAACTCCAAAGTCAAAACTAAGAACGCAAACTCGTTCGAGTTAATGAGTAAACTCACGAGTTTGATAACCTTGGTTAAAAAAATTATATCAATTATTTTTAAAATTTGAAGACCAAAATATGTCAAAATTTGGAACTTGAACGAATTCCATTTTCGTTTTTTCATGTATAAAGAAATAAATAACATTATGCAAAATGATAGAAGTAAAACATGTTATCTACATGGACTAAAGATAATACAAATTTACAATATATAAATGGGTACAAACTTCATCTTACATGTTCATTTGACAAGATTGAGTTATACTTAAAATCTTCTTCTTACAATAATATTAGAATCATTCAAAAATTATTTTAACGATTATTTGTTGAATATATTATATCATTCGTTTTCAAATTATGGTGTATATAAGAGAGTGTAAAGAATTCATGGAAGGAAAACAGTACTGGTTCCCTTCTTTTCCTGTATTTTGTGACTGGTTAAGATAAAAGAGCATAATTAGTGTAATAGTGATGAGGCAATGACTGAATTGAAAGAAAAAAGTACATGCAAAATGGGTAGACAAGGTGTCCTACTTGGAGTTGAAATTGAATCCTTCCACAGAATTCGCTCTCCTTCTTTTCAACTCTGTTTGTTAAATAAACTATTTTATTGCCTGCTGTCATTCATGGTGTGCACTAAATTAAAGGGTTGCCTTGGGTTCACTCCACAAACACCATGATTCCATGCCCCTCTTCTACTAAAGTCATGCACACTAAAAAAGCTCTCCACTAGTTAAGCCGTCTATGTGTATGTATCACACTATCACGTGTGATTGTTTCCCATAAGAAAGATGCTTAGGACTACTATTTATGAATTCACCAATGGCCCCATGAAATGGCATTGTCCATTAACAACCAGTCACAAGATCAAGCAGCAGCATCTCCTGGTCTTGCAACATTTGGAAACTTTGCAGCCTCAAGTCATTCTTCTTACTGTTTACTCATACCCTTTTGTTTTTTATTTCAGATTCTTTGCAAAATTAAACTCAGATTCCTGCTTCAGATTTCTTCATTGCTTCTTTCTCTTATAGGAAACTTATTGATTGTTCACTTTCGGTTCAATCAAGTCTCAGTTCCTCGTTCTGTGATATGTCATTTAGACGTCATCCTAAGTTGTGGATTTTGATAACCTTTCTAGTTTGGTTTAACATTAATTATTACAAATTTTATTTCTTTTTTACCTTAAAAGGGGTTTATTACTGAAATACATTTTTTTAGCATCTAGTGAAATATATTTTATTATTATATTTGTTTAGAAATGAAACAATTTTGTATTGTTGTAAGATAAAAAGAAAGAAGCTTTGATATTAGTTTCAATAATTTATCTTTTCGCTTAAGGAAACATAATTAATTTCTCGAGAAGAGAAGATGTAAAAAATAATTTCCTGTAAATGTTACAACTTTGCTCCTTCATCAAAACAAATCAATGCATATGGTTCACTTACAAAAAGAAAGTGTGTCTATTATTAAATCATCTAACATACTATCTCAGTAACAAGCTAATGTTTTATAAACATAAAATTTTATCTCTTTTATAACTCTAAAGCTTAAAAAAAAAATTATTTAGTAAAGTATTAATTCAAACAAAGCGTCTTATGAACTATATTGTGTAATGTATGACTGCTAAGCGCTACAAATAGTCTTTGATAAAACATTTAATGTTTTATACCATATTATGATCATGTATGTTGTATGCTTTACCAAATAATGCATTTATTAGTGATATGACAAATGATAAAATGTTTTAAATATACAATATGACCTAACACTTATCTACGTTCAAAATATTTAATGCATGTACGACAATGTGCTTTGAAGCTTGTATACCTTGTTCTTGATATTTGTGCATATCACTAAAATAGAAAGATACGATCAGAATCACTACACCCAAGAAAAAGACGTTGTGAGAGTTGAAGAACATTTTGCGAATGTTTCCCTTGAAGCCTTCCACTCTATCACATCGTATAAGCTTTGTTTTGCCAGAGCATTATACCTCTACAAAGTCTAGAGTCTAACTTCCCACCTAAAGGCTATCGACTCTCCTAAAGTCAACTTCTTTGTCCAACGTTTATCTTTCAAGAAAAGCTATAAATAGAGGGAAGTTTGAAGAGAAGAAAAAGAGGGATAATATAGTGAACTCGTGAACGCCAAAACAAGCTTACTGTGCTCATATATCGTCTGAAGCTAATATCTTCTAACCAAATCTCATATATCTTTGTATTGTTTCTATCATCTTTTTTAGAGCTATCAAATTATACCTTTTCTCATAACATTGTTTATGTTGTACATTCTGAAGAGAATTAAAATAATTAGAGGTAAAGTGGATTCTACTATCTTCATTAAGAATTCCAAAAAGGATAAGTTGTATGTGCAAATTTATGTTGATGATATTATTTTTGGCTCAACTAATCCCACTTTATGCAAGAAATTTTCTAAGACTATGTAGGAAGAGTTCAAGATGTCCATGATGGGAGAACTCACATACTTCTTGGGACTTCAAGTTAAGCAGACTGAGAATGACATTTTTATACATCAATCAAAGTATTGCAATGACCTATTAAAGAAATAAAAAATGCTGGACTGCAAAGAGGCTGCAACACCTATGGCAACTAATTGCTATCTTGACCTTGATGAAGTAGGAAAAGCTGTTGACCAGAAAATGTATAGAGGTATGATCAGATCCCTATTGTATTTAACTGCTAGTAGACCATATATCATGCCTAGTGTTTGTCTTTGTGCTAGATTTCAGTCTCAGCCAAAAGAATCACATCTTACTGTTGTAAAACGAATTTTAAAATACTTGAAAGGAACCAAGAATCTTGGTTTGTGGTATCCAAGTGGTTCGAACATTTTTCTTGAGGGATATAGTGATTCTGACTTTGGCGGCTGCAAACTATATAGAAAGAGCACTAGTGGTACCTGTCATCTGCTAGGATGTTCTCTAGTTTCTTGGCATTCAAAGAAACAAGCTTGTGTGACTTTATCTACCATAGAAGCTGAGTACACAGTAGCTGGAAGCTGTTGTGCTCAATCTCTTTGGATTAAGAGTCAACTAGAGGACTATGGCATATCATTAGATCATATTCCCTTAAAGTGTGATAATACCAGTGCAATTAATTTGACAAAAAATTATGTTCTTCACTCTAAAACTAAGCATATTGAAATAAGGCATCATTTCATACGAGACCACATCCTCAAGGGTGAAATTAAGGTCGAATATGTAGATACCTTACATCAATGGGCATATATTTTTACAAAACCTTTGAACAAAGAAAGATTTTATACTATTTGAAATGAACTGAGAATTCTGGATGACTGTAGTATAAAATAGATTGAAATCGATTACACCGTGCTTGTATGCGAATGAATTATTGATTACTATTACTTTCATACATTTGCATACTCACACATTAATTCCTGTATAACATTGATTCTAAAATGCTTGATCTGGAAAGACTTTGAAAGGTTTTGCAGGAATATCACTTGCTGACTCAATGAAACTGGATAATCTGAAATATGCTACAACAAGAAATCGACTTTGACTGAGATCAAATCGATTAAACATCAACAGGGGTTTAAAGATTCCAAAACTGAAATATTTGATATCTTTAGATCTTGTTTTATTTGATGATTGATTGTTTATTCTTATGTCTCTATGCTTATCTGCTGCATAAAATATCTGAGATGATAAGAGATTAAAATGTGTCGTTTGATTGAATCACTATCACTATGTTATTACTGTGATATATCCGATATGATACAATGTTATTACATGCCGATAAATGCTCTGACATATTCTGATTACTGCATTGTGCATCTGTATTTTGAGATTGAAATATGCATAATGATAGGGGGAGCATTGCATATCATTGATATATTTCACATGTCTTCATTTAAGGGGAAAAAATATCTCAATTTCATGTGAATATCTTTGACAGGGGGAGCATCATTACTTGTTTATGATTATATGATGCTTCTCTATATGCTTGATTATCTGTATATCAATACCATTGTGCTTACCTTTTTTGCTAATCTCCAAAGCGGGAGAATTATTGGCTGGTAATTGATTAATAATCTGTATTGAGTTGTGCAACATGGTTGATTATTAATCATGGTTGTGCATCATCAAAAAGGGGGAGATTGTTGAGATTGTTGATAGGGGGAGCACTGGTTTAGTTGAACCCACAATCAATCTCAGTAATATCTGAGTTTTTGATGATAACAACACATAATTAATAACACATGTGTATTTTGTGTTAGATGTTCTCTGTTTACATGTTATATGAGTATATGAGAACATGATTGTGTTGATTGCTATGTTGTTAATTGCATTTCACTGTGTTATATATGTGATTTTATACATGAATGCATGACACATGTTTTTGGATGAAAAACCACAAGCACTAATGTTGAACTTTAAAATGTGTGGCAAAACAATAGTTTGAAATTGATTACATTATGGGGTGAATCGATTAAAACTCGTGTATTTGCACAAACTTTTTCAAGTGTGCTGTGAGAGTTTTTCAAAGAGAAAAGTTTTCAAAACTTTGCATAACATTGTTGCACAATCGATTGCATACAATATGTATTCGATTAAGTTTGTTAGTGTTTTGAAATCTATTAATGCTTGATATAACTGTTACAACGACTATATTTTTAAATATGTTGACAAAGCATTAAATGCTATTCAACTGCATTAATTGTGAATTCAATTAAGTGCTTTGACTGCTACTATCTGTTATAACTGAATTGGTGTATTCCACTACATTAGTAGCAAAGTCGATTATGTTGCATCTAATACGAGATCATCTATATATTGACGCGAATTTGATTTCTATAAGAGACTTTCGTGATTCTAACATTTTCATATTCTTTTGCAGAAAAGTGATGCTTACATAAAGAGAAAAAGCTCCAAGAAACTAGTTTGACCGTGGTGATCAACTAGGTGTGATTTCTTGAAGAGCAAGATTGTTGAGTTTTCAAAGTCTGATCTATCTGCAGATTTGGGTGTCTACTACAAGATCAGGTTCTACAATCTGCTGAAGATTGGGTTGAGTTCCCTATTGTGATTACAGGAAGAAAGACGTGTTGCGTTCTTGACATTAAGGGTGCCTCAAAGGGGTTGGACTATAGGAGAGGGGATTCTTGCTACTAGTCTGTTTGTATATTGCCTATATTTTGATTAGAGGGTTAGAGAGGTGTTTTATATTTTTGACGTGAGGTCTCTATAAAAACCTTGTTGTAAAAACCTTTATCATTATAGTGCATTGACTTCCTATGGTTGGAAGGACACTGGATGTAGGCTTGGTCGAACCAGTATAAAAACTCAGCGTTTGATCTTTCTTATCCCTACTCTGTTACATTTAATCGATTATACTTTTTACGCATCCGATTAAATTTCCGCTGCATTGAAAATCTTTTAACTTGCATTTCAAGAAAAGTATAAAAGGCATCTCTTTTGGTGAAAAATATTTTGAAAGTTTTAAATTTTATACTTCACCAGTTCACCCCCCCCCCCTCTCTTGTTGTGAGAAATTGAGCCATTATATTTTAACAAATATCAGTACAAATCAATAAAGCAAAAAGATATGATCAGAATGACGACACCCAAGAAAAAGACGTTGTAAGAGAAGAAGAACATTATGGAAATGTTTCGCTTAAGGCTATAAGAAAAAGCGTTGGAACCTACAAAGTAGACTAAATTCAGACTTCCCATCGAAAGACTACCAACTCTTCAGAAGTTAACTTGTTAGTCTAATAGTCATCTTTCAAGAGAAGATATGTATATAGAAGAAAGCTTGAAGAGAAGAAGTTGTTGAAGTTGTTGTTGAAAAATGTAGAAGAGAGAGAAGGTGAAACAAAGAGAGTGAAAAGTAAAGGGAGAGTATGTTCAAGAATGATCAACTTTACTTCACCTTAGTGCATATACAGTTTAATGCTCTTCACCCCAATAAATATGATGAAGATATGAAAATTTGAAGATGAAAATGAAAAGAAGTAAGATATGAGAAAGAAAGAAAGTGAGTACACTCAAAGAAGATCATAATACTTCAGCTTTAAGCTAACTCAACTCTTACATCGTCTAATGATCTTCAATTCAAAGGAAAATGATGAAAGCAAGCCTCAACAAAAGAAAATATGAGGAAAAAGGGTATCGTCATATCTTGTTTCTACTACATCTTCAGACTACAACGTCTAAAACTTTTAGAATGAAGAAAAGAGTAGAAGTTGAAGAAAAGAAAAGAAAAGAAGAAAGGAGCAAGCATAAAAAATGGCTACACTACTACACTTCAAGCATACATCGTCTAATGCTCTTCAGCTCAAAGGAACAACTTCATCAGCTATTAATCTACGCCTCAATATCTTTATCCTCTTATTGAGAGTTACTCAAGTTAGTAACTAAACAAGATTTTAGGTTGTATTGTACTGAAAATGCATCCTTTCATTGAGAGTTTCTAATCTGTATCTTGTAATATCTCGTAGTGGATTTGTTATATGTTTTAGAGAGAACTAAACAGTTACAACCAAGAATGGGTGATACTCGATGCCAGGAGTGACATATAATACTCAACCACAAGTGGGTAAACGCGGTCTTGAAATTGTCTAGGAATAGATCTTGGAGAGGCTAAACTTGAGCTAGACGTGTTGTCTAGGGGTGCCAGAAGAGACATATAATACTCAACCAATAGCGGGTAAACTCGATCTGGATGGTTGTCTAGGGATAGATCATAGAAAGGGTAAACTCAGATTAAACATGTTGTCTAGGGGTGCCAAGAATGACATATAATACTCAACCAGGAGTGGGTCATACTCGGGACCAGGAGCGAGGTCAGAATATTCTACCAAGAGTGGGTTATACTTAAGGCCAGGAGTGGTGTAAGAATACTCAAACAGGATTGGGTCAAACTCATTGTAATCTTGAAAAGAATAATGTTAGATTTGTAGAACCAAGACCATAGACCTTTTTTGAAAAAAGTTGTCAGTTGAAATGTCAGATTTATAGTGAGATTTTTTAGGGCTCATTGTCTCTGCTGCTCTGTTAACCAAAGCAGTATACCCCTTTCTGCATCGGTTCATTTAGAACCGAGGTTATATCCCTTGCACTGACCCATTTTAAATATTTAAAACATTATTCTTTTGCAGGATTTTTAGAGCGGTTACTTAGGAACCGAAGTAATAGGGGTATTATGACTAGGTTTGGTAGGGAACCGGGGTAAAAAGGTTGAACAAAATTTCAAAATTGCCATTTTAAATTATTTTTGAATTTTTTTCCAGCCAACTTTAGGTCTCAATTGGTTGTAGAACCGAGGTCGTCCCTTACTTCTGCAATTTTAATATTAACCGAGGTAATATCTTCTGTCAGAGTTAATTTTTTGCGAAAATGCGAACAAATCTTTTTCATTCTTCTTCTCTGCACTGTCATAGAAACCATCGCTAGTCGCGATTCTATGCATCATTCAATTTTATTTTGTTAATTTTTTGTATGTTTGATATATGTAATCATGTATGATTGAATGTGATAGGAGAAAAATCTGAATACAAAAACGATCAAATTGATCATTCAAGATTATTTAAATATTGTAAACAATTTCATTATATTTACTTATGGATCAAGATTGGATTAACTTTTCACACATTAGTGCTGAGTACTTGTTAACACATCGATAAGTGTACCGAATCGTATCAAGTAATATAAAATGGTAAGACCAAGTATCGTATCCCAGAAGACTCACGACACTAGACAATTATGTAATACCTTAACTAATTAAGACTTAAGAACAATTTCATTGGTTTAGAATGCAACATGCAGAAAAAGTAAATATGAATGCAATTTGATCAATTGGGGCAAAACATAAAAGTAAATGGATGATTTTGATAATATGAGATGAGTATGTTGTTGGGGTTTAGATTTCACCATCCTTACTCTCATGCATATAAGAATTCATCTTCTTCATTCAATTGTTAATGTTAGTATCTAAATTACTTAAAACCCAATCCCTCGGCGAAGAAAGCCTATCCTTAATTATTAGACTACAATCCCTTGGATTCCTAATAATTAATTTTTCGTTACGAACAGAAGCTTAAGACAACCAAACCTCCTATCCCCATCCCTGAGCAATATTGCTTTTGGAAGAAATTCTCCAGATCGTGGTTTCTAGGTATTTCCCAATAACAAAGAAAACCATAAAATCATGCCATGAATGATCAAAACATAACAAGCATAAAGGAAATGAGAAAATCCCTAACAATTAATGAAAGAAGCATATAATAATTCAGAACAAATTCAAATACATGAGAGTTTAGAGGTTACATCTTCCCCAACAACAAATGAGTTTAGTTCTCCATAATCATGGAGAAACTAGGTGTACAATGGAATGAAAGTGATAGAAAAACCCTAGAAACTGAAGAGGAGAGCTCCTGCATCCAATTATGCCTCTAGAGAATGAAAAAGTGTGTTTCTGCGTCTCTACTGCCCAAAGATATAAACCCGAGGATGAACAAATCCTTAAATAGAGTAGAAAACAGAGTCCAAGCCCAACACGTTAGCGCTTCGCGCCCCTACATAGGGCAGCCAGGCGCTGGTACGAGAGGAGTTTCATTGAGAGCCTTGAAAAAGGCAACCAGGCGGTGTGCGACACAAGGAGGATGGCGCTCAATGCCCCAAGAAGGGCGCCCAAGCGTTGCTACGAGGCATCCTGCGCTGAGGGCTCCAGAAAAGGGCAGTCAGGCACCCATACGAGACATCCTGCGCTGAGGGCCCCAGAAAGGGGCAACCAAGCGTCCTGCAAGCTTTTGTAGCCTTCTTTTCTAGTGCTATTTCTGTCCTTTCTGGATTTCAACTCCTTGGTACTTTAACTCCTCTTCCAAATCATTCCAATTTCCTACAAAATCAAAGGAATTTAGTGACAAAAATCATAAGTTCTAACGTCAACTCTCTTTATTCACAACTTAACTAAAAACAAGAGTTCAAGCAAGTTTCTAAGTCAAAAAGGGCTCATTTAATATCAAAATTGAATCACAAATAACGGTGAAATCAACCATTATCAGTACGATAGAGGGATAGAAGAATTTATACAATTTCGCAACATAATGAGGGTAGAAGGGATGATGAAATGAAGTTTAGATGTTCTTGTGTCAACTGTTTGAAAGGGAGAAAGTTGAACGCAACCAAAAATTAGGGAACATTTTATCTGTGATGGTTTCCTACGATGTTATACAACATGGATATGGCATGGCGAAGAAATACACGTTCCATTTATTAGCAAAATGAAGAAGAAATGAAGTTTTAATGATGTCCAAAATCAAGTCTCAAGCAACTATTTGAAAGAAGAACAAATGAAGACTTGTATCATGTTAAAAAGCTTTTGTAATAAGTGTAAAATGTGTTTATTACTTAGGTTTTAGATAGTTTTTTACATGTAAGTTTATTTTGTAAAAATTCATTTAGAGTCAAAAACTTACTGTAATAATGGAATATTACAAAAGATAATTGATCAGTGATACTCGATTAGCAAATGAAGTAATTGATTATCACAACTAGTTTTGGAAAACTCCTAGTTTTGGCAATAATCAATTATTAAGAGCAATAATTAATTAATGCTAATCGATTAGCACTTGAAATAATCGATTATCATGCGACTCATTGGAGTTTTTAACCACTTTCTAGTCATTAGACTATCTGTTAAACTTGTCTTTAAGTTAATAATCGATTAACAAATATGATAATTGGTTATTACAAATAGGATGGCTGAAAACGAAGATTTGGAGGTGTCCATTGCTCGAGTCTATAAATAGACTCTCATTTCTCACATGTGGGACAATCCTTTGAGCTCAGAACTATTGTTGTATCACTTGAGAAACTTGTATTCTTGTGAGGCTTGATAATCTTTGTGTCTGTGGAGTTGTTGAAGTGTTGCTGCTGTGACTAAGGAAAAGTCGGTTCATCTTTGGTGTGTCTAAGGAGGTGTTTTGAAGAAGGTGTCATCCTTTATGCGTCGAAGGAAATGATCATCCCTTGGTGTATTTGAGAGAAGTGTGTTTCATATCTTGTGCATCAAGAGAGTTGTATTCTAAACTTTTAAACTTGTATCAGTGTGATTATAAGTTTATTTGGTTTTGTGATAATGGAAAATTAATCTTCGTTTGAGATTAACAACTGGACGTAGAATCGGTAAGATCCAAACCAATATAAAATCATATGTGCAAATTTCTCTCTACCTTACTCTCTTTACTTTGTTATTTTTATCTTGTAAGTAAGTTTAATTGAGAGAAAATTTTAAAAGGCATAAGTTTTAGTAAGAAACCAATTCACCCCCCATCTTGCACTACAAAAAAGAAGGGCATTACCGAAGGCCAAAAGCCCTCGGAAACAGCCCAAAACCGTCGGTAAAAGGTAATTACCGAAGGCTTATCGACGGCCAAAGAGCCCTCGGTAAATCCCTTGTCGCTAACATTTACCGAGGGCTTTTGCCCTTCGGTAATTACCGAGGGCCAAAAGCCTTCGGTAATTACCGAAGGGCAAAAGCCTTCGGTAATTTCTGCTGTCCAGTAACCAATTATGGTGCAGTTTATGATCTGCTTTGTGCTAATTTCGTGTGATTTTTTATTACTCTCCTGCATTGTGGTTCAATCCAGTAGCTTCAATGTCAAAGTAACTACTGATATTTCTACTGGAGAATGACAATTGAAAAGGAGATATCAAATGATATTGCATAATATGTTAGTAGTCTTTTACATAAGATACTTGCTTCCAAAACAAAGCTAAAACTACAATAGGCTAATACAAGCCTATTACAAATCAAAATTACACAAAAACAAAACAAAATAACCCAATCAATCCTATGCTACGGTCTGGTACTAGTTCAGTTACGGCCACAGTCCAGATCGACTTCTACTGAAGTATTCACGTGCCTCCACTATTGCTTCTTGACAACTTCAAGCTTCTATCTTTTGTCCAATCCTACAAGCCATATGAGCAAAGCTTCGATCAATATTCCCTTATAGCTAAAACAGATTGTACAAAAAGATATAAGACAATAAGAACTTTCCTTTCTCGGTCTTGTTGTTCAATTGGTGTCTGATTACTCTCAATTGTAACCTGCTGCAAAAGTTTTCCAATTCTCATCAATCCTAAATCTGCATAAATATTCACACCAGATTCAGCAATTCACATAATCCAACAAATTGCATAACAAAAACAGTTTAAACAAACACTCCCTTAATTTTCTTATAGAATTTTTCTTTTCCATTTTAACATGTTAGTGAACATCTGTTGTATCAAAGTTGTAAAGGATAAAAACAACACAAACTCCATTGGAGACCATTAATTGCAGAAGGCAGCAAAACATATATGATATTTGCTACACTTAATCAAATTTTCCAAACTTAATTAGCATTTAGCCAGTACCCATTACACTGATTTTGAAAAATAAGTAGCACCAATGTTGTCTCTCTTGCACAATATTATAGTTAAACATGTTTTTGATAAACTTCTCCGTAAAAACTTAAACAAAAATAAAAAGGGAACATTGGATGAACTTTCACTGAAATCAATTTAGCTTCATCATTTTGATTAAAACTCTTTCCATTTAACCTTTCTTTAAGTGGAACTATATAAACCGATTCAGTTTACAGAAAAACTCAAATTCATTTTACCTTATTATTTTTGTAAGTTTTATGGAGAAGTTTTTCTAAACATGATAAAGTTTACTACTTTCAGCAATTACCTATAAGTAGAACATCACTTGAAAATGTACTTGACAATTCCAGGAATATGGGTCTTCATAAAGTAATCATCCCAATTAATATCTTTTGTTTCAAAGTAAAACGGATTTGTCTCTGTCCCACTTTGTTTTGCTGTCATTCTCAACTTCTCTGTGTTCATATCATCAAATCTGCATAATTAACATTCTCTGCCTCAGTTAATACCTCATAAACTCAATAACTAAACATGTTAATGTGGTGTGTTTATGTTGGCATATGTGACTAACACACTTGCTAGACTTAAAAAATGTGCATTAAATCTGAAGCATGTAAAGTTTTTATTGTAGTTTACAAACACTTACACGCCCGTAAAGATTTTTTGTACGTGAGTGGATTTCTAACAGAGGAACCCACGTGGTATATGATATCACTTGGCTGCTTTGCATGAGCCACCATGGCCATTAGCATAGCATTCACCACCATGTCTGCTGGGACCTACAAATTTGTGCATATGCACTGGCTCACATCACCAAGGCTAGATTTATCATCTCACTGCCTTTCTTTGGTTGATATAAGGCAAACGTAAATCACTGAATCAGACCAACACAGTTTCAAAGCATATTGACAATGATTTTAGCACAATTGAAGAAACTGCATCAGCTAATTACTCAACACATGACCATTAGACAAAACTGAACTTGGATTTGAAAAGAACATTTGAGTCAAAAATAGAATGCACCGATTTAAAATGATGAAACATTGACTCAAAGCACACAAAACGCACATACACAAAATTATATAATCCTAAACACGAAACTCATAACAGTGAAAACAAACACTCAAGACAAACGACTCGAAACAGATTTACAACACAGAAAATGGAGAACGACCAACGCACAGATTGAATCAATACAAGACCAAAACAGATCAAGACAATTAATCGAAGACAACATGGAAAGGCAAAGAAAATACTTAGCTTCGTGCAGATGCGCCTAACCTAGGCTTTGAATACCACTTGATAGCTCCAGGTCGAGGCAGATCGATAGGAACCATGGAAACTGTCACAGATCGAGCAAATCGAAGAAGAAGAACATTAGATGATGGACAACGGAGGCAAACCCTAGAATGAGTGGTTTGATCGGTGTAGATTCTAGGGTTGTGGATTTGGGACGTTTTGATCGGTGGAGAGAAAGGATTCCATGATTGAATCGATGGAATGGAATGAAAAGAGGTTTTAATCAGGCAAAAGTGAAGATAGATTAGTGAAGATAAGTTTAATCGGTGGATGAAGATTTGAGGTAGAGAAACTCAAAATATGGATCGAAGACAAGCGGAGGTTCGAAAGAAAAAGAGATGTGTGCGGGTGGATCTCTCGAGAGAATGGTTGGATGAAGATGTGGTTCGCATATGATGAGGCATCAAACATTACCGAAGGGCAAAAGCCCTCGATATTTAATTTCATCAATACATTACCGAAGGATTAAAGGCCGTCGGTAATAAGCCTTCGGTAATACGCGCTTTTACTGTAGTGTTGGTTATTTGTGCCATGCCAATCATTTTGATTTATAGCTATGACAATTGGTGTTAGAGTTTGCTTTGATAGTGATTCAAATGGCGGGACAATATAAAAATTTTGTGGATGGTGCTTCCATTAACAGACCCTCATTATTTACTAGTGAAAATTACGTGTTCTGGAAAGTCAAAATGCATATATTTATTAAATTTGTTGATAGTGATATTTGGGAAGCTGTTGTGCATGGTCCTTTTATTCCTACTGTTGCAGTTAACAATGTGCAAGAACCTAAATCCCGTGATCAATGGACTGTGTAAGAAAAGAGAAAAGCTCAAAATGATGTAAGAGCTTGTAACATTATATCATTTGCTTTAACTATTGATGAGTTTTACAAGATTTATATCTGTAAGAGTGTTCAAGAAATGTGAGAAGTTCTGAGAGTAACCCACGAAGGTACAAATGATTTTAAGAGAGCCAGAAGAAATACCTTAATCCAGTAATACAAGATGTTCAGAATGAAGCAAGGAGAAATCTCAGATGTTCAGAAACGCTTCACTAACATTGTCAATCATCTCATTGGACTAGGTAAATCTTTTGAAGTTGATGAGCTTAACATAAAAATTTTGAAATCTTTAGACAGGTATCGAAAACCAAAAGTGACTGCAATTTTTGAGTCACAAAATCTCAACACAATGGTTATAGCGGCATTATTCGGAAAGTTGAGAGAGCATGAACTTGACCTTGGAAGACTAGATGAAGAAGAAGGAAAAACTAAGAAAAAGACTCTAGCCTTCAAATCTAAGGTAGAAAAGAGCAAGAGCAAAATAGAAGATGAAGACTGAGAAGAAGAAGAAAACTTGAGTCTCTTAATCAAAAGGCTCAACAGGTTCAGCAAATCAAAAGGCAATGGAAGATTCAAATACGAAAAGAGAGAAAATCAAGAATCTTCCTCAAATTACAGATGCTACGGTTGGGGAGAAAGAGAACACTGAAAAGTTTACTGCCTAAATCAAAAGAAGGGAGAACAAAAGAAAGAAAAGAAAAACTTCAAGAAAAAGAAAGCCTACATCGCATGGGATGATGACAACGAAACAATTTCTGATTTGAGTGATTCTGATGAAGAAGCAAATATCTGTCTAATGGCGAACGACGACATAGCTGGAAGCCAAGTAAGTACATCTAGCGATTCTGATAATTCGAGTGAATATGATAGTGAAGATGAATTGCATGATACTTATGCTGCTTTATTAGTTGAATATGAAAAATTAGATATTCCTCATAAGAAATTGAAAAATGATTTCAAAGAATTAGAATTAAATTTTGAAAATATTCTTGAAGAAAATAAAGATTTGAAAAATAAAATTTTATATTATGAAAAAGGTAAATATACTAGTAGTGATGAATGTTTATCTTGTGTAAATTATAAGAAACTACTAGATAAAACAACCTTAAGAGAATGTAGTAAAAATGTTGAGAAAATAAAAAGGTTGTTAGAAATAAGTATGTTCCTAAAAATAAAAGCAAAATTAAAAATAAAAGAACCCCTAGAGTTGGGTTAGAAAAGGAAACAACTTATAGGAACACAAATATTGTTTCTTGCTTTTATTGTATGAAAAAGGGTCATACTTCAAACAAATGTAAAATAAAGCATCATGGTGTTCCAAATGGTAGATATGTTTGGGTTGTAAAATAATTTCAATATTTTCATTTTGCAGAAAACGTCAAAATCAAGGAAGTTTATGTGGTGTCTTGACCGTGGATGTTCAAAACACATGACCGGAGACAAAAAAGAAATTTATTAACTTCTAGAAAAAGGAACAAGGCTTTGTCACCTATGGTGACAACAACAAAGGCAAAATCCTTGGAATATGACACATTGAAAGTATATATACCTTGATGATCAAAGACGTGCTATACATAGAGGGATTAATGCACAATCTACTCAGTATAAGTCAACTTTGCGACAAATGACTCAAGGTAACATTCGAACAAAATTTTTGTACTATTCATGAAAATGATTCTTTTGAAATTGTTTTGAAAGGAATAAGACATAACAACATATATTTGATTTTGAACATCATCAAAACTTTGTTCCATTCAGTATTTACGTCTCTAGATTTTTACAAATGCAGGTGCTTCATAGGGATGTTGTTCACACTCACATTTTGTCAGGATTGGGTTAAAACAGTTTGATCCTTCAAGAACAAGCATATAGCTGTACAATCATCAACCATGGAGACATACTTACGTTTCCAAGCTTTAACTGCATGGTCCACTAACAATTTAGTTGCCATGGACCTTTTTGGTGCTGAAGCAACTATGTCTATTACTTCACTGTTTGTTGGCACATCCCATACCTGTAAAGAAAGAAAATTTAGACCCTTTTGATTGAGATAAATTTGGGGAATAATAATTGGTTGTTGCTTATTGGTTGAATTTGATCAAATGTTTGAGATCTTAATACGAAAATGCTTACCCCATCAGAGGCCAGAACCACAAACTCATCCTGCTCTGTAAGTTTTCAGTATGATACATCAGGGACTGAGATGAAACCATAATCTTTTAGGCAAAAATTTTCTAAGGCTCTTGCCATAGCCAGTCCACCGATTTGGTCTCCATAGTCTATTTACTCTTTTTACATCTGGCAGATGCAAACAAAATATACTTTGTTTATGGTTGTACATCTCAAAACATAAATATACTAAGACCTCGACAAGTATAAATGTTTATTTTATGGTATACATCAAACTTATAAATGTTTATTTTATGCTAGTAGGAAATGCTTGCTTTTTTTATTTTCTAAAGAGGACCTTGCAACATTTTCTCTTCATCAAATATCGTTTAAAGAACATGTTTAAAATTGATCCACACAAACAACTTTTGGGAAAAAAGCGGAATGTTAGTGTGGCGAACTTTGCATTTTCATATATAGCATCGAATTCAGTTTCAATAAGAAAACATAAAATTTGTGAGAAGGGGAATAAAAGAATGTGAGAAGTTTTAGTCCACCTTCGTAACACGTCATTCAAATTACAATGATTTCCTTTAAGTGAACCCATATGATATATATACATAAGGATTCTGAGTGAAGTTTAATTTTTGATTGTCAATGAACTTCATGAGCTCTGATGAAACCACCCCTCCATTTTGATATTAATCGCCAAAAACTGAGTCTAATGTAAAAGGAAAATAAGAAACGATGATGCAGATCGAAGGAGGATAAGAAATAAAGACAAATTACCTAAATCAGGATAGAAAATGAACTGCATTCTACGTAAAGATTGAAATCAGGACTTCCCATATATGTTACAAAATTGATGTTAACCATAGGAGGAAGAATAAAATATAGAAGTAATATGAAAAGACACTGTCCAATTTTTGTCTTTTCTTTATTTCCCTGTTAATTACAATTCTATCTTTGGAAATTCTCCTAGAGCTAATAGACAGAAACTGTAATTTATTTATCATTTCAAAATCACCTGAGGTGCAATTGATAAGTTGGTTCACGGGCCTATGGCTAGGAAGATAAAAGCTTATCAGTTTTAGATGAACAGTGGTAGAATAGGAACACAACCAACAAAGTGAGGGCATAAGGCCTATATGCTCATGGAGTTTCCCAGCTAACTCCAGACGGTTTAATATGGATCAATCTTATTCTCCTGAGTTATTCCCTTCTTCCCCTTTTCCCATATAAGATATTTGAATCACTTTGCAATTTCAGAACTTTCCCTCACTTCCTCTGCCATTTGGCCATGAGGCTCAGCTTTGTGCACATGAAAATATGAGCTTTTACTTAAAGTTTTTCTGACAGTTATATGAAGCTCAGCACACTACTTGATACTTACTATTCTGCTACGAAAAAATTATGCAAGGCTGAACTGTTTAGCTGGTTACAAGTATGCATCCTGATGAATTAAAGAAAATATGAGACCATTATGAATTTATGACATTTCAGAAGTATGAAAAGGAAAGAAATTCATGGCCATGATTAAACTGAGCTTGAAGATTACTCAATCCATAGGTGCTGAAGCTTCTCTTATGCATATTTGATCTCTTAGGACCCAGTGGAACCATTTACCACTGATGAAACCACACCTCTACTCTGATATTTTGCATCAAAAGCTTTGAATGG
The DNA here is from genome assembly GCF_016808095.1 of Vigna angularis. Taxonomy (NCBI): domain Eukaryota; kingdom Viridiplantae; phylum Streptophyta; class Magnoliopsida; order Fabales; family Fabaceae; genus Vigna; species Vigna angularis. The sequence goes on along the minus strand of NC_068978.1, from coordinate 15,139,074 downwards.
AAGATATCCATTCTTCCGGTTCTTTCTCATTCAGTGCATTGAAGTGAGTGCAGACCAGTAGTTATGAGATGGGATTCCGTCCTTTCAACATATACACAGAATTCAAATGCATAATAAGCAGCATGAGAAATTCAACCTCTACATGCTGGGATATAGCTTTCAGATGCATTCAACCCAAATCCATCAGTCAAACACAAAAGTGATGACCTCCTATAGGGCACTACATTACAATGGACAGGTGCAGTTTCTCCAAACTAATCCAGCTTGTGTGAAAAACAAATACCACCCTTCTTGTCATTAATTTAATTTTGACCACAACCAGCCGTTTGATTAATTTTATATAAAATAATTATAAACTTGTGTTTAGAAAACATGAAGAGACAACATTACTTCAATTTACCCCTTTAAATGAAATTTAAGTGAAAATTATCTGTCTCCCATATTACAAACTAATTTAAGACTGGTTGAATGCAATATTAATTAAGTTAAATTTGAAAGGAGAAAGACAAGAAATGAAAGATAACACAGACAAAAATATTTTTTCATGGTTAAAGGTTGATGATGTAAGTGAAAGAAGGAGAATGATGACCTTCTCATTATCCATGCTCGTTAAATCCATCTACCGTCAATCTTTATCCAACGGACATGGCAGATTTTAGGCCAAATTTGAGTGTCCTTTTTGTGGCATCGTTGTTTCAGCAAGGGACATTCATATATGATTAATTTTATTAGAGAGAGAGGCAGCTTTTCTCCCGCAATATTCTCCAGCTTTTGACACCTTTCAATGTTTAATTCTTGGAGTGATGTGAGATGTTGAAGACCCTTGCAATCTAACGTTTCCAGACTAGACAAATCAAATAGATGTAGAGACACAAGGGAGGGAGGTAGCAAACTCTCCTTTGGGAAGGATTTGATGCCATCACATGGACCCCACACATCGAGAGATGTAACCATGTCCATCGATTTCCATCCTTGGCCCCTCAGTAGTTTCTCACAATTGCTGATCTCAACTGTTCTCAAGTTAGGTGGCATACCTCCTCCAGGGAATGACTCAATTTGTTGACAGTTGGATACGTAAAGATATTCATATGATCGGGCAACGACTTCAACTTTTCACAATTATAAACACGGAAACTAGTCAAATTGGGCATACACAATCTTTCCCCCGGGAATGATACAAAGTTGGGACAATGGCCAATCTCAAAAGAGTTCAGACTCATCGACAACTCTGACCCTGAGACCAAAAGCGATTCCATATTTTCACAGTTTGTGATTTTAAGACTAGTGAGATTTGGGAAGATAGCTAATGGAAGAGACGTGAGCGAATCACAACTATTATTTATTGAAAGTGATTTCAGTAATTTGTGTTTGTGTTGCATCGGGAATTTCATCTTGGTTAAACCACTGATGTTAAGACTTTTCAGCGATGCAGCAAGAAGATCACTTGGAAAAGATATGGCTGACGAACAATTCTGTAAAAATAAAGATTCAAGGCAAGTAGGTTGGATGATAGTGATGGCCTCCATCATGGACTCCACCACTGGGCCTCCTTCAAGATCTATACCTTCCACCAAAAGAGGAAACTCATGAAACGTTACTTTGTCGCTTTTACGTATCTCTAGTGTTCGGAGGGTGAGGGGCCCTGGGACAGAATAGACAAGAAGCTCGCAATTTCTAATGGTGAGTGTTTGCAAAGCAGGAAGGTGATTTGGGAGATCTCCCTTTAGTTTGGGGCATTCTTCTATATACAGATTCTTGAGCAAAGGAAAAGCTTCTGAATCAAAATCATTCCACACCTCCCAACAAGGCATATTATAAATGCATAGATCTTCAAGGGATGGAAAGGGCGTCACAGATGAACAATCATCGTTCTTATAAAAGCCTGCATCAATAGTCTTCACCGAATTCATGTTCGAAATAATAAGTTCACAGAGTGACGGTAGTTGCCCAAGTAAAGGAAGCATGCAACAGTTGTTACAATTATATAAATCTATACGTGTCATGTAGCGGTAGGAAAAATTCCCCACCCATTCCGGAAATCTGGTTCCTTTATAACCCTTTATTGACAACGATTTAAGGTCTTGATGAGGTTCTAAGTTGCTGAGTACATCTAACTCAATTTTGAAGTCGATGCTATTGTCGTTAGCTATAGACCATTCCAAGGATAGATGGCTAATATGATTCTTATCCATTATCCTGGCCTCTAATGCTTCTTCGCCATTGGTAACATTCTCCAGTGCCTTAATAGAAAACGAACCACCGAGATTTGGAAGTCCTCCCAGTTCTTTGATGCTATTCTCTTTATAATTGCCCACAATATAAAACTCCAAATTCTGTAATTGGTTTAGTTTCCCCATTCTTTTAGGCATCTCTTTTATGGAACTGTCACCAATTTCAAGATGACGCAAGTTTACAAGATTTTGCATGGCACTAGGCAACTTAGTCAGCTTTGAACAAAAGGACAACTTCAAAGTTTGTAGATTGCACAAATTACACAGTGACTCCGGCAGTGTTTCTATACTTGTACGAGAGAGATTTAGATAACGCAAATGTATCAATTCACCAACTGAATCAGGCAGAGCACGTTGACTTTGAAAGTTGATAAGCGATAAAACTCTCAAGTACTTAAGCCTTGACACTATAATATGCGGTGCGTTTTCGTTGTTGAATGGAGAATCTTTGTAACTGATTAGCAAGAAAGTTCTTGGAAATTTTACTGTGTCGAAAACTTCAATATCCGATACTGGATCACTAAATCTGGTAAATGACAAATGACGAGTTTTTCTATCGATTTTGGTTTCTTTTCCAAGTTCATCTGTTCTGAAATAGAAGTCCCCACCAAGAAATGTTGCTAGATCATGAATGAGGTCGTGCATTACAAAGTAATCACCCAAACTCCGACTTGCAAATTGAAAAAAGCATCTCGAAACTAAATCATCAAAATACTCTTGACCAACTTCTTCTGAAGTCTTTCCTTTTTTTGCTGGTTTTACAAAATCTTCAGCCATCCACAGCTGGATCAGTTCATCTTTTTTAAATTCATAATCTTTGGGGTACAGTGAACAATAAACGAAACACCATTTTAAATGTGGAGGGAGATAATTATAACTAATTCTGAGTGCCGGAATAATTTTACACTGACTTTCAGGAAGTTCCCAAATGTCACTTTGAAGTACATTATTCCAATCCCTAATAGTCTGCTTTCTTCTCAACATTCCTCCAAGTGACTGTGCCGCTAACGGCAACCCATTGCACTTTTTAACAATCTCCTTTCCAATCTTTTCTAGAGTTCCTCTAGTCTCACTAGCTTCTGAGAGAGGAAATGCATGGTTTGCAAACACCAACCAACAATCTTCATTTGACAATTTGTTTAGATGATATACTTCAACAGTATGATAAGGCACTGCAGCCGCTACATTTTCATTGCGGGTTGTGATCAGAACTTTACTGCCCCTGATCCCGCTTAGAAAAGGTTTTGTAAGACTACTCCAATTGTCACAATCCTCGATCCAAACATCATCCAAGACAATCAATAACTTTTTACCTTTCAGTTTGTCCATCAACTCAAGTTGAAGAGCATTTAGATCACTCAATTTACAAGGCTTTCGGGTAATTTCCTCTATCATGCTTCTTGTGACCTTCACAATATCAAATATATCCGAAACACAAACCCATGCCTTTAAATCAAATATCTGCTGGTTCAATTTCACATCGTTGAACACAGATCTTGCCAAAGTGGTTTTTCCAACCCCACCCATGCCTACAATAGAGATCATAGACACTCTTTCACCATTGATGCTATCCACTGACACCATCTTCATTATGGCCTCCTTATCATTATCTCTACCGTACATAGCATATCCATCTTCCAAAGATGTTGGCTGAGCTTTCCATGGCCGGTAGCTCTCCACTGGAATCTCCTTCAAATCAAGACTTTCTTTTTGTTTTAAAATGTCATCTAATCTTTCAACTATGTCTTCCAACTTACTAATACTAACAATCTTCTTCGTTTTGAAAAGGCGAGAAAATGAATTGCTTACCTCCTTTTGAGTAGCAGCTTTAGTAGAAACTTCATCGAGTAAGTCATCAACCTCATAGACAACATCTCTGAGAAGAGCGAGCCACTCTTTGACATTGGAGTCTGTGATTTGTCTCTCCTCAGCATCAGCAAGCACAACTCTAACAACTATCAGCTGGGTTTTCACCTTTCGAAGCAACTTGTCAGGCTTCTTTCCTCGGATAAAGTTGAGAACCTCAGGGGAGGCCAGCCGGTCGAAAAGAACGTCAAAGAAAGCAGAAAGGAGCGCACCACCTACCGCAGCTAATGCCATGATCTTAACAGAAAACAAGTGATGATCAGAGTAGGAAACAAAAACGCAAAGGAAAGGAATTGGCTGCAAGAAACTGGGCTGGTTCTGGATGAGTTAACTGATGGAAGGAGACTTCACTTAACTAGTTGGATATATATTAAAAGTTTTAATGGTTGAAATTAAAGATGCTTAGTTGAAAAGTCTAGTAGTTTGTCGTTTTCAAAGATTAAGGTTCATGGTCGGATGCCTCTTGAAAATTAACCATAAATATATTAATTAAAAATTACACTGCTGAGAATCAAGACATGTTAAAACAAATAGATTTTCTTTTTGTGCAAGTATTTCTAGTCTATATTGATTTTAACTAGCTTTTATCTTGTTTGCTTTCCTATAAGTATGTAGGAAAAAAAATTATAGAATTTAATCAGTTGAGTATTTAATTTTTTTTTAACATATATACTATTTGAAGTTAAATTGGAATTGTTTGATTGTAGATACTTGCTGGCTGTGGCAATTTTATCTAGTTTATACAGTGGAATTCAAGTGTTTCGTCAAATTTGATTAATTTTTCACTGGGAAAAACATGATTTCGCCAAGAACTGTTGGGTTGTTTGATTTAGTTGGAGATCAGGTTTGGTATTCTTTCTTCTCCCATCACATTCATTACATTGGTGTTCTGTTTCTAAACCAAAATTCAGTTCTCTGAATCAAATTCAGTGTTGAAATCGAACTGCACTGAAAAGTTTCACAACACTTATAAAAAAAAATGAAAGTTTTCAATTTGTTTATCAAGCTTTTTGTCAAATTCAGTTGTGACAAACTGAAGTTTAACCTAACAAGTGTGAGTTAGACTTGCAAATAATGATTAAAATTGTGAATTGGAAACTTGATACTTCTCTTTGGTGTTATCCTTTTGGGAAGGAATCAAATTCTAAACTTATACATAAGCTGTCATATCATCAGGATACAAACTGTCAACACAAACTTATACATAAGCACCCTTAATAGTTAAAATTTAGAATCCGCTTTCATTTTAAAGTCTTTGCACTTGTTGCAATGGTTAGTAATTCAAGTGTTGCAAGGGTTAGTAATTCAAGTATGAATGAATTCATACGTTCAATGAGAAAGTTAAATGGAAAAAGACCAACAAAACTATTGCTTTAAGGTTAAAAGCAGTGAGTTTTCTTGTATAGATTTGATGCTATAATGTTTATTATGTTTATATCATTCTCTCTTTCTTTTTAAGTATTTGCAAATGTTGTAATAATGAGATTGTAATACAATTTTTTTTTCAGTATACAATGTGGTGATGGTGTTGATAGTTTTCCCTAAATTTGGAATTTTGTAGTGATTTAAAAAAAATGAACATTAGAACTGTCTTTTTTTTTTAATAATATAATTTTGGTTATTATACTTTGACCTTTAAAGGCCACATGTTCAATGAAAGGCTATTTTTTAATCTATTTAATTTCATTTATTATTTAGTAAGACTTATACGAGGTTCATTTGATAATATAATAATCGTTAAAATAGTATAATATATATTAGCTTTTCTTCTAGAGTTTGACACATTATTCATGAGATGAATTATGGACTCACATACCAATTGTTGAAAAGTCGTGAAGAGTAAACATGGAAACACTTTTTATCAATGGATTATTAGAAAATTACACATAAACTTGAATTTACAAATTCAATTTATTGGTCTTTTTCTTCATCCTTGGACTCCAATAATCATATTACTTAATAGATAAGAATTAGCTAAATACTTCATAATTTAAACAAAAACATAACTTTGATCGAAAAGTTATAGAAACACACAAAAATCACTGAGACGTAATAGTGTAACATCCCGATTATATAATAACCAATATTATATAATAAAGACGTTAACATCCAAATATAGAGAACAGTCGGATTATGACATGTAATTAAATGTAAAATTACAGTCATCTAGAAATAAAAGAAACTGAAAATTTAAACTTGAACAGTTGAAAGGATTAAACACTACAAGTGTTCAATCAGGAAATTCCTAAGAAGACTACTCCGCAACATCAGTAACCTCTAGCTCTTGCTCCAAGGGAAACTCCGCGACAACATCTGCTCCCATCCAAGTGGATGATCATCGCCAAAGAAACGTACCCAAACAGCACACGACACAAAACAATGCAAGGGTGAGCTAGATATAAAAAGCATATTATACATATAGCACAGTTAACTCATGTTATCATACTTAGATTCGTATAAAAGAACAATTAAAGCATACTCATTAAACCACAATTCACCCACTCATACGACATGCAAAAGTCATCCAAACATGGTAAACTAACATCACAAGACTTGTTACTTTATACCCCGACTCGTCCGGACTAGAATGATTACCGAGCTATGGCGGGTTATGCACTCGTGGTGGCCTCTACTGCTTTGCAAAGCCATTGCCAATGGGTTCCACCCTACCACCCTCACGAGGTTAGTCCGTTCCGCGCCCTGGAGCATACTGGAAGCCTCCAAGACTAGGACCTCCTGCTACTCCTCACCACATGGATCAATCCTCTCTATTTGAGAATAAAAGGCCATTGGAGCGTCAGGAAAACCCCCAAGACTGAGCTACCATGCAATCATTCTATACACCCCCAAATCACCACCATGTATCCTCTCCTTGAGGATCATGGAATTACGTCCACCACCATGTATCCTCTCCTTGAGAATCATGGAATTACGTCCATAAATAATATTATTACTTTGAACCTTAACCCCAATTATGAATAACCAGATACCACCCTATTATCACAGCAAATCCAACATACCTCATACATTCATATACTTTTCACATAAATCACATCACAGTATATATATATATATATATATATATATATTCCAAACATTGTACACAATCAATTCATTTCAAGAGAAAATAAACTTAAAACCCAACACTGCAAAATCCTATTTGGACGAACGTTATTCGCGAACGGTAATGGACGAACGTTATCTGCCGACCGCTATGTTGCCGAACACTATACTATTTGGACGGACGCTATGAGATTAAATGCTACTGGGTCGAACGTCAAAACACCGAACTTCATATTATATTGAACACTATTGGCCGGACACTATAACCGAACCCCTCACTAAAATCGGACAATGTCTGGACGAACGTCCAAAGATCAAGACCGAACGCTATTTATGATATGTACTACCTGAGGACAAACACTGTGAGGTCGAACGTTATCAAACTGAACAGGTCGAATACTGTTTGGATGAACACTATCAGATCAAATACTGTAGGGACGAATACTAAGAAACCGAACCCTATTACCTCTACTACTATTAAGTCGAACACTGCTCGGAGGAATACTAAAGACTGAACGTTATCAGATAGAATACTATGAATTCAAAAACTGTTTGGACGAACGTATATACACCAAATACTGTGAGACCGAATACTATGAAACCAACACTGTTTAGACGAACGCAAATATACCAAATATTAGGAGACCAAATACTATGAGGTCAACATTGTTTAGACGAACGCATGTATGCCAAATATTATGAGACCGAATATTATGAGCTCAAACACTATTGAACGAACACTAGAGATCAAATACCACAAAACTGAATACTATAAGGATACACTGTTTGGTCGAACGCTCAATAAGACGAACACTATCAGATTACTTGAAAACTATTGGGACGAACGCTATACAGATCAAACATGAAGAGACCGAACGTATATAGACAAATACTACAAAACCGAACATGTAAATACTGTTTGGACGAACGCACAGACAGTCAATACTATGAGACCGAACGCACATAGACAAATACAACGAAACCCAATATGTAACCACTGTTTGGACGAACGCACACAAAGTCAATATTATGAGACCGAACGCACATAGACCCAATGGAATGAGACCGAACACTCAAGATTGAAACCTATCAATTTAAAACCGAACGCTAAAATCATAAACTTAAGTATATCAGATCCATATCGGACGCTCAAGATTGACACTTTAAGATACCAAATTAAGACCGAAAGCTACGAATATTAAGACCGACCGTTAAAGATCCAACCTAATAACACCAAGTAAAGACCGAACGCTTACCAGTACTAATACATCAAAACCGAACGTCTAATACGAAGATTTGGGGAATACTGTTTGGACGAGCGTCTACAATATTACTCACTTTGTCTGAGGACGAACGCGAACGCTCGTTACCTTAGAACACAAAACCGAACGCTCAACATATTTTGGCCGACCACTAATTGGTCGAGCCATTTGGACGAACACGCGTTCTGTAGAATTCTACAGAAACGCACCAGATTTCCAGAAAACCCAGAAACCCCATTTTTCATCCCCTTCTTCCCAGATTTGCATCAAACACAGTATATTTCAACAATCAAACAAAAAGATCTAACTCCCCTTACCTCTTGAAGACTTCCTTGAATCTTGAATCTAGAAATGCAGTGTCTGGATCTCCTTCCAACTCCAAAAGCTCTCCACTTCAACTCTCCCAGAATTTTGCAGCAACCTTACACTCCTCCAGATGCAGCACCGAACACTCCTTTTGAGTCAATCTTCCCCAAGACTTGCAATCATGCCTTCTTGCACTTCGGCAACTCCCACTTCACCTTCTCACAGATATGGCAGCAACTCCTTCAATCTGAGAACCCCCTAAATCCCTTTAAGAAGGAAGAAATGGTGCTCCACACAGCCACTCCTCAGTGCTATGCCCACCAACGAAGGAGATGATGGTGTTCCTTGGTGGTTGGAGCACTCCAAAGTGGAGTGACTCACCCTCCACCGACAGCTGCACCAGTGCTGAACAAAAAGCCCCCACCACTACCAAAAGGAAGAGAACGTACGGTCCTCACACCCTCCACCAGCAGCAGAAAGTGAACCCCCTCCCCCACCACTTTTATTTAAAAAGGACGCTCGGTCCTTACAAATAGTAGTAGACATTTGCATACCAGAGTAAAAATTGCCAAGACTGGCATAAACTTTAGAAAGTAAATGAATGTAGGGAGACATAGCAAAAGAAACCTTTTATTCGTTATAAAACAGTAGCAGCAGCAAAAGAATAATGGAATTCAAAGTCAACACATTTTCTATGTCTCCTATTACTAAATTGAAAGTTGAAATAAAGCCTAACTTTTGTCAAGCTTTAGTGTAGTTCCAGTCTCTAATCTCAGTACACTAAATTAGTAGATTCCCATGATTTTCTTATTCTATTCCTATATGCTATATACAAACAGTATATCAGTGATATTATCACGTGTAAGGTTCATGTGTTCCACTTCCAAAATTAGAAAAAAAAGAAAAAAGACTGAAGGAATGAGTCATTAGACGAAAATCCTAGGTTTCCAGGGCTCAGGAACATGTCCATCGGAACAGCTTCTTGACTTGCAGATGCTGAGAGCTTTGTGTCAGGGAGTGAATTGATGAAACTTGCTAAGTTAGAATAATTATTCACTGTTGAAGGCCTTATTGGGGCAGGCGTTGTTGTTTAGAGAAGCTCTGTTACATCTTGCATTTCCTCGTCATAAAGGAACTGTTAAAAGAACGTGATACACAAATAATCATTTTCTTTGATAGTTGTCTAATGGGTACAAATAGGTTTTCGACTAAGCATAAATAATAAAAATTGAAAATAAAATATCAACATATTTAAAATAAATCTATTTAATTTATCTTTATCTTATATCAACAAAATAAAATAATATTGCATCTAAATAAATGAAAAATCAAAACTATTTATCTCTATTTTATCTCTATCAAAATCAAACTAAATATTACTAAACAAAAAATTAATAAAATAAGATTTAAACAAAATTATTAATAAACTCCTAAAATTTAAGTTTATCCCAACAAAATTCTTCCATAAACTTAATTTTTTCTTCCTTTCATCCCAATCAACTTTCATAATTCCTGAAATGACGTAGTAGGTAATGGCTTTGTGAATATATTTGTTATCTGCTTCTTGCTCTCTACATGTTCAAGTTTCACGCTTCCTTCACCTTTTTCTAATGAAATGAAAATGGACGTCAATATGCTTGCTTCTCTCGTGGTTGACTGGGTTTTTTGCCAGCTCGATTCCCAGTCTATTATCTACTTGGATCAACACCTTTTCTTCTTGCATCATCTCTAAATTCTTAAATGTTAGCCAGATTGTATGTCGGAAACTCCAAGATGTTGCCACATATTCAGCCTCACACATGGATAGTGTAACAATAGGTTGTTTCTTTGAGAGCCAATTAAATGTCGTATCTCCCATGAAGAGACATAGCCAACTGTGCTCTTTCGATCATTCACATCTCCACACCAATCGTTGTTTGAATACCCACTAAGCTTGTAGCTGTTCGACTTAGTATACCATAATTTGAAAGACATAGTTCCATTTACATACCTTAGTATCCACTCAGTGCTTTCCAATGAGAATACCTTGGCTCCTCCATAAAACGACTTCTAACTCCCACGTTGATCATAAGGTATGGCCATGTGTTTGTTAAGTACCTGAGACTCCCAATCAAGCTTCGATACCTGCTTGCATCAACATGATCCGCTTCTTCAGTTTTTGATAGCTTCGTTCCAGGTTGCATTGAAGTGGAAATTGGATTGCACTTCATCATCTTTTCCTTTTTCAGTATATCTTCAACATACCTCTTTTAAGACACAACAATCCCTTTTAAGCTTTGGTTCACCTCCAAACCCACAAAATATCTCATGATGCCCAGATCGGTCATTTCAAACTCCATCTTCATCAGTTCTTTAAATTCTTCAACTAACTCGGCTTTAGTTCCTATAAAAATCAAGTCATCTACATATTGAGCAACGAGCAACATACCTGGTCTGTGCTTCCTTAGGTATAGAGCATATTCATACGAACATTGCTCATAACCATTTTTCTTGAAATATGTGTAATTCTTTCATTATAAGCATGAAGAGCCTACTCCAGACCATACAACGCCTTCTTCAATCTCAACACCTTCTTTTCTTCATCTCTTCTCATATAACCGAGAGGTTGCTCTACATAAACTTCTTCTTCAAGAAACCCATTCAAAAATGTGAATTTCACATCCATATGCTAGTCTACCACTCAGGTCACCAATTGTACCATTTATGAGCAGAAATCACACTTTTGCTTAACACTACAAATCTTAAATGCACTTAAAATCAAAAGTTAGCAATTTTGTAATACGTCTTGTTTTTTCAAAATTGCACCTTCCACGAAGTTCAAAAGAATATGTTCTTACATTCAAATTAGAGATTATTGAATCAAGAATTTAAAATAAAAAGAATCAAACAAATTGAATAATTGTGGCAAAAGTTATGCATCAATTAATCAGCAAATGTCAAAGTTGTCATCTACAGTCTGTTTCGTATTTTTGAGATTAAACTGCATCCTCCATAGAACTCCAAAAAATATGTTCTTACATTCAAATTGAAGACCATTGAATAAAGAATGTAACAAAAAAAATAATTAGCTCAATTGGATAATTATGGAGAAATTTATGCATAAAATAAGTAGCAAAGATCAAAGTTATCCTTTACAGTTTCTCTGTTGTTTTCGAAACTAAATTGCATGTTCTAAGAATTCCAAAAAATATGTTCTTATACTTAAATTAAACATCATTAGTGCGGAATCGGAATTCTAACGCGGGTAATATGGTTTAGTTTTCGAAAAACCGAAGCGTATAAAAACACGGTGATAAACTTGTAATTTTCGAGACACTATATGCCTCGGTTCAAAGGGAACCGCTGTTTAAGAGGGTATACTGCCTCGGTTGGCCAAAGCACCGAGGCAGAAAACCCTATTGACCCCTTAAAAAAAACAACATTTGACTTGACAACTATTTGGAGAAGGGTTTACTACCTCGGTTGCTTAGAGAACCGAGGTAGAAACCCCTGCCACTGATAACTTTTAAACTGTAGATCAAACTTTTGAACTGATTACCTTTTCCGATTAGGGATACTACCTCGATTCTCTGACCAACCGAGACAGTATCTCTTGTTAGATACTGACATTCTCTGGTTACGAACGTTCCAATTCCATTTTGTCGAGGGATACTACTTCGGTTCCTGTTTAACCGATGCCGTAGCATTTTTATGCCTCGGTTTAACCGCGAACCGATGCCTATAGTGGAGGATATTTTCAAATTTTCCATTTTAGTATAATTTTGAATATTTTTCTGAGGGGTTTATAAGTCGGTTTGTTTTGTGATCGAGGCAGTAAGGGACGTATTACCTCGGTTTTTTACTTAACCAAGTAATAGCGTCTTCGAGGGTTAAAATCCAAAATTGTAGGCAGTTTCATTGTTCTTCTTCCCATTTCTCTACGAAATGCTCTTTGCTCCCTCTCGCGCTCACCACTGCTCCTTGCCTCCCGCCACGCTGCTACAGCACCGCCACCGTCGTCTTAGTCCCCACTGCCAAGTGCATCACTATCGTCGTCATCTCTGTTGCTGGCTCAACCTCTAGGCGTCGTGGTTTTGAATGTTCTTCATCGTTGCCACTGCTCCTTGCCTCCCTACCGCACCACTGCACCTTTGTCGTCGTCGCCACTGCCAGGTGCACCACTAGCGGCGTTGTCTCTGTCGCTGGCTCAACCTCTGGCGGCCGTGTTGTCGACCGTCCTTCATCATTGCCACCATTGATGCTAGTGTTCTTGTTGGCATGGTATGTTCTTTAGACCACCTCCATTTTTGTGTTTGATAGTAATTTGTGTATATGTATGTTGATAGGAATATAGAAATTGGGTTGAATTTGTGTATAATTTTGAATTTTGATAATGTATTAGAAAATAGAATTTAGGAATATAAAAATTAGGGAATGTAAATTGGTTGAAGATGTAAATGTGTTGAGGATGTAAATTGATGTATAATTTTGAATTAGGAATATATAAATTAGGAGAACATAATTTTGAATTGATTGATTATGTAAATTGTTGTATAAATTTGAATTAGGTATATAGAAATTATGGATTATAATTTTGAATTGTTTATTTTAAATTGGTTGATTTTGTGATGAAATAAACTTTTAAGGTTAGATATCATGAGACTAACCAATGTGTTGTTTGTTTTTGTCTAAATATTGTATTTTCATAGTGATCATTCAAGATTATTGAAATTGTGTAAACAATTTCAGTAAATATGTGTATGAATCGACATTGGATTAATTCACCACGCATAAGTGTCGAGTACGAGAGAGGGGTAGAAGAATTTATACAGTTTGTGTAACATAATGAGAGTACAAGTGATGATGAAGTCAAGTTTAGATGTCATTATGTCAACTGTTTGAATAGGAGGAAGTTGAACGCAACCGATATTAGGGAACATCTTATCTGTGATGGTTTCGTACGAAGTTATACAACATGGATATGGCACGAAAAATTAATAGACTTTCTAACTTTCTCTCCAACTAAAAATGTATTCGATTCCACCATGGAAGATCGACCGGAAGAAGACAACTTAGAGGAAATGATCTGCGATGTTGGCACATAAGCTTTTTCCCAAGCGCAAGTATATGAAACGATGTCCACTGATGCGGAGACTCCTTTGTATGTAGGTTTAACTAAGTTCACACAATTGTCAGCGATCTTAAGACTTATTAATTTAAAGGCGGCCAATGGATGGACTGATAAGAGTTTTACAGAATTGTTGTCGTTATTGAATGAAATGCTGCTAGATGGAAATACATTACGCACTCATAATTATGATGGAAAAAAATTCTTTGTCAAATGGGTATGAAGTATAAACGGATATGTGCATGTCCGAATGATTGCATATTATATAGGAATGAGTATGAAGTTTTGACAAAGTGTCCAAAATGTGGGTTATCACGATACAAGTCAAAAAACAAACAGTGAAGATAGTGGTCACACAAAAAAGAATGATTATGCTCTGAAAGTAGTTTGGTACCTTCCACTCGTGGCCAAACTTAAGCATTTGTTCGCGAATCCGAAAGACACTAAAAACCTAAGATGACATGCAGATGAGAGAACAATTGATAGGCTGCTTCGTCATCCAGCTGATTCAAAGTAATGAAAACATATTGATCAAGAATCCCCCCAATTTGGTCAAGAATGTAGAAATCTTAGGGTTGGTTTAACTATTGATGGAACGAACCCATTTGGTAATTTAAGTACCAATCAAAGTTGTTGGCCCATTATATTGATAATTTACAACTTATCTCTTGGATTGTGCATAAAAAGAAAGTACATGATGTTGTCAATGTTGATATCTGGTCCAAAGCAGCCTAGAAATGATATAGATGTTTATCTCATCACACTAGTTGAAGACTTAAAGTTGTTGTGGGTTGATGGGATTGAAATATTTGATGTTTTTGCTTTTGAAACTTTCATGATGCATGCCATATTATTTTGCACCATTAATGACTTCCCAACTTACGATAATTTGTTGGAATACATTGTGAAGGGTCATAAAACATGTCCTATATGTGAAGAAAACACTACAGCTCATCAATTAAAACACGAAAGGAAGACAGTGTATATGCGTCATCGGAGATTTTTACAATCTAATCATCCATATCGAAGGTTAAAAAAAGCATTCAATGGACAACAAGAGAAAGACGATGCACTAATTTCACTTACTTGCCTTGAAGTTCTTGAAAAAGTTAATAAAGTGCATCATGTATTTGGGAAAACATCCAAGAAGTCATTTGTAATGACCCCTTGGAAGAAGAAATCAATATTCTTTGAACTTTCATATTGGTCAAAGTTAGATGTTAGACATTGCATAAATGTGATGCATGTAGAGAAGAATGTTTGTGATAGCTTGATTGATACACTACTCAACATTAAGGAAAAAACAAAAGATGGAGTGAATGCTTGTTTGGATTTGGTTGACATGAAGATTTGAGAAGAGTTGGCACCAAGGGAGATTATGATGATATATTGTAGTGTAATAGACAAAGCGGGTCATATGAGTGTGGTTACTACATCATGTATTGGATGATGACCACTATTCGTGCACATGTTACTAGTGGATGGCAAAGGGTAATATTTTGGTTTAATTTTATTTTCTTTATAGTTTAGAGTTCATATACACTAATTGAAATCATTGTGTTTTATGCAGAGATTCAATTTTACTACTTCAATTCCAGAGAAGTCTCTTAGACACATAAGAAAATCACTTGCTAAATATGTAATTCAACTCTATAATAGTATGTAGATATTAGGATATAGTAAGTTGTTAACTTTGTACATTGGATTGATTTATGCTTCTAAGTTCATTTATGATTACATTGAATTGACTTATGCTTTTAAGAAGTTGATTTATGATTATTTTGAATTGATTTATGTTTTAGTAGAATTTTTATTGAAAATAAATGCTTCTGGATTGTTCTAGGTTGTTAAATATATGTAGTTTTGTTTCTGTAGTTGGGAATGTTGTAAAAATAGACCTGTTCTTAAAAAACAAAATAGGGGAATATGCCTCAATTGTGACCATAACCGGGGCAGAAAGCACTATATGACATCGATTCAGGTCACAACCGAGGCAGTAGCGTCTCACATACTACCTTGGTTCAGTAGGAACCAAGGCAGAAATTCTATCGAAATAAAAAATGAAAAAAGGAAAAATTGTATTGCTTCGGGTACCTAAGAACCAAGGCAAAAAGTCTACCCCTGTTTTCCTCGCCTATATATACCTCAGTTGCGGAACTGCTGCCTATAGGCAAAAATAACTGTTGTCGTTTTCCTTTACTGTACTAGTGCATCATTGAATCAATAATTTAAAACAAAAAGAATCAACCAAATTTGTGGCGAAAGTTATGCATCAATCAATCAACAAAGGTCAAACTTGTCATCTGTAGTTTGTTTTGTATTTTCGATATTAAATTGCATCTTCCATAGAACTCCAAAAAATATGTTCTTGCATTCAAAATGAAGATCATTGAATAAAGAATGTAACGAAAAAAAGAATTAGCTCAATTGGATAACTGTGAAAAAATTTATGCATCAAACAAGTAGCAAAGGTCAAAGTTGACTTCTCACCTAAAGGCTACCAACTCTACATGAAGTCAACTTCTCTGCCTAACGGTCATTTCTCAATAAAAGTTATAAATAAACAAAAGCTTGAAGAGAAGACAAGAAGGACAATATAGAGATCATTTGAACGCTAAAAGAAGCTTATTGTTACTTTGTTCATACATCGTCCGAAGCTATATTTTCTAGAGAAAGAAACCTTAGCAAAATCTCATATTTCTTTGTATTGTTCTTATCCTCCCTTTGAGAGTTACCGATCTGTATTTGGTCATAACATTTATTGTGTTATACATTTTGAAGAGAATTAAAACACTTGGTGTTTAGCTCAATTGAGTTAAATAATCTATACAATTGTTTAGAATTGAAACCAGAAGTGATTAGAATACTTGTATACCAGAAGTGGGTAAACTCAGACTAAACCTATTGACTATGTGAACCAGAAGTGGTGAGAATACTCATTGTAAACTTAGAGAGGTAAAACTTGTGTAATCTTTTTGAAGATGGGTGAAACATCTTAGGAGTTCTTAAAGAAGAACTTGACATAATTCAAGTTGAATGAACTAATATAAAAATTGTACTTTATTGTTTTGCTCTTTGAAACGTTTTTCATATACACACTTCATAAAAACCAAGGTCTAAACATCTTATTTAAATTATATATCTTTTACAATTGATAAAACGCTGTTTTGCAAGATAACTTAAAAACATTATTCAACCCTACTCTAATGTTTTCTTTTATTTCATAATATAACAAAATCAATACACAAAAATAATTAAAAAAAATAAGGCATCTCAAATATCGCTAGAAGAATAAATGGCATTTAAGAAAATATTATATTAGAAGAAAATAATCATATAAATCACATTCATTTCAGAAAATGAAGAATAAAAGTATGAGATAATGATATAGAATTTAAATAAAAAACAATAATATTTTTTGTATTTTATTATTATGCTTTGGTTGTATATAACTTTATTTTTATTAATGATATTTTTAATATTTATTTCATTTCACTTTGTTTTACTTAAAAATATCATTTTAGTTATTATATAACATTTTAGTATAACAAGAATGTACCCATAATTAAAAAAATAAAAATAAAAAATAATTACCGATTCAATAACCATGTTTATCACACATTTCAATGTCTTTTGACAAATTGCATAAATCAACAAGATAGACACATTTAGATAAGATCCATTTAGAGGCAATACATTATAACAGACAAAATTGCATTCCATATCATATAGAAGTCAAAGGATTAAAAGCCAACCTCAAATGCCCTCCATGCTAAATAAAGTTATTCAATTGTTTATTTGAAATGTCAGATGACTAAACCCAAAGTCTCTACTATATAATAAGTAATACAATTATATCCATGTAAAACAATGTCAGATCATGGCTTTAAATTGTATCATCCCACAATATTACAATAATTTGTGTTCGACAACCACATTCTAGCCACAATTGGTCATAACATTTGGTGATAATTTCACCAACTTTGGTAACTATTGTGGTTGTATGAATATTTGCAAATACGTTTATTGAATTTGGTTGGTAATTATAAATTTAAAACACGAGACTGACAACACAAAAACACAATTTACCACATCTTTTTAAGATACACATAACTATTAGTTTAAATTCATTGTAAACTTCATAAACAAGAGACAAATAGATAAGATTTGGAACATCGGATTTCGTCACATAAACATCAATATTTTCTAGTCCTTAAAATAACTAAATTTGATTTTAAATCTAATTCATTTTTACCATGCCCAATTGCTACTAAATTGTACGTGATTATAATTTCGACATTCTCTCAAACTTGATTCCTACAACAAAAGTTGCTTTGCATGTAAATTTTAATATTCTCAATAGCAAGAAAGAAAACAACTTTTCCCTGCGCTGTTCAGGAGTCAAGCCATCATCCGTAGGTTCCTTAGTTTTTTCACCAACCATTGCCTGAGCCCTTTCATGATCTCGATCTCTCTGGTTACCATATCCGCTTTAGTTAAGTTAAAACAACGTTATTCAGTGAACAAAAACCTACCAACTTTCATCACAATCCACTAAAAGAAAACGAAAACATAGAAAAACAAAATGACTTCACTAAAAAAACCCTGGCACACAAAGCAAAGAATGAAAACAAAACAATACAGAGGAAACTAGGTTTTCCATCCTAAAATCGCAACCAAGGAAGTTAGTTTTTCCACCCACAACTCACGCTTAGGAAGGAAGATTAAGAAACTCACCCAAGACAACCAATGACTGCAAAACAGAGGCAAGACGAAAACAGAGCACGTGTCGGCAAGAACAATGTTGCAATATTCGGTCTCAGAGATGGCCAACAAACACCGAGATGAAGAAACGAAGAAAAAACACGCATTTGGGAGGAATTTTCTGTAGATTTTTTTTCTTACATAACACAGATTCTCTTTACATTTACCCATATATATATATATATATATATACACTACAAAAATAAAAGATTTTACCAGGGGTTTTTTCCTGCATTACCGACGGTTTTAACCCCTGGTAAATTCATTTCCCGCGGTTGGCAAAACCACTGGGAAAACCACCGTCACAAAGATTTCCGACGGTTTTGTTCGTAACCGCCGCTATTTGCGGGGTTTTTCAAAAACCACCGTAATTTGTGGGGGTTTTGACAAAAACCGCCGGTAATTGCTGAGGTTATAATAAACTGTCGGGATTTACGTGGATTATCAAAAAACCGCCGGTAATGAAAATAGTTTAATTTTTTTATTTTTCAAATGACTTGATTAATATGATTAATATAAAATATGTTTAATATTAAACCAGAATAATATAAAACCAAAAATAATTATTATTATATGAAATAAACTGTAAAATTAGAAATACAATTAACTTGTAAACTTAAGAAATAACAAATGTTTGTCCTAAAAATTAAAAATAAACTTCTACATAACAAATTAAAAAGTGTTCTCCAATAACAATTATCACTCTTGTTCTTCATTCTCTTCATGCTTCTTTATCATATACCTACAAACAAACAAATCTATGAGTGAACTAAGCATTCAACAATTCAAACCTTATAAGAGAATAATAAGCAAACAATAATATATATAACAAATGCCCAGAATTAAAGTTTAGTGAAGATTGATCACCAAAAATTAACATCAATAACCAAAACAGATTATTATATAGACACAAGCAGAATTTCTATATGATTTTTACCTTGAGTGTCTGGGCCAGGTTTAGTTTCTATTAACAAAACAACTATCAACAAACAAGACACTTCAGCCCATAAACATAGTGCATTCATACACTAATCAGATTTCAACCCCTTATCCAAGTAATATATAAATACCATTATTTTTACACATCATCAAACATTTATAAACAATCTCAACCATATATAATCATCACACATTAACCTTATATACTCATCATGCATATTCAGTTATATTCCCCAAACAATCTTAAACCCAAGCTAACCACCAAGAATTATTTCCTGTTAATAAACTCTAATAATCACTATTACATAAAAAAGTGAATCCCTTTACCAACTAGTTCATAAATAAATTATAACTCATCTTTTCAAATTCATTCTAACACATAACTTGATAATATAATACTATACTAATAAAAAACACACTAATATTATTATGACTTTTAGTGTCATAACTTAATAAAAAATTATACTATGGTGTTTTTAATGATTGAAAATGGTATAAAAGTTTATAAAATCTAAACTTTTTTATTTTTCTAATATATACGTGTGTTTTTGTGTAAGAATGAGAATGTGTATTGGAAAATTTGAATTGGATTCCAAAAATATTTTTTGTCCTGTCCAAATGTTCCTATAAATTTTTTCTTAGCCCATTTGAGCCATGAATAAAATACGTTTGAGGCATGAAGGAGATTGACGAGGGAAAAAGGCATAGTATATTTTGTTTTCATTTATATTACTGCTAAAAAAATCAATTAAGGATTTTTATAGAATAAGTTAACAATTTCAAAACTAAAAGGATAAGACATTTGTAGAAGTTGAACTACAACACCTTGACAAACCGGCATCCTCAAATTCCCAAACTTTTACAGTTCCATCCCTACCCTGGCTACACATATACAGAGTAATGAATATTGATAAAGCAAGAATATACTTGGATATTAAAACAGAACTGGAGGAGATCAAGTAGAAAAGGATGCACCTGGCAAATTTATTGGTTCCGAGGGAAGAAGCACAAGCAACAACAACAATACCATGTGCAGCACTATGTGACCTGCAGTATAAAATTAATTTGTACAATGGATCATATTTCTGAAAATCAACGATATTCTTCACAAATATGAATGCCAAAAAAATTATAGAACTAAGCACCATGCAGATGACACAGTTCGATGTTGAAGGGTATCTCAAATTCAGACTTCACCATCAGCAGAACTGCAAGCAAGAAGAGGATGATGCAACTAATTATTAAGTGAAACTAATTGTATACGCAACCAACTAAATCAGGGAGTTCTTGTGTCACACCGATGGGTATGGCATCCAAGGCAACTCATCATTTATTGAACACAGATTTTACTTTTAGTGTTAAAAACTATTATAAAAGTAACTAGCAGCCAAAGAAATGCTTGATAGATATTGGATTCCAATGTCCCATACCCAGGGAAAAAATGTGTACCAGAGTAATGCCCATAAAACAAAAAACGACAAACAATTGCAATGAATACCCGAAGAATAATATCGGCTTAAAGGGATGAAAAGAAATGTCTGTGACCGAAGCTCGATGACCTCTTAGCACTGTCAGGAGGTGGTCTTCTACTCATTCTTTGTTCTTCTTTATGATCCACTTGAACTGAACTGACAGTAGGCTATCCAGGTAACCTATATTGACTTGTCAAGTAAAAAAATTGAATTTCCTTAGCTGTCATCGAACAGGTTTTACGATGTTCTAATTTGAGATTTCTATCCTGTAAATCACTGAATCATAACCAATGTTTTAAACTCGGTACTTTCACACAAATTCAAAACATTTCACTTTCAAAGTTCTGTTTCTCAAGTTACTAGTAGCCAGCACATTCACAAGAGCAAAATACACATTATGAACGAAAGCTGGATTGATTTTTTCTCCATTGTCACAACAGAAATCGCAAGGATGTCAAACCAGAGAATAATTTTTAATATAGAGAGTTTAGAGTTGCCACTATTCTAGAAACCTATAAAAAATTGTAAAGATAAAACATGATGCAGTAGTACTTACATATTTCTTGTGTCCATAGCCCTCATCATCATCATCATCACGCTTCTCATAGCAAGGCTTTCGGTAGCCCTCCTCCTGAGGTGGATGCCCATAACCATTCTCAACACCTCCTTGGCTCCCATAGCTAGGTTTCTCATCATACTCACTCCTCCCTCCATAACCATACCCATTGTCCTGTTGCTGTTCTTCCCCATACCCACTACTCTTCCTTCGACCATACCCAGACCCATATTCACTCCCCTCCGTTTTTTCACTATACCCGAGTCCATATTCAGAACTTTGATAACAACAACTTGACTGCAATATGTACCTAAGGAATATCAAAGAAATGCAGAGAGACCTCAGTTACAAGGATTAGAAGAGTATTCTATTTTCAATTCCCCAAACATACAATTATACTGGAATGAACATTAAAATAGGGGAAAAGCATATCGTACCACATACAAGCAATCAATCCCACTAAAATAGCTTCCATACCTGGAATTTCTTCTCCTCCACAACCATACCCAAAATCATGGGACACCGAAAGAAAACCCCATTCAAATCCCTAAAAATAGAACTCGAATTCAAACCTTAAATAAATCGTGAATTCCATCCAAGTCTCTGTTGTCGCTAAAACGCTGGAGAACGAGATCCTCGCGTCGTGAAAACGCCGCACTTGAGTCACCGAAAACTCGCCGTGAAGACACTGAAACACCATTGTCGCGAAAAAAGTTCCCCTACCACCACACCCACGGACAGAGGCCATCGCACCGCGGATTAGGTATGACTCTATCAACTTCTTCCGCAACGGGCTTCCTTGTTTCTCTTCTCGACAGATTTCTTTGCAAGTTTAATTGCCAAAGTGGAATCAAGCCCAAGAGCTCCACACCTTGTTTGAAGATGAAGAAACAACTCCACACCTGGTTTGAAGACGAAGAAACGACACGGGGAACAAATAGATTTTGTAGAAAATAAGACCAAGAGGCAGAAGCGGGAATGAAGGAGTGGAAAGGACACTAGGGTTAGGGAAAAATTATTCTAAAATAAATAAATAACTAAATATTAGGGACGATTTTGTTATAAATCGCCGAAAATTAGTTGAGGTTTTAAAAACCACAGGAAAACAACCTCGCCTAGAATTAATTATTTTTGTAGTGATATATAGCATAATAGCATAATGTGCGTTTTATTTATCTCAATAGCATATTTTTTGTTTAAGGTAAAAATTCGGTTGGTTTCTCTAAGTTATATATTTTTTTTTCTTTATAATGTTAGGTTAGAATTCAGTTTTTGAAACTGAATTCTGATTTATATATATATATATATATATATATATATATATATATTATAATTTAGGCTAGAATTCGTGGGAATTCTGAGTTATATATATATTTTATAATCTTAGGTTAGAATTTGGCTTCTGAAAACCGAATTTGTAATCTTAGGTGAGAATTTTATGTTTGAATATTTCTTTAAAGACTTTTATTTTTTAAGCATTTATATATAGAAAAGCATTTAAATGACCTTTCTCCTCAACAATTCTATGGTTTAATGTGTTTATTGGTGCACTAAACACCACCCATGACCATTAAACTCACTCATCCATTTAAAATAAGAAACATGAAACAATAACTTAAAAGTAAATTCATTTACGAAGCTTAGAAAAACGTGTTTTTTTTTGGAAATTAACTGCATCTTGTATAGTGGTCTAAAAATGATGGGTTGATAGTAATTTGAAAGATCTTTGAGTCTCGATTCCAACAAAACAAAAATCAACTCATTTGGAGATTGGTGGAGAAAGTTATGAGCAAAACAACGGTCAGAGTTCGCAGGAATATATAAAGCGTTAACTTTAAGGACTTAACTGCACCTACTCAGATGTCCAAAAATCACAAATTACCAGTCATTGAAAAGATTTTTTAGTCTAGTTTTTATTAAAAGAAGAATTGCATCATTTGAAAGTCTGTGGAAAAAGTTATGATTAAAATAGTCAGCAAAGGTCAAAGTTGCAGCATGTTATCTCACTCAAATTGCAATTGGTGAGTTATGTTCCCACAGCTAGTTACTACAGTACAAGTTTTTGTACAAAATCAAGTTTTTTTTCGTGTAATCATTTATAGGTCCTTGTAATCGATTACAAGGGACAAAATGGCCTACACTTGTTTCAGGATATCACCTAACTTGGTCATCACACCAACATTGGGTCTTTCCTCCACCATGGACTGCCCAAACCTCTGTTTTCAAGGTCTACTCACACTTAAACACTAAAAAGAAGTCTCATTCGTTGAAGAAATATGAAAAAATTATGAAAAATCTCTTTGGCTACTTGTGTGGCCACATTTGACTCTTGCAGCATAAGTTTTTGTACAAGACCATAATTTTTTTCGTGTAATCGATTCCAAGGACCTTGTAAACGATTACACGAAAAAAATTCTGGTTTTG
Organism: Vigna angularis; assembly: GCF_016808095.1. Taxonomy (NCBI): domain Eukaryota; kingdom Viridiplantae; phylum Streptophyta; class Magnoliopsida; order Fabales; family Fabaceae; genus Vigna; species Vigna angularis. The sequence goes on along the minus strand of NC_068978.1, from coordinate 15,115,084 downwards.
TACAAAAACTTGTGCTGTAGGAGCTAGTTGTGGGCACATAAGTAGCCGAAGAGATTTTTCATAATTTTTTCATATTTCTTCAATGAATGAGACTTCTTTTTAGTGCTTAAGTGTGAGTAGAGCTTGAAAACTGAGGTTTGGGGAGAAAGTTAAGAGCAAAACAACAAGCAAAGGTCAGAACTGACAAGAATATATAAAACGTTAGCTTTAAGGAATTAATTGTACCTATGGTGATTGGTGGTCTATTTTGGGTCAATTTTTCAATTTTTTGACAAAAGACACAATAATTAACTTTAATAGAGGATGAAGTCATTGACATCAGTGAATGGAATATTTTCTTTAATTTTAACATAATTGTCTTGCATAACAAAGTCTGAAATACGATTGGCATTATGACTACATTGAACATTAAAACTAGTAACTAACTAATCATTCTTCATAATGGGATGTGGATCCTCTAATGCCAAGATTGTGAGGACAATGATTTCTTGTGTGGCCAGGGGTTTGACAGTATGAGCAATTTCATGGATGTGTTGTCTATTTCAGTCCTGATTATGGATGATTTTGGTCGACCCTTTGCATTCCTTTTTGTGGCTGAATGAGGCCAAATTTCTATGCCTTGGTATGGTGGTCAATATTCTTCATGTCGTAGCTCCCCAAACATATTATTATACACTTTCATGATGACATCCAACCTATAGTAGGGACTGATGTAAATGTTAAAGTCATGATGAGCATGTTTGCAAGCTGCTAAGACATGTGAACACGGTAGATGAATCTTTTGAAACTTGCCACAATCACACCATCGTTCATCCAATCTGACAACAAATTTTCCTGCAGGTCGTATTTGTCTTGGGTTTACCATATCCTCAACTCTGAATCTTGTTTTATTTCTATCAAATTCAACAACCCTATGGGTGTTTGATTTTGAATCAGCATCCTGTAGGACCTTCGTGGCTTTTTCAGAATAGACATGATCAACACTAATCATTTCATTTATTTGTTTCCCTCTTTATGTGAAAAAAGAGTTGCATCTTGTGTATGTGGCCAATACTATGGAGGAGATTGGTAAATTTCTTGTCTTCTTCAAGACTGAGTTAATTGCTTCGGCTAGATTTGTTGTTAGGTGACCTCATCTTCTGTCTTCATCATACGCAAGTGTGAATTGTTGTCTTAGAATTTGATCAATCCAAGCTGCTGCTTCGGGATTATTTTCCCTAATGATATTGTAGTAATAGTTACATCACGGCTCAGTCATTGCATATGCTACAAAAATATTTAAGAAAATAGTAATGATTACGGATAACGAAGAATAATAAAGACGACATTTAATTGGTTAAAGATTTTTAAAAAGAAGTAGTTACCCATGTTGACAAGGTCCTTCTTCAAACTTGTATCCCTGAATCTTCAGGTGAAATTTTGTGCAATGTGTCGAATGCAATACACATGCACACATTTTCCTTCTGTCCACCCACTAGTTGGTCTGTTGAATGCTTAACTAATGAAGTTGTGGCGATATGAAATTAAGCACAAGTTTTGTTGAGGTGTGACATGTCTCCTAAGGTTTTTTAGAAAAAACAACCAAGCGTCTGTTGTTTCACCCTCAACTATAGCAAAAGCAATGGGGAGTATGTTGTTTCTCCCATCTTGTGCCACAGCCACCAAAAGTGTCCCCCTATATCTTCCGTATAGGAATGTTCCTTCCACTTGCACCAACAGTTTGCAATATGGGAATCCATCAACACAAGGTTTGAAGGTCCAGAAAAGTCTTTTGAAATATTGTTTGTTGACGGATCTCTTGGCCATCAATAATTGGTTGTGTTTTCAATTTGTACACAAAGCCGGGAAGAAAAGTTTGCATGGCTTGTAGTAGGCATGGTAATTTGTTGAAGTAAGAGATTGTCATCTTTTTTTATAACTTTAATCCAACTGATGACATTGAATTCATGTAGTGAGCAATTGTCTACATATATCTCCAATTGTGGTTGTTCATAACATCATCACATATTGATATTATTGCCATCAATTAAATCCTAGACGACCAAAACACTTCAAAGATGTTGTTGTGGAGGAAAGAAAAACACAGAGCTGCATATATTGCATCCATGGTATGCTATTTTTGTTTTTCAGAAACTTAAATTCCAATTAACTTTTGTCCTAAACTTTCTTTTTTTGTTTAATTTTAGGATGCAGAGGGCAGCATTATGTCTTCATACTGCCATTCGATGCCTGAACCACATGTTGTAGTTGCTCTTGTTATAGAGGAAGTTGGGTTTGGTGTTGTATCTAAATTGAGACACTTAAAAGTAGATCACGGGTTAATTACAACGTTGGTCGAAAGGTGGAGGCTTGAGACATATACTTTTCATCTTCCAACTAGAGAATGCACAATTACCTTGCAAGATGTGTCACTACAATTGGGGCTTAAAGTTGATGATCCTTCAGTAATTGGACCTACAATATTTGATTGGGAAGATATGTGTGATACGTTGTTAGGGATTACACCGATTAAGGGGGAGTCCTTTGTTGGATCTACGGTGAAGCTAAAGTGGTTGCGAGAAAATATGTTGCATGTACATGACGACTCAAGTCTCGACGAAATACAGGCCCATGCAAGGGCATATATATTAGGACTAATTGGAGGGGTTCTTATGCCTCATAAAACAGGTAATAAAGTATACTTAATGTACTTGAATTTCTTAAGTAATCTTCATAGAACTCGACGATATAGTTGGGAGTCTGCTTGTTTAGCTGTGTTGTACAGAGAGATGTATAGAGCAACAGATCGACATTCAAAGACCATGGGTAGTTGTGCATCGTTGTTACAATCATGGGCATGGTTTTGTATGCCCTTTATTGCACCAATTTCGCGACTGCAATTTAGTTTCTCACTTGTATGCCAATGGAGCGGAGGTCGTGTTTTGACCTTTCGAAATGTCCCCTACAATGATTTAATCGGATACCGATCAGGGCTAGACCATATAGAACACAACCAGGTAACATTGTATTTGTCATTCAAATATTTTTTGATAAAAAAATGAATCAGACAATAATGGTCCATTGAAGCAATTTACATGGGCTCCGTATGAGGAATTAGAGTCAATTATTCATGCCCAAGCTTACAGAGATCAGGCATTGTGGACGTCATGCACAACTTTAATTTGTTTTGCAATTGTTGAATGACACCAGTTAGACCGGGTCAAGTTACAATTTCACCTATCACAACATGTTCCTAAATTACCAAACAATCTTGATGACCTCCATAAAGTTGATATGAGGGGCGGACAAGATGAGAATTGGGTTACTAGACATGCCCAATGGATAGACGTATGGAACAATAGGCGTGACCTAACATTGATGGGAATTCCAGTTCTAGGGCCACTTGTCCATACAAGCAAGTACATGTCTTGGTATTTTGAGAATGCAATTTTGTTTTTGTCCATTCCACAAATGTTGAATGACCCTAGGATGCATCGTGCCTCGACATCGACACATCTTCATTCTCTTGAATACCATCACAGTAGGGACCATGAAAACACTTCTCATGCAGAGGCAAGTATGGATGCAAGAAGGCATTCCATTTCATCATTCTCGGATCTAGGCATGCCAAGCTTGTTTGGAACTTATGCCCTACTCCACCTTCGACCCCACACTGTTGGGGGACCTTATGATAACTCGTTTTATTTTGTTGAAAGCCATAACGAAATAGGTACTTCCTTTGCTACTTATGGATGAGATGAAGGTGAAGAACATATTCAACGACAACCTTCACAGGAAGAACCACCTAGACCTCCACATGGAAGGAGAAATCCAACTAAGAATAGGCGGCGACCACGTTGTGCAACTGGACACCACTATGGCGAATGATTAGTTAACTACTACTTTTAATGTTCGATGTAGTCATAATGTCAACTGTGTTTCAGACATTATTATGCAAGACAATTATTTTAATGATAACTTTTCCCACCGACCACCAAATGATGTCATTCTTTTTTTATTACAAACTAGACTCAAGAAGTTTTCCAATGACTACTAATTTGTAATTTTTGGACATCTAAGTAGGTAGTTGATTCCTTAAAGTTAACGCTTTATATATTCTTGCCAACTCTGACATTTGCTTATTATTTTGCTCATAACTTTCTCCACCGAACTCCAAATGAATTTATTCTTGTTTTATTGGAATCTAGACTCAAAGAGCTTTAAAATTATGCCTTGGTAATTAAGTGTAGGCCTTTTTGGCCATTGTAATCGATTACAAGGACCCTGTAAACGATTACACGAACAAAAATTAGGTTTTGTACAAAAACTTGTGTTGTAGGAGCCAACTATGGGCACATATGTAGCCAAAGACATTTTACGTAATTTTTTCATATTTCTTGAATGGATGAGAGTTATTTTTAATGGTTAAGTGTGAGTAGAGCTTGAAAACTGGATTTTGGGCAGTTCTTGGTTGAGGAAAGACCCAATGTTGGTGTCATGACAAAGATAACATGCTGTCAACTTTAACCTTTACTCGTTATTTTAATGATAACTGTTTCCATTGACCTCCAAATGATGCGATTCTTTCTTTATTAGAAAATAGACTCAAGAAGCTTTCCAACGAATACTAATTTGTAATTTTTGGACATCTGAGTAGGTGCAGTTAATTTCTTAAAGTTAACATTTTATATATTCCTGCCAACTATGACCTTTCATGGTTGTTTTGCTCTTAACTTTCTCCACCAAACTCCAAATGAGTTTATTCTTGTTTTGTTGGAATATAGACTCAAAGACCTTTCAAATGAATATCAACTCATCATTTTTAGACCATTGTACAAGATGTATTTAATTTCCAAAAAAAAATGTTTTTCTAAGCTTCCTAAATGAGTTTACTTTGAAGTTATTGTTTCATGTTTCGTATTTTAGATGGCTGAGTGAGTTTAATGGTCATGAGTGGTGTTTAGTACACCAATAAACACATTAGGCCATTGAATTGTTGAGGAGAAAGATCATTTAGGTGCTTTTCTGTATATGCTTAAAGATTTCCAGAAGTCGAATTCTAACCTAAGATTATAGAATATATATATATATATATATATATATATATATATATATATATATATATATATATATATGAATTCAGTTTTCCAAAAACCGAATTTTTACCTAACAAAAAAGTGTGATATTGAAGTAAATAAAACGTATTGGTAAATGTAAAGAGAATTTATGATATGATGATGTGGCAGTAGTTAGTGGTTATATGTAAAAATATAATTATGTGCATGCTTATGTGTTGGTTAATTAGAGTTAATTAGAGAAGAAAGAGTTTTGGTGCATAGGCCCAAAGCTTCTTCAGATTAGAAACTAGGGTTTCTTCTTTTTTCTCTCTTGGGACAAAGTTTAGAGTCTCTTCTTCACTCCCAACCGTGGCAGCCCTACCTTCCATCAGCCCAACCCCGCTGCGCATCCCACTGGCTGGCCAAAACTGTCGCCGGCGACTCCGATCGTCGCCAGAGTCACCGCCGACCGTCGCGCCAACCTCTACTCTCGCCTCTCCGCGCTGCGCTTTCACCGTCGTGCCTCCCACCATTCTCCGCTGCCAGAGTCGTCGTTGCAACTGCGTTGTCGCCGGGATTGTCGCCGACAACGCTTGTTGCGGCCAGAGTTTTCTTTTCTTCCAAACGTTAGGGTTTCTCTCCTCCTTTTCAACTCTGTAACGCTCACCAGGAACGATGGAGACGCCACTCTGGTCCACTCCTATTGGGTTCAACTCTGGTCATGAATGCGAGGCCAAACTCTTGGTTGGGGTTTCTCTCTCTATGGCGCCGCTGCCATTGGAGACTAAGCCCCTAGTCACCGCCTACACCTCCACCGAGCTTGGTTGGGGTTTCTCTCGTTCTCAAATTCCAAGGCATCATGGCATGGTTGGCCACGCCACTAGCTTATTCTCCGAGTCCTCCCAAGAAAACGGCATTGTCGTCGTTCTCCGAGTCCTTCCAAGAAAACGATGATCACACTAAAGAAAAAACTGAACTTTTTTATTCCTCTGTGTGTCTGTGAAGTTTTATGGGGTTCTTTTTTGTGTGTGGTGTGTTTCAAGCTGTTTTTTGAGAGGCTTAAGAAATGAATGAATGGTGGGGTTGAATTTGCAGAGAGAATGAAGGTTTGAATGATTTGAGAATTGAGGATTGAAGATGGAGAATAAGTTGGTTGGGATTGTCAATATGTTTTTGGTGTGTTATGTTTTTGGTTGAAAGCAGGGGAAATAGGAGAAAAGTATGATAAGAAGGATGAGAATGGACATTGGTGAAAAGGTGTTGGTAGTAGCTGTGAGTGGCAAGATGGTTATGACGATGGTTGAATGAGTTGTTATCTTGATTGAGAATGGAGAAATTGATTTTAAAAAACCCAATTTTTTAATAAAACTCTTTCTTCTCTAATTAACCAACACGTAACCACGCACATAATTATATTTTTACATGTAACCACTAACTACTATCACATCGTCATCCCATTAACTCTATTTGATTATATTTAAACGGAATGGACTAATTTGACTCACAAATTTACAAGTAAAGACCCATTTCAAACACTTTTCTAACGAGGGACTAAATTGAGATTTGTCAACCAAACTGGAAACAAAATTGGATATTAAGCTAAAAAATAATAGCAATTTTCCTAAAAGTTATTATATATAATAGAGATATTAATTTCTATAATGATTATTTTAAAAGTTTCATGACAATATTTTATTTACTAATAATGTAAAACTATTTGGTAAATTAAATATTTAAATATTACAAATTTAGTTGATTAAAATTTATTTAAATTCTAAATACCTTACGGTATTTTTAATTAAGTCTTTGTTATTTTGATCAATGTTAAATATATTTTTTATTTCGTTAAGTATTTTTTCCTTTAATTTTTCTCTTAAGAGATGAAATAATTGTTGCTTTTGACTTTTTATTTTAACTTCTGGATCAACCTACATATTTTCTCTCAAATTTTTATCAATTTATCAATCTAAGTCAATATTTACAAATTGAGCGATAAGAAATTAAACTAAAGAAACACATTTACAAATAAATTAGAGACGAATTTTTAAATAAAAATAATAAATATTTTAAACATATAACAACCTTTTTGATAAAAAGAAAACTACAAATACTCAAATTTATTTTTTGAACTAAAATTTAATTAAGCCATTAATAAATGCTATGTGTCCGTGTTGAAAGCGAGCAAAACGACTACCCAACACTGCGTTCGATAAGGTAGAATAGAACACACAGCACCTGTGTCCGTTGATTTTTCCTCTTCTTGTTCTTCGTCATCGTCAAGAAACTCAGACCAAATAGCGTGTTGCAGAGATGGATTATTCGGGCTACAACTACCAGCAGCAACAGCAACAACATTCCTATGGCTACGACCCTTCTCAGATCCAAATCCAACCCTACGATCAATCCTATGCTTATCAACAATACTACGCATACAATTCCCAATACGCCTATTTTTCCAACACACATCAAGGTCAGTTTCAATTCCAATCCGAACCCGCTCCTCTTCACCCTCCCGGCGTCAATCCCACCGTTCCGGAGTCCGCCCCGGTAAATTTTTCCTTTAACCCTTCCAATTCTTAATCATGTTATGATTAAATTCATTTGTTCTGTTTAGTTTTAATGTTCTTAGCTTGCTTGTGAAATTTTTATGCGGAAAATTATGTGAATGGATCGTGACCTAATTAAAATTGTGGGTGGGTGTGATAATCTTTTCTAAAATGAAACTCAAAGCAAGTAGACATAGTTTTCAGTATCATGACCAATGTCAATGGGTACCAATTCTTCCACTTCTCCCTCTTTAAAGAGAATGTTCCACTGATTCCTTGAGTTTTCATATAGAAAAAAATAAAAAACGGTTCTTGAAGAAATTGGGAACCACAAGAAAGTTGAAGCTCCAAGCATAATACCGGGAGGTATGCCTGAATCATCCACACTTTTCTTCTGGTCTAGAACTTTACATCTTCATTGGCAACTATTAATAGAGTCCAAGCATTTGCCATAGAAGCAACAACAGCAGTACAAAAGCTCAACATCACTCTTTCAGCCAGCCACATCATTTTTCTTCATCCTCCACCATTTGATAGCACACCAATGCTCCCACGGGGTATGTTTGTGGCCTTTGCCTTGCAAAACGTTCACACTGTCTATTCAAAGGTGCCACCCAGCGTTTAGCTCCAAAGGCAAGGCCAGAATTAACATAGCTTTTGTAAAGATTATGAACTTGTAAGCAAGTAATTCGGATTGCCTCCTGAACAGATGTAGGACTATTAACCCTGAGTGACTTTTCTAACTCAACCATCAAATAGCTTCTGAGTTTCAGGGATTCCCTCTAACTTAGAAAACTGTTCCAGCAGTGAAACAGCCGTCTCTACAAATTCGACCTGTATCTCATCATCTTTAATGGTTTCTTTGTCATCTTGAAAGCTCCAACTGTTGCTGTGAGGTCTGCAATTGACTTTTTTACTATTTCCAAAGATTGCCTCACTGATTCTTGAAGATCAAAGAGCTCGTAAGAATCCATCATCACGCAGCAAAACTGATACCAATGTGATAATTTTTTTTATTCTTTATCAGTCTCACCAGCTCGCTTCTAAGCACCAAACACAGACTCTCTCCAAAACTCCCTACGGTGGCACTCAGACACATAGATATACAAGCTAATAATTGAATAATCCCCTTCAAGTTCCCGTGAAGGTTTTTATATACACCATCTAATCCTCAAACTGAAAGTTTGGGATATAACAGTTTAACAATTTCTGTTAAACAAACCATAAAAGCCCTAAACTAACTCTGTAAAAGAGTTTATTACAGTGGACTTGGCTGTGAATAGTATGTTCATGACTTGTTTGATAGTTGGAAATGGAATGGGGTTCGTCAACCTGTGATTAGCAAGTCTTTGTGGATGTGTTTGTGATTTTTGTGTTCATTGAGGCAACAGTTGCCATGGAAACTGCAGCTACCATAGTGGTCGTGATTTTCCTGTGTTCCTTGATATTATGGGAAATTGCGAACAAATGTGGTCTTCTGGCAACAGTTTTCATTCAAAATTGCCTCCACAATTGTGTTCACATTGCTGTTGGCAAATCCTCAAAGACCTTGGACATTGCAAATGAAATTGCGGTTGCTGAGTGGTTTATTAAACCTTGGGAATGAGTAGGAGGGGTTTTTTGGTTGATTTAAACTGTATATTGGTGTTTGCCATCATAAAAGATAACGATTTGTTGAGTGTGAGGGTGGGTTATGCCTTGCAACTCTAGCTCTTAATTTTGACTCAAAAGTGGGATGGATGACCTACAAAATTCTTATGGGATAACTGTTGGTGATTAATTTACATGGTAGCATTGTTTAAGACCCATATTGACCTTCCTATATTTTGTCTGATGTAAATGGTAATGTTGGCTTCCAATTGGTCCTCTGAAAATTTTTGTTTGAATGGTCTTGTAATTTAACTTCAGTGCCTGTGTCACATGGGATAAAGTTTTTATTTTGAATGAATGCTACTATTTTCTTTATTTTGTTGCTAGTTTGTTGTCTTTCTTCTCCAGTTGCGTAGCTATCAAGCTCGATGTGGTTTATAGGTACACAAATTCGTAACACTTGAGATTAAGACAAATAAATATATTTCTAGAGGGCTTAAGAGATCTCTCTCACAATCTTATATTTATAATGAAAAATTGATAAAAGAGTACATTGAAGATTAAGGGACTACACTAGACATCTAGGTGCATAACAAGGTACAACGATACGTACAACTCATAAATTGTTTAGCACACTACACCCTACTTAGACTAATGATGATACATAGATGTAACTATTCTAACACTCCCACTTAAGCTGGAGCATACAGATTCTATGTACCAAGTTTGGAACAAATAAACTTAATCTGAGGTCTTCTTAATGACTTGGTCAACACATTTGTGAATTGGTCATTTGATCCAACAAACTCAATACATATTTCTTTTGTCAACAAATTTTCACGAACAAAATGACAATCAATTTGTATATGTTTAGTTCTCTCGTGAAACATTGGATTTGATGCAATGTGGAGAGTGGCTTGATTATCGCAATACATTTTCATAGTCTGGATGTCACAGAAAGCTCTTGAAGGAATTGTTTCACCTATATAAGTTCACCATGTTAGTGACACCATTTCCCTATATTCAGCTTCAGTTGTTGATCGAGCTACTACATTTTGTTTCTTACTTTTCCATGAAATAATGTTTCCTCCAAGGAAAGCGCAATATCCGATAGTAGACTGTCTGTCAATAGGTGAACTTGTCCAATTTGCATCACAGTACCCAAAGACCTGAATGTTTCCTTTATCTTCATATAATAACCCTTGTCTGGGAGCCCTTTTGATGTACCTTAGAATGCGAACAATACGATTCCAATGGCCAACACATGGAGCCTGCATGAATTGACTAACCAATCCAACTGCAAAAGACAAATTCGGCCTTGTAATAGTAAGATAAATTAGTTTTCCAACCAACCTCCTATATCTCTCTGGATTCGGAAATAATTCCCCTTCTTTTGTCGTTAATTTCTAATTTGGGTCCATAGGACTGTCTACCAATCTACAATCAATCATGTCTGTTTCTCGTAATATATCAAAGAGCACACTTTCTTTGGGAGATTACAACTCCATCTTTTGATTGAGCTACTTAAATGCCTAAGAAGTATTTGAGGCTTCCAAGATCCTTGGTTTGAAAATGTCTACACAAGTACTCCTTTAGTTGAGATATTATAGCAGTATCATTTCTTGTAATAATTATATCATCAACATATACTATTAAGTAAACACATTTCCTGAGAGATGTATGACAGTAAAAGACCGAATGATTTGCTTCAGTGTGTTTTAGCCCAATTTTTTTAACAGTGGAGTTTAATTTTCTAAACCAAGCACATGGTGATTGCTTGAGGTCATATAAGGATCAATGCAATTTGCATACCATACCAAACTCTCCTTGAGCAACAAACCCAGGAGCTTGCTCCATATAAAACTTCTTTCTCAAGATCATCGTGGAGGAAGGCATTTTTTTATCCAATTGATGAAGTGGCCAATGACGAATTGTTGCCATTACAAAGAAGAGATGGATAATAGTCATCTTGGCCACAGGAGAGAAAGTGTCATAATACTCAAGGTCATAAACCTGAGTGTACCCTTTTGCAACTAGTCGAGCTTTAAGCCGATCAATTTCACCATCAAAGCCGACTTTAATTACATACTCCCATTGGCAACCAACTGCTTTTTTGCCCGATGGAAGGGGCACGAGCTCCGAAGTAATATTATGGTCAAGAGCATCCATTTCTACAATCATGGCTTGTCACCATCTAGGATGATCAAGTGCTTCATTCACATTTTTGTATAATCACAAAAGACAGGATAAAAGAGAATAATAGGAAGCCAACAATCTATGATAACTAAGAAAATTATAAATAGGATGTGGGTTTTGAGTGGAACGAGTACCTTTTCTGAGAGCAATGGGCCAACTTGAATCATCTTCACCAAGAGGCGTGGCAAGGGAGAAGAATCTAAAGTAGGGGATTCACCATTTTCTTGGAGAAGTGGACTATCCATCGGGGTCCTGTGTTGGAAGATATCAATATGTAGAGAGGAGGGTCCAGGAGGACTTTGATCAAGACTTCGACGAGAATAACCCAAGAAGACTCATTTGATAACACAAGTGGAAAGCTTGTCTAGCCTTAGAGAAATGTCATGAACAAAACATACATAGCCAAAAAGTCGAGGAGAGGTGTGAAAGATATGATCATTTGGAAAGAGAATGGAGAAAGGGACATCTTATTAATAAGAAAACTCGAGGAGGGCATCTTATTAATAAGAAAACATACAGTTAAGATGACATTCCCCAGTGATGGACAAGAATATGGATACCAAGCAAAAGGGTACAAGTAGTTTCAACCAAGTGTTTATTTTTCCTCTACTATACCATTTTGGTGTGTTGTATGAGGACAAGTGGACTAATGTAATATACCATGAGAACTTAAGATTACGGAAGAAGTGGAGGAAAAGTACTCTTTGGCATTGTCACTTCTTAAGATTTTGATTACTTGACTAATTTGATTCTTGATTTCAATCAAAAAGTATGTGAAGATGGGTAACAATTTAGAGCAATCTTTCATAAGATAAACTCAAGTACATCTTGAATACTCATCAATGAACTTAACAAATACCTAAAACCAAAAGAGGAGACGTGACTAGGTCCCCAAATAGCAAAATGGATAATAGAAAAACTAGAATTACACATTGATTGAGACTTTTTAGGAAAGGTAGATCTAACATGTTTTCCTAGTTCACATGACTCACATTCTAAGGTCTAGAGACCCCTATATTCAGGAACATTTTTTTCTAATTTTGACAAATGAGGATGGTCAAGCCAATCATATAACATTTTAAGACTAGGAGCTGCAACACAGGAGACCCATGGACGAAATCCAAAATGGTATAATCCTCCAACTTCATATTCTAACAGTAATGTCGTGAATTATAATCAATATCAAATAAGGGTTTAACTTCTAAATTATATAAAATTTCTGGCGGTACCCAAGTAGTGTGATGAACATTCCAGCTTCCATTGCTGTTCATTTTTGTCTCCAATTGTTTACAGAAAGGCCTAAAAATACTAAACTACCAAACAAAAAGAGGCAAATATATTGATTTCACAGAGAAAAGAAGGAAGAATTAATTTTGCAGAAGAAATCAATTTGGCCACAAAGCAAGTCACGTATACATGTGCTTTGCATAGGCAACTGAGCTTGCTGATGATCCAGGTGGCAAAAAACCCAGACATGGAGGGGCAGAAGTTGGTTCAAAATCACAACTGCTTTCAAACTTGCGATGCTACACTCTTTGGAGTTGCATAGCTTCAAATTTTGTGATCACTATCCATGATTGGCCGCAATTGACATCATAGACTGCTTCTACTTCCTGTCAATAGCTCTCTTAACTACCCATAACTCTCTCAATTCATGTCCGTTGGTTCTCATGGATCAATTAATGTCATTAGGCTTAATCAAAACTATTTTGTTTATGATATAGAGGAGTGGCATTCAATGCATCCAGAAACTGCTACGGGATTCAAAGAGTGAAGTGGTTTTCAATTAAGGCTGGTGCAGCTGCAGTAGCAGCACTACCATGACAGCATTTGAAAACACATGTTTAGCCCTAGAACACTATTATAGTGTTTTGGGGGTAAAATGTTCCACGAAAAGTTACCTCTGTTCTTTCACACTTTATAAGACACTTCTTTTTCCCATGTGTTCTGTTTTTATTTCTTTCTCAGACTTCCTAATTCACATTTTGCTTTTTTTTTTATTTATTTTGTTATGTTCTTTTTATATTAATTTCTCCATCGTCTTTCATATTTTGTTAATTACTTTGTTTCTTATTGATCCTATATTGATGGTCATTCTGTAAACTGTGATATTATTTATCATGAATTTTTTCTGGTTTTTATTTGTAACTTGTATTGTAACATTTATAGTAGTGGTCAGCCTGTTCCTTTTTGCTTGTATCTCTTCCACTAAAGAAGATCAGTAGAACCAACAAAAGCTATGGGTTTCCACGTCATTGTTTCAGATAAAGGCTTTGGCATAGGATATTTTACACACAGCAAACGCTTCGTATATAATATTTTCTCCGGTGACATCTTTGAACTGTTGTATTATATTCTATGCCAATCAGTTGGGGCTTTTATTTAGCTCTTGTAAGTTGCTTCGGTGTAGCTGAAACAAGATGACATAAGATCGATTCAGTCAAAGTTAAGCCATTTAATATGGTTTATTCCTCCTTGACTTGATTCAACAAATTCCCTGCTACATCAATATGTCGGTATCTTAATTCCCTGACAAAATGGGGAAAATAATATTTCAAGAAGTAAACGGAGAAGGCTGATTGAAGATTTTGCAACACTTGCTTTTTAAAGATTTTCTTTTGCTTTTAGAGCAAATAGCGTGCGGTGCTTCCTCAGCTTCTTTTGGGAACTTCTCTGCTGGACAAAAGGTCGTTACTGGATTAGGTATTATATCCTCAGCTTTTCATTTAAAACCTTCAGAAGGTGTTGAGAATTCTGCAAACTTGGCCACAACACCCTAGAGTGACCAGATAAAGACAGGAGTTACATAATATATATAAGCACAATCTATTGTGGCTCATATCATATCTTTGAAGTCACAATAAGGCCTAATGATGGTGGGTCTTTGCTGGTTGCTTTAGAGCTGATGTGGGCATCAGAACATTTTGTTTCTCTTCTTAACTGTTTGGCCTTTCAAAGTAATAATCAGTGCCTCACAGTTTAGAACTAGAAACTTGTCTCTTTGTTATTCATTGAATATCACTTTTATTTGATATGGTTTGGTTTCTTTTGTCAGAGGATGTTTCTTTTCAGTTTCAGACTTAGGAAAGCGTTGATGATATTTTCAGGACCATAAATTGACAACTTATCAAGGATTGCTAGATCAACAGTATCTTGAGGCTCATAGAGATAGGCATGAATTGGGCCAAGTGCCTGGTCAAAGGGTGGGTGTATTTTGTTGGTTAGAAAGTTAAGAAATTATCTGCGAGCCATACATGGTGTTATCTAAACCATAATGAGGGAATTACATGTCACAATGGCTTATCAACAAGTATAATTTTCAATGAAGGGATAATAAAACAATTTGACAATAGCTTATCAACAAGTATAATTTTCTATATTCATCTTATAATAATGATATTTTGTTTGGAGATGAAATCGTCAAAGGTAATTATGAAAATGCTGAATGAAATACTGAAAGATTTTAATTTTATAACTGTTTCCTTTGACATTTCTCTATCTGAACATTACCACATTTCTTATTTTATATCGTTTGTGCACATCTTGTCATTCTAATAATTTACTCTCAAATTTCTCGTTCATTCGTACCTGATTACTGTAACCATACCAATATGTTCTTGAATTCATATGTGAATTCTTATTTACAGACTGGACCATCTCAATACAGAGGTAGGGGTGGCCGGGGTGGTAGACCATTTAGAGGGGCTGGTCGTGGTCGGGGCCATGGTAGGGGCCATGGTGTTGGAGGTGGTAGACACGCACCATCTCATTCTTCTGGTGCTGCTATTTCTCATGTAGCTGGTGCACCTGTTGCTGCTGGGACTAGTTCAGCGATAGAACCTTCATCATCAGTCTCTGTGCCAACACAATTACCTAAACAAGCTCGAGTGCAACCACCAGCACCACGTAAGGTGTGCTGTGAAATTTGTAAGGTTGAGTGCAATACTCCAGAAATCTTGGAGCAACACAAGAATGGGAAGAAACATCAGAAGAATATGAGGATGCATGAAGAATTGCAAAGGCGTAATGCTCTGAATGGACAACAGAATGCGCAAATTCCTACCTCTCAATTGAATTTGACAGATCAACCTAAGCAAGTTCAGGAGTCTGAGAATAATGGATCCCCAGCAGAAAATATGGGCTCTAGGGTTATAGTTAATAATCACGAGGACGAAACTCAGCAGCAGAATAATGTAGGAAACATTTCTGAGGCTTCTGAAGCACCTGAGGCAAAAAACACGGATAGCTCTGCCGCTAGAGGCCGAGGATTAAAGCGGAAGAAGAAAGGAGGAGGAAAAGGAGGTAAATACATGAGAACCAATGATGGTTTAAAGCCTGTGGAATCTGCACAAACCATGTCTTTTAGATGTGAGTTGTGTGACGTTAAATGTGAATCACAAATTGTTTACCAGAGCCATATGACTGGAAAAAAGCACTTATCGAAACTAAGGCGTGCTCATGATCCCCAAGCTTCATCTGGAGTAGGCCAGCAGCAAGCTCTGTCTGGAGCACTCTTGGGTCTTCAAGCCCTTTACCCTCCTGACATCAATGCTCTGTCTAATGCAATTAATGCTCAAGTACAACAAGGTGATAATGATCCACAGGTACTTTTGGCTCAGCTCCTGATGACTGTACTATCTCAAGCACAAGTTACAGCAGCAGCCCAAGTGACAGGTGTCACCGCTGCTCAGATGCCTGGACCCATATCTATGGCTGGACCAAGTTATGAACCCCAGTTGTTGCAAACACAAGTATCAGAAATCACAGCACATGCTAATTTGGATAATCCTTCTGCGGAAACAAAAATTGAGGTGTTACCTGATCCATCACTGGAGTCAAAAGCTCAGCAAGGCTCAAGTGTCAGCACCCAAATTGAAGGTGGTGGTTCTGAAACTAAACCGGTGTAAAATTCCCCCAATATATTTCTGTTGCGACACCCACAGCCAATTTCAGAATGTGAATCTCCCACCGCTTGGTAGGCCAAAGATGATTCAATCATTCTCTTAAATTTTCCACTTTTGTTCTTCCCAAAAGGGTGGTTATTAACTGTTGTTGGGATTTTATTTTTTCTCATAGGTAGATTTGAATATTGTAGGAATTTGCTCATATGGATGTTGGGAGGTGCTAGAAATCCTTTATGTTACTGCAATGTGAAAATTACCTTTGAGTGATCAAAGTCGGGAGCGGATCAGTGAACGTGTTTAACATTTAAGAAATCCGAGGGTCTGCTTTGAAATTTTTGCTATGTGCACTTAAAATAATTTGAAGAAAAGATTAAGTAATTTTGTTATTGGTTAATATAAAGTTAAATTTAATTTGTAAAGAAGTTAATATAAAGGATTTACAAATTAGTTCATGTATAACTTTATTGTATAAAAAATTATTCATATTTATGAAGAATGTCATTTCAGCCGGATTCTAAGAGTCTATATTTGGTTGTACAGACGTGTAGAAAAGTTGTTACCATCGGCAACATAGCGTGTTTGAACTATTTTTCTCAAAAATTACAGTTTCAAAAATTTGAAAACCCTAATAAGATAACTTTAACATACTAATTTTTGTGTAAGTTACGTATTTTAGCTTAAGATATTTTTGTTTCAGGGTTTGCTTTGAGGAGTTTTATGATAGAGAAAAAATTGATAACAGATTTTTTTGTAAATTTAAATTAATTTATAAAAAATATAATTTTCTAATTTTTTATTGATTGCAATTTTTTACAGGATAGTTTATAGAAAAATTTGGTAAAACATATTTTTGTTTCTTTTGTAAAATTACTTGTAAAAATGTGTGCCGAAACGTACTACATACGATATATTTTGAATCTGCAAAAGGGTTTTAAAACCTGAAGCATGAAAGAAACAAATGCATGGCTAAGGAAAGAAAGAACTGTGGAGATGGTGAAGTAGTCCCATTACATTGTAAATGTAATTTTTACTATGATTTTTTATTTCGCCTCAATATTGCAGTAGTAATATATAGCATTTACTATTAAGGCTCATCTCACGCTACCACCTTGCACTATGGGACATCTATTCGGTGGAGCCTTTAATCTTTTAGTTAACAAAAAAAACAGCTTTATGTATCGTATAAAATATTGATCGAGTGGTTATAAACAACCAACCGGATTTTCAAGTAATCTGTTTATATCTTATTCTGTTTATATTTTATTGGGTTTATATCAACTCAGGATCCATGAGGTAAATAATAAATACAAAGCCAAGGTCGAAAGTCAGGTATGTTCCACTTATGCATTATTTACTCTACGTTACTCTCAAATACTCAATAGTGATAATCATTCACTAAATATTCAACTAAGAGCCGAGACTCTTCAAATCAGACGTCTAACTTGAGCGTCGGAGTATCTTTTGCAGGTACATCCTCTCTCGTCAAGAAGGAGACCGATCGGTTTATGCCAACACTGATCGGCCAATAGCAGGAGTTTGGAAGCGATCGAGCGGTTCAGACACATTAGCAGGTTAGTCTCTCGGTCCCGCAAAATATCTACCGTGGGGTCGAGCATCAAACCCAATGGTGACCACGAGGAGCATGGAGGAACAACAAAGCTGAACCGTAAATCCTGTTCACTAGGAAGCACTCCTAGCTCAAAGCAAAGAGGTAAAGTCCTCTCAAAGCTGAACAGTAAAGCCCGTTCCCTAGGAAGCACTCCTAGGTCAAAGACCAAGCGGTAAATTCCTCTCGGGAGAGAGGTAAAGCCCTCTCAAAGCCGAACGGTAAAGCCCGTTCACTAGGAAGCACTCCTAGCTCAAAGTAGAGGTAAAGCCCTCTCAAAGCTGAACGGTAAAGCCCGTTCCCTAAAAAGCACTCCTAGGTCAAAGACCGAGCGGTAAATCCCTCTCGGGAGAGAGGTAAAGCCCTCTCAAAGCCGAACGGTAAAGTCCGTTCACTAGGAAGCACTCCTAGGTCAAAGATCGAGCGGTAAATCCCTCTCCGTTCATGTTGAAGGACGAGAGGTAAATCCCTCTCGGTTCATGTTGAAGGACTAGCGGTAAATCCCTCTCGGTTAATGTTGAAGGACGAGCGGTAAATCCCTCTCAGTAAATGTTGAAGTTCGAGCGGTAAAACGCTCTCGGTTCATGTTGAAGGACGAGCGGTAAATCCCTCTCGCTTAATGTTGAAGGTCGAGCGGTAAATCCCTCTCGGTTCATGTTGACGAACGAGAGGCAAATCCCTCTCGGTTAATGTTGAAGGAGGAGCAGTAAATCCCTCTCGGTTAATGTTGAAGGACGAGCGGTAAATCCCTCTCGGTAAATGTTGAAGTTCGAGCGGTAAAACGGTCTCGGTTCATGTTGAAGGACGAGCGGTAAATCCCTCTCTGTTCATGTTGCAGGACGAGAGGTAAATCCCTCTCGGTTAATGTTGAAGGGTGATAGGCTGTCGTTGAAGCTATCAAATTAATACTACTTTTCAAGGCAACTTCAGTATTGCCAAGTAGTATTCAAGAAGGTAGATAGGGCTAAAGTAACCTTGAGTCGTCTCCCAACGAACACGGAATTGCTTTTGAATATCTGACTCTTACGAATGCTATGCAATGCTTATGGATAAAAGTAATGTTCGAAGAATGTTTAAAGAACAAATAAGAAACTTAAAAACAGTTACGATGAAATAGGCTAATTCCACTACTTTTCCAAGATAGATTCATCATCGGTTATTCACGGATAATTGTTCAATTGATTATTATTTAAGTTTCAAATTAATTAAAGTACATTCTTAATTAATTCGAGGGCGATCATGCATTTAACCAAAGTAAATTCTCAATCAAATGCAAAACCTTTCTAGATTATTCACAATAAGTTCAACCAAAGTACATTCTCAATCAAATTCTATTGTGTTTAATCATGTCTATTCTTAAATCTCCTAACCAAATTAAAAGCTAATCAATCAAAGTAAATTCTCAATTGATTATAATTGAAATTATTACTAATCAATCAAAGTACATTCTCAATTGATAGTAAAAATCATTTAATCATATAAAAGTTCCTAAATTAAATCAAAGTAGATTCTCAATTTAAACCTAGAAACCCTAAAACTCATATAATCAATATGCATATAATTCAAACATATTATGATACAAAAATCTTTGCTTTTAACAAGATAGAGAGATGAAAGACATAGAGAGAACAACTTAAATCAATAACCAAAGTAAACAATTGCATTAACTCAATCTAACCTCAAAATCCATAATGGAATTACAGCAGAATAGCCCTAGATGCTTAGCTCTCCATGAATGGAGTTGAATACAAGATGAAAGAAAAGTGAGAGGAGTATGGGAGAATGAATGAATGAAGTCCTCTGGGTCTCTTTAAATAGGCTTGATTGGGCTTGGACTCTGAATATTCAGTTGATAGAATCTTTTATCTTATATCTTCCAAATAACTAAAAGATTTAAATAATTATAACATTATTTGGAAGATATTTTCTGTTGATATTCCCAATTTAAATTAATTCAACAACTGAATTTTATTTTTTTATCTTTCCTGACTTTCTAAAATTACACAAATACCCTGAATTTCCCCTATCTGCACTTTAGTCCCTTCTGAATTTCTGAAATTGCAAGAAAGCCCCTCAGTTGACCAGACTTTGACCAGAGAAGGCTTATTGACCAGCTTTGACCAGAGGAGGACGCACCAATGGGAGCTCGCCACGTGGTTTTCCCCCTTTCTCCCAAATTAGGGTTCAGATTTGGCCGAAAGCCAAGTACGTTCCACTTATGCATTATTTACTCTACGTTACTCTTAAATACTTAATAGTGATAACCATTCACTAAATATTCAACTAAGAGCCGAGGCTCTTCAAATCAGACGCCTAACTTGAGCGTCGGAGTATCTTTTGCAGGTACATCCTCCCTCGTCAAGAAGGAGACCGATCGGTTTATGCCAACACCGATCGGCCAATAGCAAGAGTTTGGAAGCGAGCGAGCGGTTCAGACATATCAGCAGGTTAGTCTCTCGATCCCGCAAAATATCTACCGAGACACTTTCTTTTATAGAAAATTGCTGGGAAAATAATTTATATGATAATAAGATATTGTACAATTTTAAAGTTGTTTTGATACGAAATATTTAACAACAAAAATGGAAGAAATCGTGTTTATTTAGTGTGAGTGAGTTAAAAATAATATGATATGATAAGTCTCATTTAAATTGAAATAAAAACTTTATGAGTGTTTTTCTCGCATTTTTTTTATTTCAAAATTATCTTTCCTAATTCAAAATATTCTATAACCTTTTTTTTTTCTTTAAAAGATTCCGAAATCAGTTAAAAAAATTTCTTTCTAAAACGAATTTTAAAATCTATGGAAGGATTTCTCAAATCTTTAACGAATTTCAAAATTCGTTGAAGAAAAAATTCTTCAATAAATTATTTTAAAATTCAAAGATATTTGAAGACATTCACATGTACTTAAAAAAAATTATAAAATAAATAAAATTATAAAAAATATAAAATATAATATAATTTAAGTTAAATATAATTTAAAGTTTAGTTTTAATTAAATTTAATTTTATAAAATGTAAATTAATTTTAATTTTAATTAAATTTAATTTAATATAATATAAATTAAATATTTATTTTAATTTTCACAAGTAATAAATATCTATAAATATATATATATATATATATATATATATATATATATATATATTATAGAGCTATCAAAATAAGTTATAATTTGTGGGTCAATCTAGCCCACCACGGGTTTGAACCGGTTGAGTTTGAAAAAATTGTATTTCTTTTATGCGGGTCAGATTTCAACCCGACTCATTTAAACACGACTAATGCAGGTTGAATCCGTGGTGGGCCAGGTTGGCCCACCAACCCATCTACTTAATTTTATTTTATTAAAATTTAATTTTAATTTTATAAAAAAATATTTATTATTTTGTTTTTGCTTGAAAAAATTATTTAAGTTCCTTATTTTCAAAATTAATTAAACATCCATTTTGAAAGTGAAATTTGTTTGGATTTAAATTATAGAAAGTTTGTAATTTTTTATTTAAAAAAAATTGTAATTAAGTGAGTCAGTGAGTCAACCCGTTTACCCATCAACCCGTGGTGGGTCGAGTCAGGTTCGAATTTTTGTGACTCGCTAATAAATGAGTCAGGTTGGGTTGGCTCACCAAGTAACCAACCCGTGGTGGGTCGAGCCGAATCGGACCCATTTTAATAGCTCTAATATATTATGATATTTTTATCCAACACCTTTATAAAAAAATATTAAAATATCTATTATCACATGCAAGTACTCGTATTCATAAATATCCGCTTATAGATATTTTTGTCAAATCCATTAGTTATTCTAAGTGATCTATTTTCTTTATTCCTTGTCATCTTCCTCTCTTACGCGTTGCACATTTCACCCTTAATTTCTAACACTTTGATCTTCAACTCATTCACATTGCGTCTTTTGATGTCTAAGATTTTTATCTTCCATTCCTAATTTATAATTTCTTGTGGTATTTTATTCTATTAGTAATAGGTATGTTGTCTACTTTAATTATAATATTCTAATAGGTATGTTGTCTACTTTAATTATAATATTCTTTTGATATTGCTTTTCCTTTCAATCTCTGTTTGCTTTTGTGGAATGAGATTTCGATTTCCATTATTGGGCCTACAATTTAAATTTAGATTTAATTGTAATAACTTTATTTATTTATTTTATATGTACTGAAAGTTTCATATACACAAAATTAACTTTTAAGTTTAAGTTTATGATAAATTTGAATATTTTCAATGGAATTCTTATTATTTTTTTATTAAATCCTCAAAAAATTATATTTTTTATTAAGTTCATATATTTTTTAATTAGATAGTAATTATTATTTTAACTCAGCATTTTGTTTTATTTTTTGGATGTTAAAAAATGTGAAGTTTTAAAATTAATATATAACAATATTTATGAAAAGGAGTTGATTGGAAATATAAAAGGTTTGTGTATTTATATAGGTGAATATGTATTTTATAAAAACTCAAATGTATTCCAAACATTTTAAATTTTCACTCTCTAATATATTTTCTTTTTCTCTTGATATTCTTGAATTGGGTAAGGTTGTGTTGACAAAAAAACGTTTCGACATGAGTTTATATAGTGCGTTAGCAAATTATAAATGCGATAATTAGTTAATGTAGTTAACATGTCTTATAAGATGTGCTATTTATATTAATGGGCTCTTACCTTAATAGATCTAGATCTACTGACCGAAATACCTGTTTTAATTATCATGATTAACCATAGATTATTGTAAGTATGTAACTTGTGTGATGTCGCATTGGTCTGAGTAGGGATGAGTCGAGAACATGTCGACTTATTAGTCTAATTTGTATTCGGCCAAAAACGAGTCTATATCGATATGATTGGAGAGTATTTGATTATTATAATATAGTTTGAATATCTAATAGATAGACAAAAATAATTAGAAATTTATTTAAAAATATCTAAGTTTATAAAAATATAAAATTTAATTAAGTCAAAAATAAAATTAAAAATATTTCCATGCATAAACATTTTCAAATCTTTTTTTTGATACCAAATAAATAACAAGATAGATAATGAGAATTTTTTTAAACAAATGTAATGTAACCATGTTAGCCTGTACCATATGCAAGTAATACTAAGAATAATTTATTATGTCACCAAATCATATTATTTTTCTTTATATAAAACATGCACCTACCTCAATAGGTTTGTTTACTAAATTAGTGCAATTTTAAAAACAAATTACTAAATGGATACATTAAAATAAATTATAAATATTAGTAAATCATTCTACTTTAACACGATTTCAATATGAAAAAATCATATAAGGATGATATGATTTTATATAAGATGATACGACTTTAAATCAGAAACATTCAAATCATACTAAAATAACATGACTTATTTTAATATATTTTAAATTAAAATTGTGTGAAGTAATTTAATGTATTTTAAATTGAAATTGTATTGAGATGGTAAAAATTGTATCAAAATAACATTACTTCAGTTTCAATTTATTTTTAACTAATGTTATGCATATTAACAAAACTTTAACCTTAAAAGTGCTTTAAATAAAATTACCTATATTCATTTTTTTTTAAAACTTACCCAAGTTGAAGTAACCTTTTTATCTAGTCATTGAGCATAACTAGAATTGGCTAGGGAAAAAGCAAGAGGAAAAAAAAAGCTACGTATGAACCTCCACAATGTATTTTTTTTTAGATTTTTTTTTTCTTTCTTGAATGATCTAGCTAAAGTTAACTAATACGTTCATGTTCCTTTTTTCTTTTTTCTCTTAAGATAATGTTATACTAAAAATGTTTTTCATGCACTTTTTTTTTCATCAATCAAACAAGCTTTATTTCTTAGATATTTATTTATTTTCTCTTTTCCAGCGTAAGCATTAATAAAAAAAAAATCTGAAAAATACCTACAACGCTGGCATAATACATCAACTTTCTTTTTCTTTTCTCTTTTGGTTTTAAAATATTTACACCATCTTTTTTTAACTACAATTGTACAATACTCAACATGTTAATAGCAAAATAACTTCATTAAAAAAAAATAACCGTAACATCCCAAAAATACAGCATAAAACCATATAATAAAATAATCACATATTACTAATATTACAGTTTAGTTCTGAAATTAAGAACTACAATTCTGGCCGAATGGCCTTACAAAAATAATGTAGAATTTAAACTTCACAGAAATAGTGACTAGAACGAACGATTTCCAAAATTACCTACACCGAACGGTTCTACAAAACTAGAAGCAGAATAATAATCAAACAGTCCTAAGGTTCGGTCTTCACTTCCACTTCTTCCAGAGCTTCTTCCAGCAACTCTTTTCCTTCTGCTCACATCCACAAGATGATCATTGCAACAAGAACGACAACCGAACGACAATACAGACAAGATAGGAAAATAGAGTAAGCTTATGTAATTTAATTAATGGAAGACCATATATATATCACATAAATCTGATACAAATCAATAAGTCAATTATACACAATCAATCATACATTATTGCATGCAATAAACAACCATTTGACTTTGACTATCCGGACTGTATGAATTCTGTATAGCTACAACGTTTGTGCACTCGGGTGATGTAGTAACTGGGATACCCTCAACAGTTGTCACCCGAGGCTAATCCGTTCCGTCCAAGTTAACCTTATGGACTAGGACCTCCTGCCATTCTCACACATGAGTTACTCCTCTCTACGTGAGAATGAGTAATCACGAAATATCAGGAAAAACGCCAGCTAAGCTTTGCCCACATTCATACTTTACCATTCAATAACCAATTTTTGAGATATTCCTCCCTGGAATACTCTTTCATATCCAAACAATTTCATTCGTATCACATTTCAAATTCCATCATACTTCATCATCAATATATTCAACTTGAAATAAGACCACACTTTCTCATCATAGAACAAGTCCGAATGGAATAACACTCCTTAGAAACTAACATGACCGAGCACTATTTACCAATCGATCCGCTTCAATGAACTGACCCTTAAGAGTTCAAACCGAACACTACAAAGCCTAGGCCTAATACTAAGACTCTAGGCCAAACACCATTTAATGAGACCGAATACTGTTTGACACCGAATACTAATAACAAACTGAATACTATGAAGAAACCGAGAGATAGAAAGATGCTGAGTACTAATAATACTTAGTTTTTTTAGTCTTAAGACAGCACACTGAAGAGACCGAGTGCTATTCTGAGACCGAGCACTGTAGAAACCGAACACTATTGAGTTTAGCCGAACACTCTTATTTTAAAAATGGTAATG
This sequence comes from Vigna angularis, assembly GCF_016808095.1. Taxonomy (NCBI): domain Eukaryota; kingdom Viridiplantae; phylum Streptophyta; class Magnoliopsida; order Fabales; family Fabaceae; genus Vigna; species Vigna angularis. Next base: position 15,089,914 of record NC_068978.1, on the reverse strand, counting down.
ATAGATTACTGAGACGAGACCGAGCGCTTGGTTTAAGACCGAGCACCACTTAGACCGAGTGTCGGGTTTAAGACCGAGCACTACTTAGCTTATAGAATGAAGAATTAAATACAGATACAAATAATGGATTTTTAAGGGAAGATAAATATACTAGTATATGTGTAAGTAATATTGAATACCAAATACAAGGAGACAACTACACTTAGACAAACACTTATTTACAAGTATACTAAGAGGAAACCGATCAGTCATTCACTAGAATTCTTCCCAAAAGAAGAACCCAATCCCGACCGAATACTCAATGAGAAACCGAACGGTCAATAATGACTTTCGATGATAAACATATAATTACACAGGAAGTTACAGACTTAAGATCAAATCTTATATCAATCCAGTTCCTCATCATTTATATTCATACACTCATACAACCAAAATGCAGTAATAACCATACTTCATATTCATCCAATAATCAAACAAACATACAACCATTAAAAACAATAATCATAATCAAATTATATAAGCTTCTCTTACCTCTAAATGTGACTTGACGCTCACAGGTGCAGAATACTGGTTCACCACTACAATTTCTTCTACCCTTAGAATTTACTGATTACAAAACTAGACCAAAATAAAGGACCAAAACACTATCAGAATTACATATAGAAAAGTGATCAATCCATGCAACCAGAACTTGGTTTGCATGTACCAGAAAACCACACGGCTGAGGAAGGAATGAACTTACTAGCTTAAACCCAAAACTTGATCGGTGCAAAGCGTAGCTCTTGGCACCAGGAATACTTAGGCATGGTCTGAATGATGATCGAAAGAAGAAAAGAGTAAGATTTCTTAGAGAGAAGTATGAGGTTTGTAGAGAGAAGGAGGAGAGAATGAAAACTCAAAAGGTTAAAGATGAAGGGTATATGCAGAAAAGTGGCGTGAAATTTGAAAACTTAAGTTTTACTCCTACCGTCAAAACCGATCGGTCACTCCTCTGTTCACACCTGTCTTCCACTTTCTGATTTTCACTAACGTCTGCCTTCCACTCACACAGGATTTTTAAGGCTTCTGACACCTTGCACCTACATATGTCTTCCACCATGGGATTTTAAGGATTTTTAGAATAATACTTACAACAATCATATATTAATAAGATATTGTAAATTTTCTTAAAATTATAACTTTTTATTGTATTAAGAATACAAAACATGTCACTATTTATCATATTAAATTGATTATTTATCTTAAAATTTGTTTTTATTTTATAGGTACGGCAAAATAAATATATCTATTTGTTTTTATATTTATTCAAATATTAATTAAATAATAATTTTTATAAAACATAAAATATTATTAAAATTTTAATGATAAGTTAACAAATATTTTTGTACACAATATCAATTAATAAATGACAAACCATATTCATATAAATATTAAAATATAATACCATATAATAGTTACATAATTGTCGGTCAAAGTAAATTTATAAACATGATTATAATATATTTATAATTAATCTATTATGAATATTTCATAAAAGTATTTTAATGCATTAATTATGAATATATTACACAATAAAAAGAATTAGAAATATTGATTTCAATATAAACCTAAGTCTATTAATTACCAACTTATTTAATCATTCAATCTTTCAATATATATTATCCTCTCTGGTTTCTTTGAAACTCTCTTTCAGTCTTTGCAATAATGTTGTCGCAGCAAGTGCTGCATCTGCCACCCCAGAAACTGTTCCTCTCTTGTTCCCCTCTCAATGTTAGAAAAATCCCATCTTTTGTGAATTGTAAAATTGGGTATGGTCATAGTTTCTTAACAGTAAATGCACTAAAGTTGGATGAACTTCCCCCAAATGCACTTCGGAGGAAGAGAGAGCCGCAATGGAGAGGAGGTTTCAGCCTTGGCCTTGACTTGGGATTGGCTCGCACTGGTCTTGCCCTAAGCAAAGGCTTCTCCATTCGCCCCTTAACCGTAACAATTTCTCTTTTGCTCTTTTACTTTTAAGAGTTTCCTCTTTCAGTGAAATTTGGGTGAATTAAAGATGTCATCTTTTTACTGTGTTTTTGGTTGTATATTCATCGTCTTTGTACTTAGATTGATGTATTTTAGTAAAGTTTAGAGACTAATTGGAAGTGTATTTAAATATTTGGGGGACTACTTAACATGATTTTAGATATATCTTAAGACTTTTTAAGTTTTGTTTTAACACTAGAGAACACTTAGAAGAGAAAGTAATCCTTCAAGGATGAAATTGGTGGTCTAACCCAAATCATTGAGGAACTAAAACCAAAATCTAGTACATTTATAAAATTTACCATTGGAGCACATATTGCTACAGTTGATAATAAAATGTTGCAGTTAACTGTGACAATATTAATATATGCTCATTACTTCTACGGCAATTATGAATTATTTATTTGTGTTTCATCAGTCATCAATCCTGACAAGCCTGCGGTTGATTTAGGTGTTGGAACTGCGAGGACAGAAGCTTGAGGTTCAGATTATTAACATTGCCGAACAAGAGGTCTGGATTCATCTTTTTTCTCTTGTTCTACTAAAGAATGGGTTATTTTCTCTGAGGGTACATAACATTCAAATTGACATGATTTTAAAACTGTAGGAGGTTGATGAGTTTATAATTGGGCTTCCAAAATCTGCTGATGGGAAGGAAACACCTCAGTCAAACAAAGTCAGAAGTGTTGCTGGAAGGCTTGCTGTTCAAGCTGCTGAAAGGTAAGCCATTTCAGTGAAGCTTTGACGATTTATATTCTTCTGTCTTTATTTATGAATTCCGTAATGAGAATATGAAAGCAATAGCATCAGGCTCAGCTTTATATGTTATAATCTTCATTCTTGAAGCTGCTAAGCCACCAGAACCGTGAGTTATGAATTATATTAAGTGGTTGACCTTAGCAAATAACAATTATATTTATTGACATTAAGTTACTAATAAATTTGAATGACATATTTGGAATTCTGGATGACTCCTGATAGGATTATATTGAACTGTTAAGTACTTATATTACTAGTTTAATTTTTATTTATATATGAACTCTACTTCAGGGGTTGGAGAGTATATCTACAAGATGAACATGGGACAACATCAGAAGCCATGGATCGAATGATCAACATGTAATTGTTTTTAAACTTCTTTATTGATTGTATTATAACCTTTGAAATTCTATCTTTTTGTGTGAATTAAATTAGAAATAGTAAGTAATTTCATAAGTGATATGGTATTGTTGGCAATGATTTGGCATCTGGTGCATTGTCACAATGTCACCAATATGAAAAGTTTAAACAAAATTTATACTGCCTGCTGGATCTTTCATTCACTATTCATTTAGTGTAGTCGACACAGTTATGATATGCTTCATGAGGGGAAATTGATGGGAAAAGAACCGTGTATACTTATGGAATCTCATTCTCACAGAGAACCATGTTGAAGTTCTTCAGTATTTAAGTAGGCTGTAATTAAAACCATCATCCGAGCATATAAGACTTGCTTGTGAAGAAATATGCACGCTGTGTCCAATGAGAAACATGTTATAACTTCTTTTTATGTAGGTTGAGACTGTTTTGGTTTTTATTCCATTGAAGCTATTATGTGCTTAACTTCTGAACTCCTTTTTAGTGTATTTAAATAAGAGACCCTACTGTGCTCTAATGGGGGAATGGAGAAATGACATGTTGAGGGATGTGAAACAAGGATTGTTGGTATATTAGACTTTAAGCATAACTCAAATTGATCTTATTTCTAATTGATATGAGAATTTCAACACAGAGGAAATAGTGTTTGAAGAAATAGTGTTTGAGGAAATAGTGTTTGAGGAAATAGTGTTAGAGGAAATAGTGTTAGAGGATGTGAAAGTCAAATGAGATTTAGAAAATCACTGTTAAAAGTTGTCAATCAAAATTGTGTGGGAGTTTAGTATTTTATTGAGGAAACTAACCCAATACTCTTTCAGGGGTTTGAGTAAGTCCTGTCAACAAAAGAAACTTGATGCCTTTGCTGCCATGGTAAGTGATTTTTATATGTAATGCTTTTTTGGCAATATATTATATTAATAGAATTATACGACCTTGGGATATGAAGTTTTATGCTCTATCTGCTTTAAATTTCCAATCACAATATAAAACATTTCTGGAATATTGACTTTATTATATATATATTTTGTGTACCAGATGGTACTGGAGAGATATTTCTCCACTTCAGGTCAGGGCACTGAACTTGTTCTGCCCAAAAATCTAGAATTACAAGCAAAACTTCAAAGGGGTCCTCCCAAAGATGTTGATTTTTTCTCTGACGAAGATTAATCTCAGAATGCTTGCCTGGTTCCACTAGCTTCTGTGGTGAATTTTATGGTAATGCCTGGCAAGGGTTGATAACATATCGTGCAGCAGCTTACTTGTGTGTACTATTCCTTCATGTTGATAAATTGCAATTATGCATGAGAAGGTTTTGAGGAAAAAAGAAGAAAGATATTCCAGCAAGCTGTGATCATGATGAAGGATTTAGATTTTAGATCATGAATTGAAATTATTGTAAAAGAGTGCAGATAAATGAAATGGGGAAATAGAGTAAAAGTTTAATGGAAGAAAATAGTACTTTGGTTGAATTAATCTTAATACAATAATAATCACTAGTGTAGGAAGAGGATACGACACCGGTTAATTTCACTCATAGGCATCGGTTTTTGAACCGAGGCATATTCAGGCGAGGTAAAAAGTGGTATCCTTTTTGCCTCGGTTCCAAACCGAGTTATGTTGTCTGTCTCTACGGCCTCGGTTAGAACCTAAACCGAGGTAGTAGGATCTTTTTTTTTCTGATTCTATTTTCAAACACCAGAACCCCAAACTGAAAAACGTTAAAAATGAAACAGAAAGCCAGAGATGAAACTCAGAGATGAAACAGCAAATTACATACTCAGATGAAACAGCAATATTACATTCTCAGATGAAACAACAATATTACATTCTCAGATGAAACAACAATATTACATTGTCAGATGAAACAACAATATTACAAGACAATATTACAACATCCAATGTCAAAATTCTCTCTACAGAAGCAGCAAAATTACATACTTAGAAGCTACAACAACAGAAGAAACTCAGAGATGAAACAGAAAGCCAGAGAAGCCAAATTTCTTCCTCTTCGCACATGGTGAAACAGAAAGCCAAGTTTCTCTATTCTTCCCCCAACGGCGTGGTCAGAGGTCCAAAGGTTTGTAAAATACAAAAGCCTGAGATTTACCGTGTGAGCTTTTGCTCCTCCAAACCTCAACCGCCGCAAGCCCGCCGTCCCTCCACCTCCTGCCCCGCCACCCCGACGAAGCCTTCACCAGCTTCTGTCCTGCATGCCTCTGCAAACGCCTCGTCCTCCTCGACCCCAACAACAACAACAGCCTCGCCACTGCTCGCAAACCTCCATCCATTGCCGCCGTCACCGCCCTTAAAGCCCTCTTCCGCCGTAGAAACCCTAGAAGAAAAAGGAAACTTATTATGGACCGATTGATCGGTGTAAATCAAAGTTTAATCGGTGGAAAAAGTTTCTAACGGTGAAAACAAGCTTTTAATCGGTGGAATCGAAGGGAAATGGTGAAAAGGAGAAGAAACCCTAACAGAGATGATTCTGTGAGTGTAGAAGGCTTACCGTGACGATGAAAGGCTTGCGATGAGGAGATCCCTCTCTCGAGCACCGTGGAACGGCAGCAGCCGATGGCGTAGTTGAATGGCGGCTTGCGGCAAGGGATGAACGCGGCTTGCGGCAAGGGTTGAACGGCGGCTTGCAGCGAGAGGGCAGAGGGCGAGAGGGCAGAGGGCGAGAGGGCGAGAGGGCAGAGGGCGAGAGTGCGAGAGGGCAGAGGGTGAGAGTGCGAGAGGGCAGAGGGGAGATGAGAGTGAGATGAGAGTGAGACGAGGAAAGAACGAGAGGGGAGATGAGAGTGAGATGAGAGTGTTAGAGGAAAGAAGAGGAAAAAATGAAAAAGCGGGTCAGGTGTGAGTGATTTGACCGGGTAATAGACCTCGGTTCTACCTTTAACCGAGTCAATATAGTGACCAGCAGAGGTGAATAGGCTTCGGTCTCATTCCAAACGAAGCAATAGGAAGGGTTTAGGCATCGGTTTCGTAGCAAACCGAGGCAGTAGTTACGTGTCAGACTTTTCAGACAGCGCAGTAGAGGTGTATAGGTACCGGTTTTGTGTTAACCGAAGCAATATAGCTTTTGAACCTCGGGTTGAATGGGGACCGAGGTATATAACCTTATACGCTTCGGTTTCTCAATAACCGAAGCGTATATAGGGCGTCAAAATCCACTTTTTTTACTAGTGAATAGTAATAATAATAATAATGATAAAAGAAGCATTATACCATCATCATTTTGAAACACTAACAAGTTTAATTAAAAAAACTATTTTATTGATTTTAAATATTTAAAGTGTAATATTTCATTTTAATAATGTTCAACTACTAAAAAATTCATCACACATCCAATACATAGAAAACAATTAATCCAAGAGAAAATATAAGATGTTATTATAGTTATCCAAACATAACTAGAACACCAATAAATATATATATATATATATATATATATATATATATATATATATATATATATATATATATATATATAAAAGATTCTATATTATTAAGAGTTCTATTACAATGAAAACTAAAGTGCAATAATAAAGTTTTACACAAAACACAAAATTAAAACCCTATTTTATACTTCAACACCATCTTTAGCATGGACTTTATCAACAAATATCTTTTCATCTTCTTAAATCATTAAAATGATAATAGTAAACAAGAAACACATGCAAACAAAATCAAAAGGGTAAACTAATTTATCAAAAGAGCATCCATATAGCAAAATAGAGATGTTAACACATATGCAAAGATATATCAACCAATCTTAGGGTATATAATTATTCATTGTAGACTTGACTATTCAGATATATGTATTGATATTAGATTCTGGTGAATTATACACTTATAGTGGTGAAACATTTTGTTCACTCAAGTTATCACACATAAGGTTAGTTCGTCAACCATCTTTGACTAAGATAAAGCCTTTAGACTAGGACTTCCTACTCCTCTCACCACATACCCCACCCATCTCTACTTGAGATTGGATGCTTATTAGACGTCTAGATAACTCCCAATACGAAATCCATATATCAATATACACACTACTTTAACCACTATCCATCCTCCTTAGATTAGTACAAATCATTCACATATCATGTTATAAACCAACCATTGCAATAATCACACACATTAAACTCATCATAAGAAATATATGAAATTCTAATTAACATTTTGGTTTTTTTGCTCAGCTATGAGATTTACTCGTTCAATGAATAATGCTTCATAGCACACTTGTTCATCCATTGGATAACTCGCTCAGTGGAAATACCACAAGAACTTATAGATTTAAATCCTCCCAAAAGTCGTCCAACCAGTATGTTTTCGTTCTGCAAATATCAAATTAGTGAGCTCTTTGACTTCAGTTTTTCCCAGCGAGACTTTTCTCGCCCATTGACCACCAAGTAAGTAGCTCCTTGATTTTAACTTTGCCCAACGAGTATATGCTCACCCAAAGAGTCTACATAATTTTGCAAAACATGTTTCTACAAATTTATGTCATTCCAACCCTGTAGAACCAATCTAACACCAACCACAAATGCCAAATCCAATTAACAATCAGACACCATTCAATAACTCAATTCACCTCAAATGAAATTCCAACCATATAGCATATTAGCATTCCAACGTATAATCATTAAAGATGAATCAAAACTACAAAATCAACTCAATATGTCATAATTTATCAAACAACTAAATGATTTTGGACCTTGAGAGTTTACCTGTGTGAGTTTTGGGCTTCAGTGTTGTTGTCAATAATTGCTATTACTCTTGAAGCATAAATGATTTTGCCCAAATTTTCTGTTATTGAACTACTTGCTTGCAGGTTTCATATGATCAAGGCCATCTTTTGTTTTCCCTTATTCTTTTAGCCTTCATAAAATTTTCCACTGAAAAGAAAACCAATTGCTCTACCCTTTGAACCTTGAGCATTAAGCATGTTTTGAAAATCATGTTTTAAATTCTTTACCTTGAGTTGAGTTGAGAATATTTGTGAGGTATTGAAAAAGGTTCAAGTTTGGGGTTGTTGGTAAGCAACCCCACTTTTCTAAGCAGTGAGCAATTGAAAAGCAATAGAAAAAGAAAAAAAAAAAAACAAAAGGAAAGAAAATGAAAGGAAAAAGTGATGAGTCAATATTTTCTTGACTTCATTTAATTTATTGTGCTAGAATTAATTAGTGAATTGTGCTTAAATATCCAGTATTTTTCCGGTTTTGCTAATTGCGCTTAATTCGACCAGATATTCTTATTTTAATTAATTTGAATTATCTGGCTAATTATTTTCATCATTTATTGTAGGAAAAATTTTGGAGATAATTTTTTGAACATCAGGAAGAATGCCAAATAAATTCAAGACTCTTCCCATAGACATTTTAGAATTAATTAAATTGTAATTTAGTAGTGTAGAATGTTTTTGGATTAACTTTTGTAGATTGAGCCAATTTTTGGCAAAATGAACTAGGCTCAAAAGTGGGGATGGATGACTTGGCACCCTAGGTTTTTTTTTTTGTGTGGACTCCACCCTCATAAAATAGGACACACGGCCTTGGAGAAGGGCACCCGCCACTTGCCACTTGTTTTTGGAGAGGTTTGGCTTTTGAACATTTTTTTTAGAGTTTGGAGGGTTTTTACGCTGGTTTCTCATTGAATGAAAGAGGATTCAACACTTTTGCATTGAGTACTCTTTTATCCTCTTGATTCCAACGTTGTCACGGCCAACATTGTTTGGCATTGCTTTTTTATTTTATTTTAGGTTTAATAGGTTCGGAGGTCCCTATATTTGCGGGTTCGTTTCACTTGGGTCCTCCAATTTTAGAAGTGATCAATTAGGTCCCTAATTTAACAAAATTGAGTCAATAATATCCTTTCCGTTAAATGCAATGGACTGCGTTAACTTTTTAAACAGGTGGCATGCTGAGGTATCATTTTATTTGCAGGTGGCAGAGTTTGAGCTTAATACGTGGCAGAACCAAGAGTGACGAGAGGCCTTCACAGATATTTTTTTCTCTTTCTCTGTTTTCTTCAAAGCTTTCAGTCTTCTGTGGTTCATCTTCTTCTCCTTCTCCCCCTCTCTGCAACACCCCGCTTCTCTGAATCCCTTTCTGTTAATCATCTGTCTTTCAAACTAAGATTTTTGGGTTTGTCTTTTAACTCACCAAGAAGCAAACTTAGAAGTATTTCTCGAAAGCCAGGTGTTTTCAGAAACGAGATCCAGGTTTTAGTGTCAAAATTCGCTAGTAAAATTTTGATCCCCTCCCCCATTTTTTTTCCCTTTGAAACTAGCCAAGAGGGTTATTTTTGATCCCTCGAAGTTTAATCTTATATTAAGACCACAAGATCAATGAGGTTGTCTATTTCAAATCTCCTTCATCCTTTCTTTGTAGAAAAAAGTTTTTTTAGTTTTATCTTTGTTTTTTAGATCCGGTGTTTTAATTAACCAGTTGTTCTTCAGTTTTAGAAAGACGCAGGTTGAATTGATCTGATGGCAGCTATGATGGGTTTTTACAGCAGCACAGAGTTTCAGCTTCCCTCAGATCCGTTTAGGGGTGAACTAATGGAAGTTCTTGAACCTTTTATGAAGAGTCCTTCCTCAACCCCTTCCTTTTCTTCCTCACCTTCAAACTCCTCTTTTCCTTCTACTTCTTACTCTCCTTCTCCCATCTACTTCCCTTCTTCACCCTCCTTCCCTGTTATGTACTCAAACAACTGCTCCGCATCGATGACCCATGCATTTGCCAACGGGTTATCCCTATCCAACACCCAAAACATCATAGGCTTCGCGCATGGACAACCAACGTCTCTTCTCGGCCTCAACCACCTAACCCCCTCTCAGATCTCTTAGATCCAGGCTCAAATCCAGACCCAAAGCCAGCAGCAGCAGAATCCCAACACCCTCAACTTCCTCGGGACCAAGCCCATCCCCATGAAGCACGTGGGCATGCCTCTGAAGCCCATGAAGCTTTATTGAGGGGTGCGGCAGAGGCACTGGGGAAGTGGGTGGCTGAGATCAGACTCCCCAAGAATCGGACCAGGCTCTGGCTGGGAACATTCGACACCGCCGAGGAAGCCGCTCTGGCGTACGACAAGGCCGCGTACAAGCCGCTCCATTCCTCTGTTGACGCGAAGCTTCAGGCCATATGCGAAGGCCTGGCTGAGATGCAGAAACAGGGGAAGACCGAAAAGCCTTAGGGTTCGTCGAAGAGGTCACGGTCCAAAGTGGCTCCTCCGCCAGAGAAGGGTGATTCTGAAAAGGGTTCGGACGACAACACCAGCAACAAGTGTTGCAAGGTGGAAGCTTCCTCGTCTCCTGTTACGACGGAGAGCGAGGGGTCTGAAGGTTCTTCGTCTAGGAATGGATCTATGAAGGATGTACTGAACGAACAAACCTTGTCCCAGGAAATTCCAGGATTAAACAATTTGGCGAATTTTAAACAATTAGGATTAGAAAGGAAAAGGGAATCTGAATGCAAATTAAAAATTACAGAAATTGCCACGTATTAAGCTCAAACTCTGCCCCATGCAAATAAATGATGTCTCAGCATGCCACCTGTTTAAAAAGTTAACGTCGTCTATTGCATTTAACAGAAAGGGTATTATTGACTCAATTTTATTAAACTAGGGACCTAATTGATCACTTCTAAAATTGGAGGATCCAAGTGAAACGAACCCGCAAATATAGGGACTTCCGAACCTATTAAACCTTTATTTTATTCCGCCACACACAAGGCACGTCTTTCATCACATTCAATTTTCATTGGAGAAATGAAGAGCACGGTCTCCAGCACGGTCACATCAAGGGTTTTTCTTTCTTTAAAAATGAGGCACACATGATGGATTGAGATGCAATGCAGCATGGACAGAGTGCACATGGTGACGTGCTAGAATGGAGAGTTTCAAAAGGCTTTTATCTTAACGCATTGAATTAGGAGAGCATGGAAAGAAGCGGTGATTTATGTTTATTTTAGCTGCACGGTGACTTGCACAAGTTGAGTAGAATGAAGAAGCGATGTTGGAAGTGAAGCATGATGATTAGATGGTGTGAGGTGTGTCCGTGACGTGGAGCAAGGCAAAACTCGTTCATTTGCAAGGGAGAAGAAAAGAGAAGCGTTGAGAAATGGTGATTCAGGGGAGAAGAAAGGTACGGAAAGTGGAGGGGCTGATTCACTTTTCATTTTAGATAAAGCACGGGATTCAAAGAAGGGCAGTGGTGTCACGTTTTGGAAGCAGCAACACGTTTGTGAGGTGTCACGGCCTGGCTGGAGGAAAAAGAGGATTCATTCATCTTTCATTTGGAGGAATTTTGGCTTAACGGAGGGGTGCTTTGAGATGAAGAAGTGGAATTGGTGTCACGGATGTGCAAGGGAACGTGGAAGCAGAGATTAGAGAGGAGTAGAGTTGCATGGTTTACTCATTAAAAGTTCCTTATTTTTTTTAGTTTCACGCCTGTACCGAGATGCATGTGTTTACAATTCTCATGTTGAATGCTTGCTAACTTTTAAGTGATTTTTACGTATTCATCATTTGCTTCTTTCAACGCTCATCATTTGCTTCTTTCAACGCTCATTGTCACGGACGTTAATTCTCACTCCTCAATTGGTTCAGATTTTTGCATTGAATGTTTTATTCCAGTGTTTTCATTTACTTTAATGTTGTCTATTATGTTCAATTGTGGCAATTAAATTGTGATGTTAGCTTAAGTGACCAATCGTTTTAATTCTCTGTTTACATCAGTGTTTATGTTCATGTTTTAATTTAGTTCATTTCTAATTACAAAAACACTTTCAAAACCCCCCTTACTTAGTGTTGACCTGATTCTCGAACCACGGTTTGGTCCTTGAGAGACGGCCTAGGAGTCACTTCCTAGCACTATACTTCATTTTTAATGCACATCAAATTTGTATGGGCCGCGACAGTCCCATCAAATTTTGGCGCCGTTGCCGGGGACCAACAGTTCAGTCTTAGGTCTTTTGTTGTGTTAGTGTGTTGTGTGTGTTATTATATGTTTTGTCTTGTATGTTTGAGTATGTGTGTTTTGTTTGCTTAGGTTGTTTTGTGAGTTTGAATTTTTTGTGCTATCGTTTCATGGTTGTAGGGTGTTGTGACTTAGTGTATGACTAGGGGCAATCCTGGACCCATACCACCCTTTGATCCTGAGATTGATAGGACTTTTCATAGATTAGCTAGGCATTCTAGAAATTTATCTTTAGAGTCTGTTTTTGAGTTAGTTCCATTAGATACTCTGCATCCTACTACTAATTCTGAATCCACTGCTCAATACTTTGTGCATACTGCATCTGATTCTGCATCTGTATCTTCATCTCCTCCAACATCTACATCTGCACATTTTAATCACACTAAGAACAATATGGCACAACCTCCACCTCGCGAGAGGACTCTTAGGGAGATCGCTGCACCTGATTTCACTTATGAAAGCTTGTGCATCCAATATCCTGATGAGGACGTGTCGTATGTTCTCAAAACTGGACTGATCCATTTGTTGCCCAAGTTTCATGACCTTGCAGGTGAGTGCTCGCATAAGCATTTAAAGGAATTCCATATTGTTTGTTCATCCATGAGGCCTCCAGATGTTCCCGAAGATCATATCTTTTTGAAGGCATTCCCTCATTCACTAGAAGGAGTAGCAAAGGATTGGTTGTATTACTTGGCACCTAGATCCATCACCAATTGGGATGATCTGAAGAGGTTGTTCTTGGAGAAATTTTTCCCAGCATCCCGGACCACAGCTATCAAAAAAGACATTTTTGGGATTAGGCAGCTCGGTGGAGAGAGCTTGTATGAGTATTGAGAGAGATTCAAGAAGCTATGTGCAAGCTGCCCTCACCATCAAATATCCGAGCAACTCCTTCTCCAGTATTTCTATGAAGGATTGAACAACATTGAAAGGAGTATGATTGACGCTGCTAGTGGTGGAGCGCTTGGTGACATGATGCCTGCTGAAGCTAGGCATTTGATTGAGAAGATGACTTCTAACTCCCAGCACTTCAGTGCGAGAAATGATGCTATTGTGGTCAAGGGAGTTCATGATGTTGCTACCCACTCTTCATCATCTACAGATAAGAAATTGGAAGGCAAGCTTGACGCTCTTGTGAGTTTGGTGACACAGTTGGCATCCAATCAGAGACGACACCTCCATCTGCTTCTGTTGCACGGTTGTGTGCTATTTGTCCTTCTAGTGACCATTACACTGATGCTTGTCCTTCTCTACAGCAACCTAGTGCTCATGATGCACCTCAAGCTTATGCTACAAACATTTACAACAACAGGCAACAACATCAACATCAACCACAACAACAATAAAACTATGACTTGTCCAGTAATAGGTATAACCCAGGGTGGAGGGATCACCCTAATCTCAGATGGAACAATGCTTCACATCATCAGCAGCAACAACAACAACAGCACCCACCTCATTTTCAGAATGCTGCAGGTCCTCATAAATATGTGCCTCCTCCTGTTTAGAGATTTCAAAGGCAACAGCAAGAGATTCCTGCCCAGCCAGCTTCTCAACCTTCCACTTCTTCTTCTGAGCTTACCTTGGAGGGAGTTGGTGAAGCAGATGACTATTCAGAATATCCAGTTTTAGCAGGAGACAAGAGCTTCCATCCAGAGTTTGACTAATCAAATGGGGCAGATGGCTACACAGCTGAATCAGGCACAGTCTTAGAATTCTGATAAATTGCCATCCCAGACTGTGCAGAATCCTAAGAATGTTAGTGCCATCACCCTCAGATCTGGGAAGCAAATTGTTGTGCCCACCATTCCACCTCTAACACTTGAACATCCTAAACCTAGACCTACTACTTCTCACAGAAAAGAGGACCAGGCTGGTCCAAGCAAGACATTTGAGGCAGGTGGACCTTCTTCTTCTTCAGGTGAACTTTCTTCTTCCACCACCACCACTAGTGAATCTCCTACCTTTCCCCGCCTGATTCCTCTTCCATTCCCTCCAAAGGCGATGCCTAGCAAAAAGATGGAAGAGGTGGACAAGGAAATATTGGAGACCTTCAGGAAGGTAGAGGTGAACATACCTCTACTTGATGCCATAAAGCAGATTCCAAGATATGCAAAATTTCTGAAGGACCTGTGCACACATAAAAGAAAAATGAAAGGAGATGAAAGAATCAGCATGGGTAGGAATGTATCCGCGTTTATTGGTAAGTCAGTCCCGCACATTCCTGAAAAGTGCAAGGACCTAGGTACGTTTTGCATTCCTAGTATGATTGGAAATAGTAAATTTGAAAATGCCATGCTTGATTTGGGTGCTTCTATTAATGTCATGCCTTTGTCTATATATAAATCTTTATCTCTGGGTCCTTTACAACCTACGGGTGTGGTCATTCAGTTGGCCAACAGGAGTGTTATCCACCCAACAGGTTACATAGAGGATGTCTTGGTTAGGGTTTGTGAACTGATTTTTCCTGCCGACTTTTATGTTTTGGAAATGGAGGGATTCTCTCATGGATCCGCTCCCATCATCTTAGGCAGGCCATTTTTGAAAACTGCCCGAACCAAGATTGATGTGTATGCTGGAACTTTATCCATGGAATTTGCTGATATTGTGGTTCACTTTAATATTCATGATGCAATGAAGTTCCCAGTTGAGGACCATTCTGTTTTTAAGATTGACATGTTGGATGACATTATTGATAAATATGTTGTTCATGAGTTTGATTCTTTGCATAAGAAAGAACATTCTTTTCTGTCTTCTCTACATACATACATTGAATCTGAATTAGAGAACGATGTTGATTTTGATGAGGATTTTGATATCCATGATGTTGATGATGTTCTTGATATTGATGATGTTAATGATGTATCTGTCATGGATATGGATTTGGAGTCTGATGAGATGGGTGTTCTGCCTCTACCTATGAATTCTTTAGAGTCAAAATGCATTAACCATGTTGCAGGAAGTACAAATGAATCTGACTTGCAGACACCTACTCTTGAGCTCAAACAGCTCCCAGATAACCTAAAGTATTCATACTTAGAGGATGATGAGAAAAAACTAATGATTATTTCCACCTCCCTTGATGTTGTTCAAGAGGAGAAGTTGTTGAATGTGCTAAGAGAGCACAAAAAGGCCATTGGT
This sequence comes from Vigna angularis, assembly GCF_016808095.1. Classification (NCBI taxonomy): domain Eukaryota; kingdom Viridiplantae; phylum Streptophyta; class Magnoliopsida; order Fabales; family Fabaceae; genus Vigna; species Vigna angularis. The sequence goes on along the minus strand of NC_068978.1, from coordinate 15,074,634 downwards.
TGGAGCTTGGCTGACATACCTGGTATCAGCCCATCCACATGCATGCATAGAATTCGTTTAGAGGATGGAGGAAAGCCAGTTAGGCAGCCACAAAGAAGGCAAAACCCCGTGATTATGGATGTCATCAAGAAGGAGGTGACCAAGCTTCTGCAAGCTTGGTTCATCTACCCAATTTCAGATAGTCAATGGGTGAGCCCAATCCATGTTGTGCCTAAGAAGACTGGCCTCATTGTAGTGAAGAATGAGAGGGATGAGCTAATCCCCACAAGGGTGCAGAACAGTTGGAGAGTCTGCATAGATTATAGGAGGCTTAATCAAGCAACCAGGAAATATCATTTTCCCCTGCCATTCATTGATCAAATGTTGGAGCGCCTGGCAGGTAAATCTCATTATTGCTTTCTTGATGGTTTTTCTGGTTATTTTCAAATCAATATTGCTCTTGAGGATCAAGAGAAAACCACATTCACCTGCCTCTTTGGCACTTTTGCCTATAGGAGGATGCCTTTTGGCCTATGCAACGCCCCTGGTACCTTCCAGCGGTGCGTGCTTAGCATTTTTAGCGACTTTCTTGAAGGTTGCATAGAGGTGTTTATGGATGATTTTACTGTATATGGATCCTCATTTGATACATGCTTAGATAGTTTGGAGAAAGTTTTGAAAAGATGCATAGAAACAAACCTTGTTCTCAATTTTGAGAAATGTCATTTTATGGTAGAACGAGGTTTGGTTCTAGGGCATATCATTTCTAGCAAGGGAATAGAGGTAGATCCTGCAAAAATATCTATGATTTCGCAATTGCCTTACCCCTCTTGCGTGCGAGAGGTTCGATCTTTTCTTGGGCATGCAGGTTTCTATAGGCACTTCATCAAGGACTTCAACAAGAAAGCGCTTCCCTTGTCCAAATTGTTGCAGAAAGACATTGAGTTTGACTTTGATGACAGATGCAAACAGGCTTTTGATCGCCTGAAGGAAGCTTTGACCACCACTCCGATCATTCAGGCACCAGATTGGATAACCCCTTTTGAGCTTATGTGTGATGCATCCAATTATGCATTGGGAGCTGTCTTGACACAAAAGATTGACAAGTTGCCGCGAGTGATCTATTATGCTTCTAGGACTTTAGATGTTGCCCAGGCAAACTATACCACCATTGAGAAAAAGTGTTTAGCCATTGTTTTTGCTCTTGATAAATTTAGATCATATTTGCTTGGTTCACCTGCTATTGTATTCACTGACCATGCAGCTCTGAAGTTTCTTTTGAAAAAGGTTGAGTCAAAGCCAAGATTGATAAGGTGGATGCTCTTACTCCAAGAATTTGACCTGCAAATCCAAGACCGGAGTGGAGCACAAAATTTGGTTTCAGACCACCTCAGCAGGATTGAGAGGGCTGAGGATGAAGCCGATGTTTTGCCTATTCAGGATGACTTTCCTGATGAGAGTTTGTTGACGGTTTCACTTTCCCACCCTACTCCTTGGTTTGCAAATATTGTCAATTATTTGGTTGCTTATGTTTTTCCTCCCTTAGCATCTCGTGCTCAAATTGCTAAAATTAAGAGTGATGCTAAGTATTACATTTGGGATGACCCATATCTGTGGAAGTTGTGCAGTGATCAGGTTACTAGGAGATGCATTCCGGACCATGAGATTGACTCGGTCCTACAGTTCTGCCATGCCTTCTCACCTGGTGGTCATCTGGGAATTCAAAGAACTGCTCGCAGGGTGCTAGATTGTGGTTTCTATTGGCCCTCCATCTTTAACGATGCGGAGAGAATTTGCAGCATATGCAAGCCATGTCAAAGAGCAGGAGGATCACTTTCATGGAGACAACAGATGCCTCAACAGCCTATGTTGTTCTGTGAGGTATTTGATGTCTGGGGTATAGACTTTATGGGTCCTTTTCCTGTTTCTTTTGGTTTCTCTTATATTATCCTTGCTGTGGATTATGTTTAAAAATGGGTGGAAGCTAGAGCCACCAAAACTAACGATGCTCGGATTGTTGTAGATTTTGTTAGATCTCACTAATTTTGCAGGTTTGGAGTGCCCCGAGCAATTGTTAGTGATCAAGGAACCCATTTTTGCAACAGATCAATGCAAGCCTTGCTAAAGAAGTATGGGGTAATACACAGAGTCTCTACACCTTACCACCCCTAAACAAATGGGCAAGCGGAGATCTCAAACAGGGAGATTAAGAGGATTTTGGAGAAGATTGTCCAGCCCAATAGGAAAGATTGGAGCAATAGGTTGGACGATGCTCTTTGGGCCCATAGAACTGCCTCCAAAGCACCGATAGGAATGTCTCCCTACCGGATTGTCTTTGGAAAGGCATGTCATCTACCAATTGAGATTGAGCATCGGGCATACTGGGTTGTGAAGTCTTGCAACTTCTCCATGGACCAAGCTGGAGAGGAAAGAAAGTTGCAACTGAATGAATTGGATGAGATCCGATTGGAGGCCTATGAGAACTCGAAGTTCTACAAGGAAAGGACAAAGAAGTTTTGTGATAGTTTTATTGTTAGAAAGGACTTCGAGGTTGGCCAACAAGTTTTATTGTATAACTCTAGGCTCGGAATCATGGGGGGTAAGTTGAGATCAAAGTGGACTGGACCTTTTGTTGTGACTAATGTCTATCCTTATGGTGCAGTAAAGATCCAAGTACCATCCCCAGCTGAAAGCTTCAAGGTTAATGGGCATAAACTGAAGTCCTTCCTCAGCAATCCTTCTTTGTTGGATGCAGTAGTGGAGGAGACGTCTTTGGTCGACCCCGCCTCTCTTTCCCTCTGATTCATGGAGTTCTCTTTTCTCCTTCCCTCCTCACTTTTATTGCACTTGTTTATATCTTTTGACTGTTCTGATTGTTAATCTGATGATTGCGACACACTGAGGACATTGTGTAGTTTAAGTGTGGTCTATTAGGGGAGATTTTCCTTTGTTTAGGTCTTGTTTTCTAGGTAGTTTTTGTTGTGTCTTGTGTAATATTTTTCTTGTTTCTCTTGCTTTATGGACTTTATTTGGGTTGTAGACTTGTCATTTCCTTCACTTGATTGATACTTATGGTTTAAAATTCTTGTATTTCTTTGCTTGGGAAGATGATTATGATGTTTAAGAGGTTGATTTGATTATGACAAATACCCTGTGTGAGAATTGAGCCACTTTATGTTCTTTCTTGTGTGATATGACTCTTGATTCATTAGTGCAGTAAAGGGAAATAGCATCGGTTAATTTTGCTTATAGGCACCGGTTCTACAACCGAGGCATATACGGACGAGGTAAAAAGGGGGTGGCTTTATGCCTCGGTTCTGAACCGGGTTTAAACGAGATCAGATTATGCCTCGGTTCTTAGATAATCGAGGCAATAGCGTGTTTTTTTTTAGTATGCACAGTCCTCTTCTTCCTCTTCCTTGCACAATCCACTTCTTCATCTTCGTTGCACAGTCCACAGTCCAAACAAAACAATCCACAGTTCAAGCAAAATAGTCCACAGTCACAGCAAGTTATTGAATTTTCCTTCCCTTTCACAGAACCAAATAAAAAAAAATACATAACCAAATCTCAGAAGCAAGCACTCCAACACCAACTACACAAAAATCGCTCCCAAAATAACACAGAAAAAAAGTATGGGTTTTGATGCAATGAGCATTGCAGAGGTTGTCTGAGAACGATTTGGGGAAGAAGAGAGGCTCCTGCAAGGCCAAACCAGAACAGAGAGAAGAAAAGATGAAGGTTGATGCCTCCCCTTCTCGCAGAAATGCCATCGCTGCAGGATGCCCTTGCCGCGACCTCGCCACGACCTTGCCTCCACAGAAACCACCGCGATTCGTTCAACTCTTAGATCGACGAACCTCCCATCATCTCCAAGGCACCATCTTCTATGCTCGCCAAACGCCTTAGATCGGCGAGCCTCCCATCATCGCCGCCGAGGTACTCGTCTCCACCATCGCGCCTCCCCTCCGGAGCGCAAGCTGCTGCAATGGAGGAAAGAACCTCCTCGCGCCGTGGCTGCCAAGTGGAAGAAGAGAGATTCCCCTTTTTGTTTCTGCCTTTGCTGCGAGAGGAAAGAAAAGCGTTTCTGCTTTTGCTGTGAGAGTAGGTAATGTGCGAGAAGTAATAGGCCTTGGTTCTCCTTTAATCGAGTCAATAGAGGTAATAGGCCTCAGTTCTCCTTTAACCGAGTCAATACGCCAAAACACAGACCTCGGTTCCACCTTTAATCGAGTTAATAGGCTGTAATATGTGCTATATGCTTCGGTTCTCACTGAACCGAGGCATATAAATTCATCAAAACTACAAAATTGCCACCGCTTTCTGATAGGCTTCGGTTTTTCTTAGACCGAAGTCTATTAGGCGAGTTAAAAAGCATATTTTTTACTAGTGATTGCTTGCACATATGCCTTGGCTTGACTCTTTTTTATAACTCTTGATGGATATGCATGTTTGGAAGTGATAAAGACAATTTTGTTCTTGAGCCTCTCTAGCCAAATAAGCCTACCCTGTTCTAAACCTTTGATAACCCCTTTTGAGCCTATACATTCCCCATTTCTTTGTTTTGAAGCTCATACACTAGCCCTAAGTGAAAAACCATGATTACCTTAACCTTAGGGAATTTTAGAGCTTTGGAAGTGTCTTGGGAACAAGTTGGTCTCCCTGGGGATTCTGATGAATTAGCTAGTTGGTTCCTCTTCTTGTTTTGTTTTCGGAAATATGATTTATATCTTGTCTCTTACAGTTGTGTGTTAAAGAGAGAGAAAAGAAAAGACACAGGATGAGAAAAGAAAAAAATAGAGAAAAAAAAAATTGTGAACAATGGAGTCAAGAAGAGGATTGAATTAGAGGTTTTGGGTGTAATTTGACTGTGTTTACACTTGTTCCCCATTGCTCCTCTATTTCTTTTGGTTTGTAGCTTCTCAACCATATTTATCCTCCCTTATCCTTGGCCCCATTACATCCATAAAAGACCTTTTGATTTGAACATGCATATGTTTCTGAGTGTTGATTTTAGAGGCTCGCCAAGTCTGTTGTTGTTTGCTTTCTTGAGTGCATTGAGTTGACATTGTTTACCCTAGACACTTGAGAGAAACATTGATAGTGCATCTGTGAGGTTTTGATACTTTTGAATCACCTTTTGAGCTGATTGATCATTTTGTCATGATTGGAATTGCTTGGATGATTTTTGTGATTATCTGCTTTCTTTGAATATGTGTTGGGCACTGTCTACATCCTTCTTGGTCCAGATTCCTTGAGAACTGTGTAATTTTGTCTCTATCCTTGTTAGTCTTTGTTTTCTGTGTGCTGAGTTTGTGTCACTTGCCTGATGTCCTTTGAACTATTCCTTGATTTGCATCTTGATTTTGCTCAAGAGTGCAAAAGACTAAGTGTAGTCTATTTTGATGAGTCAATATTTTCTTGATTTCACTTAGTTTATTGTGCTAGAATTAATCAGGGAATTGTGCTTAAATGTCCGGTATTTTTCCGTTTTTGCTAACTGTGCTTAATTTGAGCAGAAATTCTTATTTTAATTAAATTGAATTATTTGAGCTAATTATTTTCATCATTGATTGTAGGAAAAATTTTGGAGATACATTTTTGGACATCAGGAAGAATGCCAAATAAATTCAAGACTCTCCACATAGACATTTAAGACTTAATTAAATTGTAATTTAGTAGTGTAGAATGTTTTTGGATTAACTTTTGTAGATTGTGCCAATTTTTGGCAAAATGAACTAGGCCCAAAAGTGGGGGTGGATGACTTGGCACCTTAGGGTTTTTTTTGTGTGGACCCCACCCTCATAAAATAGGACACACGGCCTTGGAGAAGGGCAGCCGCCACTTGCCACTTGTTTTTGGAGAGGTTTGGCTTTTGAACGTTTTTTTTAGAGTTTGGAGGGTTTTTACGCTGGTTTCTCATTGAATAAAAGAGGATTCAGCACTTTTGCATTGAGTACTCTTTTATCCTCTTGATTCCAACGCTGTCACAGCCAACATTGTTTGGCATTGAATTTTTTTTTTATTTTATTCTGCCATACACAAGGCACATCTTTCATCACATTCAATTTTCATTGGAAAAATGAAGAGCATGGTCTCCAGCACGGTCACGTCAAGGGGTTTTTCTTTCTTTAAAACTGAGGCACACATGATGGATTGAGATGGAATGCAACACGGACAGAGTGCACATGGTGACGTGCTGGAATGGAGAGTTTCAAAAGGCTTTTATCTTAATGCATTGAAATAGGAAATCATGGAGAGAAGCAGTGATTTATGTTTATTTTAGTTGCACGGTGACTTGCACACGTTGAGCAGAATGAAGAAGCGATGCTGGAATTGAAGCATGATGATTAGATGGTGTGAGGTGTGTCCGTGATGTGGAGCAAGGAAGAACTCGTTCATTTGCAAGGGAGAAGAGAAGCGTTGAGAAATAGTGATTCATAAGAGAAGTAAGGCACGGAAAGTGGATGGGTTGATTCACTTTTCATTTTAGATAAGGCACGGGATTCAAAGAAGGGCAGTGGTGTCACGTTTTGGAAGCAGCAGCACGTTTGTGAGGTGTCATGGCCTGGCTGAAGGAAAAAGAGGATTCATTCATCTTTCATTTGGAGGAATTTTGGCTTAATGGAGGGGTGCTTTGAGATGAAGAAGTGGAATTGGTGTCACGAATGTGCAAGGGAACGTGGAAGCAGAGATTAGAGAGGAGTAGAGTTGCATGGTTTACTCATTAAAAGTTCCTTATTTTTTTTAGTTTCACGCCTGTACCGAGATGCATGTGTTTACAATTCTCATGTTGAATGCTTGCTAACTTTTAAGTGATTTTTACTTATTCATCATTTGCTTCTTTCAACGCTCATTGTCACGGATGTTAAGTCTCACTCCTTTCAATTGGTTCACATTTTTGCATTGAATGTTTTATTCCAGTGTTTTCATTTACTTTAATGTTGTCTATTATGTTCAGTTGTGGTAATTAAATTGTGATGTTAGCTTAAGTGACCAATCATTTTAATTATGTGTTTGCATCTGTGTTTATGTTCGTGTTTTAATTTAGTCCATTTCTAATCACAAAAACACTTTCAAAACCCCCCTACTTAATGTTGACCTGATTCTCGAACCACAGTTTGGTCCTTGAGAGACGACCTAGGAGTCATTTCCTAGCACTATACTGCATTTTTAATGCACATCAAATTTGAATGGGCCGCGACAGCCCCATTAGAAAGGAAAAATAAAAAGAAAAGAAAATAGAACTCACTGTAAGGGAAAAAGGTTGGGAAAGATCTTCTTGAAAAGAGAACCTGTGAGTAATTGATAATTTCATAAATGTCTCTCTTAACTCAAGGAACTTTGCTGACCAGAAAAAACCAATTTCTTTCTTAGCCCAGCCAAGCTACAAGCCATGTAAAGCCCTTGTGATGACAACTTGCTTGTAAGTTTGTTTGATTATGGTTAAATGAAAAGCAAAATTAATTTGTGTGACAGTGTGATAGCAGAGTGAAAAAGGCACCAACACTATACACCTGTAAGGGAGTGAGATACTTTTGAATGCTTGAGTGATACACTTTTGAGTACTTAAGTGAAACACTTTCCTTGGTGAGGAATAGTTCTTTGAATTTCTGAATACATCTCTACTTGGTTGATTGATTGCTCTTAAGGATAGCATTTGTTGAACTGTTTGAGTATCACTTTAAGTTATTTGAGAGAAAGCATCTGTGCATCTTTACTTATATTCCTACGATTAGCTAATTTAAGTGATTACTTGTCTTAGAAAAAGATTTTGAAAAACTGCTGAACCATTGTGATATTTGTTGAGAGCTAAGTTACATTTTGTTTTGCTTGAGGACAAACAAAATTCTAAGTTTGGGGTTGTGATAACGGTTTAAAATACCGTTATCTGTGATATAATTTTGATACTAAATACATCCTTTTTGACTTAGAAACTTGCTTGGACTCATGCTTTTTCATTAAGTTGTGTGAATAAGAGAGTTTAGGTTGAATTTGATGATTTTATGACTAATTCTCTTTGTTTTGATAGAAAATGAGTTAATATAGGAAACAGAGATGAAGTGCTAAGGATATAGAGCTCAGAAAGGCCTAGAAAAGCACTAGAAGAGGGAACCGCATGAAGCTTGGGCGACCTGCAAAAGGCTTGAGCGTGGAAAAATCGATGTCCGCCGCCCAAGCGTCGGAGCCCCGAAGCTTGGGTGAAATTGGAGGCTCAAGCCCTACGAAAATTGACATCCATCGCTCGGGCGCCCAAGTACTTTAGTGAGTGACATTAACATTAATGCATAAGGAGGAATTCTTATATACATGAGAGGAAACTTGGTGAAATCTAACCCCAACAACATATTCATCTCATATTAAACAACATTCGTTCATCTTTGTGTTACTCTACTATTGATCAATTTGCATTCATATTTAATTTTCTATCTTTGCATTTTAAACCAATGATCTCGTTTATTTTAAGTCTTAATTAATTATTTATCACACGACTGTTTAGTGTCGAGAGTCCTCTGGGATACCATTTTATATTACTTGTGCGAATTGGTACACTTGTCAATCCATCAACAACAGGAAATGAGATTTCTGAAAACAATAAGGTCAAACAGTCTCTTCATGCACAATTTCACGTTAAGGATCTTGGAGAAGCCAAGTTCTTTTTGTGTCTAGAAATTGCACAATTTTCCAAAGGCATAGTGGTTAACTAACGCAAATATGCCTTAGAACTTTTATCATATTATGGTCTTCTCTATTATAAAGCAGTAACAAGACTCGTGGATAGCTTTGTTAAGTTGGGAGCTATTACTGACGAATCACTCTCAAGCATCCACAGTTATAGAAGATTGATAAGAAGACTTCTTTATCTTACAACTATATGGCCAAACATAGCTTTTGTGGTGAACAAACTTAGTCAATTCTTATTTGCCCCGCAGATCAACATCAAACAGTTGCTCAAAGAGTACTCCGCTATATTAAAGGCTCACCTGGGTGTGGTCGTTTATATCCATCATCAAACACTCACAAGCTCACCGCATACAATGACTTTGACTAGGCTGGTTGCATTGACTATAGAAAATCAATTACTGATATTGTTTATACATTGGTTCCTCTTTAATCTCGTGGCGATCCAAGAAGCAAACTACTGCAGCACGATCCTCATGTGAAGCTGAGTATTTGCAGCAATAGTGTGTGAAGTACAATGGATCTCTTATCTTCTGCAGGATTCACAAGTTAGTGAACATTCTCCTGTGTCTCTTTTTTGTGACAACCACTCAGCAATTCATATTGCTCATAATCCCAATTTCCATGAACGTACAAAACATATTGAGTTGGATTGTCACATTGTTCCGGAAAAACTAAACCAAGGCCTTATTCATCTTCTACCTATCCCTTCATCACAACAATTGGATGACATTTAAACAAAACCTTTGACATCTGCACCTTTTAGATCTATTTTTTCCAAACTCGGAATGCTTAATATACATTATCCAATTTGACGGGGGCTAATACACGTCATTTAGTCAAATTAGTTTCTAACTAATTTATATTTGTTATAGTACTTGCTTATCTTCATTTGCTATTTATTCTGTTTCCTTACTTTAAGGTTTGTTACTTCCTTTCATGTATATATATATATATATATATATATATATATATATATATATATATATATATATATATATATATATATATATATATATATATATATATATATATATATATATATATATATATATATATATATATATAACCCTTTACACAGTTATGCATGGTGATTCAATAAATAAGATTATTCTTTTATAGTTTCCAATTTAAATTGTTAATTTGTTAAGGTATGTAGTGATACTATTATTAGTGTTTCTTGTTCTAAATAAATTCCAAAATCAATCTAAATTTAAATATTATCAACTTCTTATACTTGTCTAAATATTGACAATCATTATTCTAGACAGACCATAGCTTCTCATATTCAAATCTGCAAGGCAAAAAGCCTAAAATTCTCATACTCGTCTTGGACAGACCATAGGCCCCAGACTCAAGTCTTCAAGGTGAAAAGTCTAAACTTCTCATACTTGTCTATAAATAGAGATTCATTATCATGAAGAGACCAAATTTTATCCTTAAAAAGTGCATTAAAGTGAACAAAATTCATTTGCTAAACCAAACACCAAGGTGAATGAAATTCATCCACTAAACCAAACACTAAGACAAACAAAATTTATTCACTAAATCACATAATGAGGCAACCAAAATTTATCCCCTAAATCACACATTGGCACGATTGTAATTTATTGGCTAAACCATGAATTGAGGCAAACAAAATTTATTCACTAAATTTCTAGACACTAAGGTCAAGTGATTAATTCTAAAAAATTTCCTAACACTAAAGGTCAACGAATTAACTCCGATAAATTTCCTGGCACTTAGGTAATCATTGATATTGGTTCAATGGCACAGTCTTTTGAAATTAGTCTCACATAGTTTAATATCATAAAAAATATAAAAATTTCAAAAGCTCTTAAACATATTAAATATATATTTGAAAAGTAGAAAAATTGTAAAAGGTTGCAAATGTAAATTATTGCTCCATTAATTCATCGAGATTAGCCAAAAACACTTGTATCCAACAATTATATATTTACCTTTTTATTATAAAAATATATTTTTAATTTTAAAGAAAATATTTAATTTACCAATCTATATTCTCTCACCTGTTGTAGTAGGGCATAATTATGTGTTTCTGTTTATTGTGTTTTATTTCTGTATGTAGAGGGCGACCTTTGTTGTTTTGTTACTTGCTTTTTTGAGATTCAGACGTCGAGCTTCGTGATTTTTGTGGCGGTAGAAGTGTTGTTGGGCAAATGTTTTGGTTTTGGTTTGGAGTTTAAAGAAAGATATTGAATTACAGGGTAGTAGTTTGATTTTTTAGGGAAATGTTATCGGATTTGATGGTTTTTATACAAAATTTATTCACTAGTATAGAAAGCCTTTTTATACCACATTTTTATATGGGTTATAATTTACCAAGTATAAAAAGTTATGTGGTGGCAGTATTTTAAATACGTGAAATCTTTCTATACCGGTTGGACCCAGAAGCAATATAGAAAGTGACATGATAACAAAACTATAATAAATTACAAAGATTTTGTATACTAGTTAGACCCAAAAGTGGTATAGAAAGTGACACAATGACAAAACTGTAATAAATTACAAAGTGTTTCTATATTGGTTAAACCTGGAACTGGTATAAAAAGTGGCACGATGACAAATCTATAATATTGGAGAAGAGTTTCTATACTTTTTAGTCATTATAACCGATTAGAATGTTTAATCCTCCTTTTTACATCCCTTTGGCGCTTCACTTTCATTCACGCTTCATCTATTTGCTTCTCTACATTGCACATGCCTTTATTTCTCTACATTGCATTTTCATTTGCTCCTTACTTTTATTTGTCATTGACCCTCGTCATTGCTCATTGGTTGCTCTCATGTTGTGCTGACATTGCTTATGTTGTAGTGGCGTTGCTCATGTTGTGGTGGTGTTGTTGTTGTTGTGGCTGACACATTCCCTCCTTCCTATCGCACTGAAGCTCTTGTGTTGGCATTGCTCATGTTGTAGATGCTCACTCATGTTTAGGGTTTTGGTGAAACACAAATGAAGCATTCTCTATCGTAGTGGGTGGCACATTCCCTCATTTCTCTTATGTTGTTGTTGTCATGGTGTGTGGCTCGCTGATTGTTGCATGTTCTCCTTATGTAGGGTTTTGGTGAAGCACAACTCAAGTAAGGTTTGATTAATACTTACCTATATTTACTGTTGAGGATCCTGAGTTTATTGGTATTTACTGTTATATTCTTCACAACCACATTTCAAAAAGTTCTCACAAATGCAGTAGTTTTTAAGCTTAATGTCATTAATATTCAACATTAGACGTGTTAAAATAGAATGACTTAGTTTCTCACACCAAGAGGGGGGTGAATTGGTGAAGTGTAAAAATAAAAGCTTTCAAAAACTATTTCACCAAATAAGATGTTTTTACACTTTTCTTGAATCGCAAGTTAAAAGATATGCAATGCAACAATAAACTTAATCGAATATAAAGACAACGTAATCGACTTAATAAAATAGTGTAGGGATCAGAAAATTCAAACGCTGATTTTTATACTGGTTCGGCCAACTTGCCTACATCTAGTGTCCTTCCAATCACAGGAAGCAAATTCACTATAAGGATCAAGGTTTTTACAAAGACCTCACGACAAAAGTGTAAAACACCTCTCTAACCCTCTAATCTAAATATAGGCAATAACCAAACTAGACCAACAACAAGAACACCCTCTTCTGTTGTCTATCCCTTTGAGGCACCCTCAAAGTCAAGAACACAGTTATTCTTCCTACAAACACCACAGGGAATCCAAGCCAATCTTCAGAGATTGCAAATCCTGATCACGCAGAATACACCCAGTTGTGCAGATTGATCAAACATTTCAAATCAGCAAGCATTGCTTCTCAAGAAACCTCAAGTCTTTGATCATCACAGTCACTTGCATCATCATCAAAATTACTTCAAAGATACAATGCTTTCACATTGGTAAGACACTAAACATTGAGTCTACTACTGTTCAATATAATCTTTCATCTTGTTCTAACCATGGTCAACCTCCAACTAAATATAAACCACACTTCCAAGCCAAAGTTAAATATCTCATTACTAAATATGTGTCATCTCACAGGTTATCCCAGTCATATAATTCCTTGTAATATACAAGAAGCTTTGGCAGAACCTAGATGGACCAGAACAATGGTTGATGAGATGAAAGCTTTAGAAAAAACAACACTTGGGGTCTTGTGTCCTTACCAAGAGGGAAAAAAATGGTGGGCTGCAAATGGATATTTACAATTAAGCATAAAGTTGATGGAACTATTAAAGTATAAAACACGACTTGTGGCTAAAAGTTACACTCAATCTTATGGTGTAGATTACTAAGAGAGGTTCGCACCGGTGGCCAAACTCAACACTGTGAGAATACTTCTCTCGCTAGCAGCAAACCAAGATTGGCCTCTTCTACAATTAGATGTGAAAAATGCTTTCACACAAGGATAAATTTCAGAAGAAATTTATATGGATTCTCCACCAGGCATGGCAGATTCAATTGGAATGAAGGTTTGCAAATTAAATAAGGCTTTACATGGATTAAAATAATCCCCAAGAGCATGGTTTGGAAGGTTTACCAAGTCTGTGAATGTTTTTGAATATAGAGCATGTAACTCTTATCACACCTTATTTTTTAAGAGAGGAAAAAGAAAAATTACAGCTTTGATTATATATGTACATGACATGATTGTTACAGGAAATGACTAAGATGAGATTTCTAGTTTACAACAATACCTTGCATCTGAATTTGAGATGAAACAACTTGGAAACCTTAAATAATTTTTGGATATTGAAGTGGCTAGGTCAAAACATGGTATTTTCCTATGCCAAAGAAAATATATTATTGACTTACTATCGAAAACTGGGTTGCTTGGGAGTAAACCAGTTGATACACCAATTGAATAAAATCATAAACTCTTTCAATGCTCAAATTGAACAAGTAGAGACAGAGGGAGATACTAAAGGCTGGTAGGAAAATTAATTTATTTGTTCCATACACGCCTAAATATTACCTATGCATTGAATGTTGTTAGTCAATTTATGCATGACCCACGAAAGCTTCATAAGGATGTTATGGAAAAGATTTTGAGATATTTGAAGCCTACTCCTGGAAAAGGAATTTTGTTCTTAAATCATGGAAACTTAAAGGTAGAAGGGTACACTGATGCAGATTGGGCAGATTCAAAAGATGATAAAAGATCTACCTCTGGATATTTTACTTTTGTAGGAGGGAATCTTGTAACTTGAAGGAGTAAAAAACAACCTGTAGTAGCAAGATCTAGTTCTAAAGCAGAACTTAGAGGCATGAAACTAGGTGTATATGAACTTTTGTTGATTAAAAATGTGTTATCAGATTTGAGCTTTAAACCATTTGAAGCTATGATTTTGTACTCTCACAATACGTCGGCTATAACAATTGCTCACAATCTTGTGCAACATGATATAACAAAGCATTTGGAGATTGATAAACATTTCATCAAAGAGAAGCTTGAAGTTGGAATAATTTCCTTTCCTTTTGTAAGATCAGAATTGTAGTTGACTGATGTTCTCACCAAAAGAGTATCAAGCAGATTGTTTAATGAGTCTATATTCAAGTTGGAAATGTGTGATATTTATGCATCAACTTGAGTGTGGGTGTTAAGATATGTCAAATATTCTATTATTAAGTATTAGATAATTAAATATTATGTTGGCTATAATTTAGGCATTATTATAATTTGTGCAGATGTGTGCAGTTATCATTCCTTTAATAGATGAGAAATTATAAGATCCTTATATATATATATATATATATATATATATATATATATATATATATGTTACCCTACTCTTTGAAATTATGCATTAGAATTATTCTTTAAATCTTTTTATATATTTCTCTCGCAATCTTGATTAGGTACATGTCATGAAGGTTTGTTCAATTATGACTAAGAAAGGGTAATTACGTTGTGCCATTTTCTAATGTTTTAGTTCTTTACGAGAGTATAAAAATGTTTGAAATGTTCATTCTTAAATTAAGAAATTTAGAAATATATTATGGACTCTACTATTATAAATGTATTTTAAACCTAAAATAATTACATAATTAACTCAAAATATTTAATAAAAATGAACTTGTAGATTTTCGAATTGCATAATTTTAAAATATATGTTAAATTAATTGCTAGAAATATATTTTAAATTACATAATTTACAATGAAAATGAATTTTAAATTGTATATTCTAAAATACAATCTCATGTTGTAAAATTAAAAATATATTTTGAAGTTATGAATTATACAATTTGGTAGATCATGAAGTATGGAATGTTTCTAACAGGGTAAATTTGATTTTGTTTTATACTTATAAGGTTGTAAGAAGAAATTATGAGGTGTAGGAAGAAAGTACACCTAGAAGGAAAATAATAAAGAAGTGGTAAGAAAATACCTATAGAAAAAAGCCCATAAGAAAATAGAAAAGCGCAAAGAGTATTTCTTCCTACAATACTCCACATTTCTTTTTTATTCCCACATTGTTTTAAAATTTCAAAACTATCTCCTATATTTTAAAAAACTTTACATCCCACGTTTCTTTTCTTAACAAATTTTAAAATTTGTTGAAGAAAATATCATCCAATAAATTTTGAAATTTATTAAGTGTTTAATAAATTTTGAAATTTATTTAAACTTTCAAAAAATCTTTCGTCAAATTTCAAAATTTGTTGAAAGATTTTTTCTTTAACAAATTTCAAAATTAGTTGAATAATTTTTTTAATAAATATCAAAATTTGTTGAGAGATATTTTAAAAACTTTTAACAAATTTTGAAATTTATTGAAAAAGAATTTTTTTAATCCGAAAATGCAGAAAAAATGAAATGTAAAATGCTCTGAACTAAATATATAAAAATATATTATAATAATTAAAAAACATTAATTTTATTTACTCTTTTGTAGTCATTAAATTGTAATAATTAAAATTTTTACCCAAATTATTTTTTTCTCACATATTACCATTTATCTATACTTCCAGATTTGTTTTACATTGTATTTTTTTTCAATTTTATTCTTTAAATAATTGTTATTTTAATTAAAATAATTATATTTTTAAACAACTGGTAATCTAAATTTAATTATTTTATAATAAAATAATTATTTTACTATTTTACTTTTTTTAATAATTATTTTTTCAATTCAAATAATTATTTATAATAAGTAATTATTTAAAATAAAAAGTTATTTAATAATAAAAAATTATATATTTCCACCCTAAAAAGCACGAGATCTGACTCTTACATTTCAACTCTAAAGTCCAATCCTCGGCTGGAAAACGAGGAAGAAGGAACAAAAATTAGGTTTCGAGATTGCAAGATATCAAAAAAGGTTTACGCCGCCAACACCATAAAACCTCAATCATCCTCGTCGTCCTTCCTCTTTCAAGCACCGCAATCTCTCTGTGTCTCTGTCTCTGTCTCCGCCGCCATGTCTTCTGCCTCCGTCCCTGATTCTGTGTCCTATGACACCCCCAAAAGCAAATCCCTAACTGAACAACGACCCATCACTGGCGACAAAAGTGATTCCGATCTAAACCCCTCACACCAAGGTGGGGATTCGGGGAAGCAGAATAAGCGGAAGAGAAATGATGAGTCCCAGAGGAGAGAGACGAAGAGGCACAAGGCCATTGAACACTTTTCATCAAGGAGAAAAGAAGAAGCGGAAAAAGAAAAAGGAGATGTTGTGCCTCCCTCTACAATGTCTCCTAGGCTTCGGGACAGGGGACTTGAATCCAAATTTCCCATTCGCGATGATCACTATGTGCGTCACACCGATCAGGTCTCTCCATATTTTCATATCCCAATCACTTGTTATTATTGCTTATACAGGGTTCAATTTTTTTTATTATATTTAGGACCTTTATTTCAATGTGCATAGTTAGTTTTCTGGATGGATCTGTAACGTGCTTTGCTGCTTTTGACTTGTTTAATATTATCTGAATTGTCTCGGAGCTGTCGTGTAGGATAAAATTTTTCCCTTTGTGTTGTCCACATATCTCGCTTCATGAGTTAATTTTGTTTCAAAAGTGGCTTAAGAGGAAATGAACGTAATTGTATATGATTATTGATGTGTGATGTGTGGTTGACTGTGTTTTGATTCTGCTGGAAATGTCTAATGGGGTTAGCTTTGTTGGCTCACGAGAGCTAATGATGTCATGAGATTACCGAAATGGTTATTGAAATGTCAAATGCTTGTTAACTTGGTATTGGAAGGGATTAATAGTAATCGTATTTACAGATGACCGCAACAATGTCCATTAAAAAAAACTACTTGTGAGATAGAGTTAACTATATTTATAAATTTCCTCAGATCTTCCCCTCATTGCTCATTATTGCAACCTTTTTGATATATGTTTAAAGTCATCTGTGAATTCTCATTTACAGACATGGCCATCTAAAGACGGAGGTAGAGTGCATGGTGATAGACACATACCATCTTCTGCACATGTCATTTCTAATGCACCAAGTCCACCTGATACTTCTAATACTACTCCAGTGGTACAACCTTCGTCATCATTCTCTGGGAAGACACCACTACCTAAGCCAGCACCATTGCAACCACCAGATAAGACCTTAAGTGAAAATTGTAAGGTCGACTACCATAAACCACGAATGTTGGAGCAAAATGATGAGAAACATCAGAAGAATAAGAGGGTATGTGAAGAATTAGTACAAAGGAGCAGCACTATACATGGAAAACAGAGTGGCCAGGTTGATATCTCTCGATTAAATTTAGAAGATCATACTAAGAAAGTTCAGAAGTCTGAAAGAAACAGATGCTCTACACAAGATATTGCCTCTGGGTTTATGGATGATAACAACACGAGGGACATACAGCTTCACAGTAATGTGGAAACCATTTCTGAAGTTCCAGTTGAAGCTTCTGAGGGGAAAAGCAGGGAGAAAGGAGATAAATACATGGGAACTAATGATGGTTCAAAGCAACCTGCAAATAGTGTGTCTGTTAGAAATGACTTGTGTGATGTTAAATCTGAGTCACAATTTGTTCACAAGAGTCATGTGACTGGGAGAAACCATTTGTCAAAACCAAGGCACACTCGTGATGATGTTAAATCTGAGTCACAATTTGTTCACAAGAGTCATGTGACTGGGAGAAACCATTTGTCAAAACCAAGGCACACTCGTGATGACCACATTTTGCGCAGAGAAGATGACCACATTTTGCGCAGAGAAGATAAGCACATTTTGCGCAGAGAAGATGACCACATTTTGTGCAGAGAAGATGACCACATTTTGCGCAGAGAAGATAAGCACATTTTGCGCAGTAAAGGCAAGCACATTTTGCCCAGGGGGGATAAGCGAGCTGTGTCTAGAAAGCCCTTGCGGCCTCAAGGACTTTACCGACCTGACATCAATGCCACGTTGAATGCAAAAAGTGTTGAATTGCGAAGACCTGGTGGTAAAAATCCAATGCCTTTTACATGTGATACTTGCCATCTTAAGCTTTTGTCAAGACAAGGTTACGACGCCCATATAAAAGAGTTTACTCACATCCGTAAAGTAGAGGAGGTTAGTAAAAGAGTTATAAACCTCAAGCAGGCGGTGTCTGATGCAATTAATATTCTAGTTCAACGAGGTGATGGTAATAGTGCACTTTTTGTTGAGCTCCTGACGACTGTTCTATCTAAAACACAAGTTACAATAACAGAACCAGCACACACATCTGTTGATGGACCAAGTTCTGAACCCCAGTTATTGCAATCAGAAATCCAAGCACATGTTGATATTGAAGATTCTTCCGGCAAAACAAAAACTGAGCTGGCAGTGGATGTTGAGATACCGGGGGCACCCACATCTATGGCTGGACCAAGTTATGAAGCCCAGTTGTTGCAGTCACAAGTATCAGAAATCAAAGCTCGTGTTGAGAAGGAAAATCCTTCCCGTGAAACAAAACCTCGGCTTGTGGTAGCCGCTGAGATATTGGCACCCACATCTATGACTGGACCAAGTTGTGAACCTCAGTTGTTGCAGACACAAGGTTCAGAAATCAAAACACATGTTGAGATGGAAAATGCTTCTGGTGAAACAAAAGCTGAGCTGGCCATGGCTGCTGATATACCATCTCCCGCATCTATGTCTGGACCAAGTTATGAACCTCTGTTGTTGCGGACTCAAGCATCAGATACCAAAGCTCATGTTGGCATTGAAAATCCTTCAGGCGAAATAGAAATTGAGCTTGCCGTGACTGCAGAGGTACCTGCACCCACATCTATGACCGGAGTAAGTCATGAACCCCAGTTATTGAAGGCCCAAGTATCAGAAAGTAAAAAACATGTTGAGATAGAAAATCTTTCAGACGAAACAAAAACTGTTACCTGTCCCACTGAGGTCAAAAGCTAAGGCAGGTGCAAGTGTCAGCGCCCAAAGTGGAGAGGGTTCTGAAACTAAAAGGCTGTAAAATTTCCTCAAGATGGTTCAGTTGTGATACCCGCTTCTACCCAAGCTTTTTTATGACCAAATACCTTCGGAATATGTAGTTCCCATTGCTTGGTAGGACTAAAGAATACTCAACTATTCTCTCCCGCACTTCAATTTTTTCATTTTCGGGGCTTCAAAGATATTTACATATTTTCTTGGGATATGAATTTTGCCGGTCAATGCAATGTTAGGATGTCCCAAAAGTTTTTTTTTTTCTGCAGTAGCACGTGTGCTTTTTTATATTCTCAATATAGCACATTGTAAAGAATATTTACCCTGATAACGTGGTTTTCCTGTAGAGAACTTTTTAGTTAGAAATCTGAACTTGTTTTTTTAAAACTATAATTTTTATATTTAATTCTTGTAGTATTAAAGTATAGTTTTAAAAAGAGTTATATTTATTAGATTAACAACATATTTATATTTATGGTTGGATGCTGTAAAATTGAATTTTAAATGTACAATTAAGTATTTTTAAATATTGAAATAAGAAACTAGAAGAAAAATAAATTAATTAAGAAATGCAGAACATTTAAGTGTAAGTTAATGTAGCCATGGTTGATTTCTAGTTTTATTTAAAATTAGAGAAATTAAAAATTAAATTCAATGTATAGATTATTAAAAATTAAAAATAAGTGTGCAATTGATTTAGTGAAAACTTATTATAAAGAAAAAAATTATTCAATTACAATTATGTTTTAAAGAAATCTTTTGTTTTTCAATTACAATTATGTTTTAAATAAACATTGTTATGTATAATTGCTGGATTCAATAAACTGGGAGTTCACAATGGAATATGAGTCCGACCTGTGCTTCTAGCCGAGGTAGCCCAATTCCAACCTGTTTATATTTAATATAATTACAAAATAATTATAAAAGAAAAAAAAAACATTTAGGTATAATTACAAAACAATTTTTATTTAAAGTATAATTGTAATTGAATAATTTTTTTTCCTTTATAATAAGTTTTCACTAAATCAATTGCACCTTTATTTTTAATCTATAATTTTTAATAACCTATACATTGAATTTAATTTCTCTAATTTTAAATAAAACTAGAAATCAACAATTGCTACATTAACTTGAACTTAATGTTATGTATTTATTTATTAATTTATTTTTCATCTAGTTTTGTTTAATATTTAAAAATAATTAATTATACATTTTAAAAATTCTATTTTACAACATCTAACCATAAAAATAAATATATTGTTAATCTAATAAACATATAACTCTTTTTAAAATTATAATTTAATACTACAAAAATTTTAAGGTATAATCATCTTGGATGTCCTTATTTTTGCGCAATCTTCTCAAATAGATCCTCCCATATTATTTGATCTTAATTAGGCCCCTATTTTTGTAAAATTGACTCAATTGAAACCTTGCCATTAATTGGACTGGACGACGTTAAAATTTAAGTGTGTTGGCTTGTTGACTATGCAAATTTTTAATGACGTGGCACAGTGGTCGTCTTAGATGGAAAACCCTCATTGAAAAACTGCTTCTCCTGCTGGTACCCATCGGGATGGGGCACATTAGCAAGAGGAACCTTCTCCGACATCTTCTACATGTAATGAATGTCCCTACATTTACTCACTGTTGTTTCCGTTACATGTATGCATTCAAGGGTTATTATTCTTTCTGATTTCCCTCTTTCCTTCTCCGCATTCTCTTGCCATTAATGAGAATATTGATAACTCCGTCATTAATGAGAATATTGTTCTTTGGATTAGAACCAGGTTGGTGCCCATTATTATTTGGATGGAAAAATTTAAAACTTTGAGATTTTCAAAATGGAAAAAAAGTGGAATCTATTGCCCAGAAGAATTATATGATTCTTTGACATTAAATCGCGTTAAAAAATGCTTTTAAGGGGAAAAGGGAGGATCCATGAAATAGTTTTGGTGATAATTTCCATATAGGGTCTTCTCATCGGAATGAGTATGTGGTAGAATCGTGAAATTCGGTGGAATGATTCAAAAGGGGGGTTGTAGAGCAATGGAGTAGAGGCTGCAATTGATTAGCATGTGAAACCTCCACTTGGATTGACGGTCGCAAAGGTAGGAGGGAGAGTGGGACGAGCAACGGCCTTGTCGAGACCGAAGAGGTAATTGACATTAGAAGGAGTAACGGGAGGGGTTTTGATGGCGTTAGGTTGTGAAGGAATTGGAGCAAAGTTAAGAGCATCAACGAAGCGATCACGATCCGAGGAGAACGGGGAATTAGGGTTTAACGAAAGCGTGAAGAGAAAGAGTCTCATCCTAACAGTTTTGGAAGGGCAATAGAGATGGTCGTACTCGTGCATCATGTGTTCTAGGTCGTCGTCGTTGGTAACGGAGATTAGGGCATCGAGGTCTTCGCCAGGGAGTTGGTACTTGAAGGTGAGGTCTTGCAGCGTGGCGTTGCAGAGAGCCGCAAGCTTGGAAAGGAAAGCGAAAAACTTGATGGCCTAGTCGACGACGAGGATCTTGGTGTCGCCGCCGACGTAGGAGAGCTGGTTGTCATGGGTTCGAGGCTGGATCTTGTTGTCGTAGTTGCACACCGCCATCTGCACATGAACTTATTTAAAAATTAAAATAAAATAAATTCCACTTAAGCTGATCACACTGTGCCACGTCATTAAAAAGTGCACAGTCAGCAAGCCAACACACATAAATTTTAACTTCGTATAGTCATATTAACGACAATGTTTCAATTGAGTCAATTTTACAAAACTAGGGACCTAATTGAGATCAAATAATATGCGAGAATCTATTTGTGAAGATTGCACAAAAATAGGGACATCTAGAAGGATTAAACCAAATTTTAACTAAAAAATTATAGTTTTACGACTGACGTGCGTAAAAACCAAATTCACATTTGTAACTAAAAAATTCTCTACAGGAAAACCATACTACCATATTAAATATTTTCTACAGTGTGCTATAAAACACTCCAAATTCATTTTTATCCCATCTTGTGTATAAAACACTATGTCAGCTTCTTCTTCATCAAAGAAAAAGCTCAAGATAGAGCGCAAAGGAAAGGAAAGAATGGAAGAAATTCTCGAAATTCAAAGAGAAGCCAATGTAGCTGGATGTATTTCAGATAATGAGAAGTAAAAAGAGTTCACTAGGTTTTGAAGAGAAAGAAAACTACTCAATCACAAGTTCATCTCCTCAATAGCGGATTCTGACATTTAAGAGAACATAGCAAAGGTCCCTTTCAATGAAGATGTTGTGAATATATGATCAAGGCCAAAACGACATATTCATTTATTCTGAAGAATCTGCCAAGATAAAGGGGTAAATATTTGTGGAGAAAATGCATAAAGACTAGTTAATAGCAATAAGATTGGCACAATCGCATTAAAGCAAATGGGGTTTGTAGAATATGGCAACACATTTCTGCTGAAAGGAGAGATACTCCATGAAGGCGAAGAAGAAGAAAACATGGATCACAACCAAAGTGTTGCTACTTCCTCTACACCTCAAGCCCTATCACCATCTCTAGAAGACATGGGGAAATATGTAATCTCCTTGAATGTCTACATAAAATAGTCTCAAATGTGGAAAAGAGACTCAAAAGATATAACATTGGATATGACTCAGATGATAAATAAATTTTCTTCTATTTTTCTTTTTAATAAAATCTTGTTGTGTTAGGAGGTATCTTGAATTTAAGGGGAGTTTGATATTAGGAGGTGTATTACATTTCTAAATGTTTTTTATATTGAACAAAAAGGGAAGAAAATTAATAAGTATTTATGATTTAGATATCTTTAATCTCTTTAATGCGAGAAAGAAAATATCTATTTATATTATGACAAACATTATCGTGTATATTTTAAAGGCACTTAAGTATGTATATCTTAAAGAGAATTAAGTGCAGGAATATTTTTCAAATTTTTATTATTATCATACAAAATAAGAAGATTGTTGATTTATGATGAAGGTAAATATCTGACTTTCATCATAAAAAAAATAAGTTATGATGATGATGGTCTATAAAGAAAATGAAGACTTTCTTGCTTGTCAAAAACAATCATGAAGACTTGGAAAAGTGATTTGAAGTCTTGGAAATATCTTCTATGCCAAAAACAATCATAAAGACTTGAAAAATTGTGTTGAAGTCTTAAAAATATTATTTTCATATTCAATTGTGTAAGAATAATTATTAAATGTAAGTAGATGACAACTGCAATACACAAAACATCATTAATGTTCTAAAGACTCTTGAAATTCTTGTAGAAATGATTTTTTATTATGATAATTGATTATCACATATCATAATTGATAAGTGATAATTGATAAGTGATCATCATAAAAAAGAAAAAGATTGTTGATTTAAGACGAAGATAACTATTTCACTTTAATCATAAAAAAATAAGTTTTTATGATGATTGTCTATAAAGAAAAATTTGAAAAGTTCTAGCTTGCTAAAAGCAATCATGAAGACTTGGAAAAGTGATTTGAAGTCTTAGAAATATCTTACATGCCAAAAGCAATCATGAAGGCTTGAAAAATTGTGTTGAAGTCTTGAAAATATCATTTCCATATTAAATAGTGTAAGAATAATTATTAAATGTAAGTAGATAACAACTACAATGCACCTAACATCATTAATGCTCTAAAGACTTTTGAAATTTTTGTAGAAATGATTTCTCATTATGATAATTGATTACTACTTGGGTTTCCAATAATTGATTTTGACTTTGAAACGATCAAATTAATATTATCATCTATAAAAACTTCAATATTGCTTAGATAGTAGCCAAAAGATTAATACCGTTAAGTAACCCAAAATCGTCTCCCAATAAATATAAAATTGATTATTAACAAATTAGTTTTTATAAAACCTATATACAAAAGGGTTAGTAAAATAAAAATAAAGATAAATAAAATAAACAAAAGATTAAATACCAAAATAACAAATAAAAAGATTTAAAAAGATAAAAACAACGATAAAGAAAATACGATCATTTCACACTGCTTTTTTTAAATAAGATTCATCATTAGTTATTTAAAGATTATTGGTCAATTAATTATTGTCTTATATTTTTCAAATTAATCAATGTAAATTCTAAATTAATTTGTTAACCAAAATATATTCTCAATTAAAAGTAACAACTTTGTAGATTAATGGTAGTAAATGTACCAAATTACATTTTCAATTAAATATTATTATGTCTAATAATGTCTATTTTTTTTACCTCTTATATTATCAGGTAAAAAGCTAATTAACCAAAGTACATTTTTGATTAAGTTTTCATCTTTAATCAAAGTACATTCTCTTGACAAAAACTCATTCAATCACATGAAAGTTTCAAACTTTAATAAAAGAAATTTTTTAATTAAAATTAAAAACCCTTACACTCATATGATTGATAAGTTATGTAGATTTAATACCTTGCTAATGTCCTATAATGTAAAAATTATTACTTTTACTTAATTAAGAGACAAAAGAGATAGAAAAATATAAATCACAACAATAATAAATAAAAAAGAACAAACCAATTATTGCATTCTAACCTTAGAATCCAATTAAACAATTACAATAAAATCAACCCCAAAGACTTAGCATTCCATGAAATATGAAATAACATAAAAATATAAGAGAAAGTGGAAAGGACGAAATTAGGTCTCCCAATTAGAACTGGTTTTTGTTTGGACTTTTTTATTATTCTAATATTCTTTCTGATAATGTAATTTCCTCCAATTATCTTCTACATAATTCAATATCTTCAAGATATATATTCGATATTTATGGAGATCAAAAAATATTTGAAAAGATCTATGTAAGATTTAAAAAGATTTGACAAATATTATCTTGATATTTAGTAATATAGTTAAATAAGGTAATTATTTTAAAATATAAAATAAAATATCTAAAAATATATCTTTCCCTAATTATCTTTTATCATAAATAGTTATCAATTATCAAAACCCTTTTGGTCAGAAAATAGAGAAAATCGTAAGGTCCAATTTTTATTTTCTGCTCCTTCTTACTAACTTAGCCAAATTTCTTCACATTTTTTTATGTTTTTATTGTCTTGTTCATACAATACCTGACTTGACTTCTTATGGTTTGATTATTTTCTATTCTTAGACTTATCTTTAAGGTGTCATAAAACTTTAACTAGTATAATTCCACACCTCCATGAGTTCAACTTAGCTATAGTTGTACTGACACACCTCAAAATATCCAAAGAATATTTATGCAACTAAAAAAATATTTTTAACATGTTTTTATATCTTATGCTCAATAAACCCAATTATAAAAAATCCTAACGAAAATATTCTTTTAAAGTACAAAAACCAATTAATAATCCAAGATTAAAGGCTAAATAAGGACATAAATATGTATTCATCACTTACCTAATTTTGAAATGGTTTTTTTTTCTCTAAATTTGGCCATAGCGCAATTTTCTTCTATAAATTAAGCAAAACTTTATTTTTTTAAACAGAGACAAAAGTTAAATTGTGATAATTAACTTTGTGACAAGCTTTCGTTAACCTAGTTTTAAAAGAGTGGCTTTTAAGATTCATCAAGAATGTTCTTGAGTGATAAAGTTTTGTTGCTACTACGGTTTTGAAGCTTGATTCATCACTTCAGGTTTGTTAACGGGAGTGTTCTTCATCTCTTGTGGTTTGTAAGAGAGGAGTGGTTTCATTCCTTGTAGTATTTCAAGGAAGGTGTTTTTATCCATTAGGGTTTTTAATAGAGATGTTTTCTCATCCTTTGTAGGTCTTGGAGCAAGGGATGTGTCTTTTAATTTTCTTAACTATTTTGTTGCATGTTTTGATGGGAAAAGGCCAAAAAATATAACAACTTAGCAAAGAGTAATAACGCAGCAGAAATTCAATCTCCCTTCTTGCGAGAATCTGCGAGGAACAGCAAACAAATAGAACAAAAATAGAATCCAAAGCACAAAGAGACACCAACAATTTTTAACGTGGAAAACCTTTCAATGCAATGGTAAAAAAAACCACGTCCAAACCAAAGAAAAATTTACTATGATCAATAATAGGGTACAAAAGAGTCTCCCATAATAACACCAAATGGTTTTTTCAATAAGCCAATTTAAATAATCACAAATGCTTACAAATGTGAACAAAGAAGATGAAAATTCTCCATAACAGGGTTGTTGGTGCGGATTGATTTCTCCAAAACTAGACCTCCGTTTGACGATCCGAACGGTCAAAATGAAGAATTATATGTTTGGAACTTACTATCCAAAAATCAGATCGATCCAATGGTGAACGACTTCACAACGATGAAAACACCAGTGCAGGTTTAGGGTTATGCGGGAAAGGCTTTTTCTCTTCCTTTTTCTCTCACTTGGCTTTTGCCTCTCCTTAAATGACTCTTTTGTGCCCTACTAATCTGACTCATCTCTATTTAACCTAGTGAGACATAATGATCCACATTATTTGGACCTATTCTCCACATAGGAAGGAAGCCCAATAACCCAACAAATCTCCCCCTCACGACTATGTGGAGATATCTGCTAAACCGGCAATCTCACAACAAACTTCAAACTTTCCTCTTGGCAATGCCTTGGTCATCATATCAGCACCATTATCGTTTGTATGAGCTTTAGCTAATTCCAACATCTTAGCATCCAAAACATCACGTATCCAATGATACCTCACATCAATATGTTTGGATTTAGAATGAAAAGTTGGATTTTTACCAAGATGAATAACACTTTGACTGTCACAAGACAACAAGTATTTACCTTGCACAAAATCAAGCTCTTGCAAGAATTTCTTCACCGATAACAACTCCTTACATGTTTCATTAAGTGCAATGAATTCTGCCTCAGTAGTATACAACGTTACACACTTTTGCAACTTTGATTGCTAAGCCAAGGCTCCCCTTGCAAACTGAATCAAATAGCTTGAAGTGGACTTTCTGGAATCAATGTCTCCAGCCATATCTGAATCTAAGTAACCCCCCAAAGTAGGCTTATCACCTCCAAAACAAAGCCTCAAACCACTAGTACCATGAAGATACCTCAAAATTCATTTCACAGCATTCCAATGCTCTCTACCTGGATTTGACAGAAATCTACTAACTGTACCAACAACATGTGCAATATCAGGCCTTGTACTTACCATTGCATACATCAAACTACCCACCGCAAAAGCATAAGGAACTTTGCTTATATCTATCTTCTCAGCTTCATTTAAAGGACTTTATTTAACACTCAACTTAAAATGAGTAGCAAGAGGAGTACTTACAACTTTAGCATTTTCCATTTGGAATCTTTGTAACACCTTCTGAATGTAGTGCTCCTGTGATAGCCAAAGTTTCTTCTCTTTTCTATCACGAATGATACTTATATCAAGAATCTTTTTAGCATCTCCCATGTCTGTCATGGAAAATGACTCGCCCAGTTGCTTCTTCAACCTGTCAATTTTTTATACATTTTCCCCACAATAAGCATGTCATCAACATATAACAATAGTATAATGAAATCATTTTCAAAAAATTTCCTGACAAAAACACAATGGTCAGAAGTAGTCTTCTTGTAGCCTTGCTCACATATAACAGACTCAAACTTCTTATACCACTGCCTCGGAGCATGCTTCAAACCATATAAGTTTTTTCATAGCCTACACACATAGTCTTCCTTGCCTTCAACAAGAAAACCATCTGGTTGCTTCATGTAAATTTCTTCCTCCAAATGACCATGAAGGAAAGTTGTCTTCACATCCATCTGCTCAACCTCGAAATCTAGAGTAGCAGCTAAACTTAACACATTTATGATGGATGTCATCTTCACCACAGGTGAGAAAATATCATTGAAGTCAACACCCTTTCCTTGTCTAAAGCCTTTCACCACTAATTTGGCTTTATATATGGTAGATGTAGAATTGTTGTCTTGCTTCACCCTGAAAATCCACCTATTCTCTAAGGCTTTCTTGCCCTTAGGCAACTTCACCAAGTCATAGTGTGATTATCATACAGAGATTTCATCTCATCCTGCATTGCATCCAACCACTTTTGCTTTTCTTCACTTTCAATGGCTTCCTCATAACATTTAGGTTCTCCCTCATCAGTCAACATCACATACTCAATGGTAGAGTACTTCTTAGAAGGTTGTTTAGGCCTATCAAATCTTTTGAGTTGAGCTTCAGGTAGCTCAGGTACATGACCAAGACTCTCATCTTGTGACACATCATGTTCCTCTTCATCAACATTATAAATAGGAACATCTAAGCCATCTTCAATCTGTTGATTATCAGTATCACCATGTTGTTCATCATCATGAACATCAATATCCAAATCATTAATAGACAACCGAATTATATCAAAATCAACCACATTACCATCTTCCTTAAGTGTAGACTTCTCCACCTTATCAATATCTTCAATGGTTTGATCTTCCATGAATTGCACATCACGACTTTTAACAACTTTCTTTTCAACGGGGTCATACAACTTGTAGCCAAATTCATCCTAACCAAAACCAATGAAGATGCATTTCCTTGTCTTTACATCCAACTTGGATCTTTCATCCTTTGGAACATAAACAAATGCTTTACAACCGAAGACACGCAAATGATCATAAGTAACATTCTTGCCAAACCAAATCTTGTCTGGCAACTCAGAGTTCAAAGCAACTGCATGACTTAGATTAATAACATGCACTGTTGTAAGCAATGCCTCACCTCAGAAATGCTTAGGCAATTTTGCTTCAAAAAGCATACACCTAACTCTTTCAATCAATCTCATGTTCATTCTCTTTGCTAAACCATTCAGCTGAGGAGTTTTGGGAGGAGTCTTCTCATGTGCAATACCATACTGTCTACAATAACCATCAAATGGTCCACAATATTCACCAACATTGTCAGTACGAATACGCTTCAACTTCTTGCCTAACTGCCTCTCAACCAAAGCATGGAATTCTTTAAACTTGTCCAACACTTGGTCCTTTCTCTGTAGTGCATAAACCCAAAGTTTCTTGGAACAATCATCAATAAAAGTAAAAAAGTAAAGTGCACCACTAAAAGACTTTACCTTCAATGGGCCACAAACATCAAAATGCATCAATTTAAGGAACTCTGACTTCTTGGAGGGAGGATGCTTCTTGAAGGATACTCTGGTTTGTTTACCAGCCATGTAGTGAGAACATTTCTCCAACTCTACACTCTTCAATCCGGAGAGAACATCCTTTTTAGCTAAACAGTTAAATCCCTTTTCACTGATATGCCCAAGCCTTTTGTGCCACAAAGATGACTCCATATACAATCAAGTTACCTTTAGCAACCAAAGCTTTAGCAACCAAAGCTTTAGTGCAGTAAAGCTTAGAGTTTTTCTCCCCTTTAGCCACAATACCTTTGGTGAGCTTCCACTTTCCAAAACCAAAGTGGTTATCAAATCCACCATCATCAAGTACTTGGACAGAAATCAAGTTAAAGCTAACATCTGGAGCATGTTTAACTCCTCTAAGCAAAAATTGCATCCCCATGTTGGTTTGCAAGTGAACATCACCAACACCAATAACCTTAGACACCCCATCATTACCCATCTTCAATACTTCAAAATCACCAGGTGTATAAGATGTGAAGAACTCCTTCCTGGATGTAACATGCAGTGTAGCACCACTATCAATTATCCACACGCTCTCATCAGATACAAGATTAATAGTGTCATAATCACAAAGACACACAAGGTCACCACATGTAGTAGTAGTAACACGGTCACCATCATGAACATCTTTTTCTCTTTGCTTACCCTTTTTGTCTTTTCTCTCTTTCTTTTCAACGGGGTCATACAACTTGTAGCCAAATTCATCCTAACCAAAACCAATGAAGATGCATTTCCTTGTCTTTACATCCAACTTGGATCTTTCATCCTTTGGAACATAAACAAATGCTTTACAACCGAAGACACGCAAATGATCATAAGTAACATTCTTGCCAAACCAAATCTTGTCTGGCAACTCAGAGTTCAAAGCAACTGCATGACTTAGATTAATAACATGCACTGTTGTAAGCAATGCCTCACCTCAGAAATGCTTAGGCAATTTTGCTTCAAAAAGCATACACCTAACTCTTTCAATCAATCTCATGTTCATTCTCTTTGCTAAACCATTCAGCTGAGGAGTTTTGGGAGGAGTCTTCTCATGTGCAATACCATACTGTCTACAATAACCATCAAATGGTCCACAATATTCACCAACATTGTCAGTACGAATACGCTTCAACTTCTTGCCTAACTGCCTCTCAACCAAAGCATGGAATTCTTTAAACTTGTCCAACACTTGGTCCTTTCTCTGTAGTGCATAAACCCAAAGTTTCTTGGAACAATCATCAATAAAAGTAAAAAAGTAAAGTGCACCACTAAAAGACTTTACCTTCAATGGGCCACAAACATCAAAATGCATCAATTTAAGGAACTCTGACTTCTTGGAGGGAGGATGCTTCTTGAAGGATACTCTGGTTTGTTTACCAGCCATGTAGTGAGAACATTTCTCCAACTCTACACTCTTCAATCCGGAGAGAACATCCTTTTTAGCTAAACAGTTAAATCCCTTTTCACTGATATGCCCAAGCCTTTTGTGCCACAAAGATGACTCCATATACAATCAAGTTACCTTTAGCAACCAAAGCTTTAGCAACCAAAGCTTTAGTGCAGTAAAGCTTAGAGTTTTTCTCCCCTTTAGCCACAATACCTTTGGTGAGCTTCCACTTTCCAAAACCAAAGTGGTTATCAAATCCACCATCATCAAGTACTTGGACAGAAATCAAGTTAAAGCTAACATCTGGAGCATGTTTAACTCCTCTAAGCAAAAATTGCATCCCCATGTTGGTTTGCAAGTGAACATCACCAACACCAATAACCTTAGACACCCCATCATTACCCATCTTCAATACTTCAAAATCACCAGGTGTATAAGATGTGAAGAACTCCTTCCTGGATGTAACATGCAGTGTAGCACCACTATCAATTATCCACACGCTCTCATCAGATACAAGATTAATAGTGTCATAATCACAAAGACACACAAGGTCACCACATGTAGTAGTAGTAACACGGTCACCATCATGAACATCTTTTTCTCTTTGCTTACCCTTTTTGTCTTTTCTCTCTTTCTTTTCAACGGGGTCATACAACTTGTAGCCAAATTCATCCTAACCAAAACCAATGAAGATGCATTTCCTTGTCTTTACATCCAACTTGGATCTTTCATCCTTTGGAACATAAACAAATGCTTTACAACCGAAGACACGCAAATGATCATAAGTAACATTCTTGCCAAACCAAATCTTGTCTGGCAACTCAGAGTTCAAAGCAACTGCATGACTTAGATTAATAACATGCACTGTTGTAAGCAATGCCTCACCTCAGAAATGCTTAGGCAATTTTGCTTCAAAAAGCATACACCTAACTCTTTCAATCAATCTCATGTTCATTCTCTTTGCTAAACCATTCAGCTGAGGAGTTTTGGGAGGAGTCTTCTCATGTGCAATACCATACTGTCTACAATAACCATCAAATGGTCCACAATATTCACCAACATTGTCAGTACGAATACGCTTCAACTTCTTGCCTAACTGCCTCTCAACCAAAGCATGGAATTCTTTAAACTTGTCCAACACTTGGTCCTTTCTCTGTAGTGCATAAACCCAAAGTTTCTTGGAACAATCATCAATAAAAGTAAAAAAGTAAAGTGCACCACTAAAAGACTTTACCTTCAATGGGCCACAAACATCAAAATGCATCAATTTAAGGAACTCTGACTTCTTGGAGGGAGGATGCTTCTTGAAGGATACTCTGGTTTGTTTACCAGCCATGTAGTGAGAACATTTCTCCAACTCTACACTCTTCAATCCGGAGAGAACATCCTTTTTAGCTAAACAGTTAAATCCCTTTTCACTGATATGCCCAAGCCTTTTGTGCCACAAAGATGACTCCATATACAATCAAGTTACCTTTAGCAACCAAAGCTTTAGCAACCAAAGCTTTAGTGCAGTAAAGCTTAGAGTTTTTCTCCCCTTTAGCCACAATACCTTTGGTGAGCTTCCACTTTCCAAAACCAAAGTGGTTATCAAATCCACCATCATCAAGTACTTGGACAGAAATCAAGTTAAAGCTAACATCTGGAGCATGTTTAACTCCTCTAAGCAAAAATTGCATCCCCATGTTGGTTTGCAAGTGAACATCACCAACACCAATAACCTTAGACACCCCATCATTACCCATCTTCAATACTTCAAAATCACCAGGTGTATAAGATGTGAAGAACTCCTTCCTGGATGTAACATGCAGTGTAGCACCACTATCAATTATCCACACGCTCTCATCAGATACAAGATTAATAGTGTCATAATCACAAAGACACACAAGGTCACCACATGTAGTAGTAGTAACACGGTCACCATCATGAACATCTTTTTCTCTTTGCTTACCCTTTTTGTCTTTTCTCTCTTTCTTTTCAACGGGGTCATACAACTTGTAGCCAAATTCATCCTAACCAAAACCAATGAAGATGCATTTCCTTGTCTTTACATCCAACTTGGATCTTTCATCCTTTGGAACATAAACAAATGCTTTACAACCGAAGACACGCAAATGATCATAAGTAACATTCTTGCCAAACCAAATCTTGTCTGGCAACTCAGAGTTCAAAGCAACTGCATGACTTAGATTAATAACATGCACTGTTGTAAGCAATGCCTCACCTCAGAAATGCTTAGGCAATTTTGCTTCAAAAAGCATACACCTAACTCTTTCAATCAATCTCATGTTCATTCTCTTTGCTAAACCATTCAGCTGAGGAGTTTTGGGAGGAGTCTTCTCATGTGCAATACCATACTGTCTACAATAACCATCAAATGGTCCACAATATTCACCAACATTGTCAGTACGAATACGCTTCAACTTCTTGCCTAACTGCCTCTCAACCAAAGCATGGAATTCTTTAAACTTGTCCAACACTTGGTCCTTTCTCTGTAGTGCATAAACCCAAAGTTTCTTGGAACAATCATCAATAAAAGTAAAAAAGTAAAGTGCACCACTAAAAGACTTTACCTTCAATGGGCCACAAACATCAAAATGCATCAATTTAAGGAACTCTGACTTCTTGGAGGGAGGATGCTTCTTGAAGGATACTCTGGTTTGTTTACCAGCCATGTAGTGAGAACATTTCTCCAACTCTACACTCTTCAATCCGGAGAGAACATCCTTTTTAGCTAAACAGTTAAATCCCTTTTCACTGATATGCCCAAGCCTTTTGTGCCACAAAGATGACTCCATATACAATCAAGTTACCTTTAGCAACCAAAGCTTTAGCAACCAAAGCTTTAGTGCAGTAAAGCTTAGAGTTTTTCTCCCCTTTAGCCACAATACCTTTGGTGAGCTTCCACTTTCCAAAACCAAAGTGGTTATCAAATCCACCATCATCAAGTACTTGGACAGAAATCAAGTTAAAGCTAACATCTGGAGCATGTTTAACTCCTCTAAGCAAAAATTGCATCCCCATGTTGGTTTGCAAGTGAACATCACCAACACCAATAACCTTAGACACCCCATCATTACCCATCTTCAATACTTCAAAATCACCAGGTGTATAAGATGTGAAGAACTCCTTCCTGGATGTAACATGCAGTGTAGCACCACTATCAATTATCCACACGCTCTCATCAGATACAAGATTAATAGTGTCATAATCACAAAGACACACAAGGTCACCACATGTAGTAGTAGTAACACGGTCACCATCATGAACATCTTTTTCTCTTTGCTTACCCTTTTTGTCTTTTCTCTCTTTCTTTTCAACGGGGTCATACAACTTGTAGCCAAATTCATCCTAACCAAAACCAATGAAGATGCATTTCCTTGTCTTTACATCCAACTTGGATCTTTCATCCTTTGGAACATAAACAAATGCTTTACAACCGAAGACACGCAAATGATCATAAGTAACATTCTTGCCAAACCAAATCTTGTCTGGCAACTCAGAGTTCAAAGCAACTGCATGACTTAGATTAATAACATGCACTGTTGTAAGCAATGCCTCACCTCAGAAATGCTTAGGCAATTTTGCTTCAAAAAGCATACACCTAACTCTTTCAATCAATCTCATGTTCATTCTCTTTGCTAAACCATTCAGCTGAGGAGTTTTGGGAGGAGTCTTCTCATGTGCAATACCATACTGTCTACAATAACCATCAAATGGTCCACAATATTCACCAACATTGTCAGTACGAATACGCTTCAACTTCTTGCCTAACTGCCTCTCAACCAAAGCATGGAATTCTTTAAACTTGTCCAACACTTGGTCCTTTCTCTGTAGTGCATAAACCCAAAGTTTCTTGGAACAATCATCAATAAAAGTAAAAAAGTAAAGTGCACCACTAAAAGACTTTACCTTCAATGGGCCACAAACATCAAAATGCATCAATTTAAGGAACTCTGACTTCTTGGAGGGAGGATGCTTCTTGAAGGATACTCTGGTTTGTTTACCAGCCATGTAGTGAGAACATTTCTCCAACTCTACACTCTTCAATCCGGAGAGAACATCCTTTTTAGCTAAACAGTTAAATCCCTTTTCACTGATATGCCCAAGCCTTTTGTGCCACAAAGATGACTCCATATACAATCAAGTTACCTTTAGCAACCAAAGCTTTAGCAACCAAAGCTTTAGTGCAGTAAAGCTTAGAGTTTTTCTCCCCTTTAGCCACAATACCTTTGGTGAGCTTCCACTTTCCAAAACCAAAGTGGTTATCAAATCCACCATCATCAAGTACTTGGACAGAAATCAAGTTAAAGCTAACATCTGGAGCATGTTTAACTCCTCTAAGCAAAAATTGCATCCCCATGTTGGTTTGCAAGTGAACATCACCAACACCAATAACCTTAGACACCCCATCATTACCCATCTTCAATACTTCAAAATCACCAGGTGTATAAGATGTGAAGAACTCCTTCCTGGATGTAACATGCAGTGTAGCACCACTATCAATTATCCACACGCTCTCATCAGATACAAGATTAATAGTGTCATAATCACAAAGACACACAAGGTCACCACATGTAGTAGTAGTAACACGGTCACCATCATGAACATCTTTTTCTCTTTGCTTACCCTTTTTGTCTTTTCTCTCTTTCTTTTCAACGGGGTCATACAACTTGTAGCCAAATTCATCCTAACCAAAACCAATGAAGATGCATTTCCTTGTCTTTACATCCAACTTGGATCTTTCATCCTTTGGAACATAAACAAATGCTTTACAACCGAAGACACGCAAATGATCATAAGTAACATTCTTGCCAAACCAAATCTTGTCTGGCAACTCAGAGTTCAAAGCAACTGCATGACTTAGATTAATAACATGCACTGTTGTAAGCAATGCCTCACCTCAGAAATGCTTAGGCAATTTTGCTTCAAAAAGCATACACCTAACTCTTTCAATCAATCTCATGTTCATTCTCTTTGCTAAACCATTCAGCTGAGGAGTTTTGGGAGGAGTCTTCTCATGTGCAATACCATACTGTCTACAATAACCATCAAATGGTCCACAATATTCACCAACATTGTCAGTACGAATACGCTTCAACTTCTTGCCTAACTGCCTCTCAACCAAAGCATGGAATTCTTTAAACTTGTCCAACACTTGGTCCTTTCTCTGTAGTGCATAAACCCAAAGTTTCTTGGAACAATCATCAATAAAAGTAAAAAAGTAAAGTGCACCACTAAAAGACTTTACCTTCAATGGGCCACAAACATCAAAATGCATCAATTTAAGGAACTCTGACTTCTTGGAGGGAGGATGCTTCTTGAAGGATACTCTGGTTTGTTTACCAGCCATGTAGTGAGAACATTTCTCCAACTCTACACTCTTCAATCCGGAGAGAACATCCTTTTTAGCTAAACAGTTAAATCCCTTTTCACTGATATGCCCAAGCCTTTTGTGCCACAAAGATGACTCCATATACAATCAAGTTACCTTTAGCAACCAAAGCTTTAGCAACCAAAGCTTTAGTGCAGTAAAGCTTAGAGTTTTTCTCCCCTTTAGCCACAATACCTTTGGTGAGCTTCCACTTTCCAAAACCAAAGTGGTTATCAAATCCACCATCATCAAGTACTTGGACAGAAATCAAGTTAAAGCTAACATCTGGAGCATGTTTAACTCCTCTAAGCAAAAATTGCATCCCCATGTTGGTTTGCAAGTGAACATCACCAACACCAATAACCTTAGACACCCCATCATTACCCATCTTCAATACTTCAAAATCACCAGGTGTATAAGATGTGAAGAACTCCTTCCTGGATGTAACATGCAGTGTAGCACCACTATCAATTATCCACACGCTCTCATCAGATACAAGATTAATAGTGTCATAATCACAAAGACACACAAGGTCACCACATGTAGTAGTAGTAACACGGTCACCATCATGAACATCTTTTTCTCTTTGCTTACCCTTTTTGTCTTTTCTCTCTTTCTTTCACAAAAAACAGTTCTTCTTTATATGCCCTGTTTTGTGACAATAGTGACACTCCACATTCTTGTACCGAGACCTAGACTTACTCCTTTTATCTCTACCACTATTTTATTCTTTCTTCTGGCTTCTCCCCCTATTCTCTGTAATAAGCATTTCTAAATGTGATGAAGTACCATGTGTCTTCCTTCTCATCTCCTCATTAAGTGCACCACTCTTTTCCATTTTCAAAGAAATATCACCACTCTCCCACGAATCTGGTAAAGAGTTTAATAGGAATAAACCCATTAGATCATCATCAAATTTTATACCCACTCCTGCTAATTGGTCATAGCGTCCTTGAAATTCACTCAAGTGATTTGAAACAGGAGTTCCTTCTTTGTACTTCAACTCCACAAAATTTTTCAGCAAGTATAATTTATTAGTCCCTGACTTAGAAGCATACAAAGACTCAAGCTTATCCCATAGGATTCTTGCATGTGTCTCATTAGCAACAAAATTATAAACATTATCATAAAAAAACTGCCTAATAAATCCATATACTTGTTGATGTTCAAAATCTCATTCTTCATCTGACTTAAATTCTGGCTTATTGGAAGCAAAAACAGAAAGATGCAAATTTTTCACAAATAGCAAGTCCTTCATCTTGCATTTCCATAGGTGAAAATTTTCTCCATTCAAAGGAATCAATTTTGTATGTGCCTTCATCATTCACACAAATTAAACAATCCCTTAACCAAAGAGCTCTGATGCCACTCTAATGGCGAAAGGGCCAAAAAATATAACAACTTAGCAAAGACTAATAACGCAGCGGAAATTCAATCCCTCTTCTTGCGAGAATCTGCGAGGAGCATCAAACAAATAGAACAAAAATAGAATCCAAAGCACAAAGAGACACCAACAATTTTTAATTATCGTGGAAAACCCCTCAATGCAAGGGTAAAAAAACCACGAGTCGTCCAGACCAAAGAAAAATCCACTATGATCAATAATAGGATACAAAAGAGTCTCCAATAATAACACCAAATGGTGTTTTCAATAAACCAATTTAAATAAGCACAAATGCTTACAAATGTGAACAAAAAATATGAAAATTGTCCAAAACAGGGTTGTTGGTGCGAGACTGATTTCTCCCAAACTGGACCTGCGTTGACAATCCAAACGATCAAAATGAAGAACCATATGTCTGGAATGAACTGTCGAAAAATCATATCGATCCAACGGTGAACAACTTCACAACGATGAAAACACCAGTGCAAGTTTAGGGTTATGCGGGAAGGCTTTCTCTCTTCCTTTTTCTCTCACTTTTTGCCTCTCTTCAAATGACTCTTTTGTGCCCTACTAATCTGATCCATCTCTATTTAACCTAGTGAGACATAATGGTCCACATTATTTGGGCCTATTCTCCACATAGGAAGGGAGTCCAATAACCGAACATGTTTTACTTTGTATTAGTGATTGTAATAATTAATTTAAGAAAGTAATTTGTAATCACCCTTTTTAGATGATTTCGACTAGATGTAGGATCTATTTTGATGTAAACTAATATAAAATTTGTGTGTGTGGCTTTGCCTATTCCTTAGTGTGTTTATTTAGTTGCTTTTAGAAACAATTAATTTTTACTCATTTTATAAAGGATTAATACTATGATATTTATTGGTACAACTTGATAAACTCAAGGCTTATTAAAAACAAGTTTTAAAAAGGTGAAAAGTTTTAAAAGTTTGGAACTTTCACTACAAAACCAATTCAACCCACCACCCTCCCCTCTTAGTTTTGTTCAACCTTTTCTTTTATTCTAATATTCTTTCTCTATAAATCCATTTAAAAAAAGTTGACTTAACATCGAGTTGGTAAATTTTTCATTCCTTTTGTATTATAATAGCTACACTATCCTAATGGTATATAGTCTTGTAATTGGTGTAAGAGTATGAAAGTAATATATTCTAAGAATTTGAGCATACCCTTTCATAACGAAGAATGCTTTGTACTTCTTGATTGAATCATCTGATGCAACTTTGTTTTAAACACCTATTTCACTTATGACTTTCCTATTTTTAGGCCTTTGAACATGTAAAAAGACTGTTTTTTTCCTGATCATGGAAGGTTCCTCCTGCCTTGCGATCCTCCATTTAGGTTCCTCAATTGCTTTACCATAACTTGTAGGTTCTAGAACTGCTACATTGAATCGTAAAGAGATATATCTAAGAGCAATCTAGTGCATCATACAGGTGGATCATCAACTAGCTCATATTTATTTAGTAAAAGGTTAGCAATTGGCATTTGTAATTCAAAATATATATTAATTCATTTGTAATCATTACTAACGCACAACTTAAAATATTATTACAAAATTCACAATATTTAATCACAAAATAGTTTATAATTATAAAATAATTTATAATTAGATATTTTGTGGACACTTCTTAAATATAAGAATTAATCTCCTAAATTTTTATATTATTTTAAAATGAAATTTTAAATATTAATAATTTTGTTTTATAATCACTTTAGTAAAATAAGTATTGGTATATTTCATTTTGAGTACAGTAAAAGAAATATTCTTAACATGTAAATTTTAATTCTCTTAAATTTTGTTTAAACTCATAATTGCAGTGTGTTTATTAAGAGAAAATTAATATTAATATACTGATGTATAATTAATCTTAGTGATTTTAAATTTATAAAAAATATATATATATTTCTTCAACATTGATTATATATTTAACATTAAACTTATGTGTAAATTATTAAATCCTAAACTTTACTTAGGCAAATTACTTAAATCATTATGAAGTTCAAACTAAACTAAAAAGATTAAAGTTTTTGTATTGAAATTATTTATCTTTTATTATAGTAGAAATAAAATGTCAATATATAGTGTACCGAATCACTATTTACATAATAAAATAAAGCGTGAATATCAGTTTAGTATAATTATAAGAAATCCGAGTGTTTATTTTCAGAAAATTTAGGAATATCTAATAAAAGTAAAGGTAGGTATAATTTATTTATAAATTAAATGTTTTTACTACATTTCTTACAATAATAATCAGAATTATTCCTAGGTTCCACTACTAAAATAGTGTAGTGTAATATAAAAAATATAAAAGTAAGGACAAAATTTGAGTAATCTACATCAAACAAAAAGTAAGAATTAATAATGAAATAAAGCATAACATAATACTTTCTCGCTTGATAATTTTATTTATCATTCATTACATTTTTCTTCTCACCACGGCAATAAACAAAATTAAACTTCATTCTTCAAGCTTGCTTTCATTATTTTTAACTACCCAAAAAACAATATAATTTTACAAAAGAAATATTATTTTTAATCAAGGAAACTTTATATTAATTTCAAGAAAAAAAACATAAGTTTTCATTTTTCTACAAAAAAAAATGGTCATAGCATTTTCTACATAAGTTTAGCATTTTTCTACATAAACTAATTGAATCTTATTACCACAGCGTCATTTTTTATGTTCTATAGTTATCTTGAAGAAGTCAGAAATGTATTGTAAATTCGTTTCATGCAGTTTGGGTCATTTCGGTATAAAATTGTTTGCCTGTGATATTAACTAACTCTAACTCCAGCTTGAAGTGCTTTTTCCACCCAAACTTTTGCACTGTCTGTATGAATAGGACACTTCAGATTATGAAATGAAATATTGGGGAAACAGATTAAAGACCAGGGCAGTGATGGAATGAAAGGAATATGCAAAAGTCAAATCAATATTCCTTTCTTCAACCATATTTGATCCCTTCTGTAGAACTCAAATTATAGTTATTCTGGGTTCTACTGTCTAATACTCCAACCTTTATTGAACTCAACTTAATCGGCACAACTAGAAACAAACGGACAATACGTAATTGGCGTGGTGGACATGTATCAATAGGCTAAAAGAATTTATTTATCTAGAAATCAATAGGCTGTACATGTAACCATAACTTACAAACAAACCCTCACGTTGAGAATCACCTCAGATCTTCCAACATCTGGTGTGCTCTTAATTCATTTTTAAAGAAATATTTGCTTACTTTTGTCAACTTCTAGGAGCTTTGAAATATATAAAATTATTTCTCCAACTCCACTCCGTACCAAACGAGACAACAATTACTTGATGCAGCTAGCAGAATTTATCACTCAACATTTTCTGAAGCCATCAAATACGTCCAACTTATTCCACAGTTGCTTCCATACTCCATCCTGCTTATGCAGCAGAAAAACCTGTAACAATAGAAAGGTAGATGTGAAAAACAAAGCAAAACAAGATGAACAATGTTCCTCCTTGTAGACAATCCGAAAGGTAGGAGTAATGTAGTATACAACAGAAAATTACATTACCACTGAACTAGATGATTTCTTTTTTCCCCAGCAACGAGCAGATTTGCGGACTTATCTAACAGAATGATACACTAAGATTCCCCCTCATCACGACCCTCCTTTTCCCATACATTCATCACAGTCCACTAATCAGTCACTAACACTTTTCCTCTTGGTCTTTCTTCTGGTGTAAACCTTGCAACTTTTGACCCACGCGACAATTGTTGAGCCCGTGTTTCTTTCTGGTCCCGCAACCCGTTTGAGGATCTACCAGGTTCACAAGTACCAATTCTCTGTTCAATCAGATGATAGACTGTTTCCGCAACGTGAATAATCACCATGTAAAAAAGCAACATTACCACTGCCCCAAGACTTGGTAAATCTTGAGTACTAAGCAGCAAAAAATAAATAAAATATAGATGATCATTTTTATACATTATGTGTTAGACAATAATAAGATCTTTATTCCGATCAGCTGCAAGATAATGAATATCCTAATTTCATGGGATTATTAAATATTTTGATATGAGGGATTTCTAATGTATCCAAAAACTATTTTGATGTTACAATATTTAGAAAAAAGAAAAAAAAAAGATCAAATATTAAACAGAAAACTAACGTGAAGACCCTCCTGGCTTTCAAAATAACCAAGAAAGTATCTAAAAACTAAAGAAATCAAATGTTGGAAGCAGATTTAAGTATAGATGCTTATATCAGCAATAACAAGGTAAAATAACAATCAAAGGATACCAAACAAAAATAACCGTGTTCATATAGATTCAGGGTCATAGAAAACTTGCCTGAGTTTGCAGTTCTTCAGGCGACAAAGACAACTCAAAGATGACTCTTGGGCATCAAATTACCATCTTTGCCTCCTCAAATCAACTAA
Organism: Vigna angularis; assembly: GCF_016808095.1. Taxonomy (NCBI): domain Eukaryota; kingdom Viridiplantae; phylum Streptophyta; class Magnoliopsida; order Fabales; family Fabaceae; genus Vigna; species Vigna angularis. Next base: position 15,032,874 of record NC_068978.1, on the reverse strand, counting down.
GAAAATATAAAATATTAAAAGACAAAATATTTAAAAGTAAATGATGCAGGAACTACTGCTTAAAGAAATGTGCATACAATTTTGCAATATGTCTGAGAGAAGTCAGCTGAATCAGTGGTTGAGTATTATGTAGCTTAAACCAATCGAGATGATCAAGCAGACCAGACCATTAACCACCCTCAATCAGCACCACAATATCTAGGATAAAGCCCTTAATCCATTTCTTGGAAGTTGGCATAACCGGGGCTTGGATGTCATGGCATGACAAAGATGTTACACTGTCCAACTTCAGGATCTTCCATTTGTCCTGCCAGCTATCTGATCATCTTCCATGCATACTCTGCATGACCAGAATGACAGCATTTTTCAGCACGCATAACATTGCACCAGCCAGGAACCCGCTTAACAGAGAAATTTTACTATAACCATTCATATTTAATAGGAGAATACATAACTAAAAATAACTCTGGAAGTAAAACATTCAGGTGAGAATTTACCAAATACAGCAATTCAAAGAAGAACTCTAATTTATGAGAACCTACATGCACACAATCCAAGGATAACATTCTACAAGAAACGTTTATACATGACAAAGTAGAAGAAAAAACATTAAAATAAATCATTATCATTTCATCAGGAGACTAAGAAGCTCAAATATATATTTCATGACAACATGACTTAGCTTCTTACTAACCTATTGGCATGCTAGAATCACATTCAATCAATCAGATGATTCCTATAGTATTTGACTTTAGTAATTATTTATTGTATATTGAGAAGTGTTCTTTGTACTTAACTTATTAAGAATAATATTCACTGTTTTTAAATTTTTACAATTATATGAAAACAGAGACTGACTGTATTTTTCATTGACACATCTAACATCGTAAAACTCTTTCACTAAGATTTGGTGAAGAAAGGTTAGCAAAACAAAGGACAATTCAAGGAACATGGATGCAGAGGAAGCAAGGATTTTGCTGCCACAGTATTTAAATAAAATAAATAAAATCAACATCTGTTAGATAACATGATATCATTGATTGGCTTGGTATGCTTATGGTGATTAAGATACTCAGTAGCCTGTCAAACAAGGGCTAGACTAATTTCCACTGCTAACTAAAGTGTCAGACAAGGGGCTGGGCCCTTTGATTCACCCTGCCAGCCAGTGGGAGGCCTACTTATTTTGTGAGAAAACACTACAGATAAGCTCAACATTGTTAACCAAAAAGGGTTCACACACACTCCCAAAATTTCACAGTTGACAATAGTTAAGAATGTACAAAACTTGGGTAATCTAGTATTGCCAGATTATCACACTAGTAACGATGGGATATCAATTACTAGCATGCAAAGAAAATATATACATTTTAAACAATATTGACCTGTATAAAATAAAACATGAGTCAAATACCGGCTGTTTATGAATAATTTTCCTAAACCGAAAAAGGATTTATTTCCCTCTCATCCCAAATTCAAGTGGCAAAATTTTTGTTTGAGGGGAATGAAGGGAACACTTCCCCTGCTGTAGTAAAGCCACACAAGATCTGGATTAAGATGAAGCAAAATCAAATTAGAAACATTTTAGTAATAGCCACCAATCATTGGTGATTTGAACTATACCTTTATACAAAATAACATTTCAGTCTTCAAGTTCTCTTGATGTATCAAGACTTGGAATGATTTTTGGAAGCAGTCTGTAGGGTGGCCTTGAACTTGACTCACCATCACTACTTAGGAATTTGAGTTCATTTTCAAGAACAGAGTACGCTTCTGAAAACGCCTGCACCAATAATAATATAACTTTCGAGAAATACTACCAGAAAAGCCAAATTCATCAAAGCATAACTTAAACAAAACCAACACCATCAATACAAACAAATAATCTCAAGAATCTTATTTTAGTTCAATATTAGGTGATTGGATCAACTTCATGGATGAAAACATAAATTGTCAATAACATGCAATGAGTTTTGATGAACTTCATCAAGTTAAAACACTCAGAAAAATATCATAAATGGAACCACTAGAGTCCAACAAATACAAGCCCCCCTTATGGTTATCATATGCTTAAATGGGTCCAAGCTACTTGCCATTTTTGTCACACCTTGTGGGTACACTGCAACTTAATCTCTTACTGTCGATTATGTCTTGGCTGGCCATAGACAATTTTTAGGGTGTCTTCGGGCTTACATCAACTAGAGACATGACTAATATTGAGATCACAATGCTTAAACAATTCTCACCTTACAAGCTAACTTTATATAGTAAATTTACAAAGCTTGCTTGACAGACCTCAACCAAGTTTGTCCATCAAACACAATTTTCAAGAATCATTTAAGCATTTCCACTAAGAAAATAACAAATTGACACATGCCACATGGTTATTCAAAGTACATTTGTCATCCTTGGGCCTTTCAGGCACATTATTGCAGAAAAATTTGTGGACAGCTTAATTGGTTAATAAACATACTATGAACTGCTTTATTGCCAAAAAATACATGAAAGATTTAGTTTAACAGCTTGTGCATAGTATCAATCACAGGTTTCTTTCTCTTTTCGTCATGACATAGCAAGGCCAGGTATGACAACTGAAATATGGAAAAGCTATTCGTAATCAATACCTTAATACATTGATGAATTCGGAAGCAATTCCTCCCCACATTATTAGTTGGGAAAAGAGGATCATCTATGTGAATTGGATCAATGCTGCAAAGAAGGTAACTTTCATTTGGCTATAGAAAAAGGAATGATAATCACACTGCAGATAGAAAGCTTGGTTTTGTATATTTTACCTACAACCTCTTTCTCTCTTTATATAAAGTCCACTTCCCTGAACAGATATTCGCATTTGCCGAGGATCAAACACATTCCTAAAAGAAAAAACCATTGAATTGAATTCTAACAAAAGTACAATTATATAAGTCCTCTCTAGCAGCAACTATAAATATATATTTGTCTAGTTCTCTCACCCAAAAAAGTAGAGAAAATCCATCAGAAGGCTTCCATAATTCTGCCAAAAAAACACAAGTTTATTTAGTAGCAGTAAAACATCTAAAATAAAAAACAGCTATGGAAGTATGAATGGCAGCCCTCCATAGCCCAGCATGGTTCTTTTATACTAAATACTCATTGATTAAAAGAAAAATAAAGAATAAAATATGATTTTTCATTCCCTTTAAATTGTCGCATTCTATTCTACCCTAGTTTCAGCCTAGTTCAGATGAACATGGAAAAATATTACAAGTCCTTCAAGTCTATCCACAAATACAGACTTGAATAATAAGAATGATTAGAGTTTACTTGGTTGATCGGACGGCCTAGATGATGCTCATGCTGAAGAAATCGTATAATTAGTAAGACCTGCATGCAAAATTAAAACAAGTGTGGTTTTAGCGGATCTAGACAACAATTTTTCAAGAAACTTAATTGCAAAAACAAATCATGTCTAAGAGGAAGGCAATTAGATATGTTAAACCATTTCCTACACAACATCCACCCCGATTTCAAAAGGAAATTGAATCCATAGAACAAATTCCTATAGAAACTGTGTAAAAAACTTTTTTTTTTCACTTTTTCCACCAGATCATCACTAGACTACCGAGAACAAGATTATATGAAACAATTTTCATTTCGGTTGCTGATAGATCTGAGAATGTAATAAAATCAAAGAATCTTCATTGGCTATATAAAAAGCTACACCAATTTTTGCCACTGCAGTTCATAAGGGACTTGGATAATTCATTGAGAAATGAAAATTGGTCTTAAGGAACTAATAGTGCATACCAAACAGTAGGAACTTAAGCCACCAGAGTAGGATTGATCAAGGCTCCGATCAGACAAAAATTGTTTTAGTACCAGAGCAAGAGGTGTGGCAGCAGGAAATTGCTCTGTCAACTCTTTAACCTACAAGAGGCAAAATAAAAGAACCAAAAGATATATTTGAACTTAAGTCCATTATCAAAGCTGAACATAGAACCACAACTCATTCACTAAAAAAGTTGATTTTATTGATAGACCAGTGGATTTCAACAATTCATACTACCGGACTTTTATTCAGATTCGATGCTCTTCATCCAATTTATCGTGATATATCAAGCTGAATTATTCAAAAAAAATATTCCAGAAAGGAAGTACAAGAGGAAACCATAAGATATACATTAAGACGAGAAAAACATAAGATATACATTAAGACCCTGTTTAAATATGGTAACAACCTTTTTGCACTACTTCTTACGTTTATCCTCATTAAAAAAGTAAAAATAAGTGGACCATTTCACTGGTAGGTATCCAATTCTGCACTCTACTTATGTATCAGAGCAATCCTAACAACCTACCCTAAGTATCCTCTTGGGATTATGTTAGGTTCCTTTATACAAGGAGCCGAACAGTAGCAAAAAATACACACACTCAACAGTATAAAGAAATATGCATGTATCTATATTTCTATTTCCTCTGTAATGTATAGAAAAGATGAATACAGGTATCTATCTCTCCCCCAAGGAAGCCTCCCTTCCTCCACTGGCCACTAGGTCCAGTCTCAATTCCAAAATAATATTCCATACCCTCTTTCCTTAATCTGTTTGTTATTTATATTCCCTCTCTCTTCTAACCAACTAACCACCGTCTTCCACTACTTATTTCATCCCTTTTTTACCCCTTCTCACGTAAACCTTTAATTGCCTAACAGATTAATATATAAATTTATGAAAAAACAAAATTTAATAAAAAACCAAATGTATTATCGAAACAAACTAGCATGTTTGAGTCAATTAACTTCAAAGAAAGTATTCACACTTCCTAATTGAGCTTTTGGAAATAAAATAAGAAAGCAATTATTGATCAAATAAATAAAAAATTTCAAGATTGTGAACTAGACAAATAAGTATGTTACTTTCTTATTGAACTAAAGCATACATATGTGTGCTTTCTTGGATATGTTAAGCATATGATTGCGTGTCCTTTCAACCACAAGATGGATAGGGTTCCAATAGGACAAAAAACATATATAACCACTGAAACAAGATTAGTTTACGGAATTAAAAGTCATATAGACATTAGGAAATCACCATTTCTGTAGTCTGGAGTCCAGTATGTGAAGGGGTCTTAAAGCTGATGTCCAGACGAACTGATTTCGATTTCAAAGCATCAAATTTCATTTGGGAGCCTTTTGGCGAAGCCAAATCTTCTAACTGGATGGTATCAGAATTACTATTGTTACCTGGGCTATGATGTGGGTTTTGTTTTAATGACTGTATCATAGGAGCTGATGAGTTAATAACATCCTGAGGTACTTCCACCACAAGCATAATAATAGGAATCTGATAGAAAAAAGATACAGAATATTTCAGGCCAGAAATAAAACGAGTACACTTATTAAGTATAGATAATAACAATTAAAAGGTTAAGAAAGAAGACAGGTATTACAGCTGTGTTTTCCACTGTCTTCAGAGAATCATTTTTCACCCAATCCTGATTGGCAAGATACCTAGCTGCGTGCTGGCACATAAATATAAGAGCATCAATTATCAGATATGCTGAACATCTTTGTTTCTTGGCATTACTATTGCTAAAATATACACATACACTAGAAAGCAGAAATCTCTATATTGTTTCATCATAAAGAAAGAAGAAAGAATAAAGGTTTAAATCCACCTTTTGCCACAATAGTTTAATCAATGTTTAATTTTGGTCCTTATAAGAATTAAATAGAACATTTAGTCCACCAGTTTGTAAAATTTAGGCAATTATGGTCCAACATTAATATATCATCTAATTGCTGAAGGAATGTTAACATATTTTGTTAGGATATGGGGTGGCAGGGTATAATGGGTAATGGGTTTAGGATAGAAGTAAAGGACGGGAAAATTTGTTAGACTATTAGGGGGAGAGAGAGAGTATAAATAAACCTTTTGGTAATTATGTGGAAGGAGTCATTTTTCTATGTATAGACAGGTCTTGAACCTTGTGAGGGGGATTAAGCCTCCGCTAGGGCTAAGAGGGGGATTAGGCCTCCATTCTTTTTACAGTGTTGATTCTTGTTACAGTGTTGATTCTTGTTTGTGTGTGTGATTGGGTTGTCTTAGTTAGGTTTCTAACTCAAGAACCTAACAATTTGGTCTGACCTGCCGGATATCCTTAGGAAAGGGGTCAAGAACGGATCAAGAAGTGGTCAAGAAAGGGGGGAAGCATGGAAGGAAGAGACAATTCTTGGGAAAGGAGGATCAGCGAACAGAAAAGGGAGCTAGCAGAATGGAGAAGAAATATGCAAGAAATGCAGCAGGAAACCAGAGAACTCTTGCGAGTTCTTGGAGGAAGGGTGTGGAACCAGGAAAAGGGATTAGAAGGCAGTCTAGGGTCTGTAGATGAAGATCAACATATTGTTAACGAGAATCATAGAAGGAGAAGGGAATGCTCGGGGCAAGAACGAGAGCAAAGACGAAGGGGGGAAAAATTAAACGCACTAGAAGGAAGAATGGAGGAACGAATGGCGGCAATGGAACCGTCAATGGATGGACGAAAGGCGGAGATGGAGTCGTCAAGGGAGGAAATGAAGGTGAAAATGGTGGCAATTCGACAAGACTCGGCAGCCACACGCCAGGATCTTCAAGAAGTGAGGCGATTATCGAGGGGACGACACCGCATTCAAGGGGAACTGTCTGACGACAGTCAGGCGCCTGTGAACACCAATAGGAGTACGAGACGCGAGGACGAAATTGGGGGCGGAAAAGGTGAGCGGTTCAATTGGAGGAAGAGGGTGGAGTTGCCCGTGTTCGAAGGATTAGATCCATTGAACTGGATCAATTGGGCGGAGCGATTCTTCGAATTTCAAGGAGTAGCGGAAGAGGAGAAGGTACGATTAGCGTATGTGAGCATGGAGGGGAGCGTTGGCTACTGGTTCAAAGCTTGGAAGGAGAAAGCCAAGAATCGTTCATGGGATGGTTTGAAGGAAGCCCTGGTGATAAGGTTTGGAACCATTGTTGAGCGGTTGACAGCATTGAGACAGACGGGGACGGTGGACGAGTATGTACAATACTTCAAGATATTGGCGGGTCGAACGAAGAGGGTACCGGACGAGTAGCTATTGGGATATTTTCTTGCGGGATTGAAAGAGGACATCCGGAATCAAGTCCGACAGCATGAACCGCAGGAATGGATGGTGGCAATGCGGATCGCAAGGGATGTTGAGGAGTTCCAGAGAGTTGCCGAACGGTCTGAGGACAAGTGCTATAGCCCATACCGATCGGGAGTGGCCGAGCAGTCTGAGGCCATAGAAGACCAATTGTCTGGGGGACGAACGTGCGGTGAGCTGACACGGTCCGAGGCCAATTGCTATAAACCAGGCAGATCGAGAGTTGCCGAGTGGTCCGAGGACAAGTGCTATAGCCCATGCCGATCGGGAGTGGCCGAGTGGTCCGAGGCCATAGAAGACAAGTCGTCTTGGGGACGAACGAGCGGTGAGGTGACACAGTCCGAGGCCGATCGCTATAACCCAGGCCGATCGAGAGTTACCGAATGGTCGGTCGGATCCGAACAGGAGAAGACTGCTGGACCCAACGGGAGAGGCTTGATGAAGCCGAACGGGCTAGCACTACAAGCTGCAAACCCGAGAGCACTGAAGGAACCGAATGGTCCGGAAGCGAACGGGAGAGAAATGCCAAATCCGAACGTGAAAGGACAGGAGGAACCGAACGATCTTACATTTACAGTCAAAGGCCGAACGGTTTTACACTCAAAACGATCTCCTAGTCATTGGCCGAACAGTCTTACAGTTACATTGAAAGGCCAAACGGTCTTACAGTCCAAACAATCTCTCAGTAATTGGCCGAACGAGCTTACAATTAGAATGAAGACTAAGGAGGGAAAGGTGGATGGAAGAATCAATGGCCGGGAGAGAAGGATGGATTTTGTGAAGAGGTGGACCAGCGAACTAAAGAAGGGCCTTGCCGTTCGTGAGGCACCTCCAGAGGGGAGAGAACTTTTTGAAGCTTTGAAAGACATTGAAGACCATTTCTTCAGGGATTATAATTCTGGAAAAGATATGACCAGAATGCTGGAAGCTAATAAAATCCAAGAAGAATGGAAGTCATTGGAGGAGGAATTGCCACCACCCAAACCTCCAGACCTGAATTGGAGGGCAGTTGCCAGAGGGTTCCATTCATATGAGTACACGATGATGAAGAGGAGCCATGAGATCAAGCCTCCCGTTTCCAACCTTGAGGACAAGGTTGTTCTGCAGCGGGGTGTAATGTTAGGATATGGGGTGGCAGGGTATAATGGGTAATGGGTTTAGGATAGAAGTAAAGAGCGGGAAAGTTTGTTAGGCTGTTAGGGGGAGAGAGAGAGTATAAATAAGTTTTTTGGTAATTCTGTGGAAGGAGTCATTTTTCTGAGTATAGACAGGTCTTGAACCTTGTGAGGGGGATTAGGCCTCCACTAGGGCTAAGAGGGGAATTAGGCCTCCATTAGCGCTATCTGTGTACTTTCTTTGAATATCAATACAGATACCCATTCTTTTTACAGTGTTGATTCTTGTTTGTGTGTGTGATTGGGTTGTCTTAGTTAGGTTTCTAACTCTGGAACCTAACATATTTTCAGTGATAACAGATGTTAAAGCTTATCATTAAGCATTGCAATTATTATTTTACGAGAAAAAGTAACTAACATCATTATTACTGACAGGCACGTTAACATTTTTTGCTAAATATTGGATAATGTATAAGCAATGGACCAGAATAACTTCATTTTTGAAAACTGGAGCACTAAACGTGCAATTAAATAATGAGATCAAAGTTGATGAAACTATGGAAACCAAAAATCAATTTGAGCCAAGAATAAACAACACAGTAAGAAATTATTTTTAAATATGATCAAATAAATATAATCCACACAGAATCGGAAAGATCAATTCACAAGATCTGTACCACACACATAGTGCACGAAGATTGAGAGGAAAAGCAACACATTCTAATGTCTCAATTCCACAATATAAAGGTCCTAACCACCAACTACTATCATGCCAATATGTTTATTTCCAATCATCTCATGTTATTTCTAGTTTTTCCAAATAAAATAAAGCAGTTTGTAAAATTTGAAAATGACAAATGAAAAGGCAAGAGCAGATTATTTTAAAAGTGCACTTCATATATTCATGGCATGAGTCACGACTCAATTTTATACTAATCCTTGTAATGTAGATGTGAACACACAACAGACTGAGTAATCAATGCCAGGTAGCAGAATATGCTAAGGGCCAAACTATGCCGTATAAACAAGCCACTTGATCCTAGCAATAGCAAGCCTCCCTTCACAAATTGAATATGGCAGCTAGCAAAACCCCTCATGTCATTCTGCCATGATGGACATGGCACTTCCATTTAACAACATTCACTTCAAATAGATGGAGAGTCAAAAGTGTAGGTAGCAAAAAGGGCGTCATTTATTGCCAATATACCTGAAGACATGTTTCTTTAATCCCATTACGACCTTCCAGTATTCCAGCTTCTTTAATAGGTTCCTGGATTTTTTTTATCAAAAAAGTTAAAACAGAGAATGTTAATCTGTCAGAATAACGAGATGCCAAGAAAACAATTATATAAAAAAGGTATAAAATTTACCAGGTTTCTCACTGGAGGTAGACCAACCACAAGGTCAACATCACTTGTTGGAAGGGACATACCAGTTGCATTGGAACCAAATATGTTAGTGCGGGATCTAGGCCATAGAACCTGCAGAAATCGGGTCACTCTCTTGACAGCCCAATTAATGTAAGGCCTCCTGGCCATATTTTCTGCAGCAACCTGGATTCGTTATAAAAATTATAAGCAACGTGATTAGCTTCTTTTGTCTTCTGATGATGATATCAATAAATAAAAGGTTTCTATAGATTCAATAGCAATTCTATTTCCCATGATTTTAACAAAGGACTGGAATGCAAATAAAAAGCTGATAAAAAAAAACCAAGGATAAAGATACTAAAACAAGGAATGTGAAATTCAAAATATGGACCATGCAGGAGGAAAAAGGCTATCATTGACAGAATGTTATCCGCTAGCTAGTGTGAGAGAATTGAGAAAGTATGTTTAACAACATTATCAACAAATAAACCCAGTACCTGTTTACAGAAAGAGTCAATCTCATCATGGAGAATGCCATGCATCACAGATAAAGATGCACTCTGTGCAGAACAGCTTTGTAACTCGGGAGGTGGCAAGGGAAAGGTGACATCCGGCTGCATAATTGAAAACCCACATCAACACCAACATATACACACTAAGTAAGACTTATGTAAGGATCTTTCTTACATGTTCCTGGTCACGTGCTATCTGTGACAATGCAATCAGGCGGTCCTGCAGCAAGGCAGCAGGTAAAGGCTGAATCAAAGGTCGAACTGCAAGATTATTATTTCTCCAAGGCCACACAACTTCAGCACCATCCATTCTTAAACATGCTTCCTCCAAATTACTCCCATCATGATACCAGCCTCTCATCCCCCAGTGCCTTGGGCTGGAACTACCAGATCTAACCGTTGGAAAACCCCTATGTTTCCTGGAGTCACTCACAGGAGAAGGAGGGGGTGGACGTGGTGCACGTGGTACACAAAGCACTACAGGCGATGGTGGCCGCTTTATGCGAGGCTGCTCCCGCCTGGTGGGAGGAACACAGGGACTTTTATGATCAAACCTTTCCCTTGACAAGTTAGGAATAATTATTGGCCGTAGAATGGGATATGGATGTGAATCACCTGTCTTTCCATCAACTTCTCCAGGTAAACCACTACCCAAAGAACCAGAATTATCTTCATCCACTGCTGGGTCAGTAACTGAAGAAGAATGCAATATCTTTCCAGGTACTTCATTACCTGACATCATGTAACCAACAGTCTGGGTCCCAGTCCCTACAGGATCAAAAGGAGAACAAAATGCAGCAGCAGTGGGTGATGTTAAACCATTCGTACTATACGAAGATGTGCAAGCAACCATATCATCCACAGTCCTATTCATGTCAGCTTCACGCAAAGCCCATAAACTGTCATCAGAGCTAAGTGAGGGAGGCCTGGAGAAACCTTTTCCCGGATAATCAGAAGGATTCCAGTACATTATGCCTCCACCAAAATATTGATTATAATCTATACCAGAAACAGCATGAACCTCATACTCTTCCTCAGATAAACAGTGATTGTCAAATTCATCTGCTAGCTCCATTGTGTTTGTTAGGTCAGGTAAATCCCATGCATCCACAGAATATTTTCTTTCTTCATCAGGAGCAGTTGCATCGACCTGAATGCTGTGAACAGCCAATCCTTTTGAAAAGGTGCATTGCTTCCTAGATATAAAACCAGTGTCATAATTATAGTTTGGTGATGGGGTCCTGCCTCCTCGGTAGACTGGTGGCCAGTCAAAACTCATAGGAACAGGACGAGAAAGGATTGGGTTGCATCCACCTTCAATAGAAGGATTTCTTGCCTGCTGTAATGTGGGAACAAATGGATGGCAGAAGTGATTGTGCCAATGCCGCCCAACATCAAGATGTAATCTATCCGTGGCAGGAGGGAGGTGTGAGTTAAAAGATGGAAAATAAATAGAAGGTACCCCAGGCCACTCATATGGACTGCATTTTGAGAAAGCTGAATTTCTACTCTCAAATAGACATCTATCATGCTCATTCAACCGCCCAAATTCCTTTACATTAACCTCTCTAATTGGTTTGTCAGGAGCAGTAGACTTTATATCAGCTTTGGCAACACGCAATGAGTTCAGATGACAGGTATCTTCCTTGCTGAAGAAGCTACCTTGTTTCAATGCACCTTGTTTCAATGCAGGTACAGAAGGAGTTACAGTAGCATTACAATCTAAATCACCTGTAAAAGTATCTAATCCAGAACATACAGTTTTCCTTTCATCTGATAATAAACAACATTGAGGCCCTAAACTATTCCCAGATTCAGCAAGATCTTCTGTCTCTCCTTCAACTTTTCCAGTAGAACTGTTCTCCTTAGTAAGCCCACTAAGATTACTACAAAGGCTTGAATTTGAAGTAAGGATGTCATTACCAATTGAATTGTCATTTTTGACATTCTGAATGGTAGAACTATTCAAAAATCTATCACATATTGCCACCTCACCTTCAGAAACAACAGTGGTAGAGGCAGCATGCATAATTGATTTATGAGAATTTCCACCTGCACTATCAATGACGAGGTTTTTACTTTTATTTTTCTCTTTTCTACTTCTTTTTGAAGTGGTCCGTACTTTTACTGTGCCAACATCCAATCCTTCAGTATGACCCTGATGATAAGTGCCTTGTTAAAAATTATTTATATCTATTAGAAGAAATATAAGTTAGATTAAAGAAAAAAGATTTGCAACCATTTTTACAGTTGATGATGAGCTGTCCATGGAAATCTCCTTCCCCATACAAACAGCAGGAAGTTCCCTGGATCCCACTAAATCAGTCTTCTTTTTATTATCCCTTTTACAATCAGTGTCCTGAAATATCAAATGGAACAAAACAGAATTGCAAATGGTAGCATTAATTTGATAAAACTATTTGAGCCACCTCTTTAAATAAATATTAGTACCTTGAGTGGATTTCCATGTGAAATACCATCTGTGCATGTCTTTGAGACAGGATTTTGCCTTTTAGTATTGCGATTTCGTCCCTTCTTTTTCCGGTTAGAAAAACTAAGCTTTTCTTTAGGTTTACCTGGTGAAGACAGTTCAAGTGTCTCTCCTAATAGTTCAAGTTTTGTGCAGTCAAGTGAAATAACCATAAAAAATCCTCGCATTTTTCTTAATATACAATCAGATATCGTACAGACAGAACCCAACGAACTAAAGAAAAGCTTTCCTATGTCATATTCACTATTGAGATTTGAGGCTACCATCATATTAACATCATGAAGTACTAATAAAGAATTGAAGGCTCTGGCTAAAGCAGCTGGTTTTTTACAAAAAGTGACTGGTGAAATAACTGTTCCAAATTCCATATCGGCAGGAAGAGCTGAGATGATCCGTTGAACTGACATAGGACGATTGTGTTGCATTAATTTATCCACTCCCGCACTGTATAGCCAAATCTCATCATCAGAGGCACTACTTGACACTTCCAAAACATCACGAGTCTGAAAACTTGTGAAAAATAAGTCAGCCTAAAACTTAGAGAAGGCCAGAAAATATATTAGTATAAACCATAACATGTAAGAATATACTATAACTTATTATAAGCCCTAGTATTGAACTGAGAAGTCAACAAAAAGTAGAAAAGTATCCATCACATCCAAGATTAGATATTGCAAAGGAGATTTAATGTGTTGACAATATGAAAGTATTTAGCAACATTAAAATTTGGTTCAACCAAGTTTTATACAATTTGTTACACAATGTTGTGAAAACTGGTACGGTTATTGACCAAGTCAATGCATTCGGCCAATGGGTCAATAGTCGAACCATAGAATTACCGATTGACCTGGTCAACATTAAAAAATACAAAGATATTATAAATGTCTAATATAATTTACAAATCTAACTAAGGTTAAAACTTTTACATAATGAAGTACTAATATATGAAAAAAATAATAATGTACGAGACAATGCAATATCCAAAATAAAATTTATAAAAACAACAAAAATCCATATAGAAAAACCGATACCACACCTCCATAAACAAATTTAAAAGCGAAATATTATATATTTAAAAAATTAAAAACTAGAAATTTTGGATTGGGCCAACCAGGTTATCAATTAACCCTGTCAGTCAAACTGGGCCGATTGAAATTTCGATGCAAACATTAACTCGACCTTACCCACCAAGTCCTGACAGGGTTAGTCTAGTTTTAACAACTTTTACACTATTTAAAGATTCATTTAAAATTCTCAGAATATCCACAACCATTTAAAAAATAGAAAGAGAGAGAAATGGGAGTTTCTTGGTCTTCTACATCATTTTATTCTTCTCTTTATTACACATACTAATGTAATTCCTATATTTCTATTACAGTCAATATAATTTTCGATAAAACAAAAATTCCTAATTATCAAGTGCTATATAAAACTTTAAAAGAAAAATCTAAGTATTCCTTGAGAAATTAATATATCATTTTGAATCTATCCATGATACTATCCATCAATAGACAGTAAATCTTTAATCATTATAGGTCATTACAGCAAATTCAACGTGCCACAATAAACATCTCCAGCTAAATTATGAAATAAGTCCAATTTCAAAAATAAAGGAACAGGTGATTTTTATGAGAGCCTCTTCTTTTCCTTCAGCCCCCTACCGCCCTAAGAAGTCAGCAATCTCTCTCCACCCAAAAACGAAAGACTAATAGTAGTCTTACTTAGCCAAAAATGACTTTAAAAGAATGTACTAATAATTAACATCATCATTACCAGTAAACACCCCAAGTTCCTTCAATATTCACAAATCAATGAGGCTTATAACAAAAAGCAAAAGGAAACTGCATTTTGATCCCAAAACCACAGGTGCACATATCAAAGTTCACTACAACATATATCAGTGTTTAATATTAGGCTTTTCCTTGACAATGAAAAAGTTTCCTTTTGAGGAATGAAGAATCTTGTAGAATCATTATTATTTTCTAATATAATGGCTAAAGAATGAATGATTGTGTTAGGGTATAAGGTGGGAGGTAATGAGATGGAGAAGAAAGGTAGGAGGGAAGTGAGGCCGAACGGTATTGACCGTAAAGGTCGAACGGTGGAAGGCATGGAGAGGTTAGGCCGAACGGTAGACAACAGGAAGCGACCAGGCCGAACGGTGGAAAGCAAAGAGAATAATCAGTATAAGTTAATTAGAGTAAATAAATATAGTATAAGTTAATTAGAGTAAATAAATATATATTCAGGGAAATATTCAATATAAGATATTTATAATTAAGGATATATGCTAGGATAATATATAGAGAGATATTTATATTAAATATAGAATATTTATATTAAATGCAGATATATTCTAGGAAAATATTTAATAAGAGATGTGCGAGAAATAATTAGTATAAATAAAGTTAGACTCTAGGGTTAAAGGTATGCTTTTGATTATTGAGTTTTGTGACAGACATTATTGTCTTGTGAGGGAGGTTATGCTCTCAAAGTAATTGAAGGAGGTTATGCTCTCAAAGTAATTGAAGAAGGTTATGCTCCCAATTATTGTTTACCCTTGTTTATTCAAATATTACCATCAATAAAAGAGATTCATTCATCCATTGTCATTCGTTTATTGTTCTGTTACGTGTGAAAGAGTGTGAAAGGTTGTATTTGGCTAGTTTACGTACTCAGGTACGTAACAGATTGCATATTACTTTGTATAACTAGTCACATTTTTTAGATTTTATTTGTAATGTAATACGGAATAAGAAAAACTTGCAGTCATCAAACCACTTCTCCAAACTATTTCAGGCAGTCAAATTTGCACAAATATAAAATATAGTTTATCCAATTAAATCAGCAGTTGTGACGGTAAGCACGACACTACCAGTACTCATATATGCCACAACAAAGTAAATTCATGTTCAACCATCCTAGTGTGTTTATCAAAGAAACAATAAACACATTTTTCTCCATAAACTACAATACATGCATCAGGAACACTAACTACCACCCTCTCATATAAAAGCATTCCACTTTCGAATCCTTTATCTTTGCTTAGCATCCCACCAATATATGTTTCCCATTATCAATTTTTATTAACTCTCCCACAAATTTTACAACTTAGGTAGTATCTAGTCCAGTTTTTTCGAGTTTGCTTAAAAGAAAAAGTTCTGTCGAACAAATATGGAGAAAACGGTAAAAAAATTAAAAAGTTAATTTTTATAAAACATAAACATGAAAAAGAAAAGATTTAAAAAAGAAACAAAACTAACTGATATAACTTAAAAAAAAGTTACGTATCCTAAGTTCTCTCTTCTTCTCATTCTCAATTAACCAATGTATAACCTGGAAACGAAAACTTTTAAGTTCTTGTTTTTATACTTGACTTTTAAACTGGCAACACATTACCTAACAAAACCGTAAATTGTTTTTTTCAAAATGGAATTAAGTTAACCGATTGTCACTAACTATGTAATTCATACATCGCACTAAAAGTTCCACTATGCAATTCACACATCATACTAAAAGTTCAATAAGTTTACCAAGGGTTTTGCTGCTTTCATAATGAAGGTGGTGAAGATCTTCCTCCTGGTCCCAGCATCCAAGTTCGCCCACCAATCAACGCACCCCTTCTTCCTCCAAAATACATTCACACCAACACCCCCAGCACTCATCTTCTCCTTCAACTTCACACCTCTCTTCTTCCCTCCACAGCAATTCAACCAAGCCAATCTCATCGAAACCTCCATCCTATTCGCAATAAACGCTTCAATACCATAATACCCCTTTGCTTTGAGCCAATGCAGCTCGACCCAATCCTCTCCAAGCTCGGCCTCCTCCCCCCGGAGGAACCCACCACCGGAGATCCGGTCCATGGCCTCCACAAACTGGTCAACATTCCCAACAAACCCCTCGGCAAGGGTCAGCGCGTCTAACCGCCTCGCCGAGGGCGGCAATGAATTGGCAGCCTCCTCGCCCTCACGCGACTCGAACAACCGTGCGGACTCGAATACCGCCCGCCCTGCTGTTTCGGATTCAGCTACGCGCGCAATAAGGCCGCGGGACTTTTTGAAGCAGAGGGTGGGGAGGTTGTTGGGCGAGGGGAGGTCGGGGAGGAGAATGAAGGATCCGTGGCCGTGAGATCGGAGTTTGGCCAGCATCTGGAGGAGGATCTGGACGAAATTCCCGTCGACGACGGTTAGGTAGGCCTGGCGTTGGTGAATTGAAAGAGAAGAGAACCATTTGAGAATGGAGGATCGAGGGTTAGGATTAGGGTTAGGGTTGGGGTTTGGGGATTGGGAGTGGTAGAGGGAGATGTGCGAGGTGAGCGAGTCGATGAGTTGGTGGTGAGCCATTGGAACGAGTTTGCTTTCGTTTGTTTTTGGTGTTTCCTTAAGTTGCAGGGATGATCATGGTCTCTAGATGAAGATTTCACTTTGGTATGCAGTCCAATTTTGTGCATATCTCAGTTTATTATATTTTTTCAGTCCATTTTTTCTCTCTAAACTGTAGAAATTGTTTGGACAGAGTTGAAAAAGAGACAGTGAAATTGAAACCAGAAATAAATATATTTTAAATAGAATCAATTGAGATATAAACAGGATATTTTATTTTATTTTCATAAAATACGAAAATAAAATTGGTACATAATTTAATTTATAACTAAATACAACTTTTTAAATAGTTTACAAATAAAAACACATATTTAACCTTATTTTAACATACAACAATCCAAATTATAGATTAAGAAAGAAATAGCTGTGTTTTAAGGATGTGTTTTAACTTATAATATAAATGATCTCTTAAAAAAATTATTTAATTTATTGCAAGGATAAGTATATATATAATTATCCTAAGTAAACTATAATTACACAATTCACATTAAATCATAATATAACTTTATTATATCAATTTAGTTTAGACAATTTTAATGATATTAATTAAGTTGTAATTAGATATTAATTATTGAATTTATCTTTTAGAGCTTAATAGGACTGATTTGAAGAGAATGAATGAATTGATTTAAAGAGATTTGAGAATGAATTTATTGCTGATTTAGAAGTGAGTCAAAATAAATTTGATCACAAATAAAAAAAATTATTTAATGGATAAAAATTAGAGATTATTAAAATATCTATAATAATAAAAATAATATAAAATTATAATTGTTAATATTATATATAATTGTAACAATTATTATAAAATAAAAAAATAAAAATTAGTTTTCAACATGAAAAATTATAATAATTATTATTATTAGTTTTAGTTGTGATAGTATTGTAAAATATATTTTTTTCCCATAGGAGATAGGATATTGGATTCATATCTCAAATCACTGCATTCATTCATGTTCAAATCCATCAAGCGAACACTATCACTATTCGCAAATCCATATGTTGAAATAGTAAATCACTTCAACCAAACAAAACATTAATATTAGACATAAATAAACATATAAAACTATAGTTTCAAAAATAAATATATAATACAGAACACTCTCTACCAATATATACATTATACTTATTTCTCTGTAAAAATAAAAAAAAAACATATTCTTACAATTTATTCAACATATATCAATTAGAGTCAATGAAGACTTGATTTAGTGACTAGATTCACACCCGAAATTTCAATTGATCTAGTTTGACTGACAAGATCAATTTATAACCTGGTTTGTCCGATCTAAAACTTTTAATTTTTAATTTTTTTAAATAGGTAATATTTGTCTTTTAAATTTGTTTATGGTATTCAGTTTTTGTATATGAATTTGGTTGTTATTAAGAATTTTATTTTGGATATTAATGTTTTGAAATTTGAACTATGAAATGACAGTGTCTCAAACATTATTTATTTTTACATATATTAGTACTTTATTATATTGGTATTCCAGCTGAAAGCAATGGGATTCTGAATTAGGTAACTGGATGTCGTATTAAAGAAGCTGCTGGAATACTAGAAGATGGTAATGAGAAACAATAAATGAGGTCCTTTTTGCTGCTACAATTTTGACTCTCCATCTACTTGATGTCAATGTTGTTAAATGAAAATGTCATGTCTATCATTTTCTTCCTGCATCCTATTATATTATTTTATTTTATTCCTTTAGTTTCATTAAAACTTAGACATGAAGTGGAGCTGGTTCGTTGTTGTGGAGGAGCTCCTTTGTTAGTTGGGTTTTGACGTTGTTAAGGTGCAGTAAGGGTGCAGTAAGGATAAGTGTTACGCTGTGTTCGTTTCAACTGAATTTACTGTTTATAAAAATTTGCGAGCAAGGAATTAAGCAATAACTGGCGTTCGCTTTGAACGATTTGCGAAGACGGATTAGAGTAGATTTGCGAGATACGTCCTTTTTATATCACTCGCACTTATGCGATGATTTGGAGTGAATTGAAAGAAAATGTCATCTTTGCCCTTTTTGATCTGGAACGTGGTTGCTGTCATATTTTGAACGTGAAGATGCGTTGAAGATGGAGAACAAAAGCTTGAAGGAGGAAGATACGTTGAAGATGGGCGAAGAAAAGCTTGAAGCATCGCGAAGCAAAGCTTGAGGCATGGTTGTGTATTCAGTTCCAGAAGTATTGTATCTGGTTACATTGCTTAGAAGAAATTTAGGTAAAGGGTGTATTCGGTTATGGGGTGTGGGTATTCGATTACGCTGTAGTGTGGGACGAAACTTGTTGGTGTAGTTGGTGTATTCGGTTATGGGATGTGCATATTCAGTTCGGTTATTGTAGTGTGATACGAAACCTTGCACTGTATTCGATTCTGGTTGTTGTAGGGCGTTCGATTCACCATGGGTGGAGGTTGCAGAGGTCAAACGGACGCCGTTTCAGCCCTACACGGAGGTTTTCGGGATTAAGAAGTTCCGCGAGTGCGAAGTCATCCACGGAAGGTGGGCAATGCTGGATGTTGTCGGTGCTTTGCCGCCAACCTAATACTTTTTTATGGCATCACATTCTCCGCGATTTCTATCACTCACCCGAAGGGCCTTTTCTTCGTCATCTTCTTCCTCTCTAGGAGGGGTTTCTATGGTTCAAGGAGCTTCAAGAGGAATTGACCTTGAATTTGTGAGATTTTTTGCTTTCTTTTCTTACTTCTGCATCACCCATTGCTTTCATACAATCTGGGTATGCCCACATTGTTGAAATTTCATCTTAGTGTCTGCATCGTAGTATCAGGAGAAATTGCTTTTCACCTTTAACCTTTTTACTTCTATAAGTATTAAACCAATAATTAGTGTAATTTATACGAGTAGAGTGATATGCAATGAGGTTAGAGTGATTTACTCTTTTTTTATTATAATAGGTTTACGTTTTTCATTTTGACTGTGTAGTGATGCTGTAATATTACGATAATAATAATAATAATAATAAAATAATAATAATAATAATAACACAATTTATTTTCATCTAAAAAATTAATTTTTCTTTTTCTTTTTCTTTTTTTGTACAATACTAAAATTAATTTTAATAATTAATATTAATTTTTTACTCTTTATAAACTCTTTTACAATTAATTATAACATTAATCATTATCATTTTATATTACATTAATAACTAAGGGCATTTTGGTAATCTTTATTTTCTACCAATTAAACAAATTTTTAAAATATATCACATCAATCAAATCCTACACTAATTCTCACAAACTTTACTTCCAAATTCACTCTCAATTAACCACAAATCCACTCAAAAAAATTACCCTCAAATCTACCCAAATCCATTCAAATCATCTCCCCCAAATACCTTCAAAAAGAACACACCCTTAAGGCTGTGTTCGCATGAGGGGAATTCACTATTCACAGTGATTTGCGAGTGACGATGGACAGAGGTGAGCGTGTTCGTTTCAAGCGATTGTCGAAGACGAAAATGGACGGATTTGCGGGATGGCACGGTTTCAACGATCTTCGTATAATTGAGATGATTTGCGTGGATTCTTACCCGTTTACACATTTGCCCTGCCTCATTTTCGTAATACCGTATACATAATAACATAAAATATTACCCATGTTTGGCATATGCTGCAGTGACATGCTCACTTTTTACTGTTGAAGGATGCGGTTGAAGAGGAAGAAGACAACCATGGTTATATAAAATACGGTGCAGAGATGTGGCTACGGGTGAAGGAAGTTAAAAGCGAGGGTGGTGTAATCGGTTATTGGAGGGTGTAACCGGTTACGTTGAAGAGGATGAAAACGAAGCCATACGTAATCGGTTACGCACTGAGTAACCGGTTACCAGCATTCGAAAATTGGTGGTCCTATAATTGAAAATGCCGAATGAAGGAGACGAAGGTGGAGCATGGCGGAGCCTGGACGATGCACAGCGGATGGCTTGCAGCTTGTTGTTCTTCTTCACAGACCCGCATGAAGGTGAGGAAGGTGGAGGATGGTGGATGATGGTGGAGGCTGGACGTAGCAGAGGATGGGATGCAGGTTGTTGTTGTTGTTGTTGACAAACAAGAGCTGAAGGTGACGAAGGTGGATGATGGTGGATGATGGTGGAGGGTGGAGGATGGAGTCTAGATGGGATCAGAGTGAACCATGCATTATGCGTGAGGAAGGTGAGGATTTACCACAAATTACAACCATAACCTACTGTATTTTTTTGTGTGTTGCAGGTGAAGGAGTTGTGAAGAATGTTGAGGTAGGCGAAGATGTTGTGAAGAATGTTGAGGTAAGCAAAAACTAGTAGTAGCTAACACAAGAAGGTGCCCTGCAACTGCAAACTGCAATGTACGTTTGCAAAAAGGCAGAAAGTGAAGATGGGAAGGGAAAAGAGGAGGTGGGCACATAGTGATTTTGGTTGTGCTGCTGTATTGAAGAAAGTAGCTAACATGGAGAGATTAGGAATGGGGTAGGAGGTGGTAGTGGATGTGTCATAATATACAAGGTAGAAAAGAAGATGGAATATTTATTATTATCGAAGATTTGATACCATGCAAGGTTCAGATTCAACTTATTAAGCTAGTAATAACAGTAACCTTAACATAATTATAATATAATAATATAATATGAATGTGCTTGATTGTGTTGTTACAGTTATTGAGCTCTTTCTTTGGTCATTACGTGAGTGGTTCATATATATAAGTTATTAAGTTCATTATATTTCCCATAATGTATTACATGACTTTAATATATATAAGTTTCTATGTAACTTATATTTGTATATCGAATTTTTAAATTTTTTTTTAAATCATGTAATATTATAACTTGCTACTTAATTGTGGTTGTTTGATTAATATTAATCATTCTCACTTCAATGACTTATAAATTCACATAACTTCGTACTAAATTATATTACAATTTAAATTTACATTTTAAAATACATTCATTTTACTACATTATAATTTTTATAATTTTTAAACATTAATTTTCACAATTATTTGTAATTGTTTCCTATTCATAAACATTTTTACAATTAAATATAACATTACAAAATTACATTTTATAATACTTTTATAACTAGGGGCAATTTGGTCATCTTCATTTTCTACCAATTAAACTAATTTTTAAAATTTATCACATCAATCAAATCCTACACTAATTCTCATAAACTTTACTTCCAAATCCACTCTCAATTACCCACAAATCCACTCAAAAAAACAACTAAAAAATTATCCTCAAATCCACTCAAATTCATTCAAATCATCTCCCCCAAATCATCTCCCACAAATCACCCCAAAAGAACACACCCTAAGGGTGTGTTCGCATGAACAGAATTTACTGTTCATGCGAATTACAGGGCGATGAATTGAAAGTGAGGTGGTGTTCGTTTGAGAGGATTGGCGAAGAAAAGCGCGGACCGATTTGCGGGATACATCCAATATTCATCACCCGCGGAAGTGAGAAGATTTGCAGTGATTTTATGTAAAATGTCGTGTGTGCCCCGTAACTTTATATTAAATTCCAGTGCATCCTATCAATTCTGCACCAGATAACCGATTATGGTGAAGGGTAACCGATTACGAAGGGTATATTCCTGAGCTACGGATAGCTGGTGATACGGTGCTTGAAACAGCCATTGAACAGGAAAGGGGATGGGCGTATTGTTGGTTTTGATTTGCAGGGTTGTAGAGGAGGAGGAAGAAGGAGGTTGTGCGTGTTGGTGGAATGCAGCGGTGGATGTTGAAGATGAAGAAAGGGGATGGGCGTCTTTGAGAACCGGTTACGAGGCTTGTAACCGATTACACTGCTTCCTGAAAACGGCTTCTTCTGCTTCGCTCAACTCATCATTGCTTCTCCTTCTCCATTCCAGGTTTCACACGTCCAACTCCATCTCCTTGATTCTTCCAGCCAACATTTATGCTTTCTTCCTTGTGCACATGACGTCTCCCTCTCCAAGGCCAAGACAATGGATCAAATCTTTTCCTCCACGGCTGCTTCAACACGTCCTCATTCCAGCCCTTTACTCATGGCTGCTAGATGGTTCTCTTCTATGGATGCTTCCCCTTCTTCCAAGGCCATGTATAGACTTCTCTTTGCTGGACTTCCTTCTTCATTTTGCTGCTGCCATGAACGCTTAAAGTGTTGGTGCTGGACCGTCCCTTGCTGTTGTGTTGTTTCCTCAAAAGCTTGATTTAATGATCAATTCCAAACGTTCTAGCCCCTGGATGATGGTGTAAGGCCGTGACATTATGTTGCTTGCTGCATATCTCTCTTCTCAAAACCGTGAACTCCCAAGTGGAAAAGCACTTCAAAAATTCTGCACCAAAATCGTTTCACTATTTTACTCTAATATTTATATATATTCCATTTTAATATAATATACAACTCAAAAGTTTAATTGTGAATTTTAATTATAACAATATCGTTTCACTATAAATTATTAATCTCATAATTATTATTTTTATTATTAGTAATGTTATTATTATTATAATTAGTATAATTATTATTAATAAGGACATTTTTAGTTATATTTTCTTTAATGCGTAACCGGTTACGCGTTTGCGTAACCGGTTACAACATTATACATTTTTCCAAAGCAAAGTCATTTTCTTTTCCAAACTAATACCTCTTTATTTTATTTTTCAGTTTCTTTTATAATTATTTTAATATTATAATTTAAAAAGATCTACATCTTAATAAAATTAGGTATATTATATTTTTTAATTTATTAAAATTAAGTTGATTATTTAGTTTTTATAATTTTTAAATATTAATTTTATAAATTATTCATAATTTTTTTCTTTATAAACATTTTTACAATTAAATATAACATTACAAAATAACATTTTATAATACTTTTATAAGTAAGGGCAATTTGGTAATCTATATTTTCTATCAATTAAACTAATTTTTAAAATCTATCACATCAATCAAATCCTACACTAATTCTCACAAACTTTCCTTCCAAATCCACTCTCAATTAACCTCAAATCCACTCAAAAAAACAACAAAAAAATTACCCTCAAATCCACTCAAATCCACTCAAATCATCTCCCCCAAATCATCTCCCTCAAATACCTTCAAAAGAACACACCCTAAGTGATTTGAAGAGGAATGGGATGTGTTGGTATGAGATGGGAATTCTCACAATCTTACGAAGAATCACTGACGTAGTTTGCATGTGGCTTTACTTTTAGTTATTAAATGTTATTAAAAGTTAGATTATAGACATTTGCTAGATGATATAAAGATACTGCACCATAATTACAAAATCTTTACTATGTAAAGATATCTCTAAGCAAAAAGAGTTTATTTTATATCCTTTATTTGTATTTTAAACAACTTCATTTGCTGTAGACAAAAGTAATACTCAAGAAAGTAAAAATGATACTAATAAAATACTTAAAAAAGTCAAAAGTGGTTTAATGAAAAATAATATTTGTATTCTTTCTATTAAGAGGAGATAAAATGGACAGACAAGAGTAATTTTGAATACTATTGTAAGTTACAACTAACATAGAAGATATTTGCAATTATAATTTGACTGATGGAATTATTTGTAATGTGTACAACAAAAATAGGATAGGATGTTACCTAGTGTTAGTGTGAACTAGTATTAAAATCAAGTGTTTCATTATTGTTTAGTCTATTACACTTGTATAAGCCTCAACTATCATTGCAAAAATTGTTTTAGAAATAATTTTTAACTATTCAACTATCATCCTAGTGCTCTCAAAATGGGTTGTAAGCTGCGAGTCAACTTGACTCATTATGGGTTTGAGTCGGATTGAGTTTGAAAAAAATGTAACTTTTTTATGCGGGCTAATTTTCACCAACCCACCTAATTTAATTTAATTATTTATTATATTTTGTTTCAATATTATTAGTTAGCATTTTTTTATTATATTGTAAATGGTGATAAATAAGAAGATGTTTCAAGAGAGAAAAATATTATAGATTTATCTATTCAAGACTCTAATCTAATATTATAAATGGACAAGTGATACAAAAATTATCAATATATAAAAACTTATTTGTTCGCCTTTTGTACATGTTTTGGGATTACGTTTGGATGATATGATACTTTTTTTTTTATTTATTTTGAATTGTCTTTGGAGTTTAACATCATTTTAGTGTGACGTTTATTTAGATTTCAATTAAAAAAAATTGTAATTTTTTTATTTTAAAAAAAACTTATATTTAAATGAGTCAGTGAGCTAACCCGTCTAACCCACCAACCCGTGGTGGGTCGGGCCGAGTTTGAATTTTTTCAGCTCACTAATAAATGAGCCGGATTGGATTGGCTCACTGAGTGACCAACCCGTGGTGAGTCGGGTCGGGTTGAGCCGAATTACCCGTTTTGACAGCTTTAATCATCTCTAAACAACCTATTACTCATCATCTTGGAAAAATATTAGAAAGCCTTTCTAAGTTCTATTTAAATCTCCCTGATAGAGATAATTTATTCTTTTCAATTGATATCAAAGTTACCTTTATGATAATTATCTACATAACAAGATGAAAAAATTTAACACTATAGTGAACAACCCCCCCTTTTGCTCAAGGGCAATTCAATAAATTTGACTACTCTGAGTAAATATAATATAATTCTCTTATTTGTGCCATGTAGACATGTGGACATAGAGAATGACCACTAACGTAGATATATTTTAAACTCAGAAGGATGAAAAGGCTCTTATATTTTCTCTCAAAGGAAGAGCACTCAACGACACACATGTTCAAGAGAACTAAGGAAATGTAGAACACTCTTACAATCATGCATGAGAGTTCCACTCAAGTGAAATGTAACAAACTAAAATTAATTACTCATCAATACGGACTATTCAACATGGTTCACAATGTGAGAGCATACAAAGTACATTTAATAGGTTACAAACCATCACTACAAAAATAATGTAATATAATGTAATATAGAAGGAATTTATTTCTGACAGTTTCGAAAACCTCCTAAAAAATTTGGCGGTTTTATTAAGATCGCAATTACATTTGAATTTTTTATTTTTTTTAAAGAAATTTTTGGGAGTTTATGAAGTCAACCTCCAACAAGTGTTAATCCTTAGAAATTAGGAAACCCTTTCCCATTCAAATCTTAGGGTTTTCCTTATTTGTGGGCACATGCTTCTTTATCACTCAAACACATCACAACATTGTTTTAGAGAGAGAGAGAGAGAGAGGGAAATTGTGTTGTGTGATCTTCAACAATTGTTATGCCACGTTTTTCGACTTTGATTTGTTAAGTGCTAATTACATTATGTTGGACTTATGAGTTGTCTCGTTTCCAGACCCGGTTAATGATTTGCAAGGGTCATAATGGAACTAAGACATCCAATGGGGATGTGATGATCTTTCCTGACATGGTAAGATACATGTATGTATTATTGATCTTAAAAGTTGTATGTCTTATTTTATTTTTTTTATTGCTTTTTCCTTTCTTAGATCATTGTGGACAACAAATTTTAATGGAATTGTAGGAAGTTAACGCATTTTGATGTTGAAACGTTTGTTGAATAGGTTCTTGTGAAGGATAGGAAATGGCTTCCTAGAACCCCTAAGGCATTGAAAGGTTCGTTTGTTTTTGTGTATTCAAATGGATCCCATGATCGCAAATGTGGGGTTTATGGATCTGTCTTGGTTAATAGATTCAAGGAGGAGGTACATGATCTTTAGGGTAAAGTGTTTGCAAGCCCGTGTTCTTATATTAGGGGAAGTCAATATGCTAAAAATGTCATTGATTTAGACCTAACATGAATGGGTAAGTCACTAGTCATTGGTAAGGAGAACACCTCCATGGTTATTAAAAACAAATTTTTGTTACAAATTTTTATTTTATTGTTCTTGCTAGACCTTTGTACCATTGGTTATTATATTTTGTTATTTAACTTGTTAATGTTGCCTTCAATTGAAATATGTAAGTATAGATATGTTACCCTAGATGATGTGCCTTTATTGCATCAACATCATCTCATGAAAGGGGAAGTTTTAGATTCATTATGGAGGTAATTATTTCCTTATTGCTCTGTTGATTTTCTTTACTATTTTAGCGAAAAGTTAGATTTCATCCTATAGACTAAATTTGTAGACTATCCTTTTTTTCTTCAATACTTGGTTCTAGCCTTTTGGGTGTTTTCTAGCAAGAAGGAAAAATTTGAAGAAAATAGATGAAAAATAGAGTGGATGATTCTCTTCTATAATTTATTTATTCTCTCCTCCTCCCTATATTTTCACACCACCAATCATAGTTAGGGGGTAGTGCTTGAGCCTGTAGGGTTTAGAAGTTAAATTTACCTAAATTTGTAAGAGTGGTTCAATAAATGTGGAATAAATAAAATTCTGAAGCTTATTATCATTTGCAAGTCAAAATATTTACAAGTCAAAATATTTACAAGTCAAAATGTTGCCCTCAATCAATCTATCATGTGCTACAAATCAGGTCATAAAGATTAGTTCTATTTACATTTTTAATTTGCATAACTCATGCAAGCAGGTTTCTCATCTTCATCAAATTTGTTGCAATGCTTGGTATCCTTATTCATTCGTGCATAAATCCATTTGCTTACATTCACCAGTGCAGAAACGGCTTTTTACGTCCGATATTTTGGCCTTTTGACGTCCGTCGTACGCCGGACGTTTATGCGGTAGACGTCCCTCAGACGTCCGTCCTGGCACGACGGACGTTTATAATAAACGTCCGCTGCCTCAGGACGGACGTTTATTATAAACGTCCGCTGCCTCAGGACGGACGTTTATTATAAACGTCTGCTGCCTCAGGACGGACGTTTATTATAAACGTCCGCTGCCTCAGGACGGACGTTTATATAAACGTCCGCTGTCTGAGGACGGACGTCCATATAAACGTCCGCTGCTGTCTGAGGACGGACGTCTACCTTGCTGAGTTTTTTTTGGTGTAGGGCTGGGGTGGGACGTCCGTATGTGCACAGACGGACGTCTATAGACGTCCGACTGTACACTAACAGACGTCTAGTGTGCGTTTTTTTTTTAAAAATTTGTTTGTTTTTTCAATACAACCACACCTGAAAAACAACAAAATGTCCCAGAACAATTCTCCAATAACATAAATATGCGTTTTATATAAACAGAATTCTACCTAATGTTCAATCCACTACCAAACTATTAACATAAAATTACAACTAAAACCAAACAATGTTCAATCAAGAAGAAATATAACTATTCCTAACTGATACGACTGTCGCGGTCATACAAATTTGATACACGAAATTAATGTAGTATAAACTAGGAAGTGACTCCTAGGTCGTCTCTCAAGGACCAATATTGTGTTGGTTTAGTCTCAGATTTTAACACGTATTGGGGGGTTTGTTTTTGTAATTTTTGGTTTGACACTGAAAAATTAAATTGGAAAGGCAGTAAAAATAACAGACTGTAAAAACAAGATTAAAATAGTAAGACGGTAAATAAATTGCATGAAACAGTAAATGTGTAGAAAATAGTAAATTCAGAAATATTTAAATTGCAAAACAAATAAACTTTTACACAAATTAAAATGTGCAAAGAAACTTAAAAGGAAATTGATGTGATCATAAACTTGCAGTGACAATAATTTGATCAAAGCTTTAAGTGAGCAGATGAAATTGTAAAACGCACTGGAAATTAAATTTGGATTGAAAAACAAACTGGAAAACAACATGGAAATTAAATGTGCAGATAAACAAAATGGAAAACAAGAACAAATCCAAGACCTCCCCAAAGGGGAGGAGGAAAAATAAAAACAGGTAAAACTTCTAAATTCCTACTCCTAAAACTGATTCTCCAATCTACTCTGCCTGCTGCCATTTTATAAGCAATTCTCTCACCAATCCGCATAGCATAGTCTCCTCCCGTGACTTCTCCTCTTCTTGCCCATGCAGCCACTGTCCGAGAATCTGAATGCGGGTCAGCAGAGACATCCTTTTCCCCACATTTCATTCCTAGTTTTTTTCTTTTTTCGTTTCCCAATGAAAAAGGGTTATCCACTTTTCTGAAATCAAACAACCCCATTTCGTACGTGCAGACAAAACAAAACACCCCATACCAAATAAACAAATGATTCACGGGCTCTATTCAGCTGCTGTTGGATGTGGAGGTTGGCCGTGAAGGTGATAGGGAGCAGCTGCTATGGACGTTTTGCTAGATCACTGGTGCAGGCCGTGGGATGCTGCTCCTTCTGCTTTCTTTTCTTCAATTCCAGCAGCCACCATGCACTGCCATTCCCAGCTCAACGTGTTGGTCTCTTCATAAAAGCTGGCTGCTCTTTTATTCCAGCCGTGACATATCAGCTTGTTTATGTTTGAATGCTGCTGTCCTTTACTACCAACTTCATTCACGCTGCAGGTGGTTGCTTCAACAAGGTGCTGGACAGAGAATACCACCTCATCTTCCCCTAGTGAAGGTTTATTTTTTCAGCTGGACCGTCTTCTTCAAGTGTTGCGTGAAGGTGTTGGAAGATGAAGACTAAGAGGTCTCCTTGAAGCCAAACCCATGTGCTGGACTTGTATATTTCTCAATCTGGAACGTGAAGATGGTGCTGGTCCGTGAAGGTCCTTGGACAGCCATCCATGCATCCATTTCTTCCAGCTGCTGCCATGTACCGTGACACCATCCAGGCCGTGCCAGCATCCTGTACTTCCTGCTAGCCGTTAGCTTTCTCTTCATCAAGGAGGTGGATTCCCTTTAAGTGCAGCTCCCCTATCTTCACCGTGCACCTCTGCTGGTATGGTGAAACTGGACCGAGAGCTACCTTGGCTTCCAATGAGCTCTTCCATTTCCAACGCTGGACCAGGCCGTGAGACTTCCTTCATGGTGGCTGCTGCATCCAACTCCCAGCCGAGACACTTCCCTCTAATTGCTACACCATGCGTTGATGTCTTCAAAGCTTCTGCTTGTAGCTTGCTGTGTGCACTTGTGGAAAGAAAATTAATTTGCATGAAGGAGAACCGTGAGCAAAGCCGTGGTAGTTCCTTTCCATGAGCGTGGTCCCGTGTCTCCAAGATTGTTATTGTAGAATGGAGTGGATGCTGACCTTGGAGTGCAGTATGAAGAAACTAAATTCATTTCTTCTTTCCAATGTTGTTGCCAAAAAGTGGTGGCCACGTTTTATTCCAAATGCCTTTCACCAAAAGAAAGATGGGTCAGTGTGATGTGTTGGGTGAAAATTGATTATTCCTTCTTTCTCCTGCAATAAGTTACGCCCACAATTAAAATATTTTGGCAATAAGAATCAAATGATTTTCCAACATTCTTTCTCTTGTAAGAACCGTAAATTCTACTCCTTCCACGTGGAATGGGTCATCAAATTGGCCATAGAACAATTAAATATGCTTCTCCCAATCAAACAAATGTACGTGTGTATATGGTTTCCAGAGGAGTATTACATTACAAATTTTAAGAGATAGCTTCTTCAAGAAAAAATGTTTCCAAATGTCTCAATTTATAATTTCAAAATTTTCCCTGCAATAATGCAATTAATTATCTCAAATAATTCAAATTAATTAAAATTAGAATTTTTGATCAAATTAAGCACAAATAGTAAATATGGGAAAATACTGGACATTTAAGCACAATTCCCTGATTAATTCTAGTACAATAAACTAAGTGAAGTGAAGAAAATATAGACTCATCAAAATAGACCACACTTAGTCTTTTGCACTCCTGGGCAAAATTTAGACGCAAATCAGGGAATAGTTCAAAAGACATCAAAGGAGTAACACAAACTCAACAGACAGAAAAATAAAGACTCAAAAGAAAACACATAGAATTTACACAGTTTTCAAGAAATCTAGAAAGATAAAAGAGGTAGAAATTATCCAACACAAATCAAATAAAGCAGATACTTACAGAAATCATCTAAGCAATTCAATACGTGGCAAAATAATTAATCTGCTCAAGAGGTGATTTAAAAATAACAAAACCTCACAGATGCACTACAGTGTTTCTCTCAAGTGTTTAAGGTAAATCAATGTCACTCAATGCACTCAAGAAAACAAACACAAGTAGACTTGGCAAGTTTCTAATATCAACACTTAAAACATATGCATGCTCAGATCAAAAGGTCTTTACTAGGTTGTAATGGGGCCAAGGACAGGGGAGGATAAATTTGGATAAGTAGCTATAGCTCAGAAGAAATAGAGGTGCACTAGGGAAAAAAATGTAAACACATTGAAATCTCACCCAAACCTCTAATTCAATCCTCTTCTCGACTCCATTATTCACAAAATTATTTTTCATTTTTCTCTTTTTCTCGTCAAAATTTTTTTTCTCATCCTGTCTTCTTTTTCTCTTTTTTTTTTATCACATAACAGGATATAAATTATCATTTCAAAACATGATGAGGAACCAACTAGCCAATTCATCAGAATTCCCAAGGAGACCACACTTATTCACAAAATACTTCTATAGCTCCAGACTTTCCTAAGGTTAAGGTAATCATTTGTTTTTCACTTAGGATCAGTGTATGAGCTTCAACACAAAGAAATATATACAGTATAGGCTCAAAGGGGTTATCAAAGGATAATAACAAGGTAAGCTTATTTGGCTAAAGAGGCTCAAGAATAAAATTGCCTTTATCACTTCCAAAAATGCATATAAATCAAGTATATCAAAAAGAATCAAGCCAAGGCATATGTGCAAGCAATCAAGATACATATCACACAAGAAAGAAAATTAAGTGGCTCAAATCTCACACAGGGTATCCGTGTTATAATCAATTCAACCTCTTAGAGACATAATCATCTTTCCAAGCAGAGAAAAGCAAGGATTTCAGACTGTAAGTATTAACCAAGTGAAGTGAAGGATAAATCTACAACTTAAACAAACTCCAGAAATCAAGAGAAAAATGTAAAATTTATTGCACTCAAGAACACTAAAAACAACTTAAAACAGAAAAATTTAACACTCAAAAACAAAAAAAATTTAACACACAAAATACATACTAACAGAAACTAACAGAAATAACAGAATAATCAGAATTTCTTCCCAGTAGACCACACTTAAATCACACAATGTCCTCAGTGTGTAACAATCATCAGATTATCAATTTCAGAGCAGTCAAATAATATAGACAAGTGCAATAAAAAGTAGGAAAAAGGGAAGAAATTTTTCAATAACATCCATCAGTAGATGTTGTCAATGACATCCATCAGCAGATGTCTAAATCACCTAGCATCCATCAGTAGATGCTAAAATTTTTTTATTTTTTATTATTATTATTTTTTTTTTCAGAAAAAGGAGATGACCGTTACTGTGACAACAGTTTCGGTACCAACGACCGGAACTGTTGCTACAGTGGCAGAATTTTCGGCTATAAAAGGGTACCTCCTCAGCGTCGAGCAACATTTCTGACCTCTCACACTCTCTCTGCTCCTGCTCTCTCTCTCTCTCTCTTCCTTCTCCCACTCTGAGCGTCTGGAATCTGCGCGGAGCCTCTGCCCGTGCGTTCTGAAGAATCTGAGATCCGTGAGAAGCCTCTGCCTCAGCGTGCCTTCGGAGCTTCTGAGATCTGCGTCAAGCTGCTGTAAGTCCTACTACTCCGGGTAAGTTCTCTGCACCTTGGATCTCTATTTCTTCCTTTTCTGCTTCTCTTAAGTTTCCAGATCTTTCATTGCTTTCTTTTCCTTTCTCTGCTTTCCAGTCTTTCCCTTTCTGTATTTCCTTTATTTTTTTTCATCACTGCCCTGCTCTCTTTATTTTTCTCTACTTGTTCTCTTTCCTTCTCCCCTGTCCTGCTTTCCTGTTATTTATTATTTTTTTTTCTTTACTGCATTACCTGTCCTCTTCCCCTCTCCGATCCATCTTCTTTCTTCCCCTTCAATTTTTTTTTCAGCCTTTCCAGTTTTCTGATTATTAAGCACACTAAAAACAACTAAAAATCAAACTAAAATCAAAAATAATGGACAAAACACTGGACCTAGATCCGTTAGGACCCTTTGCGAGGACCAGGACCTAAACATGGACAAAACACTGATGGACCTAAAACTGGAAAATGGACAAAACTGAGACAAGATACAGAAAGATCAAGACTGACAGAACAAAATAAATCTAACGGGAAACAAGAACAAATAAAACACAAAACTAATCTAAATTTTTTTTTTTATGCTTTTTATTTTTCTGTTTTTTTTTTCTCTGTTTTTGTTTTTTTTTTGTTTTTATTTGTTTTTTTGTTTTTATTTTTTTATGTTTGTGTTCTTTTTATTTTTATATATTTTTTTATTTAGAAAATATGATGAGTGAGATGGAAATCGAGAGATACACGAGTCAGCGGTGGCGCCCAACAGATGATCAGGTCAAGATGATGACCAACATCTTCAACTATGGGGTCACTCATCCAAGCCGAGCGCAAGTCGTCGAGATCACGTCTCGACTAAGGACCTACGGAGATGCCAGCGAATACAACGTGCACTGCTGGTTCAACAACCACGACAATCGGGTCAGGCGCTGGCAAGCGGAGATAGACCCCACTGGCACTCAGTTTTCACAACTGCCGCTGTATATGTACGGTAAGAGCTCTCATGAGATCTCACTTTTATTGAAATTTTTTTTTTCTTTTTTTTTTTTATTAACAAGATTTTTTTTTTGTTGAAAGAAAATGGCTGGGTGGTAATGAGGGCACCGAGGCTGTTGGACCTCTTCCCCATTCCTATCATAATCGATCCAGAAACAGAGATTCCTCCGCCTCCGCTCGTGACTTTTCGTACCAGAGCTCCCTCAACGGAGCTCTCCCTTCGACCACCACAACCAGCTCGAGAGTTCTTTCGATTTTAATGTTTTATGTTTTTTTTTTTATTTATTTTTTTTTGTTTATGTTTTCGGTGGCCGAGTGTGGCCAGAATATTAATGGGACATGTAATCTGAACAATTATTTTTTTTTATGTTATTATGTTTTTTTTTTATTTTTTTATTTGGCTTGTAATATTAACGATCAGAAATGATCGACCCCCGAACATCTTAAATTTCATATATCAACTGCAATTTTATTTTCAGATCTGCTCAAACCCTTTTTCTCCATTACTGTAATTTTTGCATTAATGAATGAAATCTTTCTTAGTTAAACAAAAATTTTCAATCAAAGATATGCATGAAACAACTAAGAAATTATTTTTACAATGAAGGAAAATAAGGAAAATTAAAAACAAATTGAGATCTGAAGTGAAAATTTTTTTTTTTTAATGAATTATTGGTATGAAATAATAAGAAACTGAGGGTCGAAATAAAATCATGGAATACGGAAAACAATTTTTTTGAATTTTTGATTTTTTTTTTTTAGGAAATTTTCGAATTTTTTTTTAATAAAAACACTAAAAATCACGAAGCAAATAAAACACAAAACACATTTTTTTTTAAATTGTTTTTTTTTTAAAAAAAAATAATAATAAAAATTCGAAAACCAAAAAAGAAAAAGAAAAACAAACTTAAAAGAAAAACAAAAATCAGAATCTTCCCGAGACCACACTTACACTACACTGTCCTAAATGTTTTCTAAGCATAAGATCATAAACTAAAACAACAAACAGATAAAGGACAAGTGCACTAAAAATATGAAAACGGGGAAGAAAGAAAAAGAAAACTTCCCTGGTCAGGGTGGCAGTTGCCAATTTTGGACTTGTAGGGAGATGTCTTCTTCAGGATCCAAGACGAAAATTTTGAGGAAGAATTGCTTCATCCTCCAAATCTGATCAAGCAGGGAAATATCCTCCACCGCTGGATCTAAGCAGCAATTGTTGATAAGCAGGTTCAGCAAGTGCCTACTGATGTTAACACAGTTCTGGGTGCTCGCACCTTTATCTTCAATTGTGGGTGCATGTTGGTCAAATTCATCTGTACCTCCTGCAATAGGGTTAGTGCATAATGGTTCTACAGAAATGTCATGCAGAGGTATAACACCCAATCCTAGTGTAATAGGCTGAACCTTAGATAAATCCTCATCACATGAATCAATTTCTAAATTACATGCAATATTAATCATAGACTCAGATTCATGTTCAGTGCATGAAGAATAAACATTCGAATGTGATAGTAAAAAGCGGTTCTCATCATGCACAGAGGAAAAATTAAAATCAGACTCAGCAACAATATAGTCATTAGCATACCGATCATCATCACAATCAACATAATAATCAAATTGTGGTATGCTTACCTCCTCTTCCTTGAAGATTTCTAGAGTGTGGGAAGATGAAGGTGGTCTACCTGTTTCAGCACTAATGCTTATTCTTTCCTGGTCCTCAAAATCTTCAGCATTCTTCTCAGGTGCAAGAGTGGCTATCTGCCTAATTTGATCAGTCATATTCTTCATGGCAGCTTGAGTTTCCTGCTGGATTTGCTCGAACTGAATTCTCTGTATGGTCATCTGCTCCAGTAACTCCTTTAATGTAGGCTCAGAAGTTGAAGGCTGAGGAGTTATTTGGGCAGGAGAATTATACTGTTGACTCTGACATTGCTGGACTTGTGGAGGCATGAAAGGACTCTCGAATGGTGGTTCTTGATATTGATGTTGTGGAGCATTGTACCATCCCAAGTTAGGGTCATTCCATCCAGGACCGTTGTTGTATCCATCTTGCAGAGGGGAAAATTTGCTCAAAAAGTTTTCCTCAAGATCTTCCCATCTGGTAATGAGTCCTGGAGGAAGACAATACAGCCAATCCTTAGCTGCTCCTTGTAATGAGTGCGGAAATGCCCTCAAGAAAATGTGATCAAGAGGGACATGTGGAGGCTTCATTGAAGAGCAAATGTTGTGGAACTCCTCCAAATGTCTATGTGGGCATTCTCCAGCAAAACCATGAAATTTAGGGAGCAAATATATCAGTCCAGTGCTAAGAACGCAATGAATATCATCCTTTGTAGGTGGGACCGACTCACTAAGAGCGCTCTCAGGAATTTGAGGATGATCCATATAATTCTCATCATAAAATTCAGCAGAAGGAGAATCATAATTACAGGCATTCGCAAAATAAGCACTATTCACATAACCAGAATAGGTAGACATGGAAAAATAAAAATAAAGCAAATAAAAACTAAATACTAAAAATTACTAAACAGATAAATCACAACACATTTATACATGTTACATGCACACAAAAGACAGAACATAAATTTTTTTTTTTTAATAAATTTTTTTTTTAATTAACAGACATAATACAAAACACAACACAATAAAAATATAAAAGACAAAACATATATTACAACCACGTAATAAAACAAAAACAGTAAAAATCTAAAACAAGAACCTTTACTGAAGTGACAACGCCGCCAAAATTTGCTGAAGGTGTCGTTGTCGCCTACAAAAATATACAAGACAAAACACACAAAACAAACATATTAACAGAACAAAACTTTATACAACAAAAATCTAAAACCAAACCGTTATTGGTCCCCGGCAGCGGCGCCAAAATTTGATACAACTGTCGCGGTCATACAAATTTGATACACGAAATTAATGTAGTATAAACTAGGAAGTGACTCCTAGGTCGTCTCTCAAGGACCAATATTGTGTTGGTTTAGTCTCAGATTTTAACACGTATTGGGGGGTTTGTTTTTGTAATTTTTGGTTTGACACTGAAAAATTAAATTGGAAAGGCAGTAAAAATAACAGACTGTAAAAACAAGATTAAAATAGTAAGACGGTAAATAAATTGCATGAAACAGTAAATGTGTAGAAAATAGTAAATTCAGAAATATTTAAATTGCAAAACAAATAAACTTTTACACAAATTAAAATGTGCAAAGAAACTTAAAAGGAAATTGATGTGATCATAAACTTGCAGTGACAGTAATTTGATCAAAGCTTTAAGTGAGCAGATGAAATTGTAAAACGCACTGGAAATTAAATTTGGATTGAAAAACAAACTGGAAAACAACATGGAAATTAAATGTGCAGATAAACAAAATGGAAAACAAGAACAAATCCAAGACCTCCCCAAAGGGGAGGAGGAAAAATAAAAACAGGTAAAACTTCTAAATTCCTACTCCTAAAACTGATTCTCCAATCTACTCTGCCTGCTGCCATTTTATAAGCAATTCTCTCACCAATCCGCATAGCATAGTCTCCTCCCGTGACTTCTCCTCTTCTTGCCCATGCAGCCACTGTCCGAGAATCTGAATGCGGGTCAGCAGAGACATCCTTTTCCCCACATTTCATTCCTAGTTTTTTTCTTTTTTCGTTTCCCAATGAAAAAGGGTTATCCACTTTTCTGAAATCAAACAACCCCATTTCGTACGTGCAGACAAAACAAAACACCCCATACCAAATAAACAAATGATTCACGGGCTCTATTCAGCTACTGTTGGATGTGGAGGTTGGCCG
Organism: Vigna angularis; assembly: GCF_016808095.1. Classification (NCBI taxonomy): domain Eukaryota; kingdom Viridiplantae; phylum Streptophyta; class Magnoliopsida; order Fabales; family Fabaceae; genus Vigna; species Vigna angularis. Next base: position 14,995,553 of record NC_068978.1, on the reverse strand, counting down.
TGAAGGTGATAGGGAGCAGCTGCTATGGACGTTTTGCTAGATCACTGGTGCAGGCCGTGGGATGCTGCTCCTTCTGCTTTCTTTTCTTCAATTCCAGCAGCCACCATGCACTGCCATTCCCAGCTCAACGTGTTGGTCTCTTCATAAAAGCTGGCTGCTCTTTTATTCCAGCCGTGACATATCAGCTTGTTTATGTTTGAATGCTGCTGTCCTTTACTACCAACTTCATTCACGCTGCAGGTGGTTGCTTCAACAAGGTGCTGGACAGAGAATACCACCTCATCTTCCCCTAGTGAAGGTTTATTTTTTCAGCTGGACCGTCTTCTTCAAGTGTTGCGTGAAGGTGTTGGAAGATGAAGACTAAGAGGTCTCCTTGAAGCCAAACCCATGTGCTGGACTTGTATATTTCTCAATCTGGAACGTGAAGATGGTGCTGGTCCGTGAAGGTCCTTGGACAGCCATCCATGCATCCATTTCTTCCAGCTGCTGCCATGTACCGTGACACCATCCAGGCCGTGCCAGCATCCTGTACTTCCTGCTAGCCGTTAGCTTTCTCTTCATCAAGGAGGTGGATTCCCTTTAAGTGCAGCTCCCCTATCTTCACCGTGCACCTCTGCTGGTATGGTGAAACTGGACCGAGAGCTACCTTGGCTTCCAATGAGCTCTTCCATTTCCAACGCTGGACCAGGCCGTGAGACTTCCTTCATGGTGGCTGCTGCATCCAACTCCCAGCCGAGACACTTCCCTCTAATTGCTACACCATGCGTTGATGTCTTCAAAGCTTCTGCTTGTAGCTTGCTGTGTGCACTTGTGGAAAGAAAATTAATTTGCATGAAGGAGAACCGTGAGCAAAGCCGTGGTAGTTCCTTTCCATGAGCGTGGTCCCGTGTCTCCAAGATTGTTATTGTAGAATGGAGTGGATGCTGACCTTGGAGTGCAGTATGAAGAAACTAAATTCATTTCTTCTTTCCAATGTTGTTGCCAAAAAGTGGTGGCCACGTTTTATTCCAAATGCCTTTCACCAAAAGAAAGATGGGTCAGTGTGATGTGTTGGGTGAAAATTGATTATTCCTTCTTTCTCCTGCAATAAGTTACGCCCACAATTAAAATATTTTGGCAATAAGAATCAAATGATTTTCCAACATTCTTTCTCTTGTAAGAACCGTAAATTCTACTCCTTCCACGTGGAATGGGTCATCAAATTGGCCATAGAACAATTAAATATGCTTCTCCCAATCAAACAAATGTACGTGTGTATATGGTTTCCAGAGGAGTATTACATTACAAATTTTAAGAGATAGCTTCTTCAAGAAAAAATGTTTCCAAATGTCTCAATTTATAATTTCAAAATTTTCCCTGCAATAATGCAATTAATTATCTCAAATAATTCAAATTAATTAAAATTAGAATTTTTGATCAAATTAAGCACAAATAGTAAATATGGGAAAATACTGGACATTTAAGCACAATTCCCTGATTAATTCTAGTACAATAAACTAAGTGAAGTGAAGAAAATATAGACTCATCACTAACTCCATCTTTGTAGAAGATAAGCGGTCCACTCCTGCCTTATCTGGTTAATTGTGTCCTCTGTAATAGGCGATGTAGTCTTGAAGCGCTGCAAAATTCAAGAAAGATTCATTATTGTTTCATATATATAGTTGAAGATGATTTTGATTTGTAATGTATTGAAGGTATACATCATTACCTCATTCCAGTCATCTGTAATGACAGCTCGAATGATGGTCTTAATCCAACACATCACATAGAAGCCACATTCCCATGAATCTACTTGCTGGTTACACTAAAATAACAAACATAATAGTTAAAAATTTAGATCATTGAATAACATAAATGAATTAGAAACTATAAATGACTTACAACCTTTGGATACAAAATTTGAACCAATTGACCACGAGATTTACCAATAACTCTGTACAGATTGAAAACACAAAGTATAATTAATATGACTATTTTATCATAAAAGTTGAAGGTTAACATCAAATTGAAGTCATTTTTTGGAGAAACACTTACCCTTGAAGCATGGTTCTCAAGTCATTTTTCATCTTCCTGTGCAACGAACAAAACCATATAATTTTACATTGTTTGGGAATGATAACCATCAGCTGCCAGTGAGACCTATCACGAAGGACAAATAGTTATTCAACTAATTAAGGAAACTATAATAATAAACTGACCACATATAAAAACACGTACCCGTCAATGTATGGCACAAGGTATACGTCTCTTTTGGACTCATCCATCCATGTTTGCAAATAATGTTGTCTGTTTTGAAGTGTGTTACCAGACGGTTGAATGGTCTGAGGTTCAACAAATCCGTACATGGAAGACCGACCTTGGTCTACAACGATTGTGTCCATGTACCTAAAACAACAAAGTTAAGTCGTTAGAAACTATATAAGAATGTAAATAAAAGTAATATCAAAGACCAAATTGACTAACTTACATGCACCACAGCTGAATGATGGAAATATTCAACATCCTGTCTCCCTCAATCACCTCCAATGCATCAGAAAATGTGATATAAACTGGCACATGTGGGGGAAGACCAAATACCCTCAAATCCCAGTATAGTTCTAATGATGCTTTCTTCAATCTGGGTAATTTTGTCACTAACTTTGATATAGGATCATCCTCTGCTTCAGCCATGTCATCATCTTCATGTATGACTGTATCATGAATTGGCTGCTTCTGAGCACGTGTGAACTGAAGATAAGAATTTACGACAAAGCTTTATAATATGAAGACAATTAACATAGAAATACTAAGGAAAAAGACATTATACCTGTGGAGTCGCGATGTGGGACATGATCAATGCTCTAGGCCAGGCAATAAATGTTCCTATGGCCTCCCCCACAAAGTTAATTTCTGGAGTGGGTACAGGCACCTGAGCCTGGGGATCCCGAACCTCGTCAATGGTCACACGCACGTGCTGGGGTAATATGGCAACACCATGAATGGTCTCCCCTCCCTCAAGCACTCGTCCGACAGCCACAATGCGTGGGGGATCCCCATCAACCAACAGCTCATATTGACCGTTATACTCATTGGGTTCTACAGCAGAGCATGATCCTCTAGTGCTGACACGAGGTGCTGTGGGAGTTTCATCGGCCCCCATGTGGCCTTCCGTCATGGAATGCAGCTTTTCTTCAAGCGCTCTTTGTATTTCTTTTTGTTCTTGTAGCTGCTCCATGAATCGTTGCTCCATTGATCTCATGCTTTGGTTGAGTCTTTCCTCCCACTGAAGATCCATCTGCCTCAGTGTCTCCTGACTCATTGATTGGGGGGTTTTTTGTGTAGGGCCAAAATAGTCACGAAGACCAATCGCCCCTGGAACTCCACGTACACGTCCTGGGTGCTCGGGCCTTCCTATGGCCGTTGTCAGAATGTCGTCCCTACCTTGGCCAGCAAATGTGCCCTGAGTCTGCTGCTCAACCAACTCATCCTGCACATAAAAAAACCAAGTTACTTAGAAGACATGCTGTGATAGATACACAATCAAATAACTGCTTATAATTTGAACTTACAATTCTCTGTGAGATCAAGGCAGCTGAGGAAGATGTCATGTTCCCATCAGATTTAGTCCTAGCAGCCTTCCACAGCTCGTACCTAGCAGGTGCAGGTGCTAGGTCAGGCGACTCAAGTCCCAAGGCATCGGCTCTAGACTTTCTCAGTTTCTTCTCCAGTTTTGCATATCCACCTCGTGATAACAAGTGGGGTGTGTCGTTTAGCCTTTGTCTTTCTTGGGCGGCTAACCTTTTATCCTGTGAAACCATGTATATAAGTAAGTCTAAAATCATAAAAACTCAATGAAAGATGATCTTAAGAAACATACCTTCCATTCTTCAGACTCTCTAGATGCACGAAACTGCATCCAATCCTCCTCTGTGAAGGTATAATGCTGAGATGGATTTTCATGTTGTCTATCTCCAAAGACATATAGTCGTGTCAGCCTTGTCTTGAAATCCCTAAATCTTATCGCTATATGCGATAACACTTTCCTTCTGATTTGCAATGTGTTTGGAATATCAAAATGTTGCTGTTTAAAACAAAAAACTTGTTACCAAGAGAAAAGTTAACAGATAAGTATATCACAAATTGCATGAAGTCTAAACATACCAGAACATCTTGCCATAAGAGGTTCTTGTCGACCTCTGGGACGTCATCCCAACATGCATGAAGGATAGAGACATGACTTTTTGCTAACTTGCCCAGATAACTCCTAAACCTATCAGCATTTGGCCCTGATGGATGACCTGATCTGGGGTCAATGTCAACATGCCTCCTCTGACCATCCACGCGTCCGGATGTCACATCTGCCACTCGGGTGACGCCTCGTCCACGTCTGCTCTTTCCCGATCCTGAGTCTGAGGCCGACATACCTGAAAAATTAGACAACGTTAGTAATAATTCAATTATGATGAACATACATATAAAGTCAATAAAAGTGAAAATATTAACCTATTAATTAATTGTTTTTTCCCAAATGCCTTCGTTGTGATCACTACGAATTGCCTGCATTACATCGGCAACGTCATCAACTGGGTCTTCAGTGGGTCTACATGCAACAGATGTTGTCTCAAGTATATCAAGAGAATCGTCATCATCATGTCCATGCATGTTTCTACCTTCTAAAACCACTGACCATTTGTTATTCGATGGATCACTTACGTAGAATATTTGTCTTGCTTGACTAGCCATGATAAATGGTTCATCAGTGTAATTCATCTTGTTCAAGTCTACCAATGTGAAACCAAGGTCATCCATCACGACACCAGAATTTATATCAACCCATTTACACTTGAAAACTGGTACTCTAAAAGTAACGTAATCAACTTCCCATATTTCTTGTATTATTCCAAAATAACTGATGGAAGCTGTGATTGGATTTTTGTCTTTAGAACTAGCAAAGTGCACAGACTCAGCTTGTAGTGTGACGCCACTATTTTGAACTCTGCTTTTGTCATCTTCTACCTTTGTCTGAAAAGAAATATTGTTTATATAGTACCCACCATATGTAATGACCTCTGTGTTCGGTCCACGAGATAACCTCAATAAAGTTTCAGAAACATGTGGAGTCGCATACACCTTTTTCTTAAACCATCCCAAGAAGGTTTTCACATGTTCATTAAGATGCCATTTTTCACTCATTTTTGGGTTTGCTGCCTTTATTTCATTAACGTGGTCAGAAATGTAAGGAATCACATCAACAGTGTTGTTTAAGACGTACAAATGAGCTTGGTCAATTTCTTTTCTGCTAACACTTTGATTTGTCACACCTCGAACACCCTTACCTTCACATTTTCCTTCGTTTTTGCTCTTGGGAAGACCGACGGGTTCACAAGATGGCATATAACTTGAACAAAATTCAATGGCTTCTTCTGCAACGTATCGCTCTATGATTGAAGCTTCTGGTCTATACTGATTCTTGACATATCCCTTTAAGATCTTCATGTATCTTTCAACTGGGTACATCCACCTTAAGAAGACCGGCCCACATATTCGAATTTCTCTGACTAGATGAACAATCAAATGTACCATGATGTCAAAAAAGGAAGGTGGAAAATACATCTCCAATTGACATAGTAGTCTTATTCCCTCATTTTCCAATTCATCTAAACCTCGAGGGTCAACAACTTTCTTTCAAATGGCATTAAAGAAAAAACTCAGACGTGTCAGAATACCCCTAACAGAAGGAGGTAATATGCCTCGAATAAGAACCGGTAACAATTGTTGCATCAATACATGACAATCGTGAGACTTTAAACCAACTAGCTTTAAGTCTTGCATAGACACAAGGTTACTAATATTTGAAGAATAACCTTGCGGAACCTTCACACTTCTTAAACAGTTACAAAAACTTTGTTTTTCTTTTTTGGAAAGTGTGTGACAGGCTGGGGGCAGATAGGTGCGTCTTCCTATTATCTGTGGATGTAACTCAGATCGGATTCCCATGTCAGCCAAATCTTGTCTTGCCTTTATTCCGTCTTTGCTCTTCCCTTTGACGTTTAATAAAGTTCCGATGACACTGTCACAAACATTTTTTTCAACGTGCATCACATCAATACAATGTCTAACATCAAGTTCACACCAATATGGAAGCTTAAAAAATATCGATCGTTTCTTCCAAATGTTCTTTGCAGAGGTACTTTTATGATGTTTTCCAAACACAATGTCAATGTTTTTGACTTCGTTGTACACCTCTTGACCATTCCGGGGTCTGCACACAACCTCATCCTCAGCACTTCCATTAAATGCTTTTTTCAATCTACGATAAGGATGATTACGAGGAAGAAATTTTCGATGTCTTGTATATACTGTCTTCTGACCATGCTTCAACTGAAGGTAACTAGTGTTTTCTTCACATATGGGACATGCAAAATGACCTTTAACACTATAACCGCTCAAGTTTCCATATGCTGGGAAATCATTTATAGTGCAAAACAACATTGCACGCAAACGGAAATGTTCCTGAACATGTGAATCAAACACGTCGATGCCTTCTTCCCACAACAGTTTCAAATCATCAATTAAAGGTGCTAAGTAAACATCAATGTCATATCCAGGTTGTCTAGGACCCGATATCATCATGGTCAACATCACATATTTTCTCTTCATGCACAACGAAGGAGAAAGATTGTAAATCATCAACATAACTGGCCACGAACTGTGTTTGCTACTTAAGTTTCCATAAGGATTCATACCATCAGTTGCAAGTGCAAGCCTTAAGTTTCTTGGATCTGCACCAAATTCAGGGAATTTGTCATCAATATTTTTCCATTGTGGAGAATCAGCAGGGTGTCGAAGAAGATTATCGCACTTTCTTTCGTCAGAGTGCCATTTAAGGTTCTTTGCATCTTCTTTAACAGAGAACATACGTTTGAACCTAGGTATTATAGGCAAATACCACATCACCTTAGCAGGTGCACCATCATTACCTTCATTACCAGTGACTCTGTCAGATTTCTTTTTAAAACGGGATAAACCACATGTTGGACAATAGTTTAACGAAGCAAACTCCTTTGTGTACAAAACACAATCATTAGGACAAACATGTATCTTTTGATATTCAAGACCCATTGGACATAAAATTTTTTTGGCCTCGTAATTACGAATAGGTAGAGTATTATTTTCTGGAAGCATCTCCTTCAACAACTCCAACAACTCGGTGAAACTTTTATCGGTCCATCCATTCCTTGCTTTTAAACTAAACAACTTTAAAGTTGAAGACAAGCGTGTAAAGTTTGAGCATCCTGGGAACAACGGTTGCTCTGAATCATTAATAAGAGTATCATACAAATTAGCCCTTCCAAAATTATCTTCACCGACATCACGTATCATGTCCTCTAAATGGTCACTCATCCATTCTTCCACATAATTTGTTCCTCGTGACGTGGTAGGCTGCTCAAGTACTTCTCCATGCCAAGTCCAAACGGTATAAGTCCTCATTATGCCGTACATGAATAGATGGTCACGCACATTGCCTAAGTCTTGGCGTATTTGATTAAGACAACGCACACAAGGACAAAAATATGTCCCGTTGACAGACTTAGCATTTTGTTGAACGTATTGCAAGAACTGCGAAACACCCTTGTCATATTCTTCACTCATGCGACGTTCGTTCATCCATCTTCGATCCATACTATGTTCGTAAAATCATTAGTTCAAGTGTTTTAACTCTCACAAGGTTAGGCCCTACCCATTCAAAAAAATTAATTTTCATAATTTGCTCAGCCACATGCATTGAAGTGTACGTCATAAAATTGATACAATTTCGGCAGCATTTCGCATTGGTCTCCAAAATACACGAAATGAGAGTAGTCAACGATGACCACAATCAAATATGCATCCGGAGAACAACACAAGTACTGAACCGAAATTTCATCAATCTTATCCTTAAACTCCAATTGACATGGTATTGCAAATTATGAAAATTAATTTTTTCAAACTGTCCAATCGGACAATTCAAAATTTAACACAAACGATTAAAAGATTAATCGTTTGTCTTAAATTTCAAACGGGAACTAAGTGTCACTCAATGTATGGCAATAACTAATACACATTTTACACAATAACACATACATGCATACACAAAATTTAACAGTCAAAAACGTCTATACACTAATACACATTTCGCATTAATCGTTTAACACAATAACATAAGTCAAAAACGTCCATACACAAAATCCACATACATGCATACACAAAATTTTCAACCAACAAGCTAACCTGAAAAGTTGATTCCAAATGAGAAGGAGGGAAGTGGAGGACTAAACGGCCTAACTCGCAGTCCAAAAAGAGGTCAAGGAAGCCGTCCAAGAACACGCAAGAGTCTGCAAAAAAACGGACCCAAAACAATTTTTAATCGGTTCAAATCAAAGACATTTCATCACAGAGCAATGTAATCGGATTAAATGTAATTTTAAACGGTCCAAAAGTGAGAAAACGCACCTGCAAATCAATGGCGCAGCAGCGTTCTGCGGAGGAAGACGATGAACAGTGGTTGCGCGTTTGCGGAGTAAGGTAACTGGTCACGTTCGCGGGAGCAAAGGTTTTATAATCTTAGACGTCCGACACTCTTGGGGACGGACGTTTATAATAGTATAGATGTCCGTTTCGTCACTAATATGACGTCTTTGACGATTTAAAAATCATATTCGCGGGTGCTTTAAACGTCCGTCCTGGGTCACGGACGTCTATTGTACTGAACAACTGAACGTTTCAACTCCCCATGGCAGCCCATAAACGTCCGTCCTACGAGGGCACGGACGTCTATAATATTATAGACGTCCGTGCCCCCAGACTGGACGTGTAAACCCTAAACCTAAACCTGCAGAGAATTAAATACCCAACCACCCCTGTCAGTACATAAACGTCCGTCCTGGGAGGGCACGGACGTCTATAATATTATAGACGTCCGTGCCCTCCAGACTGGACGTGTAAGGACTGAAGACAATTAAATACCCAACAACCTGTCAGTACTTTAAACGTCCGTGATGCGGGGACGGACGTCTATAATGGCTGCCATGGTATTTGAAACGTTCAGCTTATAAACGTTCAGTTGTCAGCATATTAAATTCATATCATTATAAACGTCCGTCTCAACCTGGGACGGACGTTCAAAAAGCTACACACAGAACAGCCTATTAACCTTATGAACGTCCGTCTCGGCCAGGAACGGACGTTCACAAGTGCACATGATTTTCACTGTTGAGCTTTTAAACGTCCGTTCTGAGGACGGACGTTCTCGCACTCACAGGACAGACGTTCTTTGTTAATGAACATACTCGCCACGCGCACGGACGTCCGCTCACCCAGGACGGACGTTCAGAGATTGACTCTGTCAGTCCTGTGAACGTCCGTTCTGAGGACGGACGTTCGCGCTCTAACAGGACGGACGTTCAGAGATTGACTCTGTCAGTCCTCTGAACGTCCGTTCTGAGGACGGACGTTCGCGCACTCACAGGACGGACGTTCTTTGTTAATGAACATGCTCGCCACGCGCACGGACGTCTGCTCGCCCAGAACGGACGTTCAGAGATTGACTCTGTCAGTCCTCTGAACGTCCGTTCTGAGGACGGACGTTCGCGCTCTCACAGGACGGACGTTCGAGGTTAATCAACGTACTCGCCACGCGCACGGACGTCCGCTCACCTCAGGACGGACGTTCAGAGATTGAAAACATACGCCTGTAAAACGTCCGTCCGCGTGTGACGGACGTCTATAATACTATAAACGTCCAGCTCGACCCAGGACGGACGTTCAAGGATTGACAACGGCAGCCTTTAAAACGTCCGTCCGCGTGTGACGGACGTCTATAATGTTTAAAACGTCCGTCTCGACCACGGACGGACGTCTAGAGGTCCACTTATTTACTATTATGCCACCGGTCACATATATACGTTGGGGATTCGTGGGACGGACGTCTATTGGGTGACGTGAAAAGCCGTTTCTGCACTAGTGATTTTGTCTCACTTTTTTCCTTTTCCTGACTTTTTTCTAAATCTCTCCAAAATCTGCTACCTAGTCCAAGATCAATTTATCTAAAGCATAGGTTGTGATATTATGCTTTGCTTTTTTATATTCACAAGGAGATGATATCCCAACATAACTCATTAAACCTTGCAACACAATTTTTGTTTCTTCTTTTGTATGCATTAATTAGGTACACATGTAAAAACATTTTTGTTTCTTTTATGATTAATTTGTTGACTATCATTTTTCTTGAAAATAATTGTTAAATTTATGAAATAATTTTTTAATATATTATTGACTAACTATTATTTTAAATTGTAGATATATGATCAATAAAGATAATAATTATTGTTGAACATGATTTTTTTTAATTTTTACTATTGAACAATGTTATTTCTTATGCTAAATAATTAATTTATTGAATAATGTTTACAGCTTAATTTATATAACAATACTTAATTTTAGTTTCAAATTATTTGATTCTATATTTTATTATTAAAGCATTTTTATAATAATCAAATAATTTCCATACTACAAAAAAAATTAAAATGATTTCTAGTCTCGATGGTTTTGGAAACTCCAACAAGTAGAACAGTTTTAGAAACCCCAACAAGTAGTAACAGTTTTAGAAACCCCAACAAGTAGTGATGGTTTTGGAAATCCTTGTAAGTAGTGATGGTTTGGAAACCTCAACAACTTATGGCATTTCTAGAAACCCCAACAACTAGTGGTGGTTCTAGTAACCCTCGCAAATAGCAGCGGTTAAACAAAAATCGTCGGTAATTATTTACTGACCCTATTTTTTTCGATAGTTTTTGTAATTGCAGGAAATGTATTTAGTAGGGGTTAAAATCGCCGGTAATGTGAAAACTAAACCTTGGTAAAATTTGGCATTTTTGTATTGCATATTGAACAAGTTTTGTTCTTTAGGAAAACATCAATGGAGTTATGATCATATTGGAAAAAATAAGTTTGCTTAAGAAATTGAAACCACATTTGATAGAGCTTAAGTTTGCTTAAGAAATGGAAACCACATGTGATAGAGCTAAGAACCTATAAATGCTTAAACATTATGTCTTTTAAAGAGTTTGTAAGAATCTTTAATGTTCTCACAAAGCCGAATATACTCTACAAATACTCCAACCACTCCAAGCTCTAACTTCAAGGATACTCGTCCTCTCCAAAGGTATTTGTCCTCTCCAAGCCGAATAAGGATTGCGCCAACAGAAGACACTCTAACGCTCAAATCAACCAAGTATTATACAAGGATAGTGTGATAATTAATCAACGTGTCGCAACCGTTCGTTCGGTGGTCGACGAACGTTCGTTCACTGATGGACAAGCGTTCGTTCGCTGATGGACGAGCGTTCGTTCGCTGGTGGACGAGCGTTCGTTCGTCATCTCAGTATCCACTCATCAATTTTTTTAACGCCGTCCAGCCAACTTAACGGAAAAGACTCAATTGATATCAATTTTCAAAATTAGGGACCATTTTGATACACTTTAAAAAACGAGGACCCAATTGAGACATTCGTACATAAATAGGGATGTCAAAAAGGATTAAACCTAAAAATTAATATGGAAATGAGGTGGAAAAAGTGAATGAAAAAGGTAGATGATGTGGAATGTGATATGGAGGATGATGTGGATGGTGATGTGGAGAGTGGGGTGTGGTAAGAGAAAAGGGGTGTTGAGGAAGTAAAAAAAAATGTGGGATTATTTTGGATCATTGGATTAAGTGTTAAAAGAAAATTTGGGGGTGCAAAAAGTAAAACAAATAGTATTTTTTAATTTTGGTTTTTTATGTTGTTTTTTTCTTTTTGTTCTCTTTTTTTTTATTATTTATTTTTGTGAAACTTTATTTACCTGGACGAAATTGGGTATTGACAGCTGCCCCTCTTTACTTAGATTTTACTAGATAATATGAAAACATATTATTAGAGTAAAAGATAAGTAAAGATAGAAATATTAATTTCGTCCGTATTTCAAAATGAACGAGGAATAACAGGAAAATTTAAACAAAATGAACAAGACTGAGAGAATTGAGGTGTACAAACCTCGTGGAGGGTGTACCAACCCTATGGATGAAGTGATGAAGTGTACAAACTTTGTGGAGGATGTACCAACCCTATGGATAAGTGAATGAGGTGTACAAACCTCGTGGAGGGTGTACAAACCCTATGGATAAGTGAATGAGGTGTACAAAGCTCGTGGAGGGTGTACCAACCCTATGGATAAGTGAATGAGGTGTACAAACCTCGTGGAGGGTGTACCAACCCTATGGATAAGTGAATGATTTGAGTTTGATTGCTGGATTTGAGCGTTGCCTAGTAGGGGGCCGAGATAGCAGAAAATGAAGTGGGTTCGACCATTGTCTTATAGAGGGCCGAGACAAACCAAAATCTGGACTTGACCATTGCCTTGCAGAGGGCCAAGATACCAATGGAAGAAATTGAATTTTTTTGATGGTTGGAAACTTTTGAATTTGTTTATTATTTTTTTTGAAATTTTGAGATGTTGAGTTTTTTTTACATTTTTTTTCTTGAGATAGAAATGAGTGCCCATTTTTTATGAAATGAGAAACAAGGTTTAAAAAAAAAAATTTGCATAAGGTTGAAACTATGACTTAAAATCAATAAACAAGGTGTTGCATTTTTGTGCAAGGATTAGGATTTTGAAACCTTGATATGCAAGAGAAACATGATTGATGTAAAATTTGTAGGAGAAAACTTTGATGCAAGTTGATATTTTTTTTGTTTTTTTTTTGTTTTTGTTTTTGAAGGAAGAAGATTTGATAAACATTCATGAAAACAAATATGTATATGATGTTGACTCTTTTTTTTGTAATGGAAGATTATGAAACTAAGACACTTTTTTTTTTTGTTGAGTCAATTTGTTTTCTTTGAAATCATCAAATTTATGAAGATTTAGACTTTCATTTTCTTTTTTTTTCTTTTATGATGGATGTCAAATTCTAAAGTCAAATGTTCAAAGTGAAGCTCGTGTGCTAGACATTTTCTGATGAAATACAAGTGTATACATCCTTGATATCAGAGGTTGGTTAAAATGGTAAGAAAGATTTTTCGAAGGGTTTAGAGGAGACTGAGATGGCATCTTGGGCACATCCTTCCTCATACAATCATCAATGAAGATGTAATATGCGAATGTCAATGCGAAATATGATATACCCAAAGGTTACCCCAGTTTGGTGTTTGGGAAAAGGAATGTGAGGGAATAAGTTATGAATCACGGAGTGAGAATCTCATGTGAGATTCAAAAATTGCCCCAATTTTGGTGGTAATAGATTTATGAAATTCAGGGCGAACCAAAATCATGCGAGGCCCAACAAGGGATGCTCCAGTCTTTGTATGAGCTTTGAATATTCAGATGAAAGATTAACAAAGTCGCCCAATATTTTGAATGGGCCAAAACACATGAAACTCACAAAGTTGCCCCTAGTTTTGGAGAACGGGGAAGAGTTCGAATGGGATTCGTGATGGATATGGAAATAATTGGCTTAAAAGGATTGCCCTAATTGTCTTGATTTTCCTTTAATCAATAGGGAGTTCCCTTCTTCCGAGGACATTTATTTTTTCATCATTTTTTTATGACTGCATTTTAGTAATTTTGTCTTGTCTTAAAATTGAGCTTTATGAAAATTTAAGCAACCATTATTCAATCTGTGTGGACTTTCATTGAGCTTATAATGTGGCTTGGGCTAAAGGGTATTGAAAGAAAAGATATAAAGGCTCAAATAAATGTTTGTGGGTTATTTGAAACAAGAGTTACCATCTGCACCTTGTATCAGTTATTCGTCAAATCTGTTTTGACTTTCTTTGTTTGTTTGCAAACTTCACTCTTTGTTTGTCATCACTTTGTGATTCTTTCTATTTTTGCTTTACTTTTGATAAACTCTCTTCGTTTGATCACTAAGTGTGTTCTTTATTGTTTGCAATTTGAGTCGACTTCTATTGTGATGGTAACCCTTGTTTAGGTAAATTTTAAAAAGAAATTTCTTATTGGCTCAAATTTGATATCAATGGATATATTTTTTGTTTTTGGATGAAGAAAGATGGCCACACATCATTTCAAATTTTAATTGTTTTATTTTCAAAAGATTAATTAGGAGACAAGACTAAATGATCTTAACAAGAGTCATTTTTTATTTATTTATTTATTATTTTTTTTTCCAACGGATTCAAGGATCTTCCAAATGAACACGGAAAATCTGCCCCAGTGTCAAGCTTTGGGTTTATTAGGGCTTAAGAACATGATTGGGGTCAATCTTTGGTTTAGTGAAGGCTGAAGGATGATGTTTTCAAGCAATGTATACACAAATATTTCTTAAGAATATGTGATTTAATCATTTGACTATAGGAGATTATGACATCCATTACATTTTTTATGAAATGTCATAAAATGAATGATTTGCATAGAAAATAATTGACTCAACATTTGACACGATATGCATATTTTCCTCTTCTTTTTTTTTTCATGAATGAAGAAATGTAATATGAAATGAAAATGACGTACGTTACTCAAGGAAATCTATGTTGTTTTTTTTTTGCATTTTTTTTATGATTGAAGTTATGTACATTAAGGAAAGATGATGCAACTAATTAGAAGAGATTTTTTTTTTATTTTGTATCATTATGAAAAAATGTTATGTGAAGTAAAATAATGATACTAGCTGGAAGAAAGATTTTTTTTTTGACTGAAGAAAGTTGGGTTTAAGGGCTGAACAAAAATTAAGCTTAAGGGCCAGTCGAGCTTGGCTTTGTGGGCCAGTATGAAACTGGGCTTTGCGGGCCAGTATGGAAACTGGGCTTTGCGGGCCAATGTGGAAACTTGGGCTTTGCGGGCCAGTGTGGAAACTGGGCTTTACGGGCCAGTGTGGAAACTGAGCTTTGCGGGCCAGTGTAGGAACTAGGCTTTGCGGGCCAGTGTAGAAACTGGGCTTTGCAGGCCAGTGTAGAAACTGGGCTTTGTGGGCCAGTATAAAACTGGGCTTTGCGGGCCAGTGTAGAAACTGGGCTTTGCAGGCCAGTGTAGAAACTGGGCTTTGCAAGCCAGTGTAAGAACTGGGCTTTGCAGGCCAGTGTAGAAACTGGGCTTTGCGGGCCAGTGTAGAAACTAGGCTTTGCGGGCCAGTGTAGAAACTGGGCTTTGCGGGCCAGTGTAGAAACTAGGCTTTGTAGGCCAGTATAGAAATTGGGCTTTCTGGGCCATTGTGGAAATTAGGCTTTCTGGGCCACTGTGGAAATTGGACCTTGTGGGCCAGACGGGCTGGGCTTGGGGGCCAAAAAAAAAAACTGATATGAGAAAGTTTGATTTTTTTTTTTAAAAATGTTTGAAAAACAAAATGTTTTTTTTATGGCACCATTTTCTAATTTATAAATAAAATGTGAAAAATATTAAACATATTAAGAGAAAAATCTTTTTTGTATTTTTAGTTTTTTAGAAATAGAATTTAATGAAAATTATGTACAGGGCCCAAATGGGCTCAAAAATTGTTTGAACATTTCTTTCATTTTTTTTGAAATTTTGATTTTTTTTATTTGTTTTTATTTATTTATTATTATTTTTTATGTTTTTATTAAACTTTTATTTATTTATTTATTTTTGAAAAAGGATGACCGGCACCGTGACATCAGACTGTGGCAACAACCGAAACTATTGCTACAGTGGAAAAATTTTGGCTCTAAATGGGCTGCTCTTCGGCGTCCGAGCGACATTTCGCGATCTGCCCACTCTCTCTACCCTTCTCTTTCTCTCTCCCTCTCTCTCCCTTGAGCGTCTGTCGAGAGCGTCGGGTTCCTGCGACGAGCTTCTGCCTGTGTGTGCCTTCGAGAGCGTCCGACTCCTATGACGAGCTTTTGCAAGCCCTTCTCCCCCGGGGTAAGTCCTCTTTCCTTCTTTCTTTCATGTTTTTTTTTGCTCTCCTTTTACACTTTCCTGTTTTTTTTTTCTTCCTCAGCCTTCCGTTCTTCTTTTTGTTATGCTTTCTGTTCTTCTTTCTTTCTTTTATGCTTTCCTATTTTTTTTTTAGCTTTCGTTTTTTTTTTGCTTTCCTTTTCGTTTCCCTTTACGTTTTCCCCTTATTTGTCCTCCTTTCTCTCTCTTTTTTTTATATACACACTAAAACTAATAATAAGGTATATAAATTTGATAACTGTCGTTAATCCCTAAAAATGAAATATGGACAAAAAACGGGTTGGACTTATACCTAATAGGATCCTTTGCG
Organism: Vigna angularis; assembly: GCF_016808095.1. NCBI lineage: Eukaryota > Viridiplantae > Streptophyta > Magnoliopsida > Fabales > Fabaceae > Vigna > Vigna angularis. Next base: position 14,979,313 of record NC_068978.1, on the reverse strand, counting down.
AGGACAATATGATAAATCTAAACTGGACCTAAAGATGGACTATGGACAAATCTGATTTAAAAGAGAATCTAATTGTATGAGCGCTAATCCTTTACTCTTTTCTTTTTAGAAAAATGAACCAAAATTTAACAAATCTGGAAGTTCAGGACAAAATAGGGTATAAACGATGGGCTCCAACTAGAGAACAGGTGGCCTTATTAGAGGCCATTTTCGCATTTGGGATAAGAAACCCAAACAGAGAACAAATACATGAAATCGCGACTAGGCTTAAAGTTTATGGAGAGATTGGTGAATATAGTGTCTACTGTTTGTTCCAAAACTATGGATATCGTGAAAAACAGCGATGCCTGAAACGAAACACCACCACCATTTCTTACTCTCCAATACCCCTCTGATACGACTGTCGCGGTCATACAAATTTGATACAGATAAAGAATGTAGTATAACTAGGAAGTGACTCCTAGGTCGTCTCTCAAGGACCAATATTTGTGGTTCGGTCTTAGATTTAACACAAAAGGGGGGTTTGTAATTTTTGTTGATGCGGAAAAATAAATTTGACTAGAAATTAAATAACACAAAATTAAAAATACTGAAGTAAATTTTAAAGACTGTAAAAACTGAACGGTAAAAGATGGTAAAAATGGAACAATAAATATTCAGAAACGTAACAGCAAACAGTAAAATAAAGAGAGTTCAGAAAATGGTAAATTCATAAAACGATAATTTCAGAAAACGGTAAATAAAAGAGACAATAAAATTAAAAGCACTTTATTGAAAATTTAATTCATCAAAAGATTGAACACTTGAAAATAAAATTCTTGAATAGGTAAAAATTTAACGAGCAAACTACTGACAAACTTATACTGCTTGAGAAATAAGAACTACATTTTTGCACTGAAATGGAAACTGAGAAAGCTTGCTACTGGAAATGGAAAAGAAAGAGGCCAGAGCCTCCTCCCAGGACCGTTCCTACACTACTCCTAATTCCTAATACATTCCCCTCTGCATGCTGCTGGATTTATAGCTAAAATGCTAAAATTCTGATCCCGTGACTTCTCCAATTCACTTATTGTTTTGTTTTGTCTTTTGTTTTCTTCCACTCTTAGGTGTGCCAAGGAATACGGTGGGGCCTTCATTTTTGTTGGTCGGTTTGCCACTCAGCTTCCCAGCCAAAATTCTCGTGAGTTTTCTTCCAGCCATGATACTCTTTTCTATATGGGTCGTGACATCACTTCCTGGCCGAGACATCACGCTGCTGGTATCGTTAAGCTCTCCTCCATTCCGTGATGCTCCTGGTTGCTGGACATGGACACTTGTTGCTGCTGGTGTCCGTGTGGACGTTGCTCTTCAGGCCGGACACCACTCTGCTGCCAGCTTCTTCCGTGGTGCTCCAACTGCTTCCAGCCGTTACACCTCTAAAACAAATCATCACCGTCACCTCCAAGCTGCTGGACGTGTGGTAGACTGGTGGAATGATGGATGCTACTGGAACATGGAAGAAGGTTTACGTTCCAGCTCTTGGTGGCTACTGCTGCCTTCCATTCTTTCCAAGCTAGACGTGGATGCTGTTACGTGAAGGCTGCTGTAACGTGGTGCTCTACAAGGGTGCTGGATGTGACCGAGAGCAGCAGGACTGCGTGAAGATGGTGGACACTACAGCTGGAACCGTGATGATCTGAGCTTAGGCGTGGCAGCTGCTGCTGGTTGCACCGCTTCTCTTCTAGCAACCCATGTAGTATCTCATGATGGACCAAGGAGTGTATGGTGACTACACTTTCTTTTGCTTATCTTCACTTCTTCCAGGGCCGTGAAGGTGGCAGGGAGTGTGATGTCTTCTCTTCACTTTGCAGCTCCCAAACTTCAACTCTCTTTTGCACGTGGGCCGTGTGCAATTGCACTTACATCTTCAATTTCATTTAATATTATACCAACCCATTGTTGAATGGAATAAGGTGTGAAAGCGGTCCCCTCTGCCGTATGGTTGCACTGTTCCAGCTTCAAAATAATTCATGAGTGTCTCTTTTTGGAATTAAAGGACCGTCCTCTTCTTGTCCTATGTGCACCTTTTTTTCAACATGATTCAGCCACTCTTCTTTCTCAAAATACCGTAACAACATCTTCAAATGTAAATTATTGCTTTCAATCTTAAGGCAAGATAAACATCACGTGCACAACACTTCTTTTAAGCCAAAAAGAAATTTCCATGGCCCATGACCGTGAGTGTTTAATAATTGTGGAAGTCAATAACATTCTTAGAAGAAATCAGCATATGTTATCCTCCAAAATAGCTATAACCCGTGAGTCTCCAATTCCTCAAAACGTGCCCCCTCTCTTATTCCAAACAATGTGATGTTTGCTGCCAAAATGAATGGTACACATGGGGCCGTGTGAAATGTCTTGCTTCTAAGCCAATTGTGCTCAATTTTCCACACAAATTAAATCAACGCAATGTAGTTTCTTCCAAACAGAGTGTATGAATGTTTTTCTAAATGTCCCAAAATTTTTCTTTGCAATCAATAATGAAAATAATAAGCTCAGATAATTCAAATTAGTCAAAATAAGAATTTCCGATCAAATTAAGCACAATTAACGAAAACGGGAAAATACCGGACATTTAAGCACAATTCCCTGATTAAATTCGGTACAATAAACTAAGTAAAGTGAAGAAAATATTGATTCATCACCCTCCTACCGCCTTTTATGGATGGTAAGAAAAAAAATGAAATGTATATATTTTTTAGTTGTTTTTTTTCTTATTTTTTTCTTTTTAACATTTCTAATTTTTTTGTTTTATTTTTTTTGAGATCTTTCACGGACACCGTGATGGACAAATTTATGAACACCGAAATACGGCGTCACAAACTTGTTTTACAATCGGCAAGTATGACCGAATCGTTTCAAGTAATAAACTTGGTAAGACCAAGTATTGTTTTCCCAAAGGACTCACGGCCTAGTTTAGTTATGTGATTCGTTGATTAGCTAAGACTTAAGAACGAAATAATTGGATTTTACTATGCAAAAGACGAAAATAAACATGTATGCATGAGGTTGATCAATGGCTAAAACAAAAATACAAATACTTTCAATGGAATATATGGATGAGTATGTTGTTGGGGTTTATCAATTTCATCTTATCCACTCTCATATATTTTAGGAATTCAACATTCAATTCATCATTGTTAATGCCACTCTCTAAATTACCTTTCAAGAAGGCTTCTCCCTAATTACGAGTTCATACGATTCCTAGCATTCCTAATAATTAGTTCATTCAGTGCAGGAGCTTAACGGCAACCAATATACTATTGGGAGAAATTCCCCAGATCTAGACTTCCCCGTATCGACAAAATCAATAATCATGCAGTGAATGAGTTAAACAAAGCAAGCATTGAGCAAAGAAGAAAAACCCTAACTAATGATGAAAGAAAGCATAGGTCTTAAATATAAGATGTAAAAACAAATCCCATATATGAGAGTTTCATAAGACTACATTGATTCCCCAACAACAATACAAGGTTTAGTTCACCATATTCATGGTGAAACTAGATGAACAATAATGAAATAAGGAAAGATAAAACCCTAAAAAGGTGAAGAGGTAGCCTGAGCATCCAAGATCCTCCTTCAAAGGGGTGGAAGAGAGAGTATTTGCTTCGTCACAGCCAAAGATACAAACCCTAGGAAACCCTAAAGCTTATATACTATTCTAAAATTACAGAAAATTTAGGCCCAAGCCCATAAGTGTACCGCTCAGCGGTAAGTGCGCGAGCTCGATTCTTCCCCTCAGCGGCCATTTTGCCCCTCAGCGGATCCAACGTGACTTCCTGAGTGCCGCTCAGCGGTAAACTGCCACTGAGCGGCAGTTGCGGCTTCTCCTTTTGCACTTTTTGATGTCTTTTCTGATTTCATCTCTCTCCTTCTTCACTTCTTTCACCAAATTCACCTTAATACCTGCACAAAAACACTGAAATCAAGCATAAACCTGTCCAGCTCTCTTATTTCTGAAAATATGAACAAAAGCATGATTTCAAGCTAGTTTCTAAGGGTTAAAGGTTGCTTTTAGTATCAATTTTAAGCGTGAAAATAACAGTTTTTCAACTGTTATCACAACCCCAAACTTAGAACTTTGCTTGTCCTCAAGAAAACAAGATGTAACTCAATCTTCTACCAATTCATATGATGGTTCACTCATTCAAAAATCTTCTTTTCAAGATAAGTAAAGGCTTCAATCAAACTTATGACCAAAATTTCAATCAAGACGTGCACATGCTTTGGTGTTCACAAAGTCACTTAATATCCAACAAATGCTATTTTTTTTATGAATGATCAATCAATTAAGCATGGATGTTCATGTGCTCATGGAATATCTCCTCACCAGGTAAAGTGTTTCACTCACACTCAAGTGTATAAGAGGTAATCAATCATTCACTCCACTATCACAATGTCACATGAATCAACTTTGCCTTTCATTTAACCACAATCAAAAACATCAACAAGCATGCATCATCACAAGGACTTTTCAATGCCTTAAAATGTGGCTGGGCTAACAAGAAAATCGGTTTTTCCGGATCACAAAATCCTTGAGTTAAGAGAATCATAACAATACAATTATTCTTATTTTTCCCAACTTGCCTTTGCATTGAGCTTTGCTTCTTCTTTTCTTTTCTTTTCTTTCTCTTTTTCTTTACATATTCTTAGCTCAATGCTTTTACTTTTTCATGTTTTCCCAACAACCCCAAACTTGAACATTTAACAATACCACACAAGATCTTCTACTTAACTCAAGGTAAAGTTTTTCAAGGGTTTTCAATTGATGTTCAAGGCTAAGGGTTCAAAGGATAGAACACAAAGTGTTCTCTTTTAGTAGGCTAACTTTATGAATTTGGCCAATAAAAAAGGTTCCAACAAACGGCCTTGATCATATGATGCAAAACAAGTAATTGATTCAATCATAGAAAACCTAGGCAAAATCATTCATGCTTCCAAAGTAATACCATTCAATCAATAAAAACTCTGGAGCTTAAAACCTCACATATAAGCTCATTCACATTTGACATACACATCCTGCTTAATCTCACAATCACAATCATAATATCCTGCATTTGTTCACAAAGCTTGTGAATCACCTGTATAAGCATTTTATGTGCACATCCATCTCAACATCAATCAATCAATAATCATCATCAAGCATTACTTATCACACAATCACAGTCAATAGCAAACCATCATAACAAACCAAGTTTCCAATTGAGTACATCAACCCTAATCTAAAACAAAAGTAAATAAGTTCAGAGCACTAAACCAAACAAAAGCATAAGTTCATGATAGCATTCATCAGTAAATGCTATCTCAGCTCCTCATCAATCTGAGCTGTCCTCTGTATCTTCCTCTTCTTCCTCATCTTCATCATCTTCAAATGCATCATCATCATCAGCTTCATCTTCTTCCATCTCCCTAACTGAAGCTTCAACTGCTTCAGCTCCTTCTCCTTGCACCGGCTCCTCTGGCCAAGCTACCACATTATGGAATTCCTCCATAGTCCACCTGTGAGCTAGAGGTGTATCATACATCCCCACAATCATCTCAGCAGTAGCCACTTGCCCTCTATGAATGGACTGCAACTAAGCACCTATAAGAGACATGTACATGTCCCTCATCTGGAACGGTTCTGCTTCATGTGTCTCAACAGATGTCTGGCTCTGTGCTTGCCCTCTTTCTCTACGAGCACGGCGTGGTGGAACTGGCTGAGCTGCCTCCTCACCTCCACAGTACTGTCTGTAATATGCCTCATCAATGGCTTTTCTTGGCCTTTCAAATGGTGGAGCAGAAGTGTCCACCCCAGCTATCTTACAAAGGTGAGTGATTAAGGAGGGATGTCCGAGAGGTGCTTTGTTATTTGAGGTATTGGCACACACACTAATCTCATCAGCTATCACCTGCCCAATGTTAACATTTAAGTTCCTGATAGCACAGTAGATGAAGAGTGCCCTACTAAGAGTAATATCTGACACATGTGAACATGGCTGAATGTTGGCATGAGAAAATGCCATCCAATACTTTGCAAGAGGAGTCAGATCAATCCTCCTAATGTTTACCACTGAGCTAGATCTATTCCTTTGGAAGTGTCCTCCAGGTATACATAGTACTCTTTCTACATCCTCAAAATCGGTCCCTTCCTCCATGCAAAGAGCAAACTGGCACTGCTCACCAGCCCACACAGTATCTAGGAAGTTATTGATAGAATCAGGATCATACCTGATAGCATGGCCTCTGACATAGCTCACATAATTTTCAGCTGGATAATCACCAATCTTCTTTGCATTGGTGTAGAATTCTTTTACCACAGCTATGTTGGCAGGTGCAGGATATGTGGCTAGCTTTCCCCAGTCATTCCCTAACAATTGCTCTTCAAATTGAGGAGCAAAGTTAGGTATCATTCCAACTTTTCTCTCCATAAGGAGTCTTCTGTCTTGCACCACCTTGAAGTGTTTCTCATGTTTCCGAGAGAGGAACCTACTAGACCAGGGCTGTTCTGGTTCCTTTTCCTTTCTCTTGGTTGCCATGGTTTTCAATCTTTTTCCTGAAGAGGATGCCATTCCTGCAATCAAACCAAGATACAAAACCACAGAACATGATGTTACTCATTAGTAAAAACACAGAATACAACTCCTTTCGAAGCTAAACCACCGCTGAGGGTCAGAATTTCCCCTCAGCGCCACCAGTGCCACGCAACAAATCAAAAAAACCAAGTCCGGCAGAGTGCCGCTCAGCGGCAGTTTACCCTTGAGCGGTAACTGTGCACAGTTTTGAAAAATCTCTTTTAAGCTGTCCTAACTCCACCCAAATGCAATTTTCAGTTTTCCAGATCAAAACCATGCAGTTTAATCGGTTCAAACATCAATTATATCATCAAATCATGCATACAAACCAAAACCCCTAAATATTCATGCTTTGATTATCACATTCAAAATCAAGAACCCTAGAATGATCAAAATGCTTTTACTTACTTGGGTGGAGATACTAGATGCAATGAGAATGCTTCCAAGCTAAGATGCTCTCTTCCAACCCCAAACTTAGATGAAATACTAGTGAGAAAGTGAGTGAAAGAGAGATTTTTTTAAGAGGGAAGAGGGAAAAGATGTAGAAAACCTTGGAAAAGGTATGTGGGAGTGTTTGTGCAGAGAAGAGCCAGCAAACAGAAGCTTATGCGTAGCTTAGGGTATAAAAATACCCTAATGGGCTCGGATCCCGCTAAGGGGAAACTAAAGCCCATTCTGCGAGAGTACCGCTGATAAATCATTATTTTCTTCACTTCACTTAGTTTATTGTGCTAAAATTAATCGGGGAATTGTGCTTAAATGTCCGATATTATTCTGTTTTCGTTAATTATGCGTAATTTGATCAGAAATTCTTATTTTAATTAATTTGAATTATCTGAGCTTATTATTTTCATTAATGATTGCAGGAAAATTATTGGGGATTAAATTTTGTGGAAGAAATTAATTAGGAGCATGACACGGCCAAACCATGTTGAAAAGCACATGAAATAAAAGAGGAGACCACTCTCACGGTTTTATAATTCTTTTGGAAGATAACAATTTTATTTTGGAGGAAACCACATTCTTTAAGAAAAGGCTATGACAACTCGTTGTTCCCAAATGAAGAATTTTGCAATTGGAAAGAATTTGGAATGAAGAAGGGCCACCAAATGAAAGTTCACGTGAGTTCATGGAATTTATTAAGGGAAGTGGTTTCATGGCCCCGCTAGCTTGAAAAATTGGAGAAAGAAACAATACATCACTCACGGTTTTGGAAAGAATAATGGAAGCACACTTTTTCTTAGTTGAACGTGATTTTTAAGTGGCTTCTTGGCCATTAATTGAAGAAAAAAAAGCCACCACTCATGTTTTATTCCCTATTCAAGGTTATTTTGGCATTTAGTTAATGGCTAGGGAGCACCAAGAAGTTCTGAATTTTATTTGAAGTAAGAGTAAAGAGAGGGGACCACGTTGCTTTCCATATTGCACATCCAATAATTAACGTGAAGCTTGCTGAAACAAGGGGCACTTCACCACTTTCTATACATTTTGGCTGCAACTCACATAAAGAAGGAAGAGGGAAGTGGACGACCCACTTTGACTACATGTGCAGATTTTAATTCCCATGTTTTTCCACTACACGTTTTTTAGTCTTCAATTGATAACAAAAGCACATGTACCCATTCATTCCAGCAAAGCCATCACGTTGAGGGAAAGAAGCAACACACCCACAACAAGCTTGAAGCCATCACCGGATGAGAGAAGCTCACGATCTTACAGAAAAAAAATAGATGCAGCTGCCCTCTCATCAACGTCCCACCAGCAAGTCCAGCTCCATCTTCTTCATGGCCAGCAGCAGAAATTTCACGTTCCAGCAACCATCCAACACGGCCTGCTGGAGCTGGAAACGAGAAGAAAGCTGTCCAGCTATCTTCACGGATGATGGCAGCAGAGAGCTGGGACGTGGAAACAGGAGGCACTCTTGGTCCAGCTTGCACACGGCATCCAGCCACCGAGATAGAGAAGAGTTCATTCATTGGCTGGAATGTACACGGAATTGAAGAAGAAGACAAGATTAAGAGGGCCCAACCTTATTCATGTTTGGAAATTTCCAGGAGCAAATGGTGGAGGAAATTCAGGAAACAAAGGGCTGCTAGGAGACAAAAGCAAAACGGGAAAGCTGGCTTAAAATAAGAAGGCTACACCGAGAAAAGGGGAAGAATGTCTCGGTCTAGAGGCATATAAATCAGTAGCAGCAGATGATAGAAAGACACGGCCTTGAGGCCTGGAAGGGGTCACGTTTCCTTCTCTTCCAGGAGCTCTCCCTCTCAGATTTCTATTATGTGAAACAGTGCAAAATTGTAGTTTTATTTCTGAGTGTAGTAGAAGGGTGTTACAGTTTACTCGTTTTACATGTACTCTTCAAGAATTTTATTTCAAGTGTTGTTTGATAAATTTCTTTTTCAATTAAGTGTTTTTATTTCTACTATCTCTTTTATTTTACCGTTTATTATTTCATGCATCGTTAAATTTTACCGTTTCTGCATATTTACTGTTCTGTATTTATCGTCTTTTATCGTTTATTTTTACTGTCGTGAAAATTGATTTCATCGTATTTAATTCAGTCGTTTTTAATTTTCTCCACAACCAAAAATACTATCAAACCCCCCTCCACTTCGTGTTTAAATCTGAGACTGAACCGACACAAATTGGTCCTTGAGAGACGACCTAGGAGTCAAATCCTAGTAATATACTGCATTAATTCTTGCATATTTTCGTGCATTCTTAATTGCACATCAAATTTGATCGGCCGCGACAGCCGTATCAACCGCTCAGCGGTAACTTGCCGCCCAGCGGCACTTTCGTGATGTGCTCTTCTCCTTCTTTTCTTAACCTACGTGCCTCCTAAACATGCTCCTCACTGGTTCCCTGCAATTCAATCCTCAGATTACTTATGCACAATCCTATTACTACTACAATGAAACAAACAAAAACAATCAATCAACTGGGTTGCCTCCCAGGTAGCGCTTGTTTAACGTCACGAGCCTGACCCAAAATCCATCAACACCCTTCAGTAGGTGTTACAATACTTACCAACACCCATCAATAGGTGCAAAATTTTCTCACCAACACCCAGCAGTAGGTGTTACACACTTAGCATCCTTCAGTAGATGCTATATCCAACTAGCATCCTTTAGTAGATGCTATGTCCAACAAAATATTTACAAAATAATGTCCACAAATTAAAAGTTACAAAAACAAAAATAAAATCAAAAGTTTTTAAATCACTGGGTTGCCTCCCAGCAAGCACTCTTTTAACGTCATTAGCTTGACCCAGTAAAGCTCAAGTTCCTTCTTCTTTTTCTTCTTCCTACTGAACTTCTTCAGAAATTTGATCAAACCAGGAACCTGTTGCAGTGTCTCAATCATAGGAACTTTAATCTCCAATTTCTTGAAGATTTCCATAAAGCACTTACATTTCTTTTCCTTCCTATGATTCTTCTTTAGATGAGGATGGGATTTTTCATATGATTTCTTCTTCTTTCCTCTCATCTTCTTTTTCTTACGCTTCCTCTCTCCAAATTTTCTCGTTTTCTTTTCTTTTATTTTTTTCTTCCCTTTTCTTTTTCTCCTCAACTTCTTTATTTTCACACACATTTTCTTTCTCTCTTCTCTCTCAACCACTTCTTTCTCTTTTTCTTCATCTTTATTTTTCTCACTCAACTCTTCTTTCTCTTTTTTCTCTATCTTTTCCTCATCTCCCTCTATTTTTTTCTCATCAAGAATCTTGTCACTTTCAGTGACATTGGTTTGCCCTTCCTCCTTAAGGTTAACTTCAGTATTAACCTCATCATTCAATCTCTGACTAATGTAACGAAGGTGCATCTCCATCCTTTTACATGATTCTTCAATGCTTTTCTGAGTAGAGTCAGAATTTTTCAAAAATCGTTGAAGGATGTCATCCAAATTTACTGATAGAGAGGGTTGTTGCTGCCATTGTTGTGGTGGCGGCCTATCAAATTCTTCGGCAGCTTGAGTGGTTTTGTGATGACAATCAGGTATCTGTATGTACTGCTGAACTGCCTCCTCCAACGTTCTCCTTTTTCCCGATAGAGAGGGTTTTTGCTGCCATTGTTGTGGTGGTCGATTCTTAAATTGTTTGACAGCTTGCCTAAATTGATCATTATCCATGCTTGAGTGAGATCCCACCAGTGGTTGAAATTACCTTAGTAGAATTGAGTGCCTATTAAATTCTTGTTCGAATTGCATCCTGCAAACATTAGGCACAAAACTCTAGAAAATATTTTTTAGCACAAAAAGATATAAGAGAAGATATAAGATTCAGAGAATAAAATAAAATAAAATAAAAACCGAAAAATAAAAACAGAAAATAAAAACAGAAATTTAAAATTCAAGTCAAAGATAATCAATAATCACACAAATTAACCAGTTAAACCACAAGTCCCCGGCAATGGCGCCAAAAACTTGATGGACAAATTTATGAACACCGAAATACGGCGTCACAAACTTGTTTTACAATCGGCAAGTATGACCGAATCGTTTCAAGTAATAAACTTGGTAAGACCAAGTATCGTTCTCCCAAAGGACTCACGGCCTAGTTTAGTTATGTGATTCGTTGGTTAGCTAAGACTTAAGAACGAAATAATTGGATTTTACTATGCAAAAGACGAAAATAAACATGTATGCATGAGGTTGATCAATGGCTAAAACAAAAATACAAATACTTTCAATGGAATATATGGATGAGTATGTTGTTGGGGTTTATCAATTTCATCTTATCCACTCTCATATATTTTAGGAATTCAACATTCAATTCATCATTGTTAATGCCACTCTCTAAATTACCTTTTAAGAAGGCTTTTCCCTAATTACGAGTTCATACGATTCCTAACATTCCTAATAATTAGTTCATTCAGCGCAGGAGCTTAACGGCAACCAATATACTATTGGGAGAAATTCCCCAGATCTAGACTTCCCCGTACGTTTCCGTAGCGACAAAATCAATAATCATGCAGTGAATGAGTTAAACAAAGCAAGCATTGAGCAAAGAAGAAAAACCCTAACTAATGATGAAAGAAAGCATAGGTATTAAATATAAGATGTAAAAACAAATTCCATATATGAGAGTTTCATAAGACTACATTGATTCCCCAACAACAATACAAGGTTTAGTTCACCATATTCATGGTGAAACTAGATGAACAATAATGAAATAAGGAAAGATAAAACCCTAAAAAGGTGAAGAGGTAGCCTGAGCATCCAAGATCCTCCTTCAAAGGGGTGGAAGAGAGAGTATTTGCTTCGTCACAACCAAAGATACAAACCCTAGGAAACCCTAAAGCTTATATACTATTCTAAAATTACAGAAAATTTAGGCCCAAGCCCATAAGTGTGCCGCTCAGCGGTAAACTACCGCTCAACGGTAAACTACCGCTCAACGGTAAGTGCGCGAGCTCGATTCTTCCCCTCAGCGGCCATTTTGCCCCTCAGCGAATCCAACGTGACTTCCTGAGTGCCACTCAACGCTAAACTGCCGCTGAGCGGCAGTTGCGGCTTCTCCTTTTGCACTTTTTGATTTTTTTTCTGATTTCATCTCTCTCCTTCTTCACTTCTTTCACCAAATTCACCTTAAAACCTGCACAAAAACACTGAAATCAAGCATAAACCTGTCCAGCTCTCTTATTTCTGAAAATATGAACAAAAGCATGATTTCAAGCTAGTTTCTAAGGGTTAAAGGTTGCTTTTAGTATCAATTTTATGCATGAAAATAACAGTTTTTCAACTGTTATCACACCGCCATCGGTGCCAGATCGGGTGACGCTTGATCTTTTCCCGATTCCTCCCGTTCCTGAAAGACAGGTGATCCCTCCCTCCTTTCAGTTCCAGGTGAAGGCCCCTTCAGTTGAACTCTCTTTGCGATTGCCCTCGGCCGACGAGTAGTCTCCTCGAGGAGACTTCAAAAATGTAATTTTTACGTTTTTTTGTTTTATTTTTATTTGGGCTGTAATCTTAACGAACATTAATGATCGACCACTGCACATCTTTTTTATTATGTTTATGTTTTTTTTTTTGGACTGTAACCTTAACGATCATTATTGATCGACCTCTGCACATCTTTATCTTTATTAGTATTTTTTTGATTTTTTTCTATGTTATGTTTTTTTTATGTCTTTTCTGTCGATGAATAGTCTCCTCAAGGAGACTGCAATTGTAATTTTTTTATGTTTTTTTTATTTATCACAATTTTAAGACCGTTTCAGTGTATTCGGTTTTTCAATAAGTGTATCTTCTTTCCTCTGTCCATTACTGTAAATTTTATTTTGATGAATGAAATGAATTAAATCTTATGTCTTTCTTTGATTTATTCGGTCTAAACAAAATTTCCAATCTGTACGAAATAATGGAAAAATGGGTTCAAAAGAAAATAATTTTATTTACAAAGAAAATAACAAAAATTGACTTCGAATAAAAATGAGATTCAAAGTAAAAGTCATGAACCTGATAAAATTTTCAAGGAATTATTTGTATGAAACAATGAAAAATGGGCTCAAAGTAAGCCTCTGATCGAAATGAGGACAAAACAATTATTTATGATTTTATTTGGTTTGTTTTTAGTGAAAACGAACTCAAGAAAAATGCACGAAAATTGGGTCTAACAAACCGAAAAACAATTCTCAAAGCTTAAAAATATGGTTCCATTTTTTTTAATGAGTTAATAATTTTTTTTAAAATTTTTTAAATTTGAGAAAAATAAATATATATATATATATATATATATATATATATATATATATATATATATATATATATATATATATATATATATATATATATGAGAACAATTAATTGAAAGGAAAATAATTTACGTTCAAAAATTCTTTTTTCTTTTATGAAACACACTAAGCAAAGGCTTAAAAATATGATCTCAAGGTTTTTTAATTAAACTTTTAATGTTTCAAATTTAAGAAAAATATATATATACATGTGAAAAAAAATAATTTTCATTGGAAAGGAAAATATTGCATGTTTAAACAAAAATGTTTTATCGAATTTTTTGTTGCTCTTTTTTTTTTTGAAGGATAACAATCCGCATTTTATGAAAAATGATGTCCAGAAATTCAAAACAATGATCTATTTTCCCCCAAAATATGTACAATTTATTAATTTTTTTTTTTATTTTTCATGCCCCAAAAATATTTCTAAGAAATTCTAATTTTTTTTATTTTTTAGAATGATTTTGAGAATTTAATTAATTATGAATTCAAATTTTATTTATTTATTTCCATATTTTTTTACTTTACTTTTTTTTTAAGAAATATGACACATTTATTGTAAAAAAAAATGATAGACAAACTTAACAAATAATCTCCCTTTTGTGCCTTATCAAAGGTTGGGTGACTTAAAGTTCTAAGGCCAAATATATGCACTCACAAGGATAACTTCCTGATGCTTAAATCAAGGCCACCAGAGCTATGGCTCTTTTCACTGTATCTCCACAACAGTCAGAGTAATCAACTAGATATGGAAACACAAATGAAGAGAACAGACTCTAGCTGGGGTTCTCACGATAGCCAAATAGGAAGTACATCCCAGAGTGACACGCTACACAACCCCTTTATTTCTAAGTTGCGCTCAGACCTGGGTATAGGGCCCCACTCATGATATGCATAATGTGTAGAGGGAGATTATAATGTAAAATAACAATTGCAAAAATAAACACAAATAAGTAGGAACAATTATTTCAAACATAAAGAAAAAGTAAAAGAAACTCACATGCAATTATTCCAAATATCAAACATAGATAAAGAAAAAGGGAATAAAAACACAAAGAAAAACCACATCGAATTCGTTTATCTAATTAAATGGCCTGACTCTCTTCATGTCCCCAGCGGAGTCGCCATCTGTCGTAACCGGGATCGCGACGGGACGACGACCCGAAAAAGAAAACGACGGGCTTTTGGAAAAGAAATTTGGAGTCGCCACCATAGTTTATTCTGGAAAACTACGGAAAAACCATAAAATGATAAGGCATGGTCTGCGAAAATGAGATTCTAAGTTCGGGAGTCGGTTACGTGTAGGGAAGGTATTAGCACCCTACAACGCCTGCCCTAAGGCAGTACCTTTAACTAAATACACGAATATGATGTCGTTTTCAAAATGTTTAACTATCCCCTAAAATAAAACTCTAAAGAAACAAAATATATTTTTTGGTTTTTTAAATTGTTTTGAAATGATTTTGGATTTTTGGGAAGTGAACCTGACAAGGGCTAGTCTTGCTCCTACGTATCTCCACTTTTGATGTAGAATCAAGGATCACGTAGTTCTGGCTAGAAATATTGTTTGCTTGCTTGAAAGGGTTGATGTTTTTGGTTTTTGAAGATTTTATATTTTTTGGTATTTTGATGTAATATTTTGATTTTTGCGTAATGAGCATTAGGCTGATGCGTACGATCGCACGAGCACTCACACGATTTTTTCCTTATTTTTTTATTGTTTTGCGTAATGAGCACTAGGCTGATGCATACGATCGCACGAATACTCATACGACTTTTTTTTGTTTATTTTATATTTTGGGTAATGAATACTAGGTTGATGCGTACGATCGCACGAGTACTCATACCGATATTTATATAATTACATGCTTTTTAAAATTTTTTATATATATACTTTTTATATTTTTCATTATTTTTATTTATTGTTTTCTATTTTTTTTTTGTAGATTTTTACAATATTAAAATAATGTTTTCATGCATATTTAAAATAAAGTCTACAAATATAATTACTTAGTTATTTACATAACACAAAATGATACTTAGCTATATAAAAAAAAACAGTAAAATTATTTACACAAGTGTTTTAAGAATGTCAAAATAAAAATAAAAATAAACCATATTTGCTAAACGTTAAAAACACACTAAAACCATTTCTTAATTTTATCTTATATTTTTTTAGAAAACAATTGCTTAAAGAAATAACGTTACTATTAAAAAGTTCTAAAACCATTTTATAATGCTGCAATTTTATATATTTATTTCTTTTGTACCTTTTTTCATTTTTTTTGTCTTTTAGGTTGTTGTTTTTTTTATGGTTGTGTCGTTTTCTATTAACAAATAAAATTGAAGTTTAAAATAAACAAATCCAATTAATAAAAATAAAATACAAAACACGAGAAAGATATTATAATAGTGAGACAAATACTAAAAGAGTGAAGAAAATAAAAATAAAACAAATGAAACAACCAATACGGAACCAAACAAATACTAAAAGCATAAAAAAAAACAATTAAATAAGGATAGGGGTGTATAGAAAAAAAACCAGGTGTGTCGGAAGACTCCTGTTCTCAGGCCCAAAGGATGATAGGAGTGCAACTATGAGGGTTAGGGGTGCCGCGTAGTAGTTGCTGGTCAGGCCCGAGACCTTTTTCTTGTTGTTTGCAGGGGTGTAAAGATGAAAAATGGGGGTGCGCGTAGGATAGAAAAGGTTTAAAACTGAATGGGCCAAAGCCTAATGAGGATGGGGTTCGAAATGTGAATAAAGGGGTGCAGGAAAAGAGTTTTCTCTTGTTTTTTTTTGTTTTCGGGTGGAAATAAAAAGGTTTGGTGTGAGAGAAAAAAAAGATGGATATTGTGTAAAAATGTGTGTGTGTATGTGTGTGTAAAAATGGAGTGAAGATAATGTGGGTATTTATAGAGTTAAGGATGAAGAAAGTTGATGAATAAAAATAATATAATAAGTTGGTGGAAAATTTAGATGAAATAAAATATAATAAAAAAAAAGATGAATAGAAAAAGTTAATGTAGAAAATAAGTGAAAGAAATAATATAAAAAGTTGGTGGAGAAATTAGGTGAAATAAAATATAGTGAATAGTAAAAGTTAATGTGGAAATTAAGTGAAAGAAATAATATAAAAAGTTGGTGGAGAAATTAGGTGAAATAAAATATAGTGAATAGTAAAAGTTAATGTGGAAAATAAGTGAAAGAAATAATATAAAAAAGTGGGTGGAAAAATAAGGTGGAGAAAAATGGATAATAAAAAAATATTGATGGAGAAGATATAATTAAAAAATGTAAGTGGAATAATTAGAAAAGTTGGTATATAAAAATTAATATGGAAATGAGGTGGAAAAAGTGAATGAAAAAGGTAGATGATGTGGAATGTGATATGGAGGGTGATGTGGATGGTGATGTGGAGAGTGGGGTGTGGTAAGAGAAAAGGGGTGTTGAGGAAGTAAAAAAAAATGTGGGATTATTTTAGACCATTGGATTAAGTGTTAAAAGAAAATTTGGGGGTGCAAAAAGTAAAACAAATAGTATTTATTTATTTTGGTTTTTTATGTTTTTTTTCTTTTTGTTCTCTTTTTTTTTTATTATTTATTTTTGTGAAACTTTATTTACCCGGACGAAATTGGGTATTGACACAACGTAATTAATGTACCTCATGTATTATGCAATTTATATTGTGTCTTTTTACATGGATGGCCTGACCTAGGTGGCTAACTACCTTGATTGGTCTTTGGTTAATCCATCTGTTTAATCATACGTAAATCATGATCTTAAGCTAGCCAATTCAATCAACGCTTTCCAACTGTAGTTCTGGTTGACCAACATGTAATCAACCAAGTTTTCTTGACGCGAGATCATACCATGAGGATCGAGTACATCTAGACATAGGTGGTCAAGATGTATTCGAACGTGTGTGGAATATTTTTTTGGTTAATCGACATATATTGGGTTGAGTTCATCTAGGCACAAATGACCTAAATTTCCTCAGACACATATGGCATATTTAAGATACACAAATTGAAGCTTCAACAAAATTGAAAACTCAAGAACGACAAGTGTCTAACACTTAAAGCCTAAAATAAAGGTGATATTCCCACCAAAGGTCTAAAGGTTAAATAATCATCACATGTACCATCAAACAATGACAAATCTTTGTAGAAAGATGAAATCTCTGTCATCTCTAGAAAGATCCACCATATACGAAGAAAGAAGGATGGCTTTGGAGAAAGAAGAGCAAGACCTCAACAAACTAGAAAATTAAAAAAGATGAAAAGACCTTTGTTTTCTATGGATGCAATCAAATATGTCACTTCATATTACAATTCCATAAAAAAGGAAAGAGTCATGAAAGACAACAATGTTTCTTCAAGAAGTATGTAAAAGGTTTCTTATCTCAACATGATAAGATCTTGTGACTCTGACTCTAAAGAAGAAGAGGATAAATAGGTTTCAAATGTGAAAGGGTAGCTTTAGAAAGGAAATTTTGAATGAAGCTAGAACGTTGCTCTGAAATTTTTTGCATATCATCCTACTAGATGTTGGAAAGAAGTCATATAATGGTTTTTCAAAAGTTTCACAAATGATTTTCTAGAATAGTTTACATATGACCAAAAGATGTCGTATATGAGTTATTGAGATTATAATAAACACTATTTTTTATACTGATCCTTCTTATTTAGGCTATAAACAGTTCTCTAATGCAAACTGTAAAGGATCCTACTAAAACAATAAATGTTTACTAGTATTTTTCACGGTCACTTTTAATTTACATGAGAACACAGTGACAAAATTCAAGAAGAAGATTTGATGTCTCTAACCACTTTCATGTAAGGAAGTTTGATTCACCATGTTAATCTTGAATATTAGAGTCATATTAAGTTGTAATTTTTATTTTTAGGTCGGAATTAAGTGACATTATAACCTTCCTTCTTAATGCTTTGATAATTACGTTTGTTTCCAAAGAATTATTTACCTTTCAATAGCTAGTTAGACTTTAGTTAGTTAGTGAAGAAATATTTTTAAACTTTCCAAAGAAATAAACTTAGTGGTCTTATACTACTACAAAAACAAGCTTTAATGTTCGTTATTTTCAATCTTTGATGTCTGCCCAAACTTTGACATCATAGTGGGAGATTTCAAGTTAACGTCAGAAGAAAAAAAAGACGTTGATTGACATAAAAAATCAAGAATATCTGATGTTCAATAATTTTCTTGGATAGTAAAAAGTGGTTAAATTGGTGTCAAAATTTACCTTGACCGACATCAATTGACGTTTGATAGTGCATTAACAGATGTCCATCCTAGATATTTTTTAATAAATCATTCATTTTTATAATTTTACCAAACTTGAAAAAGTAGAAAAGCAACAGTTTGACATGTCGTATATCCAAAACTCAATTTCAACTTTGCATGAACTAATCAAAACTATAAACTAAAACCAACACAAGTAAACTAAAAATTAAAGCTAGCAAAACTCAAAGTATTAAAACTAAACTAATGTATGTCCTAACTCCATCGCTTTAAACAATACGCTACTCACTTATGTTGTATCTTCTTCATTGTGGTCTTTGCTATTGGTGATGGATTGTTGAAGCGTTTGAAAAAGAAGACAACTTTATTATGTTTGCATTATAATTTTTAAAGTTGAATGTGATTTGTAATATGTCAAAGATATATTATTATCTCAGTCCAATCATCCTTTTCATCTTTGACTCTAAAAATTTATCTTGGTTCGAATCAAAAGATTTTACGTCCAGTCGTTAATCACTATAAAAAGTGATTTACCGTTTTCACTAAAAATATAGTTGCACAAATTACAATCAGATAATGCAATAATAAAGAATAGAAAACACCTTTCTTCGACAAACGAACGGAAGAAAGTGCTCAATCAACTTGAAGAGAATCACTTCGACCTTAGACCCACTAAGCGCAAGCTTCTCCTTTTCACAAGACTTGATTTCGAGCAACACTAACACTTGAGAACTTCCTTAGACTACTTCTGTATTCTCAAATGACTTAGTTAAACCTCTAAGAGGTTTAGTAGAAAGTATATATAGCCCAGAGGTCAAAAACTGAAAAGCCAACTTTCAACTACTAGTGATAATCGATTATCAAAAGTGATAATCGATTATTTGTGTCCGTTATGGGGTTTTCAAAAAGTGATAATCGATTATCCTGAGGAATAATCGATTATTTTCACAACTTGGGTAAAACTGACTTAGACTAAAATAATCGATTATTCTGACCAATAATCGATTATTTGCGCGAGCAACTCTTTTCTAATTATTACAAACTTTCTCTAGAGAGGAAAACTTCTAAGTGTTCTTACATCAACAAAGATATTCCTATACAATTTATTCTACAAAATGCTTTTAAAGTGAATACAACAAGAGTCTTTAAGTTTTCATCTTGTATAATCATCAAAACTATAATATCTTCAAGATATCAATGCTCTCATTGGTAACACTGGGATGTTCTCTTTTACAGGCTTATAGTGTATAGTGAAGTCATAACCTAAAAACTTAGGAAGCCACTACTGCTGCTCTGGAGTTTTGTAGCTGTTGCTCAAGCAATTCTTTCAAGCTTTTTTAATTTGTTTTAATGATGAACTTGTGTCTCAACAAGTAGTGTTTAAACTTAGCCAAAGCCTTTATGATGGCATAAAATTATCTGATATAAACAGACTGTTTCTACATTCAAAGAGAAAGTTTCTTTGAAAAATAAGTAATTGTATGTTGAGCTTGGCTAATAACAACTCTAATTCCAAACCCCGAAGCATCAGTTTCCAAAACAAATGGCTCTTTGAAATTAGGAATGGCAAGTAGAGGAGCATAGGTCATTTTGTGTCCATTGAATTGATTCCTTTTTTAGCAAATCTGTTAGAGGTGCAGTTATTGTGGCATAACCCTTGACAAATCTCCTATAGTAACCCATGAGGCCTAAAAACCATCTCAATTGTTTGACTGTTGTAGGTAGATGCCACTGTTTTACAGCCTCTAATTTAGAAGTGTCCATAGCAACACCCGTACCTGATAAGGTGATGTGATCATGGATGGGCCAAGTAATGAAGAGAATAAAAGAATGACAAGAAGCATGACTAAAGGGAATCATTTTACTTCTTGTCTTCTTTACACGTTTGTATCAAAAAAAGTAGAATAGGTTCTATTTGGGCGTGTATTTGCCTTTTGATTTCTTTCTCTTAGTTCTTGTGAATAATTGCTTATAAACTCTTCTTTCTCTTTAAGAGTAAGCAATATGGGACTTTCCATAGCTTGGTCTTAAAAAAGAATAGAAGAGAAAGTGAGCATTTTTAGGCGTGTAGGAGTTAGGAAGCATAGCTAGTGTTAGTTTTTGAACTCTAGGAGAGCTAGGAAGCTTATAAACCCTTTTGGAATGAGAGAATTAAGCAATGTGGGGCTCCCATGCACCTAGGGACGTTGCAGCTGCTGCTGGACAGAACTTGGAGCCTTCCAAGTCCCACATCTCTTGAAACTCATCACCAAAGTCATTCCAAAAGCTATATAAGCAACCTAGGGGTTCTTCTTTGTAGACACCTTTGCATTGAATGAAATTTGAGTTGAATTGCAATCTTGCATTCTTCTTTGAGATAGAATTCTGTCTCTAAAGTCCCAAATTTGGGCAGGCCTTATCTTGCTCAAGCAAGTGGCGGTCCTCTTCATGATGCTTATCTTGGAAGCTTGTTCAAGTGGCGCATCTTCATTTCCTAAGTTTCCTTTTCTCTAATCTCTTCCATTTTTAATTTCTCTTCCATTTCTTAAATGTCATTTAGTATATTCTCTCTAGGTATGCACTTCCCCATCATGTGGTATCATGAGCCTTAGGGTTTTGATCTCTTAGGAATTGCATGCTAGAGTAGAATAGCTTAGATATGTTCATTTTCGCTGAGCCATTTTCTGTCTCGCCCAGCCTCTGCGTGAAAATACAGTGAACTTGTATGATTTAGTTTAGCTTCATTTCTTGTCCGTTTTCCATGAAATTTTTTTTCCTAGTTTCGTCTGGATGTCTAGTTTCATGAACATATTTTACTTTTCTCAAATTCGTTCTGTGCTGTTCCCAGTAAATTGTTTTCTCCACTGTGTTCATCCAGTTTTCTGCTGTTGAATTAATACTCCACTGTTTTGCTTGTTGTTGGCTGTTTGGACATTTTGGTGGCTGGAATTGCTCCCTGGACGTTGCTACACCCTCTCAATACTCTTAAGCAAGGAATCAACACTTCAAATCAATGCTTTGAGGGACTAAACCGTGGCTGTCCAGAGCCTTGTGCAAGTAGACATTTCATCAAACAGCAACAATGCTATTGGAGGTCTTCAACAAGTAGGTGTCCTTTTTCCTTTTGTTTGTTTGTTCCAGCTATTAATTCTTTGTCTTGGCTGGATTGTATGTGTCTTTCTTAATTTCTTAGCTTTTAATTGAGTCATATGTGTTTCCTCTTTAGGAGTTTTCTAGAGTATTTTTCTGAAATTGCATACCTAAGAGTAAATTTTACATCTCCTTGATGGTATGCTGAATTGAGCTTGATCTTTATAGGATTTAAGTGTGTGAACCTTGCTTATATGTTCTGTATTCATAGAGGCATCCATCCATTCTATTTGGCATATTAATCAAACACACTTAATGTGTTAAACTTAGCTTGGCCGAGAACATTCTTGCAAACTGCACCAAAACAACAAAACAAATTTTTGGTAATTGGTGTGCATGCTTGCTGGCCGAGACATCTTCCTTGTGTTTAGTGTGTTTGAGCATTGTTTTCAAGCCTCTTTTCTCATTTAAATACAGAATATATTGGTTTGAGGTTTGCCAAAATTATTTCCAGCATTAATTTGGTCTTGCTCTTCATGTATACTTAGTATGTTGATGTATATTTGCTTCTTGGTTGTGTAAATTTCTTTGCTGTCTTGTTCATATTGTGCCACTGTTTTGACTCCATTTTCTTGCTGTTTTGTCTTCATAAAATCATTAGAGTGTTGCCTCCTTGTTTTTGTGCCAAGTTTCTTGATTTTTTAGGTTCCATTTTCATCATTTGTCTTGTAGTTTTCATTCTTTCTTTGGCCTCTACCATGTGCTGTCTTGATTTGGCTTCTTTGCATTAAAGTGGATTGTACATCTTTCCATTTGCTTTGGACTTGAGTTGGTGCTCTCAAAGTGGACTTGTGAGACATTTTACTATCTTAAAAGAAGGGTGCTGCCCTTTCCTTGTTTTTTGAGACACTTGCCGTGAGTTTTGAACCATTTCATTGCTTTATTTGAGTGAAACCGTGACCAGAATTGTGGCTGCTGTATTGCCGTGATTTTTCATTGGTTCTAACCTGTTTTTGGTGTTAGTTTTTTGTGGTTGTTGCCTTACCATGTCTGCAGGTTCCAGCCGTGCTTCATTTCATGGCGATAGCCCCCATGGAAGTCCTTCTAGCAAGTTTGATGTGATGAAGGCTTTCCAACAAATGCAACATCAACTTGATGCTATTAGCAAGCGGTTAGACGCGGACACAAAGGCTAAAGGGAAGCAATCTCATGGTCATGAGCATGGTTCATCCAAGAAAAAGCAAGAAGACAAAGCTTTGGATCCCAACCTTGCAATGCCAAAGTTGTCTTTGCCAAGTTTCAAGGGAGATACCGATCCTAGTGTATTTTTAGAGTGGATAGCTAAAGTAGAACAAGTTTTTAGTTTGTATGCTGTAGATGAACATTTGCGTGTAAAGTTAGCTACTTTAGCTTTAGAGGGATACGCCATGCAATGGCTAACTAGGATGAACATTACCAGGGGCTCACCCGCGAGCTCTTGGGAACATTTTCGGTGCTTGTTGTACCAGCGATTCGTACCTCCATACTACCATAGGGACCTCCTGATTAAGCTCCAACGGCTTACTCAGGGTAGACGAAGTGTGGAGGAATATGCACGTGAGCTCGAAGTGCTCTTATACCATACTAACACTAATGAGACTGACCACGCGAAAATAGCTAGATTTATTAGCGGTCTCAATAGAAACATCCAAGATGTTGTAGAGCTCTATGATGATGAGGATTTAGATGTTGTGGTACATCGGGCTATGAAAGTAGAGAGACAAATTTTAAGAAAAGAGTCCTACCGCAACAAATTTTCCACTTCTTCAAAAGATAATTTTTACAAAACCTCATCATCAAGGGACAAAGGAAAGGATGTTTCTAGAGAGATTCCTCATAAATCTCGGCCATCTTCTACTAACCCCGCACCTTCTTCTTCTAAACCTAAGTCACCAACGCGACCTAGTCAAGTCAAATGTTTTAAGTGCTTAGGTCATGGTCACATTGCATCTGCATGCCCAAACAAGAGGGCAATGTGCATTAGGGGAGAAGAGGTTGTCACCGATGACTCTCCTCCTTCTTCACCTTCACACACTTCTCACTCTTCTTCTTCCTCTAGTGAAGATGAGTACAAGGTTCCATTTGATGGCGACCTACTAGTTATAAGACGTCTCTTGGGTCAAGTCCACACGGACTTTGACACCACTCAAAGAGAAAATATTTTTCACACTAGATGTCTTATAGTTAGCAAGGTTTGCTCCATGATCATAGACGGGGGAAGTTGCACTAATGTAGCTAGCACACGTGTAGTGGAAAAGCTCAAGCTACCCATTATTGCGCATGCCAAGCCATACAAACTTCAATGGTTAAGTGAGGAGGGTGAAATCTTGGTCAATAAGCAAGTCCATATTTCCTTTTCTATTGGCAAGTATCAAGATGAGGTTCTTTGTGATGTTGTACCCATGGAAGCTACTCACATTCTATTAGGAAGACCATGGCAATTTGATAGAAATGTTCAACATGATGGTCTTACTAATAGGATGACATTCACTTACCAAGGGCGCAAGGTCATATTAAAACCTCTCACTCCAAAGGAAATACATGAGGACCACCTCATCATGAAGTCCAAGAGAGGTGAAGAAAAGGAGAAGGTCAAGAATAATCTCCTCATCTCTCATAAAGAGGTAGTTAAAGTTATTGAAAAGAGGGAACCTATCTTTTGTGTTGTTCCGTCCCAATGTCTTACATCCACTCCTATTATTACGTCTTCCAAGCTAGATAGTTTGCTAGAAGAGTTCCAAGATGTGTTTCAAGATCCTCCAAATGGTTTACCACCTATTAGAGGAATTGAACACCAAATTGATTTTCTACCAGGAGCTTCTCTTCCAAACCGTCCAGCCTATAGAACAAACCCCATGGAAACACAAGAAATACAAAGACAAGTAGAGGGGTTGTTGTCCAAAGGGTGGGTGCGAGATAGCATGAGTCCATGTGCTATGCCGGTCATACTTGTTCCTAAGAAAGATGGTTCATGGCGCATGTGCACAGATTGTAGGGCCATTAATAACATCACCATTAAGTATAGGCATCCCATTCCTAGGTTAGATGATTTATTAGATGAGCTTCATGGATCCACTATATTTTCCAAAATTGATCTTAAGAGCGGATATAATCAAATTCGAATCAAAGAAGGGGATGAATGGAAAACCGCTTTTAAAACCAAATTTGGACTATATGAGTGGCTTGTCATGCCTTTTGGTTTGACTAATGCTCCTAGCACATTCATGCGTCTCATGCATCATGTTTTAAGACCTTTCATAGGCAAATATGTAGTGGTCTATTTTGATGACATTCTCATTTATAGTGTGTCTCTAGATGATCATTGCATGCATGTTAGGAGTGTTCTTCAAGCTTTAAGGGAGGCATCATTGTTTGCTAATTTAGAGAAGTGCATCTTTGGCATGGAGCACGTAGTTTTTCTAGGCTTTGTTATTAGCTCCCAAGGAGTTAAAGTCGACTCCTCCAAAATTGATGCTATTAGGGAATGGCCTATTCCTCAAAACATCAAGGATGTGAGGAGTTTTCATGGCCTAGCTAGTTTTTACCGTCGCTTTGTGCCTAATTTCTCTTCTCTCGCCGCTCCTTTAAGTGACATAGTAAAGAAGGATGTTGGTTTTAAGTGGGGGGATGAACAACAAAAGAGTTTTCAAGTCCTTAAAGACAAGTTAACTCATGCTCCCATTTTAGCCTTACCCAACTTTTCTAAGTCATTTGAAGTTGAGTGTGATGCTTCTAATGTAGGCATTGGGGCCGTACTTCTTCAAGAAGGACACCCTATTGCTTACTTTAGTGAGAAGCTTAAAGGGAGTCACTTAAATTATTCCACTTATGATAAGGAATTATATGCTCTTATTCGAGCTTTGCAAACTTGGCAACATTACTTACTTTCCAAAGAGTTTGTGATACATAGTGATCATGAAACTCTAAAACATTTGAAAAGCCAAGGCAAGCTCAATAAGAGACATGCTAAGTGGGTGGAATTCTTAGAACAATTTCCTTATGTAATCAAACACAAGAAGGGTTCTTCTAATGTAGTTGCAGACGCACTATCAAGAAGACATACTCTTTTGACTACTCTTGAAACCAAGTTTCTTGGGTTTGATCACATAAAGGAATTGTATCAAGATGATAGTGATTTCTCTTCTTTGTTTAACCAATGCACTCATGGACCACACAAGGATTTTTTCATTAGCAATGGTTTTCTTTTCAAAAATAAATGCCTTTGTGTGCCCAAGAGCTCATTGCGACTTCTTTTAATTAAGGAAGCACACGAGGGAGGTTTGATGGGGCACTTTGGGATTGCAAAAACTTTAGCTATTCTTCATGAGCATTTCTATTGGCCACATATGCATAAACATGTAGCTAAGTTTTGTAGTCAATGCATTCCATGTAAGCATGCTAAATCCACCACCCACCCTCATGGCTTGTATACTCCTTTACCCGTGCCTAGTAGTCCTTGGGTTGACATTTCTATGGATTTTGTTTTGGGCTTACCTAGGACACAGCGAGGGATGGATTCTATCTTTGTGGTAGTGGACCGTTTTTCAAAAATGGCACACTTTATTCCCTGCCACAAAGTAGATGATGCGGTACACATTGCTAATTTATTTTTTAGAGAGGTTGTTCGATTGCATGGTTTGCCTAAGACAATAGTTTCTGATAGAGATTCCAAGTTCCTTAGTCATTTCTGGCGATCTTTGTGGAACAAGTTGGGTACTAAACTTCTTTTCTCTACAACTTGTCATCCACAAACCGATGGTCAGACTGAGGTGACTAATAGAACTTTGGGACAATTGTTGAGATGTTGTCTTGAGGGCAATCCACGCCAGTGGGAAGAGTTGCTACCCCATATTGAGTTCGCTTATAATAGGGTTGTCAACTCTACTTCCACTCATTCTCCTTTTCACATTGTCTATGGGTTTAATCCCCTTACTCCATTGGATCTTCTTCCACTTCCCGACCTTGAGTCCATGTGCTTAGATGGTGTGTCCAAAGCGCAATTCATTAAAGATTTGCATAGTCGAGTTAAGACGCGCATTGAACACACCAATCAAAAGCATGCATCTAGTGTCAATAAGCGTAGGAAAAAAGTTACTTTCTCTCCTGGTGATTGGGTATGGGTTCATTTGCGCAAGGATAGATTTCCTTCGCAACGGAAATCCAAACTCAATCCTAGAGGCGATGGTCCTTTTCAAGTCCTCTGCAAAATAAATGATAATGCATATGAGATTGATTTGCCCAACACTTATACTGTACATCCTACTTTTAATGTGGCTGATCTTTCTCCTTTTGCAGATTTCACAGATTCGTGGTCGAATCCTCTCCAACCTGGGGGGGATGATGTGATCATGGATGGGCCAAGTAATGAAGAGAATAAAAGAATGACAAGAAGCATGACTAAAGGGAATCATTTTACTTCTTGTCTTCTTTACACGTTTGTATCAAAAAAAGTAGAATAGGTTCTATTTGGGCGTGTATTTGCCTTTTGATTTCTTTCTCTTAGTTCTTGTGAATAATTGCTTATAAACTCTTCTTTCTCTTTAAGAGTAAGCAATATGGGACTTTCCATAGCTTGGTCTTAAAAAGAATAGAAGAGAAAGTGAGCATTTTTAGGCGTGTAGGAGTTAGGAAGCATAGCTAGTGTTAGTTTTTGAACTCTAGGAGAGCTAGGAAGCTTATAAACCCTTTTGGAATGAGAGAATTAAGCAATGTGGGGCTCCCATGCACCTAGGGACGTTGCAGCTGCTGCTGGACAGAACTTGGAGCCTTCCAAGTCCCACATCTCTTGAAACTCATCACCAAAGTCATTCCAAAAGCTATATAAGCAACCTAGGGGTTCTTCTTTGTAGACACCTTTGCATTGAATGAAATTTGAGTTGAATTGCAATCTTGCATTCTTCTTTGAGATAGAATTCTGTCTCTAAAGTCCCAAATTTGGGCAGGCCTTATCTTGCTCAAGCAAGTGGCGGTCCTCTTCATGATGCTTATCTTGGAAGCTTGTTCAAGTGGCGCATCTTCATTTCCTAAGTTTCCTTTTCTCTAATCTCTTCCATTTTTAATTTCTCTTCCATTTCTTAAATGTCATTTAGTATATTCTCTCTAGGTATGCACTTCCCCATCATAAGGTATGGCCCAAATAATCAATTTCCCTCACCCCAAATGAGCATTTTGAGAGTTTGACATATAATTGCTGCTGTTGTAATGTTTTCAGAACTAATTCCAAATGATACAAATGATTTTTTCCATGTGGCACTAAACACCAATATATCATAAAAAAAGACTAACAAATTTCCACAAATACGCTTTGAAAATCTCATTCATTAGACTTTGAAAGGAAGTCGGGGCATTAGTTAACCCAAAGGGCATTACAAGTCATTCATAATGTCCATGGTGGGTTCTGAAAGCAATTTTATATCAATATTCTAGATTCAACAATATTTAGTGATAACCAGATCTTAAGTCTAGTTTTGAAAAGAAAATTACTCCAAATAACTCATCTATAAGTTCATCCACTATGGGAATAGGAAAATTATCTTTAATTATAATGGAATTAAGGGCTCGATAATTAGTACATATCCTCCATGAGCCATCTTTCTTCTTGGCCAGAATGATTGGAGAAGAGAAGGGACTTTTGCTTGGTTGTATTATGCCTTCCTTAAGCATTCCTTGCACTAGTTTATCAATTTCTTCTTTTTGACTATATGGGTACCTGTATGGTTTAACCTTGACAGGTTGAGAGCCTTCCATCAAAGGAATTGAATGATCCTAGAATCTAGGAGGTGGAAAGGATTTAGGTACATCAAAAACTGAACTGTAAGTGTGTAACAATAGGGCTAATTATGGTGCTACATCAACAGGCAGTTCCAACAATGGGAACTGATAAGAACTATCTTTGCGCAGTTGCATACTAAAAATCTCAACAATAGAATCAATGTTCATCATTCTTCTTATGCGATGTAAATGTGCCTGCGTAGGTGAAGAATCAAGATTCCCTTGTAAAGTCAATTGCAATGCATCATAATCCGCAAATATGAGATCCTATGGTTTTTAACCAATTGGCCCCCAAAATCAAATCAGTGACTGAAATTGGTAACAAAAATACAGGTAATTCAAATCTAGCCCCTTGGACGTGAATATTGAGAGCTTTAATCAATCCTTCAGCTTTCATATAACTTCCATCTCCCACCATGACTTTGAACAAAGAAGCTGGTTCTATGGCCAACTTAAGAAACTTAGCAATCCTTGGCTGTAAAAAATTATCTAAGCTACCTCCATCTTCTAATACCGTGATTGACAAAGTATTAATATGAGCAACAAAACGAATGATGCCAACTCCTAAGCCTCCTTTCATAGCATTTAAAGACAGACGATGAGTATTTTCTCATCCATCTTCACTATTTGTATGAGTGACAGATTGAAGATTTTCAGTATCATTATCATGTTCAAAATCCTTCTCTTCAGCTTGTAACATCAACAATTGTCTATTAGCACATTTATGATTAAAAGTAAATTTCTCATCACAGAAATAACATAACCCTTTTTCTCTCCTCAATTGCATCTTCGTAGATGTAATTTTTTTACATTGGAATTTCGGATTGGTGGACTGGTAAGTGTGGGAAGTAATGAAGGTAATGGTTGTTTCACTGTATTCTTTGTTGTAGTAAGATTGGAACTGGTAGATGATAGTGGAGAATATCTATGAGTATAGGTGGTAGAACATTTGTGCACAAGAGGAACATACTTTTCTTCATACAATTTGGCCAAAGACACTGCTCTAAGAAGATTAGTAGGACATTGAACCACCATATCCCTTCTAATATCACGATTTAAACCACTTAAAAAATAGTTTAACACCGCTCCATCAGTGAGACCCTCAGATCTATTAGCTAGTGCCATGAATTTTAAGTAGTACTTCGAAATTGTTCTTGACTAATACAATTTGAACAATTTTGATGTGGGCGAATCGAAAAGAGATGGTCTGAAATGGCTCTCCAAAGCTCTCGTCAAATCTGACCATGTTCGGACTATTGTCATATTGTGTAACATTTGAAACCATGGAATCACATCCTTCTCAAAATGAATATAAGCTATCTCGACTCGCTCTTGATCAAGAGTATGGTGATAATTAAAAAACTACTCAGCTTTGAAAATCCACTCTAACAGTAGTGTTGTGCCATCAAAGTGAGAAAATCCCAAGGAAATGTTTTGTACCAGCACCACATAAGTAGAAGGAGTCACCAGCAACGACGAACCAGATGAGTTCGAATTATCAATGTGTCGATTGTTGCCATGCGTTAACGAATCGAATAATTTTTTTCATCTGATCCATGCGGTTGTTGTTTGTTGTTTGAAATTGAATTATCAAATCGCGATTGACTTTATCACGATCTAGTTGTTTCTCGATCCAATTCAAAATGGAAGTGAGCTGGGTTTGCATCTTGCTGATAGAGGGAGCTATGTGAAAGCTAAACCCAAACCCTTGTGTGTTTTTGATGATGACAACAACATAAATGTTTCAATAAGTGACTTGTACAACAACATAAATGTTTTAATATGCAAAGCTACGTTTATATGTTTGTTTGAGCTTAAACTATTTGTTCTGCATACTTACTGTGGTTATACATGAGTTTATATTTGTGGTATGCATATTCATGGTTTTGAATGATAAAACTCTTTGCACAATGCATATCTGTATGAATTAATCAATTACAGTGTTTATGTAATCAGTTAGATTCATTAGATATAAGAATATGCTTAACTGTGACAAACTGCAAGTTTTAACCGATTACATTATATGTGTAATCGATTAAAACTTGTGTCTTTGCTTATACCTGTTTGTTGAGTATAGTGATGTGTTTTCAAATGAAAAAGTTTTCAAAATTGCTTAAGTGTTATACTTAACCGATTACACGGTTTTCTTAATCGGTTAAATCTCGTGCACAGTGAAAACTGTTTTCATGATAAGTTTTAACTACCATAACGATAATATTTTGAATTGTTTTAACTTACATTAATTATGCAATCGATTACATTATATGCGTAATATGTTAAATGTGTTTTAATGTAATTCTGGTATAACAGTATTAATTGCTTAACCGATTACATTAATATTGTAATCGATTAAGATGCGTCAAACTTGAGAACACTATATATTGACGCATAGTTCTCTGCATAAAGAACTTTTGAAATTACATTGTTAATATCTAACAAAGTGAGTTGAGATGAGAAATTGCAGGGTGCTCATTCTCCAAAAATCAAGAAGCGTTTAGTTTGGAAGGGTCTCTATAATTCATGCTATATAACTCATCTATATAGTGAAGTGACTTTCAATCTCAAGTTGATTGAAAGAGACTGGATGTAGGCATTGAGGCTGAACCAATATAAAAATCTTGGTGTTTGTTTTTCTATCCCTTATATCTTTTATTGCATTACAATCTTTATTTTCTTGTGTTTCAAGAAAGGGTTAAAGATTTTCCAAAGGTTTTGAAAAGAACAATTTTTTATACAAAACCAATTCACCCCCCTCTAGGTTAGGAATTAAAGCCTATCTTTTTCTACACATCTCTTTCATCCGAGTACTCAGCCATTGACGTCAACGAAAGCACCAATGAAGTAGGGGATTTTATTGATAACAATATTCAATCAGTATAATTTGTGAGTATGACTTACAACATGAACAAGAAAGCAACAAATAAACTGTAATAGAAGAATCAAATGCTCTTCAATTATGTATTCTCCTAAGCTATCACTAGTAAAAAATTGGGTTTTTACAGCGCACATTATGCCACGGTTCACTAGAAACCGCAGCATAATGGTGCGCGGTGGCAGTTTTGTAAATAAATCGAAGAAATATGCCGCGGTTCAGAGGGGAACCGCGGCATATACGCCAGTCAATCATTCCCTTTGACGCCACGTCTGAAAAAAAAATTAAATAACAGCTTATATGCCGCGGTTCTCTGGAAAACCGCGGCATATACCCCTGCCAATTTATTGCAGGGGCTGACTGAGTCAGAGAATTTCAGAAGTTACAAGGGTATATGCCGCGGTTCTCAGTGTAACCGCAACCTATTCTCCTACCTGAAATAAATTTAAAATGAATTTGAAATATTTAGAGGAATATACCGCGGTTGCCCTCTGAACCGCGGCATATAGTTTAAAAATAATTTCAAAAATGCCATCTTATACCGCGGTTGCTGCCGAACCGCGGCATATAGTTTAAAAATAATTTCAAAAATGCCATCTTATACCGCGGTTGCCGCCGAACCGCGGCATATAGTTTAAAAATAATTTCAAAAATGCCATCTTATATCGCGGTTAAGTAGTGAACCGCAGTAGATTCCCCAGTCAGAGTTAAAAAATAAAACTTTGGAACAGTATCGTCTTGTTCGCGCAGACGCTCGCTGGACTTCGAGTTTTCTTCTCCCGCCGACCACCCATCTCAGTTCCCTCGTTTCTTCACCGTTTAAACTCAAAATTGTTCGGTCATTTCCCATTTTTGACGATAAGAAACACTTTTAGCCGATCAAAATCGTTTGAAACGCCTGTCATTCCTCTCCGCTGCCATTCCCCTTTGTTGCACCAAGCTTTTTCGCCGCCCCTGTTCCAGGTATTTATGCCCTTTTGCATTCTTAACATGATTTCTTCATTAGTGGTAACTTTAACAAATTTTGATAACTTTAACAAATTTTGATTTTTTCCCAAATGTTGAATTCATATACACTAATTAATATGAATTGTCTTTTGCAGAGATTCAAGACACTACTCTATGCAGGTCTGTTTTTGTGGTAGTGGATATCACAAAAACAGACCTGCAATTTTAAAAAACTGCAGGGGAATATGCCGCGGTTGTAACCCCAACCGCGGCATATAGTGGACAATTTTTTTTTTTTAAAAAAAAGGATTTAGGCAGCGGTTCTTTGGACAACTGCGGCATATTCCGCAACCTATATACCGCGGTCATAACCGCGGCCTAAAGTCTCTGACTTACTACCGCGGCTGAATATGCCGCGGTTCGTAAACCGCGACGTATAGTGAAAAATAACCGCGGTAAAAGCCCCTCGCTGCACTAGTGTATATGGTTCTACCTGAAGAAGAAGAGAAATATGGGTGAATGAGAAGGTTTCACTTTCAGTTTCAGAGAGAATAGGAGATAAGAATTTAACAGAAAAAGTAGAAAAGTGGTTCATACCAAAGTCATGCTCTTCTTACCGAACAATGTCCTTTAATAAAACTCTCTCCTTGCATACTCTTACCCTTTTACACGTGTCTCTTCTTAAAGTTTTTTCGTGTGTTCCTTTCTAGCAGTTGTATTTCCTTCGTCATCTCCTTCACTTATTACATACACTTAGTAAAAATACAAACGATAAACTATGTAAAAGTAAACTTTATAAAATTAGAATGGGTATAAAATGCAGAAAATGTAAAGACTAATGATCCAAAAGTACAAAAGATATACCATAAAAGAATGTATAATAAACTTTCTGAAAAATATTAAAGATAGATGATGTAAAAAAATATAAAAAATAAACAATTTAAAAATACAAAAATAGATAATACAGAACATGTAAAGAGTAAACACATTCTAAAAATAAAAGGTAATCTGCGCTTTGAATTTCAACGGGATACATGTAGACAAAAAAGTACATGATTTAGTTAAGGAAAATGATACTCGAACAACCAAATTTGACAACATTTGAACACGGCACACGTGTCAGCGTTCGAGCGGTCCACGTTTTAAAGAGAAAAAGCTGCTGCATTTTGAGAAAACCTGCTGCAAGTGTGACGTGGCGAGGGACGGGCACGGGCAGCTTAGGGTGTGCGTTCCAAATTTGAAATGATATTCGTAGAGAGAGAAGCGGGCGCGAACATTGGAGACGCTGAAATGTGACCTAGACAGAGAGACGAGAGAGTTCGAGAAAGGGTTGACGAGCGACAAAGAGAGAGACCGAGTCCGCGCCGGAGTGCCGCCGTCCACTGTTGAAGGCCGTGTCGAGAGATCGAACGCCTCCAGCCCGTTCCGTTTGACGGCGCCGCAGCTCCTTCGTCGAGCGCTCGACGCGAACACGACATCGTCTTTCCTCCGTTCCGGCCCAGCGACCTAGGGAGGCGTTGAAGGTGTCGCATCGTCCCAGGTGGTTCCGTCCCTGTCCCGGAGTGCCGCCGGAGGGTCGCCGGAGTCTCGCCGGAGTGTGGGCTGTCACACATTTGTCCAAAAAGAGGGGTTTTCCGCCACACGTCGTCTTCACTGAAGGTTGGTTTGCTTTTTGATTTTTCAGTGGAATGAATGTTGAATACATGGATCATGTTGTTATTGGATTGGATTTGGTGTTGTTCTATTACTCATTTTTATACAAGTGCTGTGGTTAATCTTACATTGTTGCTGTAATTCTGTTCGATTGGTAGTCATCGACCTAGTTGGCCTTGCTGTCAAAAAATGGAATTTAATAACCCACTTCATTTGGGTTTGGTAGCAGTGATGTTGGTGAACCTAGGGTCCTAGAGAATGTATATTTATGGGAGACGATTTTGTTAATAAAATGTTAAGAAATTGTTCCCAGATTACTTAGAAGTAGCTGAAATGAGGCAAAACAAACAAGCCACCCTAAAATGAGAGTGATGGACGTAGGTGGTCTTGGTGTGCAAAAACTGGAACCCAGGTACCCACTTATATTGCATAACGTACCATTTCTGTTCCTGTAGCTTGAGTGTTTGAAAACCAGAGTGGTTTTATGTGGCACAAATTATATGAAATAATGTTAACATGAGTGTTCCCCGATTACTTAGAAGTAGATAAAATGAGGGAAAACAAACAAGCCACCCCAAAATCAGAGTGCTGGACGTAGTTGGCCGTGGTGAGCAAAAACTGTCACCCAGGTACCCACTTATTTTGCCTAAGGTACCAGTTCTGTTGCTGTAGCATGAGTGTTTGAAAACCAGAGTGGTGGACGCAGTTGCCTGTGTTGAGCAAAAACTGTCACCCAGGTACCCACTTATTTTGCCTAAGGTACCAGTTCTGTTCCTGTAGCATGAGTGTTTGAAAATGTTGTTTTATGTGGCACGAATTATATGAATTAATTAATGACTATTATATTTTTGTTGTCTTTTTTGTTGTGTTTTAACAAATGCTGACAATGTTTGTTATGATTTCCAATTAGTTGTTTTAGTTGATTGTGTTGGTGTAATGTAATTTCATTTTTTGTGTTGGTGTAGTGTGATGGAGGAAGAACTTGGTGAACAAAGTGACAAAGGAAGTGATAGAAGGAAGAAGGTACGTAGGATTGTATTTCATTTCCATACATTTGTTGTTTGACTGTATTTAATTAGTAAGCATGACTGTCAACACCCAATTTCGTCCGGATTGATTATTTTGGTTTTACTGTAGTCTATTATATTATTTACTTATTTTTATTTTTTATCTTTCATTTTCGTTTTTTATCTTTTATTTCTTTATTTATTGTGATTTATTTATTTATTTCTTTTCTCATTATTTTTTTTATTATTACTATGTTTGTATTATCCTAGTTTTATTTGCATATATTATCTTATTTTTCTCCATATATATGTATATATATTTTTCTTACATTTTTATTATTTTATTTTTATTTTTATTTTTTTTATTTTTTTTATTTTTATTTTATTTTATTTTCTATTTTTATTTTATTTTCTATTTTTATTTTATTTTATTTTCATCTTTAGTTTTACCTATTTAAAGTTTATTTTGTTTAATATAATTAATACGGTTAAAAATAAAATAAAAAATAAAAAGAAGAGAAGAAAAAAAGATATGAGAAAAGGAAGAAAAGAATGTTTGGTTTGGAGGGATGTGTGTACTGGGAAGAGGGGGCAGAAACTGTTTCTAGAGAAAGCCAAGGTGGTGGCAGAGACGTTTTGGAAGAGAGCAGGGTGGCAGACGCGATTTGGTGCGTACGAAATTAGTACAAGCAATTTGGCACAGAGAATTACACAAAAGAAGCACGGAGAGCAGATTGGAGGTGGGAGGTTTTTGAGGAAAAGAAAAGGATTTTTACACAGCTCCGTGCCTTCATCTTGGATCATCCATTGCCGAGGAGTTTTTTCACCATTTTTTGCACCCGCAAAGAGAGAGAGAAGTCAGCCACTCAAGGGAAAAGAGTACTCATTGGAAGCACGGGATTGACCATAGCAAGCGGATCTTCGAGAAGTAAGTAATGCTGTTGTTTATTTGCCCTTACACGTATCTCTGTTGAAGTTGCTGTTTGCGTATGATTGTTGTTTGAATACTTTCCACTGTATATGTTCACTGTTGCATCATCACCCATCATCTTCATCCCTTCCCTCTTCATTTTCACGGCCAATACCCATCATCATTTTTTTTTTCATCCTTATACCTCACGGCCAAACACCCATCCTCCATATTCACCCACTACCACAGCCATCTTGACACGGCCCACATCATCATCCATCCCCTGCTGCAACTCCCACTGGCCATCACGGGACACACAAACTTTCTATTTCTCCATTCACTCAACAGAACCTCATACTTCCACCCAACTTCAACTTCATCTTTCAACTGTCAAAAACCCCAAAGCCATTTTCATTTTTTTCACACACACAGAAAAACACCTTTGGAACTCACTCGGTTCCTAACCTCAACCATGTTTCCCATCACATAAATTCATCCCAACACCCAAAACAGAAAATAAATATGGGAACAATTGTCGGCAGCAAATTCTAATTTCAAACGAAGGAGGGCAACTGTCAGAGTTAGATTAATGGCAGTGTCGTATGAAAAATGAAGGGGAAAAGGATTTCCTCCTTGTCAGCGAAGAAGAGAAAGAGAAGAGAAGGAGCTGGCGGACTGGAGCTTGGGCTGACGCTGACTCCGGCAGTGCGCGTGGTTACTGGTGATGCCACGGAGGAGGTTCCCGATGGTCTGGTTCGAAGCGGCCCGCGTGCTTGCACTGGCAGAGGCGAACCCCTCCCTGGGTTGCCGTTTTCGAAGCGAGGAAAAGGAGAGGACGGTGACGCCGTAGTATCGCCGACGACGTCAAGGTGGGTAGGAGGTGGTGGCACCGTGACTGGTCGGACGGGAGCGGCGGCATGCGCCTGTGTAGGGGATGCTCACCTGGGATTCTTGCTCAGAGAAGAGACCTTGGGTCTCATGTGTTTCAGAGTGAAATGTGCAAATGGGGAGGAGGATAGGAAACCCCTAGGGAATCCTAGGTTAGGGAGCAGAAACAAGCCCTGGGCCAGCGTTTCAAAAAAAATAAAAAAATTATTCTGCACCCCTTTCCGCTTGGGCTTAGGCCTAGTCCGTTGTTAGTAATAAACTTGGTTCAGACACTCCGTTTCTCACCCACACACCCCTATCCATTCCCTTGGCCTGCGCTCAGGCGCGTTCTGTTCCTAAAAAACAAAAAAACTAATTTCTTCCCCGTGCCCCCTTATTCTCATTCTCGCACCCCTCTTCGCCTGGGCTTTGGTCCAGTTCGTTTTTTTTGTTTAGCACCCCAGTTTCTTATTTAGCACCTCCGCACCCCTTTTTTATTTACTTATTATTTTACTTTTATTTTATTTTTTCCTTTTACTTTTTACTTTATTTTCATTATTTATTTATTTATCCTTTTATTTTATTTTTATGTTTTTTTTTCTTTTTTTCTCTTTTGTTTCCATTTTAAATATTTATCTACTTTTTAAATGCACTTTCATAAGAAATAATAAAAATGTTTTTAAGGTTTAAGCACATGTGTGATCGCACGCATCGTCCTTGTGCTAAAACCTTTTCTTCTTCTCTTTTAAAAAAATAATAAAATATTTTAAAGGTTAAGCACATGTGTGATCGCACGCATCGTCCTTGTGCTAAAAACCTTTTTTGTTTATAAAAATACCAAAAAAATCAATATTTTAAAGGTTAAGCACATGTGTGATCGCACGCATCGTCCGTGTGCTAAAAACCTTTTATCTTTCTTTTATAAAAAATACAAAAAATATATTTTAAAGGTCAAGCACATGTGTGATCGCTCGCATCGTCCTTGTGTTAGAAACCTTTTCTCTTTCTTTTATAAAAATACAAAAATATATTTTAAAGGTCAAGCACATGTGTGATCGCTCGCATCGTCCTTGTGCTAAAAACCTTTTCTCTTTCTTAAATAAAAAAAAATACCAAAAATATGTTTTAAAGGTTAAGCACGTGTGTGATCGCTCGCATCGTCCTCGTGCTAAAAGCCTTTCTCTGTCTTTTATGAAAATATCAAAAAAAATATATAAAAATCTTCAAAAACTAAAAACAACACTTTCAAGCAAACAAACAATATTTCTAGCTAGAACTACGTGATCCTTGATTCTCCATCAAAAGTGGAGATACGTAGGAGCAAGGCTAGTACTTGTCAGGTTCACTTCCCAAAAATCCCAAAATCATTTCAAGACAAATCTTTCAATCAATTTCTCAGACAAATATTTCAATCAATTTCTCAGACAAATCTTTCAATCAATTTCTCAAACAAATCTCTCAAGCATTTTCAAAAAGAACTACGTAACCCTGATTTCTCATTTTGAATGAGAATACGTAGGAGCAAGGTCAATCCTTGTCGGGCCCAAAAAAACTAAAAAATATGTTTTGTTTATTTAGAATTTTATTTTAGGGGATAGTTAAACATTTTGAAAACCACATCATATTCGTGCATTTAGTTAAAGGTACTGCCTTAGGGCAGGCGTTGTGGGGTGCTAACACCTTCCCCACGCGTAACCGACTCCCGAACCCAGAATCTGGTTTTCGTGGACCGTGTCTTATTATTTTATGGTTTTTCCGTAGTTTTCCAGAATAAACTATGGTGGCGACTCCAAAATCTCTTTTTCTAAAAACCCGTTTCTTTTTTTGGATCGTCGTCCCGTCGTGATTTCCGGTTGCGACAATGACTTCGTATGCAGTTAGTGTTCAGACACTACTGCAGAACCAAGATGATAGGTGTTTTGAATGAACGGTTGACTATTGAGCACAAGGGTTACATTGAGAACAATGTTTTTGGTTGGTTGTTATACTTGCCAAGTTGTATTAAGATAGGTCGGAATTTATTATCTAAGTTATGTGGTCAATGGGTAGATAACATGAGTGGGTTTTATTTTGGGGGCAAAGTTATTAAGTTTACTGAATTTGATGTGTGTCTGTCGTTAGGGTTGCCTATTGTTGGTGAAGTGATAGATTTAAATAAAGTTGGGCATCGTAGTGTTTGTAGGGAGTACTTCCCTGAGGGAAAAGTGGATGTCAGCATGGTATATGACTTTTTGTTAGAGGAACATGAAAATTTTCCAATAGAACATTTTTGCAGCTTGTATATATTGGTAGGGATATCAGAGTTCTTGCTTCCGAATCGAAGTGGAGTAGTGTTTCCAATCATTTTTGACCTTGTTTGGGAGTTGGGGTGTGTGGCTAAGTACAATTGGGGCAGTTTAGTTTTTCAGTACTTTGTTGAAAGTGTGTGTAGTGCTTCAACAACAATGAAGAATGAAACAACCAAAAGCCATATTCATGTTCAAGGATGTGCTTACCTGTTGCAGGTACGTGTTTGTTATGTAATTGTTAGTGAAAGACAATCATTGTTTATTGTTTGAATAATTTTTATTGTCTTAGTTGATGGATTAAACATTTCCAGGTATGGTTTTGTCACCATTTTGTGACATCGAAGTCCATTTACAGTACACGGGTAACAAAATTCCCAAGGTTGTTGAATTGGATTGATATGAATATTGGGGATAAGTTTATCAAAACTGCTTTGGCAAAGGGATCAGTGAGTAGTTGTTGATTACAGGAAGGTGCAAAGTTATTTATGATTTGTGTTATTATGAAACAAAAATTGTTAATGACATTGCAGGTTGTTATTGATGTTGGTGTGTCCAAAGAGGAGCTTTGTTATGGTATGGTGAAAGACGCTTGTGAGAAATTTGGTATTCCATTTAAGAAGCAAAATAGAGGAGATAGGGAAAAATTAATTTTTGTTGTACAAGATCAAACACGGGTAATCGCGGACATGCAAAGCAGTATTAACGATTTAAGAAAGTTGGTAGAAGCAAAAAATGAAGATAAGAATGAAGAATTTGTGGAAGAACCGTTGTGGGGAAGTGAAGATGGTTGTCAAAGTACACCGGTTCAGCATGACCAGCAAACCCCTGTGGTTGAACGTGGATTTCAAATGCAACAAAGCACAATGTATGATCGTATGAAAGCGCAACCCCGAATACGGGTTAAGAGTGTCGTAAAAAGAAGTCCTTATACTGCAGGTGTTAGAAGAAAAAAATGAGTACCTCAATAAGTTGTATTACATTACGAATTTCAGTTTTAGAT
The DNA here is from genome assembly GCF_016808095.1 of Vigna angularis. Lineage (NCBI taxonomy): Eukaryota > Viridiplantae > Streptophyta > Magnoliopsida > Fabales > Fabaceae > Vigna > Vigna angularis. The sequence continues at coordinate 14,939,302 of NC_068978.1, read as the reverse complement.
AATGTTATCATGTTTGGAATCATGTTGAAATAGTTGTTTTAATTTTGAAAACATTGGAATCCTTTTTTGAATTGTCATGATTTCATTCTTGTTGTCTGTAATAGTTTATGACAGAAGCAGGGAGTTCAAATGAAGTGGGATGAACATTAAATCAAGTTCTTTGAATGTGTTTTGATGTGTAAAAGGTTAAGAAAATTATAGTAATAAACCTTTTGTTTGTTAGAATGTTTTAGTTCATGTTCCAAAATATTATTTACTTTTCATTATTTATTACTATCTTATTCAGTAAATGGGAAATGTTAGTGATCATTTTGACAACAAATGTTTTATTGCAATGGTTTTAATGAATTAATTAATTTATTCTTTTTTACCTTAACAAATGAAGTTAAGTCAAAATTATTGAAGTTGAAGTACATCAATTGTATGAAGACCAACGTGGTTGACAGAAATAAGTAATAATTGCATTTTCATTAGATCATAAAAATTCAAAGACAGTAACATGAATTCGTAATGTACATTATGGTTTACACTGAGATTGGATGTATCACAGTACAGAGACATCCATTAATATAAACTTCAACTAAAATGTCATTTCCAAGATTGTTAACCTCAAAGACTAGCACGTCTCCCTCCTTCAACCCATATTCCGTGCAAAATTCCTTCCATCCTTTGCCAAACTTTGTGGAATTACGAGTGACAGAAACCAAAACACTACACATGACGCCGTCCTTCTGTCCAAGGAGCATAACCTGTGTCAAGCCTTTGCTCCGGATAAGATTCCCAAATGCAATTTGCAAGTCCTGTGGCAGTAACAAAAATGAAGTAAATCACATTGTCCAATTTATGACAACTATATATTAGAAAAAAAAAATTAGTGAGGACATACCAAATGACTTCCCCGTGCTTGTGATTTTGTCAACTTCACCGAAAACAATGACGTATCAGGATAATTGGTACCATCATAAATGAAGGATTCCCTACGCTCTTGGGAGCAAGCATCGAAATATATGGTGATATGGAAATTATTATTACCCACATAGTCGAAGCTTATGTGGGAATCATTCAATCTTTCAGGGTATATGTTTCTCATTTGACCCCAACCATTAGTTATTCTTGGATTGACGGTATCCATGTTATAAGTCACCACATGCGTGTGACCATTGTTGTCGAGCAAGGACCATGTCGGTCCTAATTCATTTTGAAAGGCCGCAACAAAGTGCCTATCAACGTACCCAATGTCCTGCACAAATTTTTTCCAAGTATAAGGTCACTTTCATGAGAAGAAATTAATTAAGAAGAACATGCTTACTGAATGAGAAAAGTGGATGGATCCAAATTTCCACAACACTCGTAATGTTAGAGCGGAGGTTGAGGCAGCCATAACTTGAAATAGCAAAACCAATATGTTTGGCTCTTTCCATTTACCCAACCCTAAACCACAAATATATATACACAATGAAGAGGTTTCACGAAAAGTCAGAACAGTTCACCGTCAGACGTGTCCAATGAATTGGTAGAGTAAATTAATTGGTTGGTTACAAGAACGTTGAATGGCATTGGGAGATGTGGAATTTGAATCCGTTCCACGAAGCAGTAAATGTGTTGAACCGTTTCAACAACCATTTATTTCATAATAAATGAGTCGTAATAGTTTATGACGTGGTGGTTGGGGTACATTAAATGGATAATAGAGGAATAAAAACCACATTAAGAACGAACGCTACTAACATTGAGAACGAACGTTGTCGGAATAAGAATATTTCGGAACGGGCGCCAAATAAGGACGGTCCTAAGAACCAAGTTCAGAAACCGAACGGCTCTAAAAATGGGTCGAACGGTTACCATGGATAACGAACGACCTCTTCAGGAACGGCCTGTTAACGAACGCCGTCTTAACCAACGATATAAAAATGCAACAAAGTGCATGGCAACGGTCAAATCAACGTAAACAGTACGTCAACTGCTGAACGTTCGTAGCCGTCAAGGAACGCTATGGAAGTTACCAACGAGCGCTGTGTTAACTAAATCTGTGAACTCGTTCGGCAGTTACTACGGCAGAGCGTTCGTTAACGAACGTTTTGTAGTGGTCCGCGTAAGTGGAAGCTTGAACTCAAGAGTGGGTAGTGATTTAACGGTCGGTCGTTGACGGTTGTTCGTTGACGCTCGTTCGTTGACGTTCATTTTGGAGGACGTTCGGTGTCCATGCTTAGCTTTATGCGAATTCATGTGGACAGCGTTCGGTATTCAACACATGGTTCGGTATTAAACATTCCTCAGTAACCATATTCATGAAAAATAAATGTAACCAAGTAATACATTAATGTTATTTATTTCAATGTAAGGACACACATAATATTGAACACCATACATACCCCAAAAAATAAGTTTATACCCACAGTGCATGGGTTAAAGGTGTGTATAAGTATTTGGTGAAAAGTCATCATTGTGAACGATGCATTCTCCGGATGTCAATAAAGACATGAATTCTGATTGGGTGACTTGAGATTCAAACATATCCTCATTTGGAAGTTCCTGAACATTGTGGACATCCGTTATGTCTTGGTTACTTGTATCCTGAAATAAGAGTAGTAGTCAAGGTTTAAATCAATGAAGTTGATTACTAAGAAAGTACATCAAAACAAACGAAATGTGTGTCTGTTACTGACATTGGAATTCCTTGCATGTTTGGTTTTAGTAGCATGGGACTTTTTCTTTTTTGTAATTTTTTCAACTGTTGATTGCAACCTTTTTGTCCTGGGTCGGCCTTTGCGTTTGACAGCTACAGGACTGCGCACAAGTAAGCCGTCAATTTCAGAACTAGGTCGAACGTCTTCATTACAATGCAGACGTCCATCCATGTGAGAGGCATCATTGACCATCGACAATGTCGTTGATGTACATACACCCAAAGTTTTGGCTATACAGTTTAAATCCGACAGCAAGTTATCAGATGCAGTCTCAGAATCACAAGCAACCTCTGCGATGTCATAGAAACACTTACACAAAGCTTGGTACCTTTGCATCTTACGGTCTTCAATGTTGTTGGTGTAAGATGCTTTAATGAGAGTATGTCTTCTACGGACGTTTTTGCTCCACCTACGCAAAACATATTTTGTTGGTACATTACGCACATCTTCCTGCCCTAGGACCAATAACGAATGTCTACACAAGATTCCCCTAAACTCAAATAGTTGGCAACTGCAGTGAGTGTCGGTTGTCACAGGATCAAAGACTACTACATGAAATTTTGAACGACACTCACCCTCCCATATGACGTCTTCTTTAACAGTGTACCTAGTTATTGTACCTTCTTTTGTCATGTTTTTAATGAAGCAGTTCATGCGTGACCGAAATTCGTTTTGAACTTCCACAAATTTGGCCTGTGTGTACTCGGTTTGGTATTGTCTTTCAATAAGAGATTGAGATCCGCATGGTAGAGTCGTATTCATTGAAGAAAAATCGGCCTCAAGTTCTTTTTGCGCTTTTTGTCGCAGGGCGTTATCGTACTGCTGCACAAATTGTTGAAGTGTTGTACTTGAATTTATGAATCCATCAAAGAATGCATTCATGCCCTCACTTCGTTGGGTAGTTGACATTCCCGCCCAAAATTGATGTTTCATATAACAAGGAACCCATCGTTGTCTATCTGCATACAATGAATTTAGCCAATCATTATTCTCTAACCCTTGACATGACATAAAATTTGCCCAGCCTAACTCAAAGTCTTCATAACTGACTGTGTCATACACAAGCCTCTTAAGTTCACTTTTGATTGCTTTATAGCATTTGTAGCCTTGCAACTTCTCAGGTATTTTTTTCATTATGTGCCACAAGCACCAACGGTGTTTTGTGTTTGGAAACACAAGATTTATGGCATTGGACATTGCCTTGCATTGATCAGTCACGATACCTTGAGGACCCTTGTTTGACATACATCTAAGCCAAGTTGAAAATAACCATGTGAATGTCCTAGTGTCCTCTGTAGAAATCAAAGCACAACCCAGTAATATTGAATGACCATGATGATTAACACCAACAAATGGTGCAAATGGCATATCATATTTGTTTGTTAGGTAGGTTGTGTCAAACGACACAACATCACCAAAATCTACACATGCTGCGCGACTTCGTGCATCGGCCCAAAAGACACTGCTTATTCGGTTGTCGTCGCCCATTTCCATATCATAGAAAAAATCATTGTTTAATTCTCTCATTCTTGAAAAATATCTTAAAAGTGTTTGGCCATCACCTTCCTTACAAAGAGTTCTTCTCTGCTGTCCAATGTAATTACGGGCATCACGTTCCACGAATTGCATATTTTCAAACCCACCGGCCTCATTCACCAAAGATATGAAACTTTTGTTAATGCGAACACCAGAATTATCATTGATATTAAGGGTGTGCTTCGCATGCATATTAATTCTTCGATTACCACGTATAAGGTTGGAGTTATTTGGACACATGTCATGGCTGTGTTCAATAACAACTGTTCTCACCTGCCATCTTCCTTCTTTCATAACAACAGTTATTCCAGCTGGACATTGGTTTTTCTGAGTTGGCTGGGTTTTCCATTCTGGAGCAATGGAAGTTAGGTACTTCCCTTCCCTAGAGCAAACTAATTTAAGGAAGATTAAGTCGTTGTTCTTATTTCTCCTAGAAGTCCTTATCCGAACACCAAAACCACTCCTCACAGCATAGTCAGTGTAAAAACTTTTAACCTCTTCAATTGTATCAAACCACATATGAATTTTAGGGACAATATCGTTCACATTCTCAGTGGAATCGTTGTTCACCGCACAAGCTACTTCTTCACACGCCATAATACGTGACAAACACATTCAAAAGCAACGCCTAGTCCAACATCACATGGACGTCAAAGGTTAATGAAATCAATCATTAAAACATGACAACAACATATTTCATATTCCGGCACCACTAATGTTCATGCCCACACTTTCTCATAACGAAAAATTTGTTGTATTTGCAACTTTCAAACAATATTGTAACAAAAGACAATATTTTTCTTTGTTCAATCAACCAGAAAATAACTGTTTAATACAAGGCATATCATTTGAAATCAGTAAAACATTAACTTACTAAGAGAAGGAACGTCCTTTCACAACCGCTTCAATAAATGGCCTTCAATATCCCACCAAGGTCCAACGGCCAAGCTCCTGGGGATTAAATGCTCTTCAATGTCTGAACAACTTGCTGGGATTAAATGCTCTTCAATGTCTTACCAACTTCATACACGGAAGCTGTTGCTTTCGGCCATACACTGTAATTCTTGAATGACAAAAGGTGAGTAATGCGAACAAACAAATTAATGACAAAAGGCCGGGTTTATTTGGCTTTATACTGCATTAAATGGAAGTTCGTGGATGGGCGGGAAACTCCATCGGCTGGAACGCCTAGACATTAATTGCATGACAAGCCAATTAAGGGTTTTAGCTGGACAAACGTCATTTCAAAATAATATAATATTATTATATGATTATTCAATTGTTAAGTTATCCCTGCGTCACTTGTGTGAAAAAGGTTTGAAGTGTAATTATGGCCATTTAAGTCAATATTATAATATTATATTCCTCTATATAATACAGCTTTCGATTTCCTATTGGCATACCTCTTCAAAGTAGTTTCGACGTCAGGTACAGTTGCTTATCCTTTAACTACAAGTTTATTGTTTTTTCGTTGGGCCATGCATAACCTAATTCGTTTTCAACGATGCAGTTTGAAAGAATAGAGCCATGGGAGGGACTTGATATAGACGACAGTGATCTCAAAGCATTCTTAAAAAAGTGCAACTCAACTGCAACGTTGATACCAGGACCTGCTGGAAATGTACAAGCGGCCATGCTAAACAGGCAAACAGATGAACCTAAGTCAACACAGGAATTTGTTAATGACATTGCAAAGGCAACATTTGATCGAGATTTCAAATCTAATCCTTGGATATGGGCTGAGAAGTTCATTAAACACCATGGTGAACTTTTTCATAATCAGTGGACACGGTTATATAGTTTAAATGTTTAATGTTTTGAATAAGAATGGTATGATATTGTTTGCAGGACTTGTACAAGATGGCAACATTAACAACGTCACCCAGCTAGAACGCGTTAAGTCAATGCATGTCCTTCCGTGCATGCATTGTTAAAGAGTGCAACCCAAATGGATTGGGTGACATGAAAATTGTTGTCAAGGTCTATCACTAACAGGATTGAACTACCACACTGTCTACATTGTTAACTTTGTGAAAAGCGTGGTATGTTAACTTCTTTGGTTTTCCTTCCTAACAGGATCAAAGTACCTCATTGTCTGCTTCGGTTCACAACAAAGTCCTTCTGCATCCAGAGTTTGGGCCGGATATAGGAGTTGGTGCTGTGTTATTATTGCAAAGTGTAAACCAACTACAACTTCTAATTATAACCTTTAAGAATCATGGACCACGTGAACTTATTCGTTGTTTTAAAATGTTATACATGTCTTTACGCACAGGTTGGTGCATTGAGTTCTTTTGGCAGGATTTACTATTTGAATATAACAGTCCGGAACGTTGTTAAGGTAATATGGTCAACTCATAAGTAAATCTTAATTATTTTGTTGTTTACGTACGGGCGTCGTATTGTTAAATTGACTTTAACCAATGTGTAGGTCTTCAAAGCTGACATAGGTCCTCCAACTGAGGAACTACTTAACGCTTCATCAAGACCTGTAATTCGACCCAACCCATGTGCCGAAAACAACAACAAAGACAAAGATGTTGGTCCATCTGAAAAGGCTTGTCCTTCTCGCTCTAATAATAAAACAACAACCACCATGGAAGATTGATGAGCGTTTACAAATTGACGTTATGTTTGTATTTCAAGCATTAGTTAACATAAATATTAGTTATGTTTTGTAACGTACTGTATGCACTTATTTCAATATCAATGAAGGTTACCTATTCACAATTGAAAGAAATGAATAACCATAATTTACGTTCGACATCATTGTCACCCACCTTACCTACCCTTGCTTTGCTTTCAGCATTTGCTATTGGATCCATCCGACATCGTTCATGTCAAACAAATTGAGCTGAATTCATATCTAGAAGGCCTGTATGCAAGGACAACATACCCAACAACCAAGTCGTCCGTCCTAATCATCCCACAAAACCCCACTTCATCAAACGAAATAGACGACATACTAAGGAAACTTGTTAGTCCCTGATGCGAACGTTTTCTTGTTAAACATTTACGCACATTCTGTTTTCCGTCATGCTGTTTTCATTAAATTTTGGCTAATGTGTTCGACTTCTACGTAATTTCGAAACAATTATTTAATGATCTCCACTGGTATCAATGGGTAAATTAGTGGGTACTTAAGTTTCACTTTTTGCACAGACATGCCAACTTCGTAGACCACAGTCATCAATGGGTAAATAAGTGGGTGCCTAATGTCCTCACATATCATTCCTTCTGTTTGTCATCAATTTGGAAACAATTATTTCTTAATTTATTAACAAATTCGTGCCACTGGAAGCTCAATTGCTAACGCTTATACTGCACCACCAGAACGGGTACCACAGGGTAAATAAGTGGGGACTTACGTATAACTTTTTGCACAGAAAGGTCAACTTCGTAGACCACAGTCATTTACGGGTGCCTAATGTCCTCACATATCATTCCTTCTGTTTGTCATCAATTTGGAAACAATTATTTTTTAATTTATTAACAAATTCGTGCCACTGTAAGCTCAATTGCTAACGCTTATATTGCACCACCAGAACGGGTACCACAGAGTAAATAAGTGGGGACTTACATATAAGTTTTTGCACAGAAAGGTCAATTTCGTAGACCACAGTCATCAATGGGTAAATAAGTGGGTGCCTAATGTCCTCACATATCATTCCTTCTGTTTGTCATCAATTTCGAAACAATTATTTCTTAATTTATTAAGAAATTTGTGCCACTGCAAGCTCAATTACTGACGCTTATATTGCACCACCAGAACGGGTACCATAGGGTAAATAAGTGGGGACTTACGTATAAGTTTTTGCACACAAAGGTCAACTTCGTAGACCACAATCATTTACGGGTGCCTAATGTCGTGTCGCTCCGCTCGTTCAGCCCTTCTTGCTTCCACTCGCTCAGGACGCTCGTCCTCGGTCGTCGCTTAGGACGCTCGTCCGCACTCCTTGTTACCTCCACTTGCTCAGGACGCTCGTCCTCGCTCCGCTCGCTCAACTGTCTTTGTTTTCCCCTTCTCGTTCGTTCATCGTGCTCCTCCCTTTCAACCGTTCGGCCACTGTCCTCTCCCGTACGGTCCCCTTCTCTCTCCCTCCTATATCTTCTTCTCTCGTAAACTGGCCAGGCCCTAACATTTTCCCTCATTGCTTGTGTTTGTCATTCACTTCGATACAATGATTAGTCATTTTATTAACAAAATCGTCCCACACCAACCTCAATTGGTAACGGTCCAGCTGCAGGACCACAACTGTTACGAAAGTCAAAATAAGTCCTTACTTTGGCATAATTCTTTGGACACACAGGACCAATACGTACCTGGATAAAACGTTTTGCACATGAAAGTCAAATAAGTTCAAATCACTTAATTTGAACTACCAAATATATTTCCTTCTCAAAATTTTCAAAATTCAGATTGGATGTGCAACCAATACATAAATATCAAATGTATCAACAACTGTTCAAACATCATTAATCCCCTACATTCTACAACATGCCTAAATCTTCCAAGACTTCATTCCTCCGGACGTTGTCCACATCCAAAATCCATTGACATACATAATGCTCCCTAACTTGTTGTAGTTCTTCCTGCCAACACAATAATGCACAAAACATTAATCCAATGCAACATTTTTATCAACGATGCACAACATAGAAATATAGACAACTTACAGTTGTGTAACTGGGCATTGTCTTTCTTTCATATTTGTCAATGCCATCCCACAACTCCATAATTTTCAAAACAATTACTCCACAATCAAAACTACATCAAAACAAGTCCAACAACGTCACTATCATATTTAACATATGAATTATACAATAAAATATTATACTTAAAATAATGAACATTACAAACATACTTGTTTGGTTGGATTGGAGTATGCAAGTGTTGTACCTCCAATGATGGTTTGTTCTCTTCCGCACAATTCAACAAATGTCCAAAAAGCAATGCAAGATTATGTGCCTGGAAACAACAAACTTCCCTTATAAATTTGGAATCACAAAGTAAACATCAATTACTATACATACAATGACATTGTCAATCTTTTGTCGTTCCTTTCTTTTGTGCCCAAAAGAGTCCAGTGCAAACATTTCCAATGATGGAATCTTCACAGCGTAGCACCACCAATGGCCGTCATGGATAATTGGGACAAACAACTACAACAAAAATAATATCACACCATCAACTACTAATAACCATAAACATACTCTCCACATAACTTAAATGAAATGTAATTGCACTAACAAATTCGGCATTAACAATGTCATCAAATCCGATGATATTAGACTGGAAGTAGTGAGAGTAGTCATTCAATGTCCAAACTTTCCGATTACTCTTTCTCTTTCTTGACTCAATTAAAACATGGGTCTGCAAGGAACTGACACGGTTAGCTTTCATTTCTCATGTTAATAGATTATTAGGAGCATAAAACAACTAATATTTTAACCTACCGCATATAATGGACTAAAACATATCCTTTTCACTACTCCAGTGCTCCTTCTTTCAAAGAACATGAACACTGATGTGGCAAACAAAATCCCCTACAGAACCAACAACTTCTTAATACTATACAATTCAAATCACATTTAAAATAAATCATAAATTCACACATCAAATTTCATTATTACCGTGTTGCCAACCTGCATCCTAGGTCCAAAAGAATAACACTCTTGGGTTCCAAATGTTTGACCGGAAATTTCAGAAACAACCCTTCAAACAAAAATATGACATAAGTCAACATGTTTCATCATCACACTATTAATAAATGGAATTTAAGAATTGTCAAAGTGTGAAATTCATTACCTCCAAGGAAGTTTAAACGGAATCACCATGTTGTACAACTGTGTTCGATTTACATTCAATAAATTATCATCCTCAGTGTCATCATGTAGTGGCATAGTGCTTACAACAGGTCCAATATCCATAACGTCCTCAACGTCATCCTTCAGTCTTGAGCAACAACCACCCACATCACTATACGTGAATGTTTGAAAACATTGCCCTTCCCCATGTGCCCCACCATGACCATGAACATCACCATCCTCTTCTTTACCATCATTCCCTTTCTCATAATCTTCCTTCCCAACACCTACCAATGTAGCCAAACTTCTTAAATCTTTATCCATTGCAACCATTTTTCTTTGGTTGTCTTCGATTTTCTTCATGACCACTTGTTCCCAACTTAACCCTAACTCATCTCCATCATCTTCCGCTATTGACCCTTCTTCCAAATGAAGGGCCACACAAATGATTGAGTTTTGACGGTCCTCGTCCCGCAAAAACCACTCCCAACATATCTATAAACATCCTTATGTAAGTAATCATTTAATAACAAAATTACACAATTCATGTACTACATATCAAAAAAATGTCAATTAAAATAACACCTAACTTACCTCTTTCCGTTTAAACAATTCCTCTATTTTGTTACACCTTAACTTAAGCGAACGCCAATTCATTATTCGCGGGAAGACAATGTCATGTGCACCGTTCGCTAAACCCAAACGTTCGACCACCCATAGCTAAAAAACAAATATTAACCAAAACATTAATCATATAATAAACAAATTATGCCCACATCAAACGTAATAAAATTTTCAATTTCTTACCTGCAACACGGCAACATTCCCACTAAGACCGAGGTCCCTTATGTCACCTTGCCTTATCTTCCTTGAAGCATTTCCTAAACTATTTAGGACAAATGTGTGCACAGCTTTTGCCCAATTATATTCGTACAAATTATCAATGTTATCTAATACTCTAAAAGGCATGTTACTAACTGCCTTTGAATGTCTAGGAAAGTAGAAAACAATAAAACAAACTAAAATATACAAACGACAAACACAATCAACATCTGTCTCATTATTTTGTATTAACAACTTTATCCTATGTATGACATCTTTTACAGTGAATGACTTTGACGAAAATTGATGACAAACAACAGCATCAAAGTCATCATCAAAATTTACATCTAAACCACCAACACCCAACCCTAAACCCATGCAAACATCGCCTACTGTAAATGGTGCCATTGTTTGCTTCAAAACAAAAGATTCGTTGCGGCTAACCCAACGTCTAACCATTTCCTTCAACAAAGGAGTGCAGAAGTCAATTGGACTGTTCATATAAACACACCACTTGAATGGAGTCATTTCGATCCGTGTCCTATGACTGTCGCGTAGTATGGAATTAAGGTCCACTATCGGTTTTGTGTCACTCCATGCCCGCAACCGCAACTACAATTCATTTTCAAACAATTAAACCATTATACCCTGTTTTGAAAGAAAGGTTAAACTTTTTGTATTGTTAAATATACTTATATTCTTGTAACCTTCTTCGTTATTGCAATCCATGACTACCAATCGAACAGAATTACAACAACAATGTAAGATTAACCACAACACTTGTATAAAAATGAGTAACAAAACAACACCAAATCCAATCCAATAACAACATGATCCATGTATTCAACATTCATTCCACTGAAAAATCAAAAAGCAAACCAACCTTCAGTGAAGACGACGTGTGGCGGAAAACCCCTCTTTTTGGACAAATGTGTGACAGCCCACACTCCGGCGAGACTCCGGCGAACCTCCGGCGGCACTCCGGGACAGGGACGGAACCACCTGGGACGATGCGACACCTTCAACGCCTCCCTAGGTCGCTGGGCCGGAACGGAGGAAAGACGATGCCGTGTTCGCGTCGAGCGCTCGACGAAGGAGCTGTGGCGCCGTCAAACGGAACGGGCTGGAGGCGTTCGATCTCTCCGACACGGCCTTCAACAGTGGACGGCGGCACTCCGGCGCGGACTCGGTCTCTCTCTGTCGCTCGTCAACCCTTTCTCGAACTCTCTCGTCTCTCTGTCTAGGTCACGTTTCAGCGTCTCCAATGTTCGCGCCCGCTTCTCTCTCTACGAATATCATTTCAAATTTGGAACGCACACCCTAAGCTGCCCGTACCCGTCCCTCGCCACGTCACACTTGCAGTAGGTTTTCTCAGAATGCAGCAACTTTTTCTCTTTAAAACGTGGACCGCTCGAACGCTGACACGTGTGCCGTGTTCAAATGTTGTCAAATTTGGTTGTTCGAGTATCATTTTCCTTTAGTTAAAAACTATGCATTGCAATAGTTATTCCAAATAACTTGTGATATTGGAACTTACACTTTACCGATTTCATGTTTGTCAGTCTAATCTTCCCATATTTGGTCAAAGTAATTCAAAGTAAGAGTGGTATAGATTTAATATATATTTTTTTAAGAAAGAGTTGTTTGCTACAATTTGCTCCATTCCTAGTTCTATTCTTCTTTTCATCTGGGATGTTAGTTCCTTTAGCTTGTATTTAGCTAGGACTGTAAATATTATATATATATAAAACTCATTATATAATTATACGATCCTATTAAAAAAATATATGATAGTTTTTGAATCTGATATATAATATAAATAAAGACAATAAAAGAAAAAAGACATGTCATAATCTAGTAGATCCAGTAGATTAATAAGTCAACAAAACTTTACTATAAATATTTTGTTAATAAGAATCATTATCCTATAGATAAAAACACGATAATTACTTTTTTGATGAATTCAAATATAAATAATATTTACAAATTATTACAATGCAAGTATAACTATATATATAATCTATGCATCACAAAGAAGGTCCAATAACATTGTACCCGTAATAAAAGCGAAAATTCAATTGTTTTTTCGTCCAACAAGTATACACAATTTTTTTTTTAAAAAAATGCAAAACTTACACTTACAAAAATAGAAGCTAAAAACTATTCTATGAGAATTGCAAGTTATGTTATTTAAATTTCAATCTTCATTAAACATTATTAACTTTAAATAGATATGTTTTGTTCCTTGATCTTCTAAAAAATCATATGAAGTACAATTACTCCTCTTTAAAAATTCTTTTCTTATAAAAAATTTCTATCAACAAATGTCCTAATTTACTTGAATTAGACCGAATCAAGCTCTTCTTTGTATAAATAATTTTTAAAAAATATTTTTTCTTGTAATGATAATAGGAGAAATATTTTTTTTTCTCCAAAACATTGAGTTGCAATAATATACCATTGCAAATCTCATTCAAGAAGTTTTGGGTAAACTGTGAACAACTAATTTGGTCTGATAATAGTATAAAGTTAAGATATATATATATATATATATATATATATATATATATATATAATAATAATAATAATAATAATAATAATAATAATAAAATTAACTTGAAAAAATGAAAAAAAATCGTTTGAAATAAAAATTATTTTCTTTATTTAATTTGAAAATTTAAAAAATACTATTAGATAAAACCATACATTTTCCTTTGAATTGGATAGAATTAAAAATGAAACAAAAATAATAATGTCTAAAAATTAAAAATATTGTTTTAATAAAAATAAGAAAACGTCAACTTACTGTTCTGGGTATGATATCTCTAATTCTCTCATATGCGAATCAACTCGGTTTAAAAAAGGAAGATCTCCATATCAGCTAAAAGAAAGTTGTTGCAGTACGCTTCAGCTCTGCATTTTCGGTTGGAGGAGACACACCAATTTTGCCGTTTTGGTGGAGCAGCATTGTCCGGCATGCGCAACACTGGAAAGAGGGGAGAGAAGAAAACCAGAAGAATAGAGAAAGAAGAGCGGTTGTGTGGTGTGTCTCGCGAAGTGTAATGTGATTAAGATCATATTTCTTTGCCATGGAAATCCCAACACAAGAAATCAAACAACCATAGTCACAGTCCACACCTTCTTCAAGCTTTTGTATCTCTGCCACAACACCAATCTCTCTGCGAACCATGGACCAAAGCACATTGGGTGTTATTCCCTTCTCCGGAAGTTGATTGTGAAGTTTTCCCTAGACTCAGCGGTGCCCCTTTTCAACAAAGTCAGTTAACGACAGCATTGTTGGGTTTGAGGAAAAGGTCGTGGTGGTCTGGGCGGTGGGTTCCCTTCTCCTGAGGCCATCTCCGTGCATAGGCAGAGGGTGGTGTTGCGCCGTCGGTTCTGTAAGTGCTTTGATATTGTAATTGCTTTTGTTGGTTGATATATATGTGATCGAAAGTTTTTCCAAATTGGTTACCTTCTCAACATTCTGATTAGAGAAATTAATTTGGGATTGCTTGATTTCGTTTTTGCAAAACTTGTGATGCATTTTTTACTTGTCCCCTGTTGTGGGTTCCTGAGGTGATGATGATATCGTATGTAAAGTCTCCTTCTGTCCAGTGTTTGGCATATCAGGTTCTGTGTTTGGATGTCTCCCCTATGAGTCTAAGTAAAGTGAGAATCCTGTCTTACCGCCCATGGTGGGGAAGGGAAATGTCAAGATTAGGCTAGGCTACCACTAAGACTGGTTTAGCTGAGTGAAAGGACTGGTTTAGTCGAACCCAAACTATGGTCTCGATTTCCCAGCAAATATTTGCCCCTCCCTTTTGTGTTAGTCAGTTTCGTCCTCAAGACAATTAGTGAAATTAGAAATAACAAAAAGCATAAAAGCCTAAAAATTGGTGAAAGTGGAAATGAATGGATAACAGAAAACTGAATGGTAATCGAAACTACTAATGGTATGCGCATGATCTAAAAGCAATACAAGAATGATTAGAACTGGAATGGGTGAAAAAAAGTGGAAATGGAATTCTATGTAAGTGAATTAGAAAACAATAAACGAAGTAATGTGTAAAGAACATTCAAGACCTGGCTCATCCTGTTCACGCTTCAATTGCAAAGAGGTCAATCTGATGTCTTTGTTTTGTGAGAAGGAAGGACAACCAATCAGTGGTCCAATTCTCATAAGCATTCGATCCTTAATGAAAAAACTAAAAAGTAAAATTAAATTTGTAGAATTATAGAAAACAAACCACTTTGTTGAATGAATTCTTCTGTGTAGACAGTTTGTTTCTTTATCGAAGACCTTGCCATGGAGCATAAATGGTGGCCTAAATTAAATGCCGAAAGAAAAATGGTATGAATGAGTACATTGAAGAGAACAACAGAGAATCTAAAAGGGCAATTTTACTGAAAGGCAAAGAAGTGGAACACAATTGCTGGAAAATGATAAAAGTAAGTTACTGAAACTGTACATTAAAAACTGAACTATTTAAACTGTGTTGTGGTTGACTCCTGTTTATAGAACTTCAAATTATACAATGTCACAGTCCAATGAAATGTGAACAGGCTAAAACAGGTTTCAACTTACAAGATTGCTTCTAACTACAGGTGAACAGTAGTAAACTAAAGCTACCGCAGCTGCAGCTAGTTTAGAATTCTATGCTTTAGCTGACTTGAATGGTCTAACTCCCGTGCTGGTTCAGTTGAAACTTTATTTTCTGCAAAACAAAAGTCAACTAAACTGGTATTAAAATCATAATTTCTAGGTTTAATACGTATTTTGGTCCCTACTTTTGGAGTTTTTGTTCAAAATGGTCCCATTTTTTGAAAAAGTTCAGTAAGGTTCCATATTTTGTTTAAAAATGTTCAATTCGGTCCTTTTCGTGGACGCCGTTAAAAACTTAACGGTGCTGATGCCACTGTGGCCAAATCTGAGTGAGCTGTTATGTTTGATGAATACGTGGCACGTTGCACTGTTAAATATTTTAAAAAATTAAAAATGACGTAATAGGTAGGCACTTGAAGTTGCAGCAGGGCCACCGCCACTGTCATCACTACGGCCACCACCGCCACTGTCACCGCTACGGCCACCGCTACGGCCACCTAAGGGGACACCTTCATCACCCATCCCTGTAACAGCTCCCATCACTCTCTCTCTCCACTCCTCAACATCAGACCTTCACCTTCAAGAATCCTCGGCCTCCCTCTCGTACACGCTATAACAGATCAACACACAAAAATCCATCTTCGAACCCCAACCTCCATCGCCCATTCTTACCATTTTCCAATCGCCAAGCCAAACTCTCACAGGGGGAACCCACTCACTTACTGGATAACCTTCTCCGCCCAATCCCTCTCCATTCTCTATCAACACCAATAACCTATTTTTCCTCCATCACACACAACTCGTATTCACCCTCACCAACCTCATTCGTCCTACACTGGAAATCATCTCCAGCACCTTAAGAAAACTCCTTCTTCTTCTTCTTCTATTCTCATTTTTTCACCAATTCTTGGCCTACACAAATCATTGGATCCAGAACATATAATTTGCATCTTCCATCTCCCATCTTCTTCTAGTGGAGAACACATCTGCCTCCATCATCACCACTTTTCTCCCACGCACCGATCCGCCAACCAATACCATACAAAACCAAATTCAAACTAGTGAAGTACGGTCAATAAGATTGAAAGGGGAAATGAAGCAATAGACTCAGCGGCTTTGTCAATGGTGGTTCCTAGTGATGTTTCCAGTTGCAATCCCGGTGCTGACCAGGTGCGCCAATGGCAGCGACGCTGCAAAAAGAAAAACCCAAGCAAAGGTTTGGTGTCGCATTCGTAGAAAATGATTAGACTCGAGTAGAGACGAGAGGAACGACGACGGAAGTGTTCACAGACCTCTGGCGGCGGCGTTGACGGTGCTTGAACAGTGCTGAATTGGTGATATTGGCACATAAAAATGGTGGAAGGCGCCAAAGAAACTGGGGAAAGAGAAATCCCCACACGCTCTAGTAGAGATGAAGACAGTGATGGTGGCGCGATGGCGGTGGAGAGAGCTCGATGGAGAGTGACGACTGATTTTAGGTGGAGTTTATCACCAACAACCCTAACTTTGATTTTTAATTTGGGAAAAACAACCATGAATCCTTTGCTTTCAGGATGAATCACCAATTCACAGTGCCACCTCAATGAAAAATGTACAACTCATCAGTTTTGTGCCAGTTGGGCAGCTGTGCCGTTAGTCTTTTTAACGCCGTAACCAAAAAGGACTAACGTGCATCGTTTTTGCGAAAAGTATGGATGTTAGTGAACTTTTGAAAAAAAGGAGGACCACTTTGAACAGACCCTACGAAAAGAGGGACCAAAATACGTATTAAACCTAATTTCTACTACAAGGCTAGAACTAATACCACTTTAGCGAAACAGCTAATTGTTGAAAATAAAAAAATTTATTCTATGATAAGAATTTGAAAATAGAAACAGTTCTAAAGAGTTGCCATTAGCCTATATATTGAAGATTAAAGCAAGAGTAATCATTGAGAGAATTAATAAAACCGAAGACATAAATAAAGCAAATTGCATGAAAAGAAGAAATATTGTGGCTGGTTTAGTGTATGACTCTCTTTGCTATATTAAAATTTTCCGCAGACTTGTTTTAGTGTAAATTGAGGGATGGTAAATTATTAGAAGATATTGAATGTTTAGGGAAATATGATTGGGGTGGGGTAGTATATAAGTTTTTGGACCACAACCTCACTAGGACTTCACAGTGTTATGTTGAAGGAGTTAATAGTAGCCAAATCCACCTCGTGGGTTTCGCTGTAATATTGCAGATGGGAAGAGTTGAATAGTGAAATTTATGTTTTGCTGTTATAGATATAAGTTTAAAGAACTGACTTACTGTTTTATTTTTTATTATGTTGTGATATTGGACATGTCTCACTTTCTAGTGTGTAGAAGATGAGTTTCCCTTGAATGGTTTGCAATGTGGTAAGACATAGGTAAGAAATTTTGAATTTAATTTGGCTGTAGAGCTTGGTGGTTACGTTTGGTGGATTTGTTATAGTTGGTATATTAATTGGTAGGAGTTTTTTTTTTTTTTTTCCTTTTTTTTGGAGTGGTTGGTATATCCATAAACATATGTTGTGTGGAAGTTAATTTTTATGAGTTTTGATACAGATTATTCATAATTTGAAGGTAGATGATGGAGATAAAGTTCATGTTGTTGTGACGGAAACATTGGAAGCTGCTTCAATGGGTTCTATGTGCGATAATTATGGAGACTTTAACATTGAAGAAATACTAAGTGAGCATCACACTTTGAAGAAAAGCAATGCAGAGCTGGAGGGACGAATTGCCAAACTTGAATCAGAAGTAAATTTGTTAAAAGAACTTGTTAGAAGTGGAAGTTGTGTAATTGCAGCAGAACAGGATCCTTCCGTTGAGGTAGAAGGAGTGGAAAAAATAAAATCTTTCAATATAGATGCTATGAGTTGTTCTATGTCTGGTTCGATGTTGAAGAAATTGTACTTGAGATTGTACAATTTTTGTGTTCAAAGATGTTCATTAACTGAGGGAAAGCGGTATGTGGAATTATTTTCTATAGTATAGTTCACGTAAATTAAGTTAAGGAGGATAAACTTTTCGCTGACAAGTAACAATTTTTTTAGAGTACTGGTGAGTATGTATGATGGGTATTTGGAGCGTAATAATTTGCAGTCACTGAAGTCAAGGAATTGGGTTGATAATATGGTTAGTATTTAAGCAACGATGACTTTGTTGTCATTTAAAGCATTGATGAGTATTAATGTAATTATATTATTTGTATAGGTTGTGTACTTTGCTGCAAAATTCTTCATGGCAAATGAGTTAGAAAAAGGTGTAGGAATTAAGCGTTATATTTTTACACCACGTTTTTCGGTTAGTGAAAGGAGTTTGTTTTTATTGTTGTGTTTGGTTCATTCTATACTATACAAACTAATGTTTGTTGTTTAAATGAATGGTAGGATATTGTTGTGGCCAAGGTTGGATGCTTCGGAACAAAGTCTGTAGGCAAATGGACAATGAAGGAGTTTAGTTGCTTGGCCACGAATAGAAACACTCCAATTAGTTTAATTTGTGGTTGTGATTTGGTAAATATGTATATTAAAGTCTATATTATAATTGTCACTTTTTCTGAAATGGAATTGAAGCAAATGATTTTGTTGATGGTGCGTAGGTCTTTGTACCCACCATATTGAATAAGCATTGGTATTGCTACGTGCTTCATTTGGAGGATAGAAAAATATTTGTGTTGGACTCCTGTCGTGATACTTCAACCGAACGAGAACGTGTGGACGAGGCAATGGTATTATATAGAACTTGTAGTTATTGGATTGTGACGTGTTTAGGTTTTAGAAACTTTTTATGTGTTATTGTTGTTTTGCAGA
The DNA here is from genome assembly GCF_016808095.1 of Vigna angularis. Classification (NCBI taxonomy): domain Eukaryota; kingdom Viridiplantae; phylum Streptophyta; class Magnoliopsida; order Fabales; family Fabaceae; genus Vigna; species Vigna angularis. Next base: position 14,920,023 of record NC_068978.1, on the reverse strand, counting down.
AAGAAAAACTTCAAGAACTTTTTCGTTTGTTGTTGCCAACAAGGACAATTGTCGATGCTGATTTTGAACTTATATATGATCCGCTCCCTCAACAAAGAATGATGTTTGTATCCTTAACTTTTGCAGTTTCGACTTTATGATATAGCATTGATTTTCATTTTGTAAATTTGTTTCATTAGGTGTTGAAGAACAAATTTGATATTTGACTTTATGAATAGGTGTGATTGTGGTATATATTTGCTCAAGTACATGGAGTTGTGGGATGGAATCAAGAGTTGGGATGGAATGCACATGCCCGACTTTACTGTGGTAAACATAAGCATAATTATCTAAATTGTTAAAATTGGACTGAGTTTATGGATTGTTAATGTTATTTTATTTATGTGCAGGATGAAATTCAACAGTTTCGTAGGGGACTTGTCTGTCAATGGGTCTTGCATCCATTAAACGAACACAAGACAACTACTTTGATGTCAGCAAACTTGGTAGAAGATTTGTATTATGATGAACAATTTGCATTATGATGCACTTATGAGTCTGATTAGGGGATTTAGTGTGATGGGAGTACGAATAACATGCTCACAAGAAGAAGAATGTCGTTAGTTGTGTTGTAATTGTGGTTGTCTAACAAAAATAACAAGTCAGAGTATTGTGCGTGTTGTGATGCACAATTTGTAGCAGGGTCAAATGTGGTAATATTCAGCCTTGATTATGATGTTCCAACCTTGTATTAGGTTCATATGTTTGTGTTTGTTGATAACGAGGGTTGTAAGATTTCATCACAAGTTAGACAAATTTTTGTAGTTTTACTTGATGTGGTTTTTGTATTTGTGATTAAGCATTAATGGTATTTATAGAGGTTAGCTGGAGGGACTATTTTTGGGATGTTCCAATCGAAAATGCAAACTATATATCTTATCTAAAGTTGGGTAATTGTTTTAGTGTACTTGTTTGATTTCCAATAATTTCTAATAGGTAAACACAAATCAACTCAATTGCAATTCAAAGGTTTGTTTATATTGTTAATGAAGTTAAAGTGTCTTTCAAGGTTAAAAACTAGAATACATCATAAAAAAAACTTGTATAATAATTTGACTATGTTTATAACCTTTTAACTATTTTTTTTAACAAATTTAACCTACTTTTTTGTTCTAGAATTTAAATGAAGAATAAATAAAGTTTTAAAAATTGGAAATCATTGATAACCATTTAAATTATGAAATTCAAATGTTTATAATCAGTGTTAATGAAGTCCTAATGCTTCTCCATGTTCATATGATCATGTAACCAATTCTATAAGCTGTTTAACCACTTGTTTAAAAGGATTTAACTCACTTTTTGTGTTAGGATCTACATAGACAATAATTCAAGTATGTTTCCAAAAAGTCTCAATCATTTGTAACCATTCAAATATAAAGAAATGGAAAGGTTTAAGATTAATTTTTTTTGTTTGTTAAATAAAAATTAAAATTAGTATCTCTTTGAAACTGAATCAATTTAGTTTCTTAATTTTAGAAATTTGTGGATTTAATCATTTTAACCAAATGTTAAATTTATTTAACGTTTCAAATACGTTTCTTAACTAATGTTGAAATAAAAATGTATTAAACTGAGTAAACAACTCAAATGATATCCTAAACATGTTTAAAATGTAAAATAAACTTAACAAAAATTTGGTTAAAAAAATTAAATTTACATATTTCTAAAGTTGGGGAACTAAATTAAACTAATGTTTTGAAAGAAGACTAATTTCAATATTTAATTAAAGTTAAGGGATTAAAAATATATTCAATCCAAAGGTTTATAAAAAGAGGTATTAAAGTCCTAAAGTTTTTTCAAAGTCATATGATCATTTAACCTAGTTTTATAATTTGTTTAACCACTTATTTGAACTCATTTAACAAACCTCTCTTTGAGAGAACATAAATAAAGAATAATTATATATGTGAGAAAGTGTTCATTGGTAACCATTTAAATATAAAATAAGTGAAAGGTTTATAAAAATTGTTACTGAAGGTCATGTGATCATTTATCCAAATTTATAACCTATTTAACAACTTTGTTTAATTGACTTAACCACTTTTTTTTTGTGTCAGAGTAAAAATGGAGAATAAATGAAATATATTTTCAAAAACTCTCAATTGGTAACTGTATAGTATAAAATATTAACCGAGTGGTTACAAACAACCAACCGGATATTCAGGTAATCTGTTTATATCTTAGTCTGTTTATATTTTGTTGGGCTTATATCAGCTTAGGATCCATGAGGTAAATTATAAATACAAAGTCAGGGCCAAAAGCCAGGTACGTTCCAATTACGTATTATTCAGTCTACGCTACTCTAAAATACTCAGTAGTGAAAATCATTCACTAAACATTCAACTGAGAGCCGAAGCTCCTCAAAATCACACGCCTAACTTGAGCGTCGGAGTACCTTTTGCAGGTACATCCACCCCCGTCCAAAAGGAGACCGATCGGCTTGCGCCAACACCGATCGACCAACAGCTGGAGTTTGAAGGCGAGCGAGCGGCCCAGACGCGTTAGTAGGTTAGTCTCTCGGTCCCAAAACTTTCCACCGAAACATTTTGGCGCCCACCGTGGGGCCGAGCGTCAAACCCAATGATGACCACGAGGAGCATGGAGGAACAACAGAGCACCAGAAAGATGATTAGAAACCACAAGAAACCAAGACGAGCGTTTGGTCTCGACATCACTATTTCGGATCAACACCAGAAACTTTCGACAAAGTAAAAACTACAGTAGATGAATCATCATCTCTACGTGAGGCGTCGTCAACAAGATAAGTATTTTTTGAAATATGAATATTTCATAAAATATCTAATTGATAATAGATATTATAACAACTATTTTTATGTTAAATATATAGTATAATCCATAATATATTATATGATATATGATATATAATATAGTACATAACTATAGATATAGTTATCTAATTATTATAACCGAAACATTTTTTGGCATGATTAAAATAGTCAAAGAAATTGTTGTGTTAGAGATAATTATCAACAATAATATTATAAAATCTCAAGGCGGTTTTGATACCTTGTTTATTATATATGTTATTTATTCGGTGCAATTCATAATATCTGGTAACCGAATCATTTATTATACGGTTATATACCATAATATATATCATCATGAGAATTTCAACAAGACAACATCTTGAAAAAAAAATATATATCAAAATCCACGCCATCAACTATGCAAGTGCAGACTAAGATCTAGTCATAAACGGACTTCATGCTTAAAGTATCATGGAATTCAATTAACGAAGGAGAGGTCTCCTATTGCAAACACTGATTGCCAATTTCGTCAGCAAAGTTCATAATTAACCATCAAGTCCAAGATCGAGCGGTAAATCCCTCTCGGGAGAGAGGTAAAGCCGTCTCAAAGACGAACGGTAAATCCCGTTCACTAGGAAACACTCCTAGCTCAAAGCAGAGGTAAAACCCTCTCAAAGCCGAACGGTAAAGCCCGTTCCCTAGGAAGCACTCCTAGGTCGAAGACCGAGCGGTAAATCCCCCTCGGGAGAGAGGTAAAGCCCTCTCAACGATGAACGGTAAATCCCGTTCACTAGGAAACACTCCTAGCTCAAAGTAGAGGTAAAATCCTCTCAAAGCCGAACGGTAAAGCCCGTTCCCTAGGAAGCACCCCTAGGTCGAAGACCAAGCGGTAAATCCCCCTCGGGAGAGAGGTAAAGCCCTCTCAACGACGAACGGTAAATCCCGTTCACTAGGAAACACTCCTAGCTCAAAGCAGAGGTAAAACCCTCTCAAAGCCGAACGGTAAAGCCCGTTCCCTAGGAAGCACTCCTAGGTCGAAGACCGAGCGGTAAATCCCCCTCGGGAGAGAGGTAAAGCCCTCTCAACGACGAACGGTAAATCCCGTTCACTAGGAAACACTCCTAGCTCAAAGCAGAGGTAAAACCCTCTCAAAGCCGAACGGTAAAGCCCGTTCCCTAGGAAGCACTCCTAGGTCGAAGACCGAGCGGTAAATCCCCCTCGGGAGAGAAGTAAAGCCCTCTCAAAGACGACCGGTAAGTCCTAGGTTAAAGTTGAAGACTGAGAGGTAAATTTCTCTCGGTTCCTGTTGAAGGACGAGCGGTAAATCCCGCTCGGTTTATGTCGAGGTCGAGAGGTAAAACCCTCTCGATAAATGTCCAAGACCGAGAGGTAAATTCCTCTCGGTTCCTGTTGAAGGACGAGCGGTAAATCCCGCTCGGTTTATGTCGAAGGTCGAGAGGTAAAACCCTCTCGATAAATGTTGAAGACCGAGAGGTAAATTCCTCTCGGTTCCTGTTGAAGGACGAGCGGTAAATCCCGCTCGGTTTATGTCGAAAGTCGAGAGGTAAAACCCTCTCGATAAATGTCGAAGACCGAGAGGTAAATTCCTCTCGGTTCCTGTTGAAGGACGAGCGGTAAATCCCGCTCGGTTACTGTCGAAGGTCGAGAGGTAAAGCCCTCTCGATTAATGTCGATGACCGAGAGGTAAATTCCTCTTGGTTCCTGTTGAAGGACGAGCGGTAAATCCCGCTCGGTTAATGTCGAAGGTCGAGAGGTAAAACCCTCTCGATTAATGTCGAAGACTGAGAGGTAAATTCATCTCGGTTCCTGTTGAAGGACGAGCGGTAAATCCCGCTCGGTTACTGTCGAAGGTCGAGAGGTAAAGCCCTCTCGGTTAATGTCGAAGATCGCGAGGTACATTCCTCTCGGTTCCTGGTGAAGGATGAGCGGTAAATCCCGCTCGGTTACTGTCGAAGGTCGAGGGGTAAAGCCCTCTCGGTTAATGTAGAAGACCGAGCAGTAAATTCCTCTCGGTTCTTGTTGAAGGACGAGCGGTAAATCCCACTCGGTTACTGTTGAAGGTCGAGCGGTCAAACGCTTTCAGTTCCACCAACGTAGCCTCCCTCAAACTCATCAGTCCTATAGTTAACCACGGCTCAAGCCAACCGCTTAACTCGGACTTGGGGGGCATAATGTATAGTATAAAATATTAACCGAGTGGTTACAAACAACCAACCGGATATTCAGGTAATCTGTTTATATCTTAGTCTGTTTATATTTTGTTGGGCTTATATCAGCTTAGGATCCATGAGGTAAATTATAAATACAAAGTCAGGGTCAAAAGCCAGGTACGTTCCAATTACGTATTATTCAGTCTACGCTACTCTAAAATACTCAGTAGTGAAAATCATTCACTAAACATTCAACTGAGAGCCGAAGCTCCTCAAAATCACACGCCTAACTTGAGCGTCGGAGTACCTTTTGCAGGTACATCCACCCCCGTCCAAAAGGAGACCGATCGGCTTGCGCCAACACCGATCGACCAACAGCTGGAGTTTGAAGGCGAGCGAGCGGCCCAGACGCGTCAGCAGGTTAGTCTCTCGGTCCCAAAACTTTCCACCGAAACAGTAACCATTCAAATATTCTAAAATTCAAAGGTTTATAAATATGGTTATTATGACAATATAACCAAGTTTTTTTAAAACTTTTTTGGGATTGGTTGCACCAACATTTTTGTTCCATAATCTAAATGAAAAACAATTCAAGTATGTTTCCACAACGTCTTAGTCATTGGTAAAATAATTAAATAAAAGAAATTGAAAGGTTTATAAACATTCTTATTGAAGTCTTAACGCTTCCCAAATTCGTGTGATAATTTATCCACGTCTATAACATGTTTAATAATTTTTACAACTCATTTAACTAACTATTTTGACAATGTAAATGAAGAATAATGATATAAATGTGTGAAAATCCAATTTTTTGCGGATAATAATACAACAATAATGTAAAATTTTTAAACAATTATTACAAAAATTAACGGATAAGGATATTTGACAACATTTTTTTGACAAAATTTTAACATCATCAACGTGTCATTCTGTGATTGGTCCAAAATTACTCCACAATCAATAATAATAATCATAAACATCAACATGGACCAATCATAAAATGACATGTAGATGATGTTAAAATATTGTTAAAAAATGTTATCAAAATATCATTATCCAAAATTAAGATAAGATTAACCTGAATAGGGACAAAAAAAATACCAAAAAGATACAAAAATATTAAATCGAGAAAAATGAAAAATATATCTTTTTGTGATAACAAGTATTTGCTTTAATTTCACAAAAATTCTTAACCTTTTTTTAAATTGAAATCTTTTCTTTAGAACATCAAATATAAAAAGGTATTTTTTAGATGTATAATATTAAAAATTATCTTAATAAAGAAAACAAAAAAGTAAAAATACAATGGGTACTATTATTTTGACACCCAACAAATTTTTACACACTTTCATGGTTGTCTTTGTCACGATTATTTGTTGTGGAGTTTGGTTAATTAACATATTTGTATCTTTTTTCAGTAGCTTGATACAAGTTTTGCTCGTAGTGCTCTCGTCAAGAAACTGAAGCACTATATGCTCTCTAATGTTATCTGAGTTGTGATTGGAAAAAGCTTTTGTGAGGACAATAACTTAGCTGCTGTAGATGTGATAAGATTAGAGGTTGACAAAGAACATGACAACTTGATCAATGTTGTCGAAGTGTAGAATGTCTTAGTTTAGGACTACTATATTTTAACAACTTTTTTTAACAACTTTTTAATAATAGACTATATGTTATTATTTTATTGGTTTATATATTTGAAACGAATCAATCACGAGTTATATGTGATTGTAAAGTTATAAAAAACGTTATTAAACAAATATTTTCCTTTAGTTTAAGTCGGTTGGCACAATGTTTTTTGTTTTTTTTTTGTTGGGAGATTTATGATTTTGACGTTTGTATATTTTCCCCTTATGCTTATAACAATTATGGTAGTGTTATGTTGGATGAGAATGTATGTATGCTTTATGTCTATCAGGGTAGTAAATTTAATGTGACCACAATTTCTGTTGGAATTTAAGAGTATTAGAGACCGTTTTCGAATTCATGAAGAGTTACATTTATTCATGAAGAGTTATAACCAATGAAGAGTTACAGTTATTCATGAAGAGTTACAATCATTCATGAAAAGTTACAATCATTTCTGAAGAAATGTAACTAATTAGAATTTGGTATTTCTTGGATTTGAAAGATGTCTGATCAACATCTATATAAAGGGATCTTGTGCTCTATTGATGTACACAAAAAGAGAGACTTTTTCTCTACATTATGTCATTCACTTAACACACAAATCAATTCATGAGAATTTTATTTTTGTTTGACGTTAATACTAAGAGTGAGTATTATCGTTGTATTTCTTCTTTGTATCTCAAAAGTGGATTTCGTGATCCCTTTCACTCTTATAAGGGACGAAATATTACTTTTAGGAAAATGTGTATTCATTCCTAGAAGATTATATCAAGTCTACATTGTTGTTCATCTTATTGTTTCCCTAAGTTCTTGGAAAATTGTTCCAACAGTCTAAAAGCAATATTTGCTCTAAGATGACAACAATTCGTGAGATGTCTGCAAACTTTCACAAATTAGACAAGTTTAAAGGCGTTGGTTTTCGATGTTGGCAAAAGAAGATACATTTCCTTCTCTCGGCTCTAAACGTGGCATATGTTATAAGTTTTCCCCGACCTAAAGAAAGTGAAACCGAGACATTGGAGGAACAACGAAAAAGGAACAAATGGGAGAATGATGATTATGTTTGTCATGCTCACATTCTGAACGGTATGTCTGATCCTTTATTTGACATATATCAATATATAGGTTCTGCAAAAGAACTTTGGGATAAACTTGAAAGCAAATACATTTTTGAAGATGCATCAAGCAAGAAATTCCTGGTTAGTAATTTTAATAATTACAAAATGATTGATGCTAGACCAATAATGGAACAATTTCATGAAATCCAAAGAATCCTAGGAAGTTTCAAGCAACATAATATTGCAATGGATGAGACATTCATTGTTTCTTCTATAACTGACAAATTAGCACCAAATTGAAAAGATGTTAGAAATTCAACAATTATGAATGCTCTCTTGTTTCAACCCCTATGGATCCTAGTTTAAAGATATTACCTAATAATGGTAAAACAATTTCACAACTGGAATATGCAAGGGTAATAGGATGTTTAATGTATTCAATGGCAAGTACAAGGCCAAATATTGCTTTTGCGGTAAGCAAATTGAGTAGATATACTAGTAACCCTAGTCTATCACATTGACAAGTAGTACGTCGAGTACTTAAGTATTTAAAGAAAACTATTAATTATGGATTAACATATAGTGGTTATCCTTCAGTTTTGGAAGGATATTCTGATGCAAGTTGGATTACAAATGCAAAAGATCACTCTTCAACTAGTGGTTGAGTGTTCCTCCTTGGGGGAGGTGTAATTTCTTGGTCGTCCAAGAAACAAATTTGCATTACAGATTCCACTATGGCTTCAGAGTTTATAGCTCTAGCCTCGGCAGAAAAGGAAACCGAATGATTGAGGAATCTCATGTTTGAAATACCATTGTTACCAAAACCAATATCACCAATAGCAATACATTGTGACAATGCTGCAACATTGGCAAAAGCTTATACTCAAGTGTACAATGGAAAATCAAGACATATTGGTGTGAGACATAGTTATGTCCAAGGACTCATCAAAGATGTAATTATTATAGTAGATTTCGTACGAACAAAGTTTAATTTGGCTGATGGATTTACTAAAGGCATTGGCTAAAAATTCCATTTCTAGAATGACAATTGGAATAGGAATGGAGCCCACGATTAATCACAAGTAAGGGAATCTTAACTTAATGCTTAATATGACATTGAGTCTTAAGTTCAATAAGATTAAATCTCTTATTTGATGATTGGAAGCACAAATAATTATTTTAAGAGTGCTTTAGATCTGTGATGCTTAGGAGGTTGACTAATTCTTAATTGATTTCTTGAATTTATGTTTTGTCACAGAAACATGTTTACCTAAGAAATCAACTTATGTAAGTGCGAAGTTTGGCCGCTTCAAGAAGTCAAGGGGGCATGACTTTATTGCACTTATGACTAGATATGGATGCATGACCCTATTGTGTCAAGTATAACAAGAATATGTAATTTATCTTATATGTAGAGTATCTTCAAGACTTCATTATGTATTATGTTGGTTCAATCGTTTTGTCACCAATACAATACGAATTTCTGAAATGTGTATTCTACTAAGTGAAAGTTCAAGTCTATGTACACTTTCATTTATGTGTAAGATTGCAATTATTAAATTGATGTTTGTGTTAAGTAATTATACAATACTCTCAAATGGTGGAGGATTGTTGGAATTTAAGAGTATTAGAGACCGTTTTCGGATTCATGAAGAGTTACATTTATTCATGAAGAGTTGTAACCAATGAAGAGTTACAATTATTCATGAAGAGTTACAACCATTCATGAAAAGTTACAATCATTTATGAAGAAATGTAACTAATCAGAATAGAATCTGGTATCTCTTGGATTTGAAAGATGTCTGATCAACATCTATATAAAGGGATCTTGTGCTCTATTGATGTACACATAAAGAGAGATTTTTTCTCTACATTATGTCATTCACTTAACACACAAATCAATTCATGAGAATTTTATTCTCGTTTGACGTTCTTGTGCTCTATTGATGTACACATAAAGAGAGACTTTTCTCTACATTATGTCATTCACTTAACACACAAATCAATTCATGAGAATTTTATTCTCGTTTGATGTTAATACTAAGAGTGAGTATTATCATTGTATTTCTTCTTTGTATCTCAAAAGAGGATTTCGTGATCCCCTTCACTCTTATAAGGAACGAAATATTGCTTTTAGGAAAATGTGTATCCATACCTAGAAGATTATATCAAGTCTACATTGTTGTTCATCTTGTTTCCCTAAGTTCTTGGAAAATTGTTCCAACAATTTCTCGTATACAATATAAAATATTGTTTTTAAATTGATTCTCATATTTGAATAATTGGATTTATTGAATGGTAATTGTTGTAATTGACTTTATAGAGTTATTATTGACTTAGCGTTTTGAAGTAATTCTTTTTTACTCTAACAAAATTAACTTTAATGTAATTTTTTTAAATATTAGAATTATAAAGAAAGTAAAACACCTAATAAAAGGATTTGAACTAAAATTATAGGTGTAGTATATTATTTTAACTTGCTATGTATGGTGTTATCATGTAGGTGAATAAAAGTATTGTGGTGGTGTAGTTAGGAAAACATACGGTATGAGTTAGTCCAAAAATGAATTATTTATTGTTGTTGTGTTGGTTGGCGTTTGGTTGATCTTATTTTAAATGATAAGGCTTTTTTTGGGTAATAACATATTACATATGTGTCGGATGAAGGTCCCATAGGAGGAAAAGAAAGGACAATGCTGTTTTTTGTGTAAGAAATTGTTCACTCCAGTTTGTATCTCATTTTTGTTTAGTTGAGATTAGGATGCAGCGTTTTGTTCCAGTTTTTATTTCAAAATGAAGTAAGCCTTAGTTTTCCTAAATATCTATTAATGTTTTTAAATTTGGTAGTCATAGCGATATTAACTTCAATAAAAGTCTGTAGATATGTTTGAGATCTTTGTTTGATTTACTACTGTCGTTAGAAATCTTTGAATTTATGAGACCTTTATATTACTGTTCATTACTGTTCATGTTGTTTTGTCTTGTTTATTTTTGAGTCTTAATCTGATTTTGTTTTTTTATCATATATGTGTTTTCATTAACAATATTATGTATTATAGTAACATAGAGTTAATTGTTATTGATTTTATTTGAGTAATTATGCAAGACTTAAACATTCTATATCCAAGAAAATACCTCTGTAAATTGTAGGAGTCAATGAAGTCAGTTTACAGAGTGGTTATTATGTATTATAGTAAAATAAGTTCATGGTTATTTATTTTATTTGAGTAATAATGCTAAGCTTAAACTTTCTATATACAAAAAAATACCCCTGTAAATTGTAGCAGTAAAGAAATAATGATGTCCATGAATTCAAAATTTACATAGTTGTTATTAGTAAAACATTTTGGAAGACTTGTTTGAACAGAACATTGGTTGTTGAAGTCAAAGGTCTTTTCTCTGCATCATGGATCAAGATCTTTAATCATGATTTACTCTCTAAATCCTAGATACTGCAACATACAATTGCATACAATTCTGAATTTAGAATGTATTGTTCTTGCTCCCGGTAATAAAAGAGATGCTATACCACTTGATGCTACTGTTAGTACAATTCTTCCCTTTGAACGTAATGCTGAAAGTTTTTCCTATTCTTCCATAGCCGTATAAAAAGAACATGCCTCCTTCATTTTTTATGACAACTTGGTTGATCTTTTCAAATATCTGCCTGTGTTCAGTTGTAGATATATGTATATTAAGTTATGTCAACTAAACCAAGCATATATTTAGGACAAATATGTATGAAATGAGATAAGGATGCTTAACTTGTCATGGAATTATAGTTTTTTTGGAATAGATTATGTTCATGAGCACCGTTATAATCAAGTTCTGAGTATATCAATCTGTTTCCACAATGTTCTGTAACGAACCCATTTGGATAAGGCATTGATGGGTATTGTTTTAAGGTCCTTTTATTATTTTGTAACAACTGCTCTATTTCCAGCAATGTTAAGTTTTGTAAGGTGTCATTATTTAGTTGCAGTTCTCCATGAAAACATAATTTAGGTTCGTAGTATGCTATTGTATTGGATGATGAAATTGTTGTAATATTACAAAAGTTACGTTAGTTTTGGAACGTTTTACAACGTTCATATTCCTTTATTAATTGGCAAACGATAATGCTAATGTGCCAACGTTCAAATTTTTAACGTGAATTAATTTTGCAACGTAAAAATCACTAATTAGTTTTAAATGTTTAAACTCTTTTATTTTTTTTATTCTTTCCTAGTTTTATAAATAGAGAGCCCCCATTCCAAAACATATCAAATTCAGTTTTCTCATTCTCTTCTCTTCTAAAAATAGTCTAGATTATTTTATACTCTTTTTAGAGATTCTTACTAGTTTTGTGAGATCCTCAGAAATTCTGAGAAGTTCCTGTTGTATCTTGGAGAACTTGCGCAATACACCACGGATAAGTTCTTAAGGACATTGACTCTACACGCCTCAGGAAATACTGTTTTGTCAGCTTTTTACAACAATCATAAGGAGTTATGGCTGACATCAACAACAGGCCTTCGGAGAGCCAAACCATCGTTTATGGAATCCAGACGGTCTTCGCAAAATGACTTCCGGACGTGTAAAAAATCGAGGTTTTCTCTGGACATAACTTCTGGCGCTGGCAAGAACGTGTGTCCACCCTTTTAGACACGTATGGAGCTGTTGCTCTTTCATCTCCGAAGCCCGACTCCACTATTCCTTCAAACTCAAAACTCGTTGAAGAGTGGACTTATGAGAACAAGGTATGCCGACACAATCTACTTAGTGCACTTTCTAATGATTTGTTTGATGTGTACTGTTCCTACAGGGAAACAAGACATTTGGGACTCGTTGATTCTCAAATACACTGCCGAAGATGTCGTTAGACAAAGATTCGTCATAGGAAACTACTACCGTTGGGAGATGATTGAAGACAAGGACATCAAAACTCAAATCAATGAATATCACAAGCTGCTCGAAGATATCAAAGCAGAAAATAATCTTCTATCGGATTAATTTGTTTCAGAACTTCTGATCGAGAAATTGCCGCCATCCTAGACAAATTACAAACAACAGTTGAAACATAGGCACAAATAAATGTCACTACTAGAATTCATTACATACATAATAATTGAAGATACCAATAGGAAGGAGTCTGCTACTGCAAGGGCCAAAGCTTTATCTAGAAAAGCAAATATGGTAGAAGTAAAACCTGTTCCCAAAAGGTATGAATACAAACCTGATCACAAAAAGAAAAATAAATTTCTTAAATCCTGTCCCAATGAATCTAAACCCACCTTTAAGAAGAAAGGAAATTGCTTCGTTTGTGGGAAGCCGGACCATCATGCACCACAGTGTAGACGTAGTGCGAGAAACGACAATCCTCCTAGGGCCAATATAGCCGAAGGAGATGACATTATTGTTGCGGTCGTTTCTCAAGTAAACTTGATGACCAATGTGAGCAAGTGGGTGGTAGACTCTGGTGCTACCAGGCATATATATGCAAACAAAAGTGCCTTTACCTCTTACACTAGTGTAAGGGATGGAGAATAACACATCTACCTCGATAATTCCAGGACCACTCCTGTTCTGGGAAAAGGAAAAGTTCATCTCAAACTCACATATGGAAAGACTCTAGCCTTGAGTGATGTGCTATATGTGCCATCAATCAGAGTTAATTTAATCTCTGTAGCACTATTGGGAAAAGTGGGATTAATTAAAGTGTCATTTGAGTCTGACAAGATCATTATGACAAAAAATAATGTTTTCGTGGGAAAGGGATATTGTGATCAAGGACTCTTCATTTTAAATGTTTATGAAAATATTAATGAATCAAGTTCTTCTGCTTATATTGTTGACTCGTATGATATATGGCATGCTAGATTAAGACATGTGAATTCCTTGTATGTTTTGAAATTACAACGCCTAGGATTGATTAATATGCATGATAAACAAAGTAGTAAGTGTGATATATGTGTAGAATCTAAAATAACAAAGAAAACATGTTTTTTTGTAGAACGCCAAACTGAACTATTAGGCTTAATTCATACTGATCTAGCCGATTTGAAACAAACCATGTATAGAGGAGGTAAAAATTGTTTTGTGACCTTTATAGATGATTTTTCTAGATACACCAAAGTTTACTTAATCAAACATAAAGATGAAGCCTTTGATATGTTTTTAACCTATAAAGAAAAAGTAGAAAATCAATTGAATAAGAAAATTAAGAGAATTAGATCAGATAGAGGTGGTGAGTATGTACTGTTTAATGAATTTTGTGTTAAAGAAGGTATTATTCATGAAGGGACCCCACCATATTCACCTGAGTCTAATGGAGTAGTTGAGAGAAAAAAATAGAACCCTTAAGGAAATGATGAATGTTATGCTTGTTAGTTCTGGTGCACCTGATAACCTTTGGGGAGAAGCCTTGCTTACTACATGTTTCTTAAAAAATAGAATACCCCATAAGAAAACCGATAAAACTCCTTATAAGTTGTGGAAAGGTTACAAATCTAACCTTAAAAATCTAAAAGTGTGGGGGGTGCTTAGCTAAGGTGATGTTACCTGATCCTAAGAAAAGGAAAATATGCTTTAAAACCTCTAATTGTATGTTCTTAGGTTATGCTGAACATAGTGCTGCCTATAGGTTTCTAGTTGTTATAAGTAACATACTTGAGAGAAATTCTATAATTGAGATGAAAAATGCTGAGTTTTTTGAACATGTGTTTCCCTTAAAGGTTAGTGAGATTTCTCAACCTATTGATGGTAATAATAATAATAATATTAGTACCATGAATGAGGATTTGCGAAGAAGTAAAAAACAGAGAAAGAAAACTTCCTTTGGAGATGACTTTTATACTTATCTTGTTGATAATGATCCAACAAGCTTTTTAGAAGCTACTAGTGCTCCTGATGCAAAACAATGTGATAAGGCCATTAGGACTGAAATTGAATCAATTTAGAAAAACAATACTTGGACTTTAGTAGATTTGCCTAAAGGAGCAAAACCCATTGGTTGTAAGTGGATATTTAAGAAAAAATATCACCCTGATGGATCCATAGAGAAATATAAGGAAAGATTATGATATGATCATACATAGGTCAAGAATGAAGAGTTTCAGAGTGACAAAAAAACACAAAAAAGTAGAATAGGTTTCATAGGCGTGTATTTGCCTCTTTGATTTCTTTCTCTTAGTTATTGTGAATAAACGGTTATAAACTCTTCTTTCTCTTTAAGAACAAGCAATGTAAGACTTTTCATGGCTTGGTCTTAAAAAGAAAAGGAGAGGAAATGGGTGTCCTAGGCATTCGTGCAAGATAGCATAGGTAGTTTTCATGTTTTGAACTATAGGAGAACTAGTTGCCTTATAAACCCTTTGGAGTGGAGATATTTCATCATTGTGGGACTTCAAAGCTCCTCGAGGACGTGCAGCAGCTGGCTAGCCGGCCTCCTCACTCTAAAGTCCCACATCTCCTAGATCTTGCATCCAAGCTCATTCCAAAGGCTATATAATAAGGCTTAGGGGTCTCGTTTGTACACTCACCTTTGAATCAATTGATTTCTTGAGTTGATTTGCACATTTGCAATCCTCTTTTGAGATAGTATTCTGTCTCCAAAGTCCCTCTTTGGGCATACCTTATCTTGCTTAAGCAAGTGGCGGTCCTCCTTTGATGCTTATCTTGGAGGCTCCTTCAAGTGGCGCATCTTCAAGTCATAAGTTCCCTTTTCTCTAATCTTTTCCATTTTTAATTTCTCTCAATTCTTTTGTATTCCATTTAGAATATTCTCTCTAGGTATGCTAAATAGGAGATACTTAACCATGGCCTCACCCACGAGTACATAGGAACATTGCAGGGACATTTTGTACCAACGTTTCGTACCTCCATACTACCATAGGGACCTCTTGATTAAGCTCCAACGGCTTACTCAAGGTAGACGAAGTGTGGAGGAGTATGCTCGCGAGCTCGAAGTGCTCCTACATCGTACTAACCTTAAAGAAAATGATCATGCAAAAATAGTTAGATTTATTAGTGGACTTAATAGTAACATCCAAGATATAATTGAATTCCATGATGATGAGACTTTAGATGTAGTGGTTCATAGAGCCATGAAAGTAGAGAAGAAACTCTTGAAAAAAGAAGCTTGTCACAACAAATTTTCCAAATCTTCAAGAGATGTTTTCTACAAATCCTCATCATCAAAGGATAAAACCAATGATGTTTCTAAGGAGCCCACTAACAAATCTTGTCCTCATTCTTCTTCTAACCATTCCTCTTCCCCACCTAAATCTCCTTCTAGACCAAGTCACATTAAATGTTTTAAATGCTTAGGACATGGTCATATAGCCTCTGCTTGCCCCACCAAAAAGGCAACATGCATTGTGGGTGAAGTAATTATGACTAATGAGTCTACCTCTTCCTTACCTTCACCAACCTATATCTCTTCTTCCTCATATCAAGTGATGCCAAAGAGAAGGTCATGCTTAATTGTTTAAATAAAGCAAGAAAAGAAAGAGAGGAGAGAGTAAAAGAAGAGACTGAGAGGAAAGAAAGAAAGGAGAGAGAAAAGAAAGGACAAGAGGACCTTGTGAGAGAAATGGACAAGGAAAATGTCCTACATACACAGGAAGTGCTACTGAAGGCACCTTCCACTCCCATCATTCTACATGATTCAAGCAAATTTAGGGGAGTTTTTCCATCCTTCCACTTTTGTCCAATTATTAAGCTTTCTTCTTTTCCTCAAAACTTTTGTGAAAATATCCCACCTTTCTCATCTCTTATTCCCACTTCTTCACACACCCTTTCCAAACCACATCTTGAATTAATGTTTTCTTTTTCAAAAGACAAAAATAAAAGTTTTTTCAAAAGAAGGATTTTTAGTTTTCACTAAAAAAATAAATCCAATTTCAAAGACCCATTCTTTCAATATTCCTTTTCTATATACATTGTTTGGTAAAAATTAATTCATTCACAAAATGTTTGATGTTTTTTGCAGGTTAACAATTGATCTAGGAGGAGTTCCTTTGGATTATCAACCAAATAAGTCACTCATCTCTCTTTTTTGCAGCTTTTTCAAAGATTCGAGGTCGAATCCTCTTCAACCTGGGGGATGATATGATCATACATAGGTCAAGAATGAAGAGTTTCAGAGTGACAAAAAAGCACAAAAAAGTAGAATAGGTTTCATAGGCGTGTATTTGCCTCTTTGATTTCTTTCTCTTAGTTATTGTGAATAAACACTTACAAACTCTTCTTTCTCTTTAAGAACAAGCATTGTGGGACTTTCCATGGCTTGGTCTTAAAAAGAAAAGGAGAGGAAATGGGCATCCTAGGCGTTCGTGCAAGATAGCATAGGTAGTTTTCATGTTTTGAACTATAGGAGAACTAGTTGACTTATAAACCCTTTGGAGTGGAAAAATTTCATCAATGTGGGACTTCAAAGCTCCTAGAGGACGTGTAGCAGCTGGCTGGCCGGCCTCCTCACCCTAAAGTCCCACATCTCCTAGATCTTGCATCCAAGCTCATTCCAAAGGCTATATAATAAGGCTTAGGGGTCTCCTTTGTACACTCACCTTTGAATCAATTGATTTCTTGAGTTGATTTGCACATTTGCAATCCTCTTTTGAGATAGTATTCTGTCTACAAAGTCCCTCTTTGGGAAGACCTTATCTTGCTTAAGCAAGTGGCGGTCCTCCTTTGATGCTTATCTTGGAGGCTCCTTCAAGTGGCGCATCTTCAAGTCATAAGTTCCCTTTTCTCCAATCGTTTCCATTTTTAATTTCTCTCCATTATTTTGTATGCCATTTAGAATATTCTCTCTAGGTATGCTATTCCCCATCAGATTAGTAGCAAAAGGCTTTACTCAAAAATCCAACATAGATTACTTTGATACTTTTGCTCCTATGACTAGGATTCCTCTATTCGAGTGTTGTTAGCTCTAACAGCTATCCACAAACTAGTGATACATCAGATGGATGTTAAAACAACCTTTTTGAATGGTGATTTAGAGGAAGAAATTTATATGACTCAACCTGAAGGGTGTGTTGTATCTGGTCAAGAGGATAAAGTATGCAAACTCTTAAAATCCTTGTATGGGTTGAAACAAGCACCAAAACCGTGACATGAAAAACTTTATAATGTGTTGCTTTGTGATGGTTTTTCACCTAATGATGCTGATAAATGCGTGTACTCTAAATTTGAAAATGGTGATTTTGTCATTATATGCTTGTATATGGATGACATGTTAATCTTTGGTACATGCAATGAGATTGTCGCTACAACTAAATTGTTTCTAGGATCAAAATTTGAAATGAAAGACATGGGTGAAGCCAATGTGATTTTAGGTATTAGAATCATAAAGAAGGAAGATAGTATATTACTATCTGAAGAACAATACATTGAGAAACTTCTTAAAAAATTTGGGTTTTATGACCTAAAACCAGTGAGTACCCCTTATGATGCTAATTCTAAATTAGTAAAAAATAGAGGAGAATCATTATCTCAGCCTCAGTATGTCCAGATAATTGGGAGCTTACTGCACTTGATGAGCTTTTCTGGACCTGATATTGCTTATGCAGTAGGTACACTCAATGTCCAAATCAGGAACATTAGGATACACTTGCTAGGCTTATGAGATACTTAAGAGGTTCAATGAATTATGTCATTGAATATAGTGGATTTCTTGCCGTACTAGAAGGGTACAGTGATGCTAACTGGATCTCTGATTCAGATGAGACAAAATCCACTAGTGGTTATGTATTCACACTTGGGGGTGGTGCAATTACATGGAGATCAGCCAGACAAAAAATTATTGCAAGATCAACAATGGAATTTGAGTTTGTTGCTCTTGAGATGACTGGTAATGAGGATGAGTGGTTAAAAAACTTCTTAGCGAACATTCCACTAGGAATGAAACCAACCCGATAGGTATCAATACACTGTAATTGCCAATTGGCAATAACTATAGCTAAAAATAAGAATTACAATGGAAAGAATAGACATATATAATTGAGACACAATTTGGTGAAGCATCTGCTAAAGAGTGGAAGTATTTCCATTTATTATGTGAAGTCAGAACGAAATCTTGCAGATCCTCTGACAAAACTCCTAGAAAGACAAATGATATTAGAAACATCGAGGGGAATGAGACTTAAGCCACTTGCAAACAAACAAGTGATGGTAACCCAACCTTTGTGATTAGAGATCCCATGAATAAGGTTCATATGGGTAAAAACAAGTCACTTGTTAGTTCTGATAGCACTAAATTGATTTTAATCAATTATGTCCCATCCTATGGTGTCTGTATGAAAGTGCTAAAGACTGCATTGTTGAGAGGCTAAACTTTGTCATTAAAATTCTATATGGTGAAAGAATTTTAGCTTAAACAAAGTTTTTAATGATTTTCATATCCCTTATGGGTGGTGTATGATTTGCAGCATACATTTGATGAAATCGCCTATATGAGTGTCAAGTGGGGCCTCTTGCATGAGATCTTGGCATGATCTTTAGAGCTCTCATGAATACCGGGCATGCACATGACCTAGTAAGCGCAACACAACGATAACAACAAGGATTGTGGGGGTGTATTGTGATTGATAAACCTCTAACACACGTCAAGTGTCTTTGGTTCATATAGCTTGCTATACCAACTACACTGTGTGTTAAGTTTCTAAATCTAAGACTGGTTCATATAGCTTGCTATACCAGCTCTTATGCATTACATCCTTTGAGACCAAGAATGAAAATTTGTTATCTTTCTTTTAGTATTTGAACTATTTGAGTAAAAGACTTTTCTTTCAACTTCTTTTGCTATATGTGGGGGATTGTTGTAATATTTCAAAAGTTACATTGGTTTGGAACGTTTTACAACGTTCATATTCCTTTATTAATTGGCAAACGATAATGCTAATGTGCCAACATTCAAATTTTTAACGTGAATTAATTTTGCAACATTAAAATCACTAATTAGTTTTAATTGGTTTTAATTTCTTTTATTCTTTCCTAGCTGTATAAATGGAGAGCTCTTTCCCCATTCCAAAACACACCAAATTATGTTTTGTCATTCTCCTCTCTTCTGAGTTTCATTCTTTAGCTCTTTGCTTCTTCTAAAAATATTCTGGGTTATTTTGTACTCTTTTTAGAGATTCTTGCTAGTTTTGAGATCCTCAAAAATTCTAAGAAGTTCCTGTTGTATCCTAGGGTACTTGCGCAATACACCGCGGATAAGTCCTTAAGGACAGTGACTCTACACGCCTAAGGAAATACTGTTTTGTCATCTTTTTACAATAGAAATAGTTTATCAATTTTCTATACCTGACATTGCAACTGTAAATCTTTCTCTATATAGGATTGCATTAGAAAGCCACTGCCAAGTTTTCTCGCATAATTCAGACTATTAGAAAAAAGCAAGGTTACAAAATGTTTCCTTAGATAGTGGCCATACCCCCAATTTTTTCTTCTTTGATGGCTACTATATATTCATTTTCATATGCTAGAAATCCTGAAGCTATACATGCTTCTTAAATGTAGGGTACTTTATATTTTGAACTATCCTAATGTCTTTATAAGACAACGGTTCTATTACCACTATAAGCATTCTCCTTAGATAGAAAAGTTCTCCGCTACTTGGTGGAACCCAAATTAGTCTTCCAATTGTGTGACTCATTTTCCTTGATTGCCAACATCTATTGTTTTTGACATAAACAAACTTTAACACAAACTTAGGATATCTTAATCTTCTTGCATCTTCATATTTTTTGTTACATTCCATCCAATATAATCATCATCTTTAAAGTAAACTTCTTGCTCGCTAGGAATATGAAAAAAAAGGCTTTCAACAGTTGGATTTATGCCATAAACAAAACCATTCTTTAATTGGGAGCCGATTTCTCTTTTTCTTTTTTAATCCATTCACTAACAAAAATAGACTTTTAACATATGTTATTTTAGGCTTTTGACGTTTATGAAAGGTCAGATGTCATAACGCAGTAGTATAATGAAGGAAAACGATAGCGATTAATTTCGACATTTCCTAGCAGTTTTAGAATCGAGGCATATTAAGACGAGGTAAAAAGAGAGAAGGCCCAGGTTATTAAATGAAACAAAAACAGTTAGAATTTTGCCTCGGTTAAAAAAACTCGAAGCAGTAAACCAACAGTTGCTCTAGAAGAAACCGTTGTCATAGACCCTTATAGATTTAAAGCAATTATTTAATATAAATGATCTATGACAACGATTCTTGTAGGAACCACTGCCAAAACCCTATAAATTAAATAATTATTTAAAATCTGATATACTCTATGGCCTCGGTTGTTTCTATAATAGCTACTAAAAGTACTTTATGCTTCGGTTATTTTGGCAATCGTTGTCGTAGGTCAGGATAATCGATTATTTCAAGCAATAATCGATTATCTGCGAGAGCAATGGTTTTTCAAAAAGGCTCGTGATAATCGATTATTACATCAAATAATCGATTATATGCGCAAATATTCTAAAGACAGGAAACTTCTAAGTGTTTACATGTTCAAAGTTATTCCTAATACATTTTCAGTCTACAAAAGTGCTTTTAAATAAATTACAACTTCATTCTTCGAGTTCTTCTCTTGCAGCATCATCAAAATCATTATCTTTTAAAAATAACAATGCACCTTATTAGTAACAATCACCCCTTTTTGATGATGATAAAAAAGCAACTTTGTGTTATCTGCATAAAAAATTCAAACTCACAAACAAAGAAACAAGTTAGCAACTGCACTATGAATTTGTTCTTCTCCCCTTTTTTGATTAGAAGCAAAAAGAATAATCATGCTCCCCATCAAAATGTGCTCCACTCAATAAAATAATGTATGCACTATATTGGAACAAGAGAGCATTTTATTTAATTTTAGAGAAAATTTCATTCTTAGCATAAGGAAATACATAAATATTTAGAAGCATCTTACTAATTTAAAACAAAACAAACAAACAACCAAACAAACACAAGGCCTAAAGTCTAAAATTTTGGACTGGGTGGTTTTTCTGGAGGATGAAGATTGAGATGATTTTCAATGTTCCCAAGACGGGTGTCAAAGTCGTTAACTGGTCAAACACATATTCTTCATGAGTTTGCTGCCACTCAAAGATTTGATCAAAATGGACTTGTTGAGCAAGACTCATGTCCTCCAGTATTTTGGACAAATTGGCAAAATATTCTTCCATGAATAGGGTGGAAGATGAAGGCATTTGGGAAGGACCAAAATCATAAGGAGTAACAGCTCTTACTGGTTCAACCATGTGAGCCTCCATATCATCATCTTCATTATCTTGGTGATCGTCATACTTGTGAATGATCACACGCCCACGAGCAACAAAACCCATTTGGGGAAACGTTGTCTCCCCAATTTCAGTGCCAATTGCTCAGATTGTTTAGGTGAGCTCTCCTTCTATATTTACTCCTTTGTATTCAAGAATTCTAGAAATGAGGAGTGCATAAGGAAGATGATAGGCATGATAATTTTTAGCCTTCAACATAGTATCTGAGATGAGTGCAGGCCAATAAATATGCATGTGATTTAAAATCCCATACAAAAGAAGAAGATCCTGCTCAGAACCCTGAGCATGATTTGTGGCATGAGGGCACAAAAGCCACACAATCAGATAATGAATTAAGAGTTCTTCAACTTTGAAGCCGCCCACCAGTAATTGACGACGATTTGTTTACTATTAAGGATGACGAAGAAGGGATTGGAAGGCAAGGAGGCGGTTGAAATCTGGCACCCCAAGATGAACTTTCGCAACATCATCCCAAATGGTGAGCTGTGCAACATTTGTCCAAATGTCATTATCCAAAATAATGGGAACCCCTTTTACCTTGGTTGTGATGATTCCATCGCGGTACCTCAGGTTGAAATAGAACACCACTTATCATCTTGAATAGATTCTTTTATATTCTTGGGTTCTATTTGAGACACAAAAGCTATTGTTAAGCAAAAAAAATTTAGATTGTGTCTAGTAGTTACCCCTTTTGAAATGTCTCCAATGATGTTGTACAGGGAGAGGACACGAGGTTGTTTGTAGGTCTTAGGATCCACTTCTTGATTTTGAGTTTCTCTATGATTGTTTTCATTTAGATACATCTCTTCAAGAGCTTCCCTTAAATAATCCTCATCACCTGTAATTGGTTTATTTTACTCAAGAGGATTCACCTCAAGGTCCACAATTTCATCAAAGACAATATGTATTTATTCCTCAATTATCAAAGTTCTTCTATTAAACACCCTATATACTTTGCTAGTCAAAGAATAGCCCAAGAAAATTGCTTCATCAGATTTAGCATCAAACTTACCTAGATTATCTTTACCATTATTTAAAATAAAGCATTTGCATCCAAAGATTCTTAAATGAGACACATTCGGTTTTCTTCCTTTAAACAGTTCATAAGGAGTTAACTTAAGAATAAGCCTAATAAGCATTCTATTGAGTACATAACAAGTAGTACTAACTGCATCAGCCCAAAAATATTTAGGTGCATTTATTCATTCAAAAGAGTTCTAGCTAATTCTTCTAATGATCTATTTTTCCTTTCAACAACCCCATTTTGTTGGTGAGTTCTAGGAGTAGAAAAATTATGAGTTATTCCATATTCATCACAAAACTTTTCAAAAGATTCATTTTGAAATTCACCACCGTGATCACTTCTTAAGGTTTTGATTTTCAAATCCTTTTCATTTTGAACACGTTTTGCAAAGGTTTTGAATGCTTTAAAAGATTCACTTTTCAAAGTTAAAAAGAATGTCCAAGTAAACCTAGTGTAATCATCAACAATCACAAGTGCATAATAGTTTCCACCAAAACTTTTAATTCTAGATGGACCAAACAAGTCCATATGTAAAAGTTTCAAAGGTTTTGATGTAGAAATTGTGCTTTTGGATGAAAAAGAAGATTTGGTTTGTTTTCCTTTTTGACAAGCATAACATAATTTATCTTTTTCAAATTTTAGTTTAGGCAGACCAATTACAAGATCTTTAGAAATTAGTTTATTTAGATGTTGCATATGAATGTACGTAGCTCTTTTATGCCATAACCAAGGATTTTCCTCTTTTGCAACTAGACATGTTATGTTATGACTAAATGCACTTTAAATGTCAATCAAATAAATATTATTATGCCTAACACCTTGCAAAGCAATATCAGAATAGTTCTTAAAATAAACAGCGCATTTATCACTTTCAAATGTTACCTTGAAACCTTTGTCACAAAGTTGACTTATGCTCAAGAGGTTGTGTTTGAGACCTTCTGTTAATATGTCGGCAAGTGTAACAAATCGTATCAAGTAATATAAAATGGTAAGATCAACTATCATATCCCAAAGGACTCACGACACTAAACAGTCATGTAATCGCTTAACTAATTAAGACTTAAGAACATTTTTTGGGGTTTTTTGAATGCAAATGCAATAAAAGTAAACATGAATGCAATTTGATCAATTGAGGCTAAACACTAGAATGGATGGATGAAGTTGATAATATGAGATGAATATGTTGTTGGGGTTTAGATTTCACCTAATCACTTTCATGCATATAAGAATTCATCTTCTTCATTCAATTGTTAACATCACTTTCTAAATTACTTAAAACCCGGTCCCTCGGTGAAGAAAGCCTATCCTTAATTACTAGAACACAATCCCTTGCATCCTTAATAATTAATTATGTATTACGATTATAAGCTTAAGATGACCAAAACTCATACCCCCATCCCTGAGGAATACTGCTTTTGGGAGAAATTCTCCAGATCGTGGTTTGTAGGTATTTTCCAATAATAAAGAAGACCATAAAATCATGCCATGAGTGATCAAAACATAACAAG
This sequence comes from Vigna angularis, assembly GCF_016808095.1. Classification (NCBI taxonomy): domain Eukaryota; kingdom Viridiplantae; phylum Streptophyta; class Magnoliopsida; order Fabales; family Fabaceae; genus Vigna; species Vigna angularis. The sequence goes on along the minus strand of NC_068978.1, from coordinate 14,895,540 downwards.
CATAGAGCAAAGGAGAAAATTTCTAACCAATTGGCGAAAGAAACATATAATAATTCAAAACAAATTCAAATACATGATAGTTTAAAGGTTACATCTTCCCCAATAACAAAAGAGTTTAGTTCCCCATCGTCATGGAGAAACTAGGCGTAGAATGGAATGGAAGAGATAGAAAAACCCTAGAAACTGAAGAGGAGAGCTCCTGCATCCCCAAATCTGCCTCTAAAGGAGCAAAACGTGTGTTTCTGTGCCCAAGACATCAAGAAATACCAACCCTAGGTCATGCAAGTCCTTAAATAGATCAATATTGGATCTTGGGCCAACGTCGTTGGCGCTCAGCGCCTTAAGTGGGGTGCCTAGGCGCCCAACGACACAAAAATTAGCGCTCAGCCCTGCTGGCTGGTGCTCAGGGCCCCTTTCTGGCGCTCAGCTTAAGCTTCACTTTTCTATACTGCGTCTTTTTCTGTTTTTCTACATTCCAACTCCTTGGTACTTTAACTCCTCTTTTAAATCATTCCAATAACCTATAAAATCAAGAGCATTTAGTGATAAAATCATCAAGTATACCCGCTACTCACTTATTCACAAAACTATACTAAAAATATGAGTTCAAGCAAGCTTCTAAGTAAAAAAGGATTGATTTAATATCAAAATTGAATCACAGATAACAGTATTTTCAACCGTTATCACAACCCCAAACTTGAAACTTTGCTTGTCCTCAAGCAAAATGTAACTTGGCTTAAACAAAATAATCATATTACAATGGTCTAGCACACCAAAAAGCATTTTCCTCCAGGACATGTAAATCACTCATGTTTGCTCATGATAGAAAGATTAGTCAAGATATAATGATCTTTAGCCAATCAAGCTTCAACTATGGGGCTCACATAATCAAGACATACACAATAGATGCAACAACCTTATGAGTGATCACCAAGCAGACAGAATGTTAACCTATGTGCATGGAACTATTCCTCACCAAAGACAGTGTTTCACTCAAGCACCCAAAACTGTTTGACTCAAGCACTCAAAAATGTTTCACTCAAACTCAACGGTGTATAGTGAGGTGACACTCTTACACTCTACCATCACAATGTCACATGAATCAACTTTGCCTTTCATTTAAATACCATCAAACACACTCACAAGCAAGTTATCATCACAAGGACTTTTTGAGGTTTGTATTGAGGTCGGGTTAAGAAGAAAATTGGTTTTTCTAGACAACAAAATCCTTGAGTTAAGAGAGTGCATAATTCATTTATTTACATTAACAATAATCTCTCCTTCTCCTTTTATGTGAGAAACCAATCTTCAACTCATTCCCAACTTTCCTTTCATTGAGCTTAACCTTTTGTTTTCTTTTGTTTTCTTTTTCTTATGTTTTTTGCTTTTGCTCAATGCTCTTTAAAGATTTTCACAAAGTTCTTTCCGGTTTCTCACAACCCCAAACTTGAACCAGTCTCCATTACCATATAAACATACTATACTCAACTCAAGGCAAGGATTTCAAAAAGGTATTTTTCAAATTTAGGCTCAAGGTTCAAATGATAGAAAAAAACATTGTTCTTTGATGGGTTCACATATTGGCATGAGCTTATATGGAAGAAGAACAAATGGCCTTGATTATGTGTAACAAGCAAGCAAGAAATTTAATCATATAAACTTAGGCAAAATCAATCATGCTTCCAAAGCAATAACATTCAATCAATCAAAAACTCTAGAGTCCAACCTCTCACCGGTTAATTCAAGTTCCACAATTTGATACACATCCTGCCCAGCATATTAATCACAATTGAAATCATGCATATGTTTTTAACAAAACTATGAGCAACCACCATCTATGCTTAAAAGCCTCACCAATCATTAACTCAACATGCATCATAGAATAATAGAGCAAACACAAGAATCACTAGTACAATCAGGCGAAACGAAAATGGTTGATTTTCGTTATAGGCACCGGTTCTTGAACCGAGGCATATGCAGGCGAGGCAAAAAGTGTACTACTTTTGGCCTCGGGTCTCAACCGAGGCATAAAACGAGAGGATTTGACATCGATTCTATCATAACCGAAGCAGTAAGGTTTTTGGTTTTTTTCTTTTTTTTTTCGAAGGACTATAGGCCTCGGGTTAGGGGAACCGAGGCCATATGTTCCACCCTAATGCCTCGGTTGTAGCTTGAATCGAGGTAGTAGAGGTCTTTTTTTTTACGCAGAACTTTCTGCCTCTGGTGTGGTCATAACCGAGGCATAAGTTGCTTTTCTACCTCGGTTTTGACCCTAACCGAGGCATATGTGCTTGTTTTTTTTAAAAAAATCAGGTCTGTTTCTGCAACATTCCCAACAACAGAAACAGACCTGCATATATATTTACAGCCATAACAGTCGAAAATAATCCAAAAACGCATATTTTTAATGAAAATTATAATAAAACATAAATACATTCAATTGAATCATAAATCAACTTCTTATAAGCATAAATCAATCCAATTATAATCATAAATCAAGTTTGAAGCCTAAATCAATGTAATGTACAAAGTTAAACTAATAGTAATGTAGATAAGCATCAAACAACTTAGAAACATAAACTTAGAACTTACTATATCCTAATATCTACTATATACTATTATATAAATGAATTACATATTTAGCCAGTGCTTTCCTCACTAGTTGAAGTGACTTCTCTGGAATTGGAGCAGTCCTATTGAATCTCTACATAAAATACAATGATTTAACTTAGTGTATTTGAAATCTAAACTATAAGGAAAATAAAATTGAAACCTAAATAATATCGTTTCCCATCCACTGGTGTAATGTGCACGAATAATGGTCATCATCCAAAACATGACGTAGTAACCACATTCATATGACCCCGTTTGTATATTGCACTACAATATATCATCATAATTATAAAATGTTAAGTAACATCAATTGAATGGAACCAAATGTAACAAAGTATGGACTAAAAAACCAAACCTTAAGGGCAACCCATGCAAGCTTTTTAGCTGTAGCAGTAGATCTCCCAGATAACATCATATGTGTTGCAAGGGAACTATTAAAAACAATTCCTTTAGCATACATTTATATAAAAAAAAAGTCGAAACATTGAGATTCTTACCAATCTACTACATGTCTAAGAGGGCTGGGAGGAGACTTCTGCAATGAACAAAACCAGACAGCAGTGTTCTCCGGTATGGAGATCACAAGTAGCTACCAATGACACCTGAAATTGGTAATAACTTATGAATCATATACCAAAATTAATAAATGAATGTGTTGAAGTTAACAAACTTCACAAAATTAATTTCTTCTCTACCCGACGCAAGCTCCCTAACATCTTGATGATGCAAGTACAATGGAATCTGAGCTTCTCTTCCAAATGTAGTACAATCCCAGTGTACATTCATCGGCGCATCTGAAATGATTTTAGCAAGCTCGTCTAACGCACCAAGAGGGTCATCCTCAGATAAATGAGTCTTCTTCGGTGTAGGACTTCCCTCTTGACCTATGTGCTGTTAAATGCAAAAATGGTTATGTTATAATGCCAATTAGAAGTCAATATTAAAATTGAGAAGTATATAGTACGAGTGTTTACCGGGAGATTAGATACATCACCAACCAAATGTCTAGGCCAGGCGACAAAGGACATAAATGCTTCTTCCACAATGAAGAACTCATCTGTAGGCATAGGAAGAACGGCATCTGCTATGACAACTTCATCCACTGTGACCTTGACCTCATCTTCTAAAAGTTGTACACCATGCACTACAGTGGCTGTCTCATAAACTATACCACGAGCCACTAGCATGGTCCCAGTATCAGAAAGAATATATAACTGACATGGATGAGTTTCATCCATGTCGTCCCCTAGAGCACCGGCAGCTGAACAACTTCCTTTACCACTTCTACCTGTCAAATTAAATGTTAGGTTATGCAAAAAGTAAATTAGTAACCAAAAATAAATAAGTTCACCTGTAGGGGGCACAACATGTTCTGCTACAGGAGATGGCAGAGGACGATTTCCATAACCCTCATAATGTTGTTGGAACTGGCGCGCAACCATTTCAGTAACTTCATCATACAACTCTGCCCGAACCTTCTTTGTGATCTCCTGCGTCATCTCTTTTCTTATGTCCTCCTTCATCTTTTCGTATGAATATGGACGCGAGGAAGACCCAAAAAACTGTTGTATGCCTATGCCAGTCCCAGCACCACGCACCCGTCCTGGATGCTCAGGTCATCCAATAGCTGTGGCAAGAATATCTTGACGACCTTGTTGTGTAAATTGACCTTGGGAGCTCTGCTCAACCAAGGAGTCCTGTCACATAACAAAAGTTCAAAATCATTAGAAAGATCTATGTAATATATATAACAAAATTAATGTAAAAATATAAGAAATGACATCTTACAATTCTTTCAGATATTTCTCTGGCAGACTCGGAAGTGTAGGAGCCCGATGGTCTTATATGGGCTAACTTCCACTTCTCGTGCCGAGATGGTGGTGAAGGAGGAGGAGGAGGGTCACCACCCTCAAAAAGTGGAAGTCTGCTATCTGACTTCTGCTTCATTATTTTCTCTTCAAGCTTCCTATATCCACCACGAGACAGTAAGTGTGGATTTTTATTCTGAGCGCTTATTCCCTGTGCTTTTGACCTTTTTTCCTGTGACAAAATGAAACAATTATCATAGTAGAGAATTATGAATGATGAATTGAATGATTTTCCTGCACTTACCTGCCACGCCTCGGATGAACGAAGCTCTACAAACTGACGCCATGTTTCTTCGTCAATTGCTGAATATTTGGAACATGGATTTTCGTTACTTTTTGGTCCAAATATATATCTAGACGTCAATTTTGTCTTAAACCCTCGAAATCTTTCTGCAATTGCAGATAAAAACACTTATTCCTTAAGCTCTCGACGTTTGGCATATCAAATGTTATCTACAACAAAGAAAGTAATAATCTTATATCAATACAGATTTATCAATATAATGAATATAGAATTTGGAGCAATATTGCTTAACTTACCAATAGATCTTGCCAGATAAGATTCCGATCAGCCTCAGAAACATGGTCAAAGGATGGAGTAAGTATAGAGATACGATCACGTGCCAATACTCCAAGGTAAGACCTAAATACATCTGCATTTGGGCCAGATGCAACTTGTTGAACGGGTCGCACCGCTCACAAAAGTTGATTGCACGAAAATATGCAGTATAGCTAGGATTTGACTCCTAGGTCGTCTCTCAAGGACCAATTTGTGATTCAGTCTCAGATTAAACACGAAAGGGGGGGTTTTGTGATTTTTTTTTGGTTTGACACGGAAAAATAAATTTAAAACTGACTGGAATTTAAATAAGACAGAATTTAAAAACACTGAAGTAAATTTTAAAGATAGTAAAATCAAAACAGTAAAAGACGATAAAAATGAAAAGTGGTAAATTGAGAAATGGAAAAATTAAACGATGTAGAAAAAAATAAACGGTAAAATAAAAGAGACAGTAAAAAATAAAAGTACTTGACTGAAAATGAAAAAGATTCATGTAAGGATTCAACACTTTAAATAAAATTCTTAAAGGTAAAAATAAAACGAGTAAAACTGATCCAAACATTACATGCTTTTAGAAATAAAATTATACAATTTTTACTGTTGGAAAATAAAAACACAAGAGAGAGGAATAGAAAGAGGCGAGAGCCTCCTCCCAGGCCGTCCTCCTTCTGCTGCTGCTTCTCCATTTTATATCCAAGATTCAGAACCAACTCCCGTTTCTCCTCCGTCATTTGAGCCAGCTTTTCTGATGTGGTCTCCCATTAGCAGCCCCTTGTTTCAGGAATTCCTTGCGGTTGTCTGCTCCTAGCCATGTCAAAGAAATAAGGTGGGCCCCTCAAATTTCCACCTCAGCTTGTCTTCTTCTTTAGTTACGTTGTACACCATTCCAGCCTTTCCAAGGTTTCTCCTATTGCTTCCAGCTGAAATAAGACCGTGCACACCATCTCCTTCAATCCAGCCTTTTGCTTCACACTTTGTAGCTGCTGGACATTGTCTTCTTTGCTGGACTGTGAGCTGCTTCTGGATGGGAGGACGCTGCTGGAACATGGAAGTGGCTGGAGCATGATGTTCTCGCTGCCCGTGCACCTCTTGCTGCTCTTTCCAAACTGCTGAACGTATGACATTCTTTATACCAGCTGGACCAAGCTGCTGCCCCTCCAACGCTGGCCGTGATTTCTTCTTCAAGGTGCTGCACCGTTCCAGCTCCAAAATAAAATGTGCCTCTCCAAATATTAAATGCCCAAGTGTCTTGTTTTTTCAATTGAGAATAATAGGAGGCGCCACTTTTATTCCATGTGTACTGGATGCTTGTTAAAATGAAAGGGTCGTGTGCTTCTTTACAAAATGAAAGTCCAAAATCAAATGCTTATGTGGAAGAGTGGGAGAGCACGGAGAGTGAAAAAAATCTGCACTCCAAACCGTGAGTGGTGGCTGATGTGAGCCTTCAATGTGGTCCCCTTCATCATTTATTCTAAATGTTTGCCAAAGAAGAAGCCAAAAGTTTTTACTGCAAATGGCCGTGTGTTTGTCTCCACCTTTATTCCAACTTCTATTTCCCTCTTCTTTCTTTACGTAGCTGCACCCACAAATAAAGAAAACCATGTGGTCCCTTTTTGATTCCAAAAGCTTTTCCAAAATGACTTCTCCATGGGCCCTACGTGAACTTTCATTTGGTGGCCCCTTGACTTTATTCCATATCATGTTATGCAAAATGAGAGAAAACCGTGAGCTTCTTTTGCTTAGCTATAAATTTAATTTGTTCATGGCCCCTCCTTCATTTCACTAAGTCCATTATATCCTTTGGTCACCAACGTGAACGGTTCATTCCACCATGCCATTGTCTTCCAAATTTATTTTGACAAAACCGTGAATGGGCGTGTGGTATGTATATTTTCCAAGCCAATTTTACTTCTTAAAAAAATTTTAAGAAGTGAGATGTTTCCAAATGTCACAAAATATTATCCAACAATTTCCCTACAATTCATAATGCAAATAATTAGTCTCAGACAATTCAAATTAATCAAAATAAGAATTTCTGATCAAATTGAGCATAATTAGGAAACATGGGAAAATACTGGACAATTAAGCACAATTCTCTAATTAATTTTAGTACAATAAACTAAGTGAAGTGAACAAAATATTGACTCATCACAACTCTAGTGACCACGTCAATAACGACAGGTGTCCTCTCACCTGCATTTCTTCTAAGTATAAGCTGTCGTAACCTCATTGCTCCTCTCATCCGTCTAGAAGTGGTGGGGACTTCATCGCCTGACGAATGAGGTGACTCAGCCATATATCTGTCACAATAAATAAGATGAAAGATAAATAAAACACTTATAAAATAACATATATTATTTAACAAAAGCCATAAATATTTACACAAACATGAAATTCATACATAATCATATGGATTAGTCATATATATATTCCCTCATTGTGATCTTCTCGTATTGCTTGTATATCATCAATTAGAGGGTTGTCATCCAAATTTATTGTCGTTTTAAATGGATGGTTGTCAGCAATATGAAGATTACTTAGATTCTCTTCTTTATCTTCAATTTGCCTTTTTCCTTGGAGAGCAACATACCAATGGTCAAACGCAGGATCTTTGACATAAAAAACCTTACTTGCTTGATATGCCATGATGAACGGTTTGTCTCCATAACCAACCTTTCGAAAATCAACAAGTGTCATACCAGATTCATCTATTTTGACACCACTCTTATTGTCTACCTACTTACATTTAAAGAGTGCAACGGAAAACTTAGTGTAATCAACTTCCCATATCTCTTCAATTCTACCATAATATCTCATGGATCCAACTACAGGATGTTGATCTTTGGATGTGGAAAACTGTAGCGACTCAGCTTCTAGACTGACGCCACTATTTTGTACTGTGCTTTTATCATCCAAAGTCTTTGTATAGAATGTGCAATTATTAGTTTCGTAGCCTGTACAACATACAACATCAAACTTCAAGCCATTTGCTAACCACAACAAAGTCTCTGAGGACCGTGATTCTTTCGAAACTTCAGACTTGAACCAGGACAAGAATGTTCTGTTATGCTCCATCAACTGCCATTTCTCTGATTGTCGTGGATAGTTGTCCTTTACAACGGCTTTGTGTGCTTTCAAAAATGGGATCACTTCATCTGTGTTGTTTAATATGTACAGATGTGCTTCCATCAATTCTTCACAACTTTTCGTCATCACATTCACACCTCAGATGCTTTTACTTGTAGAATATCTATTCAACCATGATGTCCGAGGGACTCCTATCGGATTTGCTTTAGTCATATACTCAGAGCAAAACTCAATACTTTCTTCAGCAATATATCTTTCAATCATTGAACCTTCTGGACGATATTGATTTTTGACGTACCCTTTCAAAATCTTCATATAACGCTCAATACGGTACATCCATCTTAAGTATACTAGTCCACACAACTTTATTTCTCTGACTAAATGAACAAGTAAATGCACCATGATGTCAGAAAAGGATGGAGGGAAAAACATTTCTAGCTGACACAAGATGATGATAATTTCGCTTTGAAGTTCATCTAACTTTGTAGGATCGATGACTTTAGTTCAAATTGACGAGAAAAATGAGCACAATCGAGTTATGGTCTGCCTAACTTTTTTGGGCAAAATTCCACGAATTGCCACTGGTAACAACTGTTGCATTAAGACGTGGCAATCGTGAGACTTCAGTCCAACAAGCTTTAAGTCCTGCATTGACACTATTGATATTTGAAGAGTATCCTTGTGGTACCTTGATACTCTTTAAACAAAGACAAAAACTTATCTTCTCTTGTTTGGACATTGTGTAACATGCAGAGGGCAAATAAGTACGTTTACCAATCTCTCTTGGTGCCAACTCTTCTCGGACCTTCATGTCAACCAAATCCAAACGCGCATTCACTCCATCTTTTGTTTTTCCCTGGATGTTTAGTAGTGTACAAATCAAGCTATCACAAACATTTTTCTCAACATGCATGACATCTATGCAATGTCTAACATCTAACTTTGACCAATATGGAAGATCAAAGAATATTGATTTCTTCTTCCAAGGGGTCGTTACAGAAGACTTCTTCGACGTTTTCCCAAATATATGATGTACTCTATTAACTTTCTCAGCAACTTCAAGTCCAGTAAGTGGAATGGGTGCATTCTCTTTTTCTTGTTCTCCATTGAATGCTTTCTTTAACCTTCGATATGGATGATTAGATTGTAAAAATCGCCGATGACGCATATATATTGTCTTCCTTCCGTGTTTTAATTGTTGAGCTGCAGTGTTTTCTTCACATATAGGACATGCTTTATGACCCTTCACACTGTACCCTGACAAATTACCGTAAGCTGGGAAGTCATTAATGGTGCAAAATAACATGACATGCATCATGAAAGTTTCTGAAGCAAAGGCATCAAATATTTCAACCCCATCAACCCACAACAACTTCAAGTCTTCAACTAGTGGCCTTAGATAAACATCGATGTCATTTCCAGGCTGCTTTCGACCAGATATCAACATTGACAACATCATGTACTTTCTTTTCATGCACAATCCAGGAGATAAGTTGTAAATTATCAGTATAACGGGACAACAACTGTGATTGGTACTTAAATTACCAAATGGATTCATTCCATCAGTAGCTAAGCCAAACCTAAGATTTCTACATTCTTCACCAAATTGGGGGAATTCTTGATCAATAATTTTCCATTGCGTTGAATCAGCTGGATGACGAAGCAGCCCATTAGTTGTTCTCTCATCTGCATGCCATCTTAGGTTTTTAGCGTCTTTGGGATTCGCGAACAAACGCTTAAGTCTGGCAACTAGTGGAAGGTACCAAACTACTTTCACTGCAGAACCATTCTTTTCTGTGTGACCACCATCTTCACTATTGTTTTTTGACTTGTATCGTGATAACCCACATTTTGGATACTTTATCAAAACTTCATTCTCATTCCTATATAATATGCAATCATTCGGACATGCATGTATCCGTTTATATTCCATACCCATCGGACAAAGAATTTCTTTTGCATCATAATTACGATTGGGTAACGTATTTCCATTTGGCATCATTTCATTCAACAACGACAACAATTCTGTAAAACTCTTATCACTCCATCCATTGCTCGCCTTTAAATTCATGAGCCTTAACACCGCTGACAACCGTGTGAACTTAGTTGAACCCGCATACAAAGGAGTCTCCGCATCAGTGGACATCATTTCATACACATGCGCTTGGGCAAAAGCTTCTGCGCCAACATCGCGGATCATATCCTCTAAGTTGTCTTCTTCTGCTTGATCTTCCATATTCATTGTGGAATCATAAACATTTTCAGTTGTAGAGACAGTTGGAAAGTCTGTTAATTCGTCGTGCCATATCCATGTTGTATAACTTCGTATGAAACCATCACAGATAAGATGTTCCCTAATATCAGTTCCGTTCAACTTCCTCCCATTCAAACAGTTCACACAGGCACATCTGAACTTGACTTCATCATCACCACTTGTACTCGCATTACGTTGCGCAAACTCTATAAATTCTTCTACCCCTCTCTCATACTCAGTGTTGATGCGTGGTAAATTAATCCACCCTCTATCCGTACGCATGTTTACTGAAATTGTTTACACAATTTCAATAATCTTGAATGATCACTTTGATCGTGTTTGTATTCAAGGTGTGACCCTATCCCATTCAAGAAGATTAACTTTTTTTAGTTTATTAAACATATCAATTTTAAACGACATATCTTAAATTTTACGAAATTTTGCCAGTATTTCGCATTGGTCTTCAGGTTACACGAAATGAAAGTGATTATAAATCACAATCAAATATGCACCTGAAGATCAATACAAAACACAACAGTAAATTTTCATGAATTTAAGACATGTATATTAAAATTGATATGTTATAATAAACTATAAAAAGTTATTACTCTTCTTAAACTGTCCAGCCGGACAATTCAAGATTCAATACTTATAAATTATTATTACCATCTCCTTTGTATTCATTTTTAAAAAGTACATTTGTTTAAAAAAATCTGGAGATAGTAAATAATTTCTGTATTGAATCTCAAATGGGAATCTAAGGCTAATTAAAAACAAGAATATATCCAAACAAACAAAGAATTATATATGCTACATACAACATCAAATAAAAGCAAAGGACTATCAAAATCACCACAGACAAATATCAGTCAAATACTATTAAAAGCAACTATGAAATGTTTTTCATAAGTATTAAAACCTTAAATTTAGTCACGAGTTAATTTAGAGTTTTTCATATTATAAATTGCATTACCCCATTTAAATAGTAAAATTCTCATCTCTTTTATTCTCTTTGATAATGTGCATTTTCGTTCCAACCTCTTAAATTAACCTCTTACTTCTTTACCTAATTTTCTTAACCACTTACCACTCTCAGAGTAGTTTTTTTATTTAATTATAATTAGAAGTAATTAGAATGACTCATATAAGTGAATTGGTAAATATAACTTTAAGACTTAAAAGTATTTTTTTCCTTATATGTTATTTAATTTATTTTTATTTAATGTAAAATTTTTAATTCATATTTTTATTTTTAATTCATATTTTTATTTTTGTAAATTTTAAATAGTGTATTCAGAATATCTGCATAAGGTATTTTAATGTAATAGGGTATTTTTCTTCTATATCTGCATGCCAATGTTCATTCCATTTTCTTCCAATATGGTTCTATTTTTTAAAATTGTAGAGAGTAAGTCCCATTTTGTTTCATTTTTTGTGAATTATGTGATAGCTGACCAATTGGGCATGTGAGGTTCTCAAGCAATATTCCAAGTTCCACATGCGAAACACCCTAAAATGGTTGGAGAAATGGGGCTCTTGATTTAGAAGGAAATGGTGAGAAGAAAAAACAGAAGAATATTCAATTTCTCTCTATCCGGTTTCTCCACTGTATATGATTTGCCTGCTACACATTTTGCATTATTTTCCAAAACAGAAGGATATCTCATACACAAAAGAGAATAACTATTGTCGGAGAATACAAATTTCAAAGCTTATCATTTTTGTCTTGACAGCAAAGGCAGGTAAAAAAAAACAAAAAACAAAGAAAAGATATCATCGAGACGCTGTTCCAAGTTTGGGTCCCATTTCATGAATCGTCACCTTCCACCACCCAACGTACACACCAAGGACAACATCTACAACAGAGATACTACCACCACTGTCTCGATACAATAACAAATAAGCCAAGCATGAATCAAAAATCTGGTGCATTAATTACAGAATCACTAATTCGTGCTTCAATGTGGGGAAAATTAATTCCAATCAAGGGAAAAATATCAGGAAAATAAACCAATATCAATAACCATAGACATTTCTTTCTTCATTCAAACAAATATCAAACCACAGACAAATGAAATTGTAAAGAACTTACCGTGGCGGCAAACAACAGCAGCAAAGGTAGTGGAGCGACGGTGGAGAGGCGGGAACGATACTCCTACTATTCGCGAGAGAAATAGAGCCACCCAACCTGGACAGCGCTTCGCCGGAGACAATGGAGGTAAAGGAGGGGGTGGAACTGTAGTGGCACGGCGGTGGATGCACGGAGAAGACGACAAAGGCCACCCGCGACAAAAATCGAAACCGAGGTTCGCCGGGCAGCAGTTCGCGTTTGGTCTTTGGTCTTTGGTCGAAGAGAAATCGAAACTAAAACCAAGGTTTTCTCTGGTCGAAGAGAAAGAAGGGCTGGTGGAAGAGAAAACTCTGGTGGAAGACTAAGAACTGTAAATCGCTTTGGTAAAAATAAACCAAACGATATTACCTCGGTTTCACAGAAACTCGAAGCCGTATGCGAGCTACTAAAGCGGTTCTACGAAAACCCGATGCCTAAACATCTTTAAAAAAATTCAAAAAAATTATATATGCTTCGGTTTCATTTAAGGCCGAGGTCGTATCGAATTTCGGCACCGGCTCTATCCTAACCGAGGTAGTGTATGCTGTAGTCAGAAGAAAATCAGAGACTTTTATGAATGGAACAGTCGCGAAGGGCTGGGGCTGATAAAGGTATACTGCTTCGGTTTTTAATACTAACCGGTGCCTATACTAGCAGAAAATAACAAAAAATAAAAAATATAATAGCTATATGCCTCGGTTGGAAATAAACGATGCCATAGCTTAACCTTTCTGCCTCGGTTCTGCTGATAACCGAAGCAGTATGGCTGTCAATCAACTGCTGCAGTGGATGTGCAGAGGAGTAGCAGAGAAGTAAAACCGAGACGTATATAGCGCGTTAAAAACCCATATTTTTACTAGTGAATATTACTCATCACAAACAACAGTTTATCACATCATACCAAACCATTACAACACAATTCATTAAACCAAGTACATAACCAAGCTAAAATAAAAACAAAATAAACAAAATTCAAATAAGCATAAAATAAAGCAAAAATATAAAAATCCTGATCCAGCACCATCCATCAGTAGATGCTTTCCTCTGAATCTTCCAGTATCCATTAGTAGATGTGAATCCTTCTCATCAACATGCATCAGTAGATGCTGATCTTTCTCATCTGCATCGGCATCCATCAGTAGATGCCTTCAGTAGCATCCATCAGTAGACGCTTCATCACATAACATCCATTAGTAGATGCTTAATTTAGTAGCATTCATCAGTAAATGCTCTCATCTGAATCTTCATCATCATAACATCCATTAGTAGATGCTTTAATTTAGTAACATCCATCAGTAGATGCTCTCATCTAAATCATGCTAGCATCCATCAGTAGATGTTATCATTTGAGTCCTCCTAGCATCCCTCAATAGATGTTGTCCAGCATCCTGCCAAGCAAAATCAAATCCAAACCATACAAATAATCAATTAAAAAGAAAAAGTCAGAAATTAGGTTGCCTCCCAATAAGCGCTTGTTTAACGTCACAAGCCTAACACCATTAAGCACAATCCGAATTTTCGATATTGGTGTTTTTCTCTCTTTCATCACACCAACATAACTTCAACAAATTCCTAGTCACCATCTTTACTCTCCTTGAATAAGGAGCTTCAATCTCAATAACTCCATTATCTTTAATATCTTTAATCACCCATAACCTGTTCTTGAATTTCACTGGTTTGCAAAGGTAGGGTTCATTATTTTCATGCACAGAGTCTTGATGAACTAGTTTCTCTTTATTATCTGCCTTCTTCATCTACTATTGGTAGTCTTCTCTACTTCCAGACCTAAAAAGAAAGATTCTAATTGCACTTGAAGTCTGGCGCTTAGTGCCCTCAATGGGGCACCCAAGTGGTGATGCGAGACATCCTGCGCTGAGGGTCCTTTAAGGGGAAACCAGGCGCGCCCTGCGACCTTCTTCAGCCTTCTTCTCTTTCTGATGATCTTGTACTCCTAGTACAAATTTTCGGATTTAATCCTGCAGACACTAAGAACACTGCACTAGAGCACCCAATTAGCACCAACAGATATAAAAGATAAAATTAAAGATAAAACAAAAATTAAAGATAAAAAAATAAAAATTAAAGATAAAAAGATAAATAGATAAAATTAAAGATAAAGTATAATCTGTTAAGAATCACAAAAAAGTATAGTTTAAACCACGACTCTCCGACAACGGGGCCAAAAACTTGTTAAGATGTCGGCAAGTGTACCGAATCGTATCAAGTAATATAAAATAGTAAGACCAAGTATCGTATCGCAGAGTGTTGAGATTGTTGATAGGAAGAGCACTGGTTTAGCTGAACCTACAATCTTAGAGCTTTTGGTTTTTGATGATGACAACATAATTAATAACCCATGTGATGTATATGTGTTACATGTTCTATTGCTTACATGCTATATGTTTTAATCAATGTGTAAATCTGTTTTAAAGCATTGAGAACATGATTATGTTGATACATTGCATTTCATTGTGCTATATAATTGATTTTATTGGTGAATGCATGTTTGATGTTTTATTGAAAGAAAACCACAAGCACTTATGTTGAACTTTTAATTGTGTGGCAAAACAACAGGTTTAAGTCGACTTCATTATGGGGTGAGTCGATTAAAACTCGTGGCTTTGCACAAACTTTTTCAACATGTGCTGTGAGTATTTTCAAAGAGAAAGTATTTCAAAACTTTGTGTAACTGTGTTGAATAGTCGATTACATGCAACCTGCATTCGACTAAGTCTGTTACAGTTTGAAATTCTGTTAATGCTTGTGTTAAATGTTACAACGACTATATTTTTAAATATGTTGACCAAGCATTTATTGTGATTCGATTGCATTAATTGTACATTCAATTAACTGCATTAATTGCTGCTAACTACTTTGAGTGAATTGTTATATTCGACTGCATTAGTAGGTTAGTCGATTAAAATGCGTTAGAATTGTGTTTGTCTATGAATTGACGCGAACTTGATTTCTGTAAGAACTTTTGTGAATCTAAAATTTTGTGATGTTTTGCAGAAAGTGCATTCTTACAGAGAAAGAGAAAGAGCTCCAAGAAACAAGAAGTGATCGTGGTGATCATCTACTTGTGGATTCTTGAAGAGCAAGTTAACTGCACTTACAGCTGATCATATCTGTACATTGGTTGTAACTGAAAGATCAGAGGCTACAATCTTGTAAAGATTGGATTGAGGTTTCCCTGTTGTGATTACAAGAAGAAGAGTGTGTTGCGTTCTTGACTTTGAGGGTGGCTCAAAGGGTTGGACTACAGGAGAGGGGATTCTTACTACTAGTCTGTTTTGTATATGCCTATATTTTGATTAGAGAGTTAAAGAGGTGTTTTATATTTTTGACGTGAGGTCGCTATAAAAACGTTGTTGTAAAAACCTTGATCATTATAGTTCATTGGCTTCCTGTGGTTGGAAGAACACTGGATGTAGGCCTGGCCGAACCAGTATAAAAACTTAGCATTTGATCTTTCTATCCCTGCACTTTTTATTCAGTCGTCTACTCACTGTACTTAATCGATTATATTTCCACTACATAAACAAATCTTTTTCCTTGCCTTTCAAGAAAGCTTTTAAAGGCATCCACTTTGCGAAAAAGATATAAAGAAAAGATTGTTTTTACATTTCACCAATTCAACCCCCTCTTGGTGTGAGAACTTAAGCCATTCTATTTTCAACAATTGGTATCAGAGCTAGTTTTCATAAGATATTTGAAAAACAAGTCGATTAAGTTTTCTGTTAAATCGTCTAATCTTGAAAAATGAGTTTAAATTTTCAAACCTTTGGTGAAGGTGCATCCACAAATAGACCACCACTATTTGCTGGAGAAAATTATGCTTTCTGGAAAATTAGGATGCAAATCTTTCTTGAATCTATGGATAAAGGAGTTTTGGATGCAACTCTAAACGGTCCATTTGAGCCAACTCATCTTGTTAATGGAAAAACTATTTTGAAAAACTTTTCTAAGTGGACTCAAGATGAGAACCGAAGAGCTCAATATGATGCTATGGCTAGAAATGTTATTGCTTTTGCACTAACCATGGATGAATTTTTCCAGATATCACAATGTAAGACTGCCAAAGAAATGTGGGAGGTTCTTGAAGTGACACATGAAGGAACGAATGAAGTAAAAAGGGCCAGAAAGAATTCTCTTATACAAGAATATGAATTATTCAGAATGAAGGGGGTGAGACGATCTATGAGGTACAAAAATGATTCACACACATAGTCAATCATAAAGAAGAAATCAACATAAAGATCTTGAAAAGGCTCAATAGAAGCTGGAAACCGAAAGTCACTACTATATCTGAATCAAGAGATCTTACAAGCATGAATATGGCAACCCTGTTTGGCAAGCTGAGAGAACATGAATTGGAGCTTGGAAGGCTAAAGGAGGAAGAAGAAATTGAAGAGAAGAAATCTATTGCTCTAAAAGATGCAAGCAAGAAAGCTACAAAAATTCATGAATCTGAAACTGATTCAGATGCAGATATACCAGAAAAAGAAATGATGAATATGATGGTAAGAAAATTTGGCAGATTCATGAAAAATAAAAATTCTGCAACTAACAATGCAGGTTTCTCAAGAGGAGGAAAGAAGAATTCAAGAAGCAACGCTGTTCAATGTTATGAATGTGGAAAGGATGGTCATATCAAGCCTGACTGTCCAGACTTGAAGAACAAGCAGAAAGAATTCTCCAAGTATCCTTAGGATAAGAATAAGAAACAGAGGAAAGCTTATATTGCATGCGAAAACAGTGATGAAGATTCTTCTAGTGATGAAGATTCTTCTAGTGATGAAGATTGTGATCATGAAGAAGAGTCAAATATATGTTTCATGGCTGGCTCGGCACAATCTGATGATGATAGTGAAAATGAACCAATAGAAGTCAAGTATCACATGCTACTGGATTCTTTTCAGGAAGTTCATGCAGAGGCCATGCGACTTCAGTAAAAGGTCAATCGATTATCATCTGAGAGAAGAGACTATGAATACATAATTGATAATCTTGTGAAGGATAATGAAAAGCTTGAAAAAGATCTTAAAGAAGCTCTCAAATCTGGAAAGACAGTAAAGACTAAAGTACAAATTATTGAGAAAGAGTGTGGTAGTTGTTCTCTACATGTTGAGAAAATTCAGTACTTAACCAACACATTGGCAAAATTCACTCAAGGTAAAGAAAATCTTGATGTTGTGTTGAGATCATCTGGAAGAGCTATCTATAAACAAGGTATTGGTTACAAGGCTAAAAGTAATAGGATAAACTCAAAGAAATTTATTGATCTGAGTAAACCTACTACTAATGCATGCTTTTATTGCAATACACTTAGAAACTGCTATTTTAGAAATGTTGTTGTTCCAAACGGAAAGTACAAATGGGTTCCCAAGGAACAACTTCCTGCTACTAACAAGACAGGACCCAAATTCAAATGGGTATCAGCGTCAAAACCTCTTAACTGTTGTACAGGAAAGGAGCAGTAGCTATTGTAGCATTGCGTAACTCAAGGATGAGCTGACTTGATAATATAAAATTTCTGGAGTATCTACAATCGGTAACAATCTTTTTCACATTGCATTATGCATGATATTTGATTGAATAATTGTTTGATGAATGATTGTTTGCTGGTTGATTGTTTGAAATTCTTTTATGAGAAAATCAATTTTACGACTTTTAATCGATTGGATTAAATGTATAGTCGATTATGTTACTGAGTGATTGTTTCTGTTTTGTGAAAACCTTTGTCATACACTACTCAACTTTGCAAATAATAAAATGGATTAGATATCTCTGATATTGGGCTTTCTGTATTTGAAAATTTATATGTGGACTTATTTTGGTGATTATGGTTCGCACACTTATATTATGTCATATATGAGGAATTGTGATAGCATTTAGTGAGGTTGGTAAGGATATTTCCAGTAACCCTAAACTGAGGAAGTGTTTCCAAGCACTCTACATCAGATGACTTCTTCATCTCAACCCTCTCATAACTCCCTAAATCTGCATTCTTTTAGGTGTTTGGAGTCTAGGTTAGCTTGTTTTTCTTTTTAATTGTTTAGAATTAGGCTAGTTTCAGGTTTTTTCATTAAAATTGTAGTTTTATAAAATTGTAATTAAAAATAGATTCTTAGTAGTATTTTTTATATTTGTAAATAATTAGGAATTTAATTTTTAGGAAATCTTTTAATAAAATTTTTTTCTTTATTTTTGAATTGCTGAAATAATTTTTTATTGTTGATGGGCCTTAATTCCTTTTTTTTCTATATTGCATAACAAGCCCTTATAAATTGAGCTGGTGATGTTGATTGGAAGAAGAATTGAGATGTAGCTGCTATTCTAGAAGCTGCTACGTTGGACGTTGTTGTTGTGCTGCACTAATAAATTGGGTTGAATATGAAATCAGTATGGAACGCTGATGTTGATTGAAGAAGTGAGCCTATGCTGCCACATGTTAAATTGGGCTTCTATGTTAGAATTGGATTGGACTCCAACTAAGTGGAACGTTGTTGCTGCTGCATCATTGCTTAATGAAGCAGTGTTGTTCTAAAGTAGAGCACTGGATTAGGCCAACTCTCCTTTAATGAAACGTTGCCTTTTAGATGCTGTCGTTGGGGGTCTCAGATTTGCAAATCATTTTGGCAAAATGAAAGAAGTTTTCGTGCATTTGAGAAAAAGAAAAGAACCGTCAAGAGCTAGGGTTCCTATGCGAGACGAAAAAAGAAAGATAGAGAAGAGCTGGAGAAGATGACAGGCGAGAAAATGGAGCTGACCAGAGCTTCCACGTGGATAGGATCGACGGTCAGAGTGATGCAAGGATGCAAGAGAAAGGAGGATCGTCCGATTAGAGAAAGGAAGCGTCGTCGAGAAGGTTCCCTCTTTCATTTTTCCTTTGCTTTTTCTTTCATTCTTTTCAGACCCTATATGAAAGGGCTTTCACCATGTAAATAGACACTTTTACAAACTTTCAGATACCTTTAGTTTTACACTCTGTAGATTAGGGTTTACGCTTTCTATAGAGTAGGTTTTCGTTCTCCTTGCTTTTGGAGTGCACATCACGGTGGTGACAGCCCGCGGTGGCTTTGATTGAGCATTTATTCGGTACATTTTTTGTAATTTTCTTTTCTCGTTAATAATACATTATGTTCTTGATGTTTCGCTTGTTCAGTGTTTTGTGATTCTGTTATGTTTCGTGCTTCTGTGTTTCTTGTGTTGTTTCAATGAAGAAACGAATTGGACTCTGATTCTCTACATTCTATAGTTCCTTTTGGAATCAAATGACTCTATACTGAGCATTTCTTTATCGAGATGTCTTCTCGAGTCATAGATGAGTCCAATGCATAAAGATTCATCTGTTTCTACTCTTTTCTTTAGTGTATATCAGATTTAGATTTGCATCGATTGAGAATGAGTGGAAAGTGCCATTACAAGTTCTGAAATATGAACTATAAGACCCTGGATTAGGCTTACTTTAACCAGAATGTCTTTCTGAGTGTAATTGAAGCTTTATCCTCAATCATTTGCACATTTAAATTATGTTCTATGCTTCCTTTCATTTGTTTGTGAATTTTAGATTGATGAATAGGCAAATGAACATTAGTTGGACAAATTAGTGGAAAGAGTCATTTCAAGGTTCTGAAATATGAACCTGAATACCCTGGATTGGGATTCACTTAATAGGATGTCTTCCTGAGAACTCTAAGCACTCTTTTATTCACTCCAATTTGCATTTCACCTATGAATTAAATTATGTTTTGAGATTTTTAATTGTCTTGATAGTAATAGATTTTGATTCTGTTTTATTTTCTTAGGCTTTCCATTTAGTTGTTAATGTCAGTTTCAGTTGACAATTTTTCTGAATCTGATCTTGGTTAGAAACAAAAGTTAGAGTTGGATTTACTGTGGTTTGGTGAATTGATTGGAAGATCACATATTTTGAGTTCATCAAATGAACTTTAAGACCCTGTGATGGGCTTAACTTCCCAAGATGTCTTCCTGAAAAGTGATCACACATTCTTTGCACTGATCCACATGGATTTGATTCTAATTTATGTTATAACTAGTTTTTCTTGCTTTGTTTCTTTGATTTTTTGTTTTCCTGTGAATATAGATTAGATACATTAGCTTAGATAATGAGATTTTCTATTCTTTCATTTGGTTTTGTTATGTGTACATATCTTTTATTTTCGCTGAATTGATTTCTTACATCATTTGATTTCATAGCCAGTTTATTTCTAGTCTTCTTTTGTCATTGTTTCATAGCATTTATAGGTTAGTTTCGTTACTGTTTAGAGTTGTAGATATAGATTCTATAGTTTAGCTTAGGTTTTATTTTCTTACATTTATTTTCTTCTTTTCTTTTTAAAACAAATCTTTTCTCTTTTCTTTTTAGTTTCCTTTCTTTTAATTTCATTTAATGTCCCCACCTAGTTTAGGTAGTTAATAAATAATACAAGATCTAACTTTACATTTTCTAAACTTGATTTTCACTAAGTCTACGGATTGATTCCCTTGTTGTCCCATACTACATTAGTGAGGAATAGGGTTTGTTGACTTTTAGTGCGACCTAAAAGCCTTTCAACAAATGGCGCCGATGTCGGGGACTTGACGAATTAAGTCTTAGAGTGTTAGGTTAGTCTTGTGTAGGTTTAATTCTTTCTTTGCAATTCTGTCTTGTGTTCATATTTGTCCTTTCTAGCTTAGGATTTATTTCTTCTTTGTGCAAATTCTTTTTAGTATTTTTACAATATGTTTTTAAAACTACAGTAGTGTGAATTTTGATTTTTGATTCTTTGTGCTGTTTTAGTCTTCGATTTTGAAAGCTGTTTGGTGTTTAATGTGTTTGTGTTGTTGAGTGACTGGTTAACACCTCTGTTGAGGAGGTTTAGGCTGAATTCATAGTGCATTTTATTCAGATTATAATTTTTATCTTTGAATCTGTAAACTAATGGGTGTTCATCCAACTGTGAGAGTGAAAGTTTATGACCATGGCCAATCCTAGCCCTTTGTTTTCTCTGCATTCAGAAATTGGTAGAACTAGGAAGGGGATTAAGAAGGAGAGGAACCAGAGTGAGGCTGAAGCTACTGGATCAGTTCTGGAGTTGTTTGATTCATCAGAAACTATGGAGATGACTTATGGTCAGGGTGAAAGAACATTAAAGGAGCTAGCCAATCAAGACATTGGATATCAGCCCCTGTGCATTCAAGTGCCTCATATCCAGGGAGCTCCTAGCTTTGATCTTAGGTCTGGGTTCATCCAGCTTCTGCCAAGGTTCCATGGGTCAGCAGGGGAGGACCCGCACAAGCATATTATGGAGTTCATAGTGGTTTGTTCTACTATGAAACCACTGAATGTGCCTGAAGAGATTGCCAAGATGAAGGCTTTCCCCTTTTCACTGCAAGATGCTGCCAAGAAGTGGCTGTTTTCTCAGAATGTACCCATAATCAGCTGGGGAGAAATGAAGAGAAAATTTCTATAAAGGTTCTTCCCTGCATCCAGAACAACAACATTAAGGAAAGAAATCAGTGGGATCAGGCAGCTACCTAGGGAGAATCTGTTTGAATACTGGGAACGCTTCAAGAGGTTGTGCTCCACCTGTCCCAACCATCAGATCAATAAGCAACTGCTGTTGCAATACTTTTATGAAGGATTGCTGCCTCAAGAAAGGAACATGATAGATGCAGCAAGTGGAGGCACTCTTATGGACAAGACACCTTCTGCAGCAAGGAGTGTAATTGCAAACATGGCTGAAAACAATCAGCACACCTACACAAGAGGTGTTAGTAGCAAAGGAGTTCATGAGATGCATCTGCATGCAATCTCAGATTCAGTAAGGACTGACATGTTTACTGGGAACAACAACCTACTGCTGGGAAACAAAATTCTGAAGCTGATTGAGCTGATGAGGCAGATGGCTTTAGGAGGCCAAGTGAATGCAGTAAGAAAGCATTATGGTCTTTGTGCATAAGATCAACACTTCACAGACCAGTGTTATCAACTTCAAGACACCACTGGAGCTGAATCAGTGGCAGCTACATTCCAACATTAGCAAGGAAACTTCAGGAAGAATTAGTAGCCATGGCAAACCCATAATCAGCCGCAACATTATAGCCAAGCTTCTAACTCATAGAATTCAGGATGGAGGAACATGATGAACCCAAGATACGAAGCTCCTCCATACAATCATCAGAGTCGACAACAGTCAAATGGGTTGATGTAGAGCATGAATCAGTATGCACAGCAGAATAGGCATAATGCATCATCTTATGGAGAGAAGAACCAACAGTATAGGTAGAACCAGCCACAAATGCAGCCTAGGATGGACCCCACTCTGAAGGCAACCATTCAGGATATGAAGTTGCAGATTGGACAACTAGCTCATGTTGTGAATGAACTTGTGAATCAGAAGGCTGGAGGCATTCCTGCTCAGCCAATGGTGAACCCAAAGGAAGCACCAAGCAACACATAGAGCTTCAACGAATAAGCTTTCTTTTCTTGTTTTTCATTTTCAGTTTCTATTATTGTCACGTACATTGAATAATATGTTTCTTTTGGTTCTGCTATATACATTCTTTGGTCCAGTTGTGCCTTTAATTTTTGCATATATCCATTAGTATCTGTTTTGTGCGTATCTGTTATGTTTCTGCTGTTTAGGAACCTTACCCATTCACACATTGAGGGCAATGTGCCTCTTAAGTGTGGGGGTGGGAAGGTATAGATTTAAAAAAAAAAATACTTGTTCTGAGGTAAATAACCCTGTTAGTATTAGTTTTAGTAATAAATAAGGGTAATTTTTTTTTTCTGAACTATTTTTCCTTTAGTCTAGTTTTGTTTTGATTTATAAATCCCTAGTGTAGATTACTATTTCTTGTTCTAATCTTTAAATACCTTTTATGATCTGTTTTAGTTTGTAAATAGGAATTTCTTCAGTTTTTAGCTTTGTTGTTTTAGTTTAGTTTCTTTTACTTTCAAGTTTGTTTTAGAACTTCTTTTAGGTCCCTTTTCTTTGCTTATTTCTATTATTTTCTCTTCCTTTGTAGTTACTTGTTCTGTTTTAAGCTCTTGATTAGTTTCATGCTTTGTTTCGAGTTTTCATTTAGAATTTTGTTCATAATTAGGTTCTATTTTCTTTCTATTACTGTTTTAAAACTGTTTTGAATCTGTTTATCTTTCTTTTTGTCAATTCTCTATTCTGGTTATATTGCATATGTTAGGTAGTGTTGCAACCGGAATCGCGACGGGACGACGATCCAAAAAAAAACGGGTTTTAGAAAAAGAGATTTGGAGTCACCACCATAGTTTATTCTGGAAAACTACGGAAAAACCATAAAATGATAAGACACGGTCCACGAAAACCAGATTCTGGGTTCGGGAGTCGGTTACGTGTAGGGAAGGTATTAGCAACCTACAACGCTTGCCCGAAGGCAGTACCTTTAATTAAATACGCGAATATGATGTGGTTTTCAAAATGTTTAACTATCCCCTAAAATAAAACTCTAAAGAAACAAAATATATTTTTTTAGATTTTTGGGCCCGACAAGGATTGACCTTGCTCCTACGTATTCTCATTCAGAACGAGAAATCAGGGTTAGTAGTTCTTTTGGAAACTATTTGGAAAGTTTGTTTGGAGAATTGTTTGAGAATTTTGTTTGGAAATGATTATGGATAATTTTGGATTTTTGGGAAGTGAACCTGACAAGGACTAGCCTTGCTCCTACGTATCTCCACTTTTGATAGAGAATCAAGGATCACGTAGTTCAAGTTGAGAGATTGTTTGTTGTTTGAAAAAGCAGATGTTTTTAATTTTTGAAGATTTTATGTTTTTTAATATTTTCGAGAAAAAGAAGGTAATGAGTACTAGGTCGACGTGGACGGTCACACGAGCACTCATACCATTATTTAATTTTTTTAACATTGAGGATATTAAGTACTAGGCTGATGCGGACGATCGCACGAGCACCCATATCCTCATTTAATTATTTAAATAAGAGAGAAATGTATTGAACACTAGGACGATGCGGATGATCACACGAGTGTTCAACCTTTAAAACATATTTTGTTATTTTTATTAAAAGAAAGAGAAAAATGTTTTTAGCATAAGGATGACGCGAGCGGTCATACGTGTGCTTAACCTTTAAAACATATTTTTGCTATTTTTTATAAGAAAGAGAAAAGGTTTCTAACACAAGGACGACGCGAGCCGTCACACAGCAAGAGAACAACCCAACAAGAATAGGGGTGCAGAGATAAAAACCAAAGGTGCGGAGTAAAGTTGAGGCTCTTTTGGTTTGGCTCAAGGCCCTTTTTCTCCGACTTTGTATATGCCAGGGGTGTAAGGATGAAATTGGAGGTGCATCCCGAAATAGTGTGCTGGAGCCCGAACGGAATGGGGTGTGAATGGAGTTGCGCGTGTGGCAGGAAGAGAGGATGCGGCCCAATAGCTAGGTCCAAAGCCCTTTAACCCAAATCAGCAACATTAGGGGTTCTAACAATTTCCCCATTTCACCATCTGCACACAACGCTCCATGGTCTCCTTCTCTGATCAAAAGGGTTCAGAGAGAATCACCTCCGTCACTCACGCCCACGACCCAGCCTCCATCCAACCGGCCACCGCAAACCGCGGTCCATGGCGTCACCAAGGATGATACTCGCCGCTGGAGCTATCGCCGGCCACGGCACCAGACCCTCCTTTTCCATCCGCCGCGGCCGCTACCTTTGATACGACACCGTCGCGTCCCGCGGCTAGACAAGAAGATCGCCGGCGACAACGCCAATGTTGGAAGCGTCGTCTTCCTTCACGACCCTCCTGCTTTCGCGCTCTCTCTTTCGCGCATGGGACAGAAACGCCGCTACGACGAGACATCATCTTCGTTGCTCGCCACTCCGCCGTTGTAGGCACCTCCGCTGCTACAGGTGGTCGTTGTGACGCTACCGCCGGCAAAGAGCGTCGCCGCGGATCAACAACTTCATCTTCTCCAGCGTGGACCTTGCTTCCCCTGAACCAGCCACCATTAAGACGCGGATCGATCTTTTGGAGCTTCATCGCGCCAAAAACCTGACCGCTAGCGTGCTTCCATCTCCAACCAGAGCCCAACCGCCGTCATTGTCGTTCACTGAGGTTTCGTCCGCGCCTTTGTCATCGCTCTTCTCTTCGCGCGACCCAAAAGTAGGTGTTATCGTCCCCACTTCAGCGAAGTAGACGGCCGCCAACGTCCACGGTTCTGTGCCAATTTATGCCTTGCCAAAGACGTCTTCGGGGATGCAAGTCGTCACCCCAGCCCTTTTGGTCACTACAATGGCCACCAGAATTTTCTCCGCTGACAGAGGTGACTAGGAGCGATGGCAGCGGCGTCACCCTCGACTTTCTCAGCATGAAAACCCTTTCCCCTTCATTTTTCGCACGACACTACCATCAACCTAACTCCGACAGTTGCCCCCCCCTTCATTTGAACTTAGAACTTGCTCTCGACCATTGCTCCCATATCCTCTGATATTTGTTATCTGCTTTGGGTGTTGAGATTGGGTTGGTGCAATGGTGATGAGAGTGGAGAGACCAGGATGTTGATTTGGCTTGTTTTGAATGTAGGGGAAATAGGAGAGAAGTATGATAAGAAGGATGGGAATGGAGATTTGATTGAGATGAGATGGTTGAAGGATGTTGGTAGTAGCTGTGGGTGTCAAGATGGCTATGATGATGGGTGAATATGGATGATGGTTGATGATTGGGTGAGGGGAGTCAAGGTCTAGTTGAGAATCCAAGCGGTTGATGGTGGCTTGCGAGTGAGACAAAGGTTGGAGTGGGTAGAGGCTAGGAAAATGAGGGAATGAGCATGAAGGTTGGGGGAATGGTGGTTTTTTTTTAGCACTGAGGCGTGGTCTCGGTGATGTTGTTCGGGTGGTTACGGGTGTGTGAATGATGGTGGTGTTAGAAAACGTGGTGGAGGCAGAGGTGTTTGGTCAGAGGTGAATGATGGATGGTGTTGGAGGTAATGGAGTTGGGAGTGAAAAAGGAAAGATGGTTGGGGTGGTTACGGATGAGAGGAGCAGAGGGGTGGAGAGCAAAAGGGAGCGTGTGTCAGTGTGCGTGAGGGAGGAACCGTTTCTCTTTTTTCTTTTTCAGAATTGGGTGTGAGTGTACCTGATCAAGGGCGTGTTCTGCTTCCTTTTTTTCTTTTTTTTGTTTCCTTTTTTCTTTTTGCTTACTCATATAGAAAATAAAATAATAAAAAAATAGAATTAAAATCATAAAAAGACATAAAATAAAATAAGATAAAAAAAAGACCTATATTATTTAGTTGTCCGGACGAAATTGGGTGTTGAGAGGTAGCTTATAGGAATAGGTTAGGTTTATCTTCTATCAATATATTAGGTAGTTTAGGACTGACCCAAGGTTCCTTTAATCTCTGATTTTTATTTTCTTATTTTAGGTTCCTTTTATTTCTCTAACCTTTGTTTTTATTCTGGAGGTCCATTTTAGGTTGAACATGGTTGTGTCTTAGTTTGGTTTAGATTTATTTTTCCTTTTCCTGTTGCTGTTTTACTTTGTTTTAGCTTGGTTTAGGTTCACTGCTCTATGTTTCTTGTTGTTTCTTACTTGCTCATTTCTTTTCCATTTTATCATTTCTATTTGCATAGAAGTTTTTGTTAGGAGTTGTTGTAGGTTTTAGTGGAATCTATTTAGCTTTTTCTTTTTCAATTCTTTAGTTAATCTGTCCTTGTTTAGATAGCTTATAGAATTAGTTTAGGATTAGCTTTCATTGTAGGTTTCTTTGATCTCTTTCTTTTTTGTTTTCTCGTTTTAGATTCTTATTCTCATTTTGGTTCCAGGTTTTAGCTTTTATTTCTTAGATTCTATTCAGCTTGTAAATAGGATTTTTTTTAGGATTTGCTTCTTTTAAGATTTGTTTTCTTGATTAGGTTTTGTTTTAGTCTTAGAATTCCCTTTAAGTTCTGTTTGTTTCAGGTCTTGTTTAAAGTTTCTTCTTCTTGCTACGTCTCTGTTTTAATACATATAGGTTCTTTTTGCTTTAGGATTCGTTTTGATCTCTTCTTTTCTTTTTCATAGTTCCTGTTTCTATTCTTAGGGTCTGTTTAGGTTCTTGATTGTTGTTTTCTTTTGTAGATCTTCAATTAGGATTTTTTTTAGGTTGAATATAATTTTCTTATTCTGGTTCAGTTTTATATAGCTTTAGGTAATGTTGTGTAGGAATTTCTAGGTTCTGTTTCACATTTTACTTAACTTTTTGCTGATTTATTTAACTTCTTAGCTTTGTTTCTTTAAGATAGATTGTCAATAATGTCTTTAGCTCTAGATTTGAGTAGATGTAGCTCTAACAGTAGTTTTTGCAGTTAGTTCAATTCAAGTAAGCAGTTTTTGCATGATAGAGAGTAACAAGTTCAATTTTGACAACTTTTTAACCCTGGAGAGTTTTGGGCCAAATTTTTTTCTTTCTATTGTGATTGCAAACATGTATAGTCATAGTTCTGATTTTGTATTAATTCTCTTTTAGTGTGCTTGATCTTGGTAGAACTTTAGAAATGATCTTGGCCTTCTTTCTTCTTCCCATTCACATTTCTTTCCATTGTACCCTTATTTGAGCCTTAGCCTTTTCTTTGCTTTTCATCCATTACAAACCCTTCCCCCAATCATACACATAAAACCTTAGAGTCTTGTGAGAAGTAGGGAGAATTTAGAACTCAGAAAGCAGAAAAAGAGTGAGGCCAGAGGTGAAGTTGAGAAGAAAAAAGAGCTCTAAAAAAAAAGAAAGAAATCTGACTTGAAAAGAGAAGAAAAAGGTCTGGAAAAGAGAAAAAGAGAAAATTGATTGAGAAAAAGACCTAGAAAAAGAAAGTATCAGAAAGAGAGAAAATCAAAAGAAAAAAATAGATTTTGGCCAAGAAAATTTGATATACCTGCACTGAGTTTCAGATTTTCCCCTCTTTCTTTCACATTTCTCTAATCCATTCCAGCTTCTATTTCTCATCCATCTAGCCTTTTCCATTATCCATTACATTACAAGCCATGAAAGTCCTAATGATCTAGAGTTATCTTGATTCAAGCATTGTCAATTAAAGTTTTTCCAAAGTTAAGAATTGTGGTCTATCACGTTATGTGGAGTGAAACACAGGCTGACCTAAACACTTGAGTGCTTTGAAAGAAACACTTTATCCCCGTGAGGTTGAAATTGGGCTGCTACTTCTCTGAATTGTATATTTCTGTTTGTTTTGGTTGAATCTAATTGTTATTTGCTTGTTAGAGTTGCTTAAACTTAGATTTAGAGTTGATGATTCTGTTTGTGCAGTTTTGATTAGAGAAATTAGCAGAGTTGAGTTGATTGTGATAGAGTCTAGTGTTCCTTGTTTTTGTGTTGAGTCTTTTTCCTTTATAGTTTGAGTCCTTAATTTTGTTTTTTTCATTCTAGTTTGTCCCTGCTCAGTACGGCAGTGATCTAAGTGTGGGGGTGTGGTAACTCCTTAAATTTGCATTCTTTTAGGTGTTTAGGAAACTAGGTTAGCTTGTTTTTATTTTTAATTGTTTAGAATTAGGATAGTTTTAGGTTTTTTCTTTAAAATTGTAGTTAAAAATAGACTTTTAGTAGTATTTGTTATATTTGTAAATAATTAGGAATTTAATTTTTAGGAAATCTTTTAATAAAAATCTTTTTCTTTATTTTTGAATTGCTGAAATATTTTTTTATTGTTGATGGGCCTTAATTCATTTTTTTTCTATATTGCAGAATAAGCCCTTACAAATTGGGCTGGTGATGTTGATTGGAAGAAGAATTGAGATGTAGCTGCTATGTTGGAAGCTGTTACGCTGGAAGCTGCTATGCTGGAAGCTGCTACGCTGGACGCTGCTGTTGTGCTGCACTAATAAATTGGGTTGAATATTAAATCAGTATGGAACGCTGATGTTGATTGAAGAAGTGGGCCTTTGCTGCCACATGTTAAATTGGGCTTCTATGTTAGAATTGGATTGGACTCTAACTAATTGGAACGTTGTTGCTGCTGCATCATTGATTAATGAAGTAGTGTTGTTCTAAAGTAGAGCACTAGATTGGGCCAACTCTCCTTTAATGAAACGTTGCATTTCAGATGCTGTCATTGGGGGTCTCAGATTTACAAATCATTTTGGAAAAATGAAAGAAGTTTTCGTGCATTTGAGAAGAAGAACAGAACCCTCGAGAGCTAGGGCTCCTGTGCGAGAAGAAAAAAGAAAGATAGAGAAGAGCTGGAGAAGATGACAGGCGAGAAAAGGGAGCTGACCGGAGCTTCCACGTGGATAAGATCTACGGTCAGAGTGATGCAAGGATGCAAGAGAAAGGAGGACCGTCCGAGTAGAGAAAGGAAGCGTCGTCGAGAAGGTTCCCTCTTTCATTTTTCCTTTGCTTTTTCTTTCATTCTTTTCAGACCCTATATAAAAGGGCTTTCACCATGTAAACAGACACTTTTACACACTTTCAAATACCTTTAGTTTTATGCTCTGTAGATTAGGGTTTATGCTTTCTATAGAGTAGGTTTTCGTTCTCCTTGCTTTTGGAGCGCACATCACGGTGGTGACAGCCCGCAGTGGCTCTCATTGAGCATTTATTCGGTACATTTTGGTTTAATTTTCTGTTCTCGTTAATAATACATTATGTTCTTGATGTTTGGCTTGTTCAGTGTTTTGTGATTCTATTATGTTTCGTGCTTTTGTGTTTCTTGTGTTGTTTCAATGAAGAAACGAATTAGACTCTGATTCTCTGCATTCTATTATTCCTTTTGGAATCAAATGACTCTATACTGAGCATTTCTTTATCGAGATGTCTTCTCGAGTCATAGATGAGTCCAATGCATAAAGATTCATCTGTTTCTACTCTTTTTTTTAGTGTATATCAGATTTAGATTTGCATCGATTGAGAATGAGTGAAAATTGCCATTGCAAGTTCTGAAATATGAACTATAAGACCCTGGATTGGGCTTACTTTAACCAGAATGTCTTTCTGAGTGTAATTGAAGCTTTATCCTCAATCATTTGCACATTAAATTATGTTCTATGCTTCTTTTCATTTGTTTGTGAATTTTAGATTGATGAATAGGCAAATGAACATTAGTTGGACAAATTAGTGGAAAGAGTCATTTCAAGGTTCTGAAATATGAACCTGAATACCCTGGATTGGGATTCACTTAATAGGATGTCTTCCTGAGAACTCTAAGCACTCTTTTATTCACTCCAATTTGCATTTCACCTATGAATTAAATTATGTTTTGAGATTTTTAATTGTCTTGATAGTAATAGACTTTGATTCTGTTTTATTTTCTTAGGCTTTCCATTTAGTTGTTAATGTCAGTTTTAGTTGACAATTTTTCTGAATCTGATCTTGGTTAGAAACAAAAGTTAGAGTTGGATTTACTGTGGTTTGGTGAATTGATTGGAAGATCACATATTTTGAGTTCATCAAATGAACTTTAAGACCTTGTGATGGGCTTAACTTCCCAAGATGTCTTCTTGAAAAGTGATCACACATTCTTTGCACTGATCCACATGGATTTGATTCTAATTTCTGTTCTAACTAGTGTTTCTTGCTTTGTTTCTTTGATTTTTTGTTTTCCTGTGAATATAGATTAGATACAATAGCTTAGATAATGGGATTTTCTATTCTTTCATTTGGTTTAGTTATGTGTACATATCTTTTATTTTCGCTGAATTGATTTCATACATCATTTGATTTCATAGCCAACTTATTTCTAGTCTTCTTTTGTCATTGTTTCATAGCATTTATAGGTTAGTTTCGTTACTGTTTAGAGTTGTATATATAGATTCTATAGTTCAGCTTAGGTTTTATTTTTACATTTCATTTTCTTCTTTTCTTTTTAAAACATATTTCTTTTCTCTTTTCTTTTTAGTTTCCTTTCTTTTAATTTCATTTAATGTCCCCACCTAGTTTAGGTAGTTAATAAATAATACAATATCTAACTTTACATTTTCTAAACTTGATTTTCACTGAGTCTACGGATTGATTCCCTGGTTGTTCTATACTACATTAGTGGGGACTAGGGTTTGTTGACTTTTAGTGCGACCTACAAGCCTTTCAACACCCTCTAGAGGAAATAAAGGAAAATAAATGGTGATCATAAGAGGTGTTGATCCTGAAGGATGGATCAGGGACGATGCTACAAGAGAAAGATTTCTTCGTAGACTGGTCAAGATTGTGGTTACTCCCAAGCATCTTGACTTAAAGTTATTTGAAAAGGAAGGCTTTCAATTTCCAGGATGGCTGAAAACTTAAGAACTCTTTAAATTAGTTCAAATGAAAGGTGTTCTACCATAACTTCAAAATAGTGAACGGTGACATCTTGTCAAAGGAAAAAGGTGTAAATATTCACCTTGACAATGATATGTGGTTTCATGTTGTTGAATTAAAGGCTGAAGGTCAATTCTCTCATCTACCGAACTTTGAAACAAATCATTGGCTAAAGAGAAAGGATGTCTACAGAGATTGGCTTAGATTTCAAGGAAGACACATAAGAGAAAGACTTTACATGCATGAGGTTCTTAAAATGAAAGAAAGGATAACTGCTCATCTTCTTGTTTGCGTGATTATGCTTGGAAGATTGATGTAGGATGTAATGACTACAGAAGACATATGCCTCTTGCATGCTATCAAAAATGACATTCCCACCAACTGGGTGGAGATTCTAAAAGATCATATGGCTGAAGTTGCCCTCAATAACTCTCATTATTTGTCATATGTTGTACTGATCAGCAAATTACTAATTTTGCAGGGTGTGGACATTAGTGGAGAAAAAAAGTGCTATTGTAATTGCACAAATGTAATAAACAGAAACACCATTGCAAGTTTTGGCCTGATAAAAGCAATGAGAGGCTGGTGCTTTAAAGGAGAGGAAGAGTTAGTTAGTGTATAGTTCTGGAAGCACCTGTGCCGTGAATGATGATAGGAGAAATTTTGTTCCTGAAACTAATTTTGAAAGATATATGGTTGATCAATTTAGATGTCTAAATGAAAAGGTTGATCAATGGGAAAGGAAATATGATGTGGCCCAACAATAAAGAGAAGACAACACATCTGATGAGGATACTATGAATACATCTGATTCATAATAGGGTTACAAGGAATGTTTGTCTTAGTTGTTTGGTTGTATTAGTTGTTTGATTTTAGTTTGCTTGTTTGATGTTTTGTTTGTTTTTAGTATTTGTTTTGTAAATGGCTTTTTATGCCATTATGTTTTGGTATTACCTGATTGTAATCATATTTCATATCAATGAAATTAGAGTTTGTTTCTGTTTATATCTGATTGAAATCGATTGTGTGGTGTATGAAGTTGATTAATTTACTGTTTATCATTGCACTCATACATTTACACACACAAATTATATCTGTAATAATTCTTGCATTACAATAATTCTAAAATGCTTGATCTGGAAAGATCTTGAAAGGTTTTGCAGGAACATTGCTTTTGGATTAACTACTGGAGATAAAATGCAAATGGAAAGCAATGGAGTCGATTACAACAGCGGATCAATCGATTACCGTTTAACAAGGGTTATAAATTCCATGATTTGGAATTCGGTTAATTTTGATCATATATTGTTGATTGTTTCATTTTCAATATATCTCTGTTCTTATATTTGATTGAAATTACTTGAGATAATATTGAGATTGTTGATTGATATTGTATCTATGCTACATTGATGTGTTTGCACAATTTCTAATTTGATACAATACTGTCACATGCTTATACATATTATGAAATGTTCTGTAAAAACTGCATTGTGCATTTGGATTTTGATTATAATACATGCATAATGGCAGGGGGAGCATTGCATAGGATCTTAGATAATTTCACATGCCTACACTTTAGGGGAGATTAAATTTTTATCATGTGATTATGTGTGATAAGGGGAACATCATTGTTTGATTAATATGATTTACTGATGCTTGTCTGAACAACTGTTTGTCAGCATATTCATTATCATAAGGCATACCTTTCTTTCTAATGCATAAAGGGGGAGAATCATATCAAGTAATATAAAATGGTAAGACCAAGTATCGTATCGCAGAGTGTTGAGATTTTTGATAGGAAGAGCACTAGTTTAGCTGAACCTACAATCTCAAAGCTTCTAGTTTTTCATGATGACAACATAATTAATAACACATGTGATGTTTATGTGTTACATGTTCTATTGCTTACATGCTATATGTCTTAATCAATGTGTAAATCTGTTTTAAAGCATTGAGAACATGATTGTGTTGATACATTGCATTTCACTGTGCTATATACTTGATTTTATTGGTGAATGCATGTCTGATGTTTTATTGAAAGAAAACCAAAAACACTTATGTTGAACTTTTAATTGTGTGGCAAAACAACAGTTTTAAGTCGACTTCATTATGGGGTGAGTCGATTAAAACTGGTGGCTTTGCACAAACTTTTTCAACATGTGCTGTGAGTATTTTCAAAGAGAAAGTATTTCAAAACTTTGTGTAACTGTGTTGAATAGTCGATTACATGCAACCTGCATTCGATTAAGTCTGTTACAGTTTTGAAATTCTGTTAATGCGTGTGTTAAATGTTACAACGACTATATTTTTAAATATGTTGACCAAACATTTATTGTGATTCGACTGCATTAATTGTACATTGAATTAACTACATTGATTGCTTCTAATTGCTTTGACTGAATTGTTAGATTCGACTGCATTAGTAGCTTAGTCGATTAAAATGTGTCAAAATTATGTGGATCTATAAATTGACGCGAATTTGATTTCTGTAAGAACTTTTGTGATACTAACAGTTTGTGATATTTTGCAGAAAGTGCATTCTTATAGAGAAAGATAAAGAGCTCCAAGAAACAAGAAGTGACCGTAGTGATCATCTACTCGTGGATTATTGAAGAGCAAGTTAACTGCACTTATAGAGGCTGATTATATGTGCACATTGGGTGTAATTGAAAGATCAAAGGCTACAATCTTGTAAAGATTAGATTGAGGTTTCCCTATTGTGATTAAAGGAAGAAGAGTGTGCTGCGTTCTTGACTTTGAGGGTGGCTCAAAGGGTTGGACTGCAGGAGAGGGGATTCTTCTTGCTAGTCTGTTTTGTATATGCCTATATTTTGATTAGAGGGTTAGAGAGGTGTTTTATATTTTTGACGTGAGGTTGCTATAAAAACCTTGTTGTAAAAACCTTGATCATTATAGTGCATTGTCTTACTGTGGTTGGAAGAACACTGGATGTAGGCTTGGCCGAACCAGTATAAAAATTCAGGGTTTGATCTTTTTATCCCTGCACTTTTTGTTCAGTCGACTACTTATTGTACTTAATCGACTATATTTTCGCTGCATAAACAAATCTTTTTCCTTGCGTTTCAAGAAATCTTTTAAAGGCATCCACTTTGCGAAAAAGATTTAAAGAAAACATTCTTTTTACATTTCACGAATTCACCCCGTCTTGGTGTGAGAAATTAAGCCATTCTATTTTCAACACAGAGGACTAACGACACTAAACAGTCATGTAATCGCTTAATTAATTAAGACTTAAGAACATTTTTTGAGGTTTTTTGAATGCAAATGCAATAAAAATAAACATGAATCCAATTTGATCAATTGAGGCTAAACACTAGAATGGATGGATAAAGTTGATAATATGAGATGAAAATGTTTTTGGGGTTTAGATTTCACCTAATCACTTTCATGCATATAAGAATTCATCTTCTTAGTTCAATTATTAACATCACTTTCTAAATTACTTAAAACCCGATCCCTCGGGGAAGAAAGCCTATCCTTAATTACTAGACCACAATCTCGTGCATCCCTAATAATTAATTATGCATTACGATTAGAAGTTTAAGATGACCAAAACTCATACCCCCATCCCTAAGCAATACTATTTTTAGGAGAAATTCTCTAGATCGTGGTTTCTAGGTATTTCCCAATAACAAATAAGACCATAAAATCTTGCCATAAGTGATCAAAACATAATAAGCATAGAGCAAAGGAGAAAATCCCTAACAATTGATGAAAGAAACATATAATAATTCAGAACAAATTCAGTTTAGAGGTTACATCTTCCCCAACAACAAAAGAGTTTACTTCCCCATCGTCATGGAGAAACTAGGTGTACAATGGAATGGAAGAGATAGAAAAATCCTAGAAACTGAAGAGGAGAGCTCCCGCATCCCCAAATCTGCCTCCAAAGGAGCAAAACGTGTGTTTCTATGCTCAAGCCATCAAGAGATACCAACCCTAGGTCGAGCAAGTCCTTAAATACATCAAAATTGGATCATGGGCCAACGTCGCTAGCGCTCAGTGCCCAGTCGCCCAACAACACAAAATTGCGCTCAGCCCCCATTTCTGGCGCTCAGCCATATTGGGTGGCGCTCAGGGCCCCTTTCTGGCGCTCAGCTTCAGCTTGACTTTTTTGCACTGCGTCTTTTTCTCTTTTTCTGCATTCCAACTGCTTGGTACTTTAACTTCTCTTTTAAATCATTCCAATAACCTATAAAATCAAGGAATTTAGTGATAAAATCATCAAGTATACCATCTACTCACTTATTCACATAACTATACTAAAAGCATAAGTTCAAGCAAGCTTCTAAGTAAAAAAGGGTTGATTTAATATCAAAATTGAATCATAGATAACAGTATTTTCAACCGTTATCATCTTTCATAGTCAAGATATTTCCTCCACCAATGTCTCCAATTGCAATTAGTCTCCGTTTGTTGTAATCCCCATATGTTACAAATCCTTGCTTCTTCTTCTCAAAAGAGATGAACCTCTTTTTGTCATTGATCATGTGTCTTGAACAACCACTGTCAAGATACCACAATGACTTCTTTGACTTAGTAGGTTCCTACAAAACAAATTAAGCAAGAATTTAGGTCCCCAATCTCATTATGGGTCCTTGGGGTTAGTACATGCAAGCAAACATCATTTCACAACTTTAACCCATGCATATTTTCCATTTTGAATTCCAAAATGTTTAATGTTGCATTTGTTTGATGTATGACCATGCTTCATGCAATAAAAACAACAAACATCCTGCACCTTGTTTTTCACAAAAGTTTCCTTTTCAACCCAAACTCTACGAGTTCTCTTAACTATAGATTTCTTATGATGATGCATGTTTTTATCTTTAACATTGCTCCTTTTGAAGTTATTTTTAGCATGTGAGTTAGGCTTGGTTGCCTTTGCAAGTAAGTTTTCAAGTATGTCAATATCAAACATATGACTCTTACAAGATAAAAATTCAACAAGTTGTTCATTTGCATTAGATTCAGACAATTTAGTTTCAAGATTACTAACTTTGTTTCTTAACAATACCTCTTCATCTAATGCTTTCTCATATTTCAAATTCAAATCATTATGTTCTTTCTTTAACTTTTTATTTGCAACATCAAGTTTTTCAGATTCATTCATTAATTTAAAGAATGCTTCTTGCAATTCTAATTCACTAGACTCAAATCTAGAATCACTTACTTGGCTTCCAACATCTTCTGAGTCTGCCATTAAATAGAGATTTGCTTCCTCATCTGATTCACTAGAGCTTGAAGAACTATAACCGTTTTCTTCCCATGCTACGTAAGCTTTCTTCTTCTTGGGAAATCTTCTTTCTTTCTTTTCCTCACTTTTCTTATTTTTAGGACAATCAGTCTTCATATGTCCTCTTTCTCCACATCCATAGCACTTGACGCTTGATGTAGATGCTTGACTTTCTTTTCTTTCTCCACGGTATTTATCCTTTCCTTTTTTTCTCATGAATTTTGCAAATTTCTTTATCATGAGACTCATGTTTTCCTCATCATCAGAGTCATCATCCATAGTTCTTCTTGAACTCTTTCCTTCTGAGATTTTAGATTTAAAGGCTAAGGTCTTCCTTTTTCCTTGATCCTCCTCTGCTGTCAATCTTTTCAACTCAAGCTCGTGCTCACGAAGCTTTCCAAACAGTATAACCATTGACATTTGAGAGAGATTTTGAGACTCCAAGATGGCAGTCACCTCTGGTTGCCAAGACCTATCCAATGATTTCAGAATTTTTACATTTAACTCATCAGTATCAAAAGTCTTACCCAACCCTGTCAAATGGTTTACAATATGAGTGAAGCGCTTCTGGATATCCGCAATAGTTTCTCCAGGCTGCATCCTGAACATCTCATACTCCCGGATGAGCGTGTTCTTCCTTGCATGTTTCACATCATCAGTACCCTCATGTGTGACTCTAAAGACTTCCCACATTTCTTGTGTTGTCTTACAAATAGAAATTCTATATAACTCGTCAAGTACAATAGTAGATGAAATAAT
The DNA here is from genome assembly GCF_016808095.1 of Vigna angularis. Lineage (NCBI taxonomy): Eukaryota > Viridiplantae > Streptophyta > Magnoliopsida > Fabales > Fabaceae > Vigna > Vigna angularis. The sequence continues at coordinate 14,857,746 of NC_068978.1, read as the reverse complement.
ATTACGAGCCTTGATATAAAATTGGGCTCTTCTGTTTTCCTCAGCAGTCAAGTTAAAGTATGGTTTTTCTACTTCTACACCATCAACAATACTTTTTGGAATATAAGGACCATTTAGTACAGCTTCGCAAATGCCTCTGTCAACAGACCCCATAAAAATTTCCATTCTGACTTTCCAGAAGGCATAGTTATCACCAGTAAAAAGTGGTGGTCTGTTGATGGAAGCACCCTCGGCATATACTTGATTTTGATGACCGACCATTTTCGAAAAGTTTGAAAGAATATCAAAGCAAGCTCTGATACCAATTGTTGGAACAATCGGTACCGATATTGCATAGCGGAAATATTAATTCACAAAGTACGATACAAATTGTTAAATGCAAAGAGCTTGTTCGGTCAATTTTAAAAATGGTTCTTTTAATTTTCTCTTAAACGTTTTATCAAACAGTTGATGTGCAGAAAATGTAAAGAGTGTAGGGAGTAGAAAAAATCACAGATGATTTTTATCCTGGTTCGAATCAAAAGATTCTACGTCCAGTTGTTAATCACTATAAAGAGTGATTAACGGTTTCACTAAAACAGTTTTACAGATTACAGAATAGTGAATGTAAATAGAAAATCAAAACCTTCCTTTGACGAACGAACTGGAAGCGAGCAACCAACACTTTCCTTCGACAGACGAACCAGAAGAGTGCACCAAGAATCTTCCTTCGACCAACGAATCAGAAGATAACAGTTTTGCCAACTTGAAGAGAACGACTCCGACCTTAGACACACAAAGTGCGAGCTTCTCCTATTCACAAGACTTGACAAGAGTGATGAACTAACACTTGAGAACTTCCTCATATCACACTGTATTCTCAAATGACTTAGATAAACCCTCTAAGGGTTTTAGACAACTATATATAGCCCACAAGTCTGAAATTAAAAAGACACAATACAACTGCCAGTGATAATCGATTATTGTAAGTAATAATCGATTATTCAAGTTTTTACAAGGTTTTCAAAAGAGTGATAATCAATTATCCTGAGAAATAATCGATTATCTACGAGACTTGGGCAATTCTCATCCAGACCAGGATAATTGATTATTTCAAGCAATAATCGATTATCTGCGAGAGCAATGGTTTTTCAAAAAGGCTCGTGATAATCGATTATTAAATCAAATAATCGATTATATGCGCAGATATTCTAAAGACAAGAAATTTCTAAGTGTTTACATGTTCAAAGTTATTCCTAATACATTTTCAGTCTACAAAAGTGCTTTTAAATAAATTACAACTTCATTCTTCGAGTTCTTCTTTTACGGCATCATCAAAATCATTATCTTTTAAAAATACCAATGCACCTTATTGGTAACAATCCAACATGACTGCAAATTGTCATGGCATCAAAATATAGTTGATCCATAAATCTTCTGCTTCCTTCCAACAAAAGTTGAAGGTAGCACCACTCTTTCTCTCATGTTGGATCCTTCGTTTTCCATGTTGGAATCTGGCATAGAAAGGTTATTATACTTATCCACCGTAAGCTTTGATTGATTGTTCCTTATGAATGATAGCCCATCAGACTCTATATTAGTATATCCATCAACCACAAATTATTAAAATAGTCTTCTAGATCTTCGTAGTATTTCAACCTCTAAATATCTTGTCTATATTTAAAACAAAACCATTCTTTAATTGGGAGTCGATTTCTCTTTTTCTTTTTTAATCCATTCACTAACAAAAATAGACTTTTAACATATGTTATTTTAGGCTTTTGACGTTTATGAAAGGTCAGATGTCATAGCGCAGTAGTATAATGATGGAAAATGATAGCCATTAATTTCGACATTTCCTAGCAGTTGTAGAATTGAGGCATATTAAGACGAGGTAAAAAGAGAGAAGGCCCAGGTTATTAAACAAAACAAAAACAGTCAGAATTTTGCCTCGGTTAAAAAAATTCGAAGTAGTAAACCAACATTTTCTCTACAAGAAACCACTGTCGTAGACCCTTATAGATTTTAAGTAATTATTTAATATAAAGGATCTATGACAAAGATTCTTGTAGGAACCACTACCAAAATCCTCTAAATTAAATAATTATTTAAAATCTGATATACTCTATGGCCTCGGTTGTTTCTATAACAACTGCTAAAAGTACTTTATGCTTCGGTTATTCTGGTAATCGTTGTCGTAGGTCATTTTTAATTAAATTATTTACTTAATTTAAGGATATTTGGCCTCAGTTGGAGCCTGAACCGATGTCATAGACCCTTTTCTACTTCAGTTCTTACAACAACCGCTGCCTAAATTCTATGTTTTTTTTAAAGATGGTTATGTTTCTTTAACATTCTCTATCACAAAAACGGACCTGTATACTGCAACCAGTATGTACAACACATAAATACAAACCAAATTTCAATACAAATCAACTCAATGTACAAATTATTATAACTATAAATCAAGTCAATGATGATATGCTAATGTACAAATTTTGCAAGGGCTTTCCATATGTAATGAATGGACTTCTCAGGAATTGAAAGAGAAGTCTTGAATCTCTACACAAAATACAATGATTTCAATTAGTGTATATCAACTCAATGTACAAATTATTATAACTATAAATCAAGTCAATGATGATATGCTAATGTACAAATTTTGCAAGGGCTTTCCATATGTAATGAATGGACTTCTCAGGAATTGAAAGAGAAGTCTTGAATCTCTACACAAAATACAATGATTTCAATTAGTGCATATCAATTCCAAACGATGGAGAAATAAAATTTCAATGAAAATATTATCGTTTCCAAACAACTTGTAATATCGACATGAATAATGGTCGTCATCCAATGCGTTATATAGTAACCACACTCATATGAGTTAGTTTATCTATTACACTACAATATATCATCATAATTATAAATAATTAAGGAAGACTGTTGAAATAAAACAATTATAAGAAAGTATGCACCAAATACTAAACCTTAAGAGCCAACCATCCAAGCATTTTAGCCGTAGTAGTTGATTTCCTTAACAACATCACATGTGCTGCAATTGAACTATGAAAAAAATGTTTTAGGATGCATTTATATAACAAAGAAAGTTCAAACATTAAGGTTTTTACCATTCTACTACTTGTATGAGATGTTTGGGGGGAGACTTGTGCAATAAGAAAAATAACACAATAATCTTGTCCGGTAGAGAAAACCACAAGTAGCTACAAATGATGCTTGAAATTGATAATAACCTAATTGTTACATCTTAAAATCACATATGGAACTTTGAAGTTAACAAACTACACTTACATAGATATATAAGGGACAAAATATATTTACTTCCCCATTGTAAAGTAGTTGCTGACGTATGTTTGGATGTCACCAAATTTATTGCCTTCATGAGTGAGTTGAGAGTTAATGAACCCATAAACATCTTTGAACCCTATAAATTTACTTAAACCAAACATATATCTAAAAACAAAAAATTATTTGATATAAGTAACTAGATAAATCAATTTTATATAAAGAATTATTCATAAACTTACATGATCCATAATTGAATGAGGGTAATATTCAGCTCTTCTTTCCCCGACGCAAGCTCCATGACATCTTGCCTATGCAAGTACAATGAGATGTCAGAGTCTCTCCCAAATATAGTAGATTCTCATGGAACCGTCATCAAATGATCTACAATGATGTCAGAAAGTTGGTGTAATGCACTCAGATAAGGAGATGATAGCGGACAAATGTCATAACTATTAAATTGCTGCTAGAACTAAAACATACCCCTTTAAGTCACTTCTGAAGTGACTTCATCATACAATTGCGCCCTAATCTTCTTGGTGATCTCCTACGTCAGCCTTTCTTCATACTCAACATTATGTGTGTATGCGTATGAAGTGTGACGCGATGAGCCCCAAAAATAATGCGTAATGCTTACGCCGAATCTAGCAACATGCACTTGTCTAGGGTGCTTAAGTTGTCCAATTACAGTAGCAAGAATATCATGATGACCTTTTGAAGAGAATTTCCCTTGGGAGCTTTGCCAACTAAGGAATCCTGTAAGATAACATAACAACATTATTATTTAAAATAATATGTAATCTTTATAATGACAATATTATTATTATAAGAGAAGTGATATCTTACAATTTTTTCTAATATTTCTCGTGCAATTTCAAAAGTGTAAGAGCCCGATGATCGTAGACGGGCTAACTGTCACTTCTCATGACAAAATGGTGGTGAAGAAGGTTGGGGATTATCATCCTTAGAAACTGGGGGCCTACCTTCTGACTTTTGCGTCATGATTCTCTTTTCAAGTTTTCTATACCCACCACGAGATAATAAGTGTGCGTTTTTATTTTTAGCACTTATACCTTGTGTTTTTGTCTTTGTTTCCTGTCACATATAATGAATTAGTTCTTATTATATAAAGTTGTCAATGAGGGAATGAATGATTTCAACTAAACTAACTTGCCATGCCTCTGATGTATGAAGTGCTACAAACTGACGCCAAGTCTCTTCGTCAATTACCTTGTATTTGGCACATGAAGTTTTATTACTTTTTGCTCCAAAGATTTCTCTATATGTCAATTTGGTCTTGAAACCACTAAATGTTTTGGAGATCGAGGATAAACAGTAATTTCTAAGCGTCTCCAATTTAGAATGTCAAATGTCATCTACAATAAAAGAAAATGTGCATCAATATAAAATTGTTAATATAATCAAACTATAGTGAAATAATATTAATTAACTTGCCAATAGATCCTGCATAATCATGTTTCGATCAACTTCGGACACAAGATCGAATGATGAAGTAACGATAGATATTTTTATCACATGCCAACACTCCTAGGATCTGAAGACATTCGCATTTGGACTGGATGCCACATTGGTGACGACATTATCTTTTCTAAGTAAGAGTTTCCTCAATCTAGTGGCTCCTCTGGTGTGTCTAGAAATGGATACTTCATCCCTTGATGATGTCATATATATGTTAAAATAAAAAAAAAATATAATAGATTAATATAACATACTATTTAACAAAACATATAAATTTGAAATTCATACATAATGTTATGAATTGGTCATATGTATATTCCCTCATTGTAATTTTCTCGAATTGCATGTTCATCATCAACTAGAGGATTGTCATCAAAATTTATCATTGTTTTAAACGGATGGTTATCAACAATGAAGATTAATCAGATTATCTTTCTTAGCATTGATTTGTTTTTTTGCCCTGAAGTGCGACATACCATTGATCATATACATCATCTTTGGCATAGAAAATGTGATATGCTTAATGTGCCATGATAAACTAATCGTCTCGATAACCCACCTTTCAAAAATCAACTATAGTCATACCTAATTCATTTATTTTCAAACCACTCTTATTATCAAATCACTTACATTTGAACACTAGAATAGAAAACATAGTGTAATTAACATCCAAAATGTCTTCTCTTATACCATAGTATGTCATTGAACCATATATAAGATTTTGATCTTTGGATGTGGAAAATTGACTAACTCCACTACTTTGTACTATGCTTTTATCATCCAAAGACTTCGTATAGAATGTGTAATTATTAATTTCATAACTTGTACAACATACAACATCAAACTTTATTCCATTTGTTAGCCATAATAAAAGCTTAAAAGTATGTGCATCTTTCAAAATCTCTTATTTAAACCAGACATGAATGTTTTGTTATGCTCCATCAATTGTCATTTCCCTGAATGTTGAGTAGTATACCAACCAAGCTATCACATGCATTCTTCTCTACATGCATTACATCTATGCAATACCTAACCTCTAACTTTGACCAATATGAAAGATAAAATAATATTGATTTTTTCTTCCAAGGGCTCCTTGCAAATGACTTCTTGGATGTTTTCCCAAATAAATGATGTATTTTTTTTAACTTTTCCATGAGCTTGAAGGTCAATTAGTGGAATTGGTGCGTCATCATTCTCTTGGTATCTATTGAATGCTTTTTTATAACCTTCGATATTAATGATTAGATTGTAAAAATCTCTGATGACAAATATACATTATCTTCCTTCCATGTTTCAATTTATGAGCTATAATGTTTTCTTCGTATATAGGACAAACTTTATGACACTGAACATTGTATCTTGACAAATTATACCATAAGTTGGAAAGTAACTAATAGTTCAAAATAACATTGCATGCATCATGAAAGTTTCGGATGTGAAGGCATCAAATATTTCAACTCCATCAACCCACAACAACTTCAAATCTTTAACTAGTGGGTTAAGATAAACATTTATGTTATTTTTAGGCTGCCTTAGATTATATATCATCATAGACAACATCATGTACTTTCTTTCCATGCACAATCCATATAATAATTTGTACGTATCAATATAACAGGTCAAAAACTATGGTTGGTACTTAAATTACCAAATGGGTTTGTTCCATTAGTTGTTAAACCAAGCTGAAGATTTCTACATTCTAGACCAAATTGGGGGAATTCATGATTAATATTTTTACATTGCATTGAATTGGTTGGATGACAAAGTAGCCCCTCAATTTTTCTCTAATATGCATCTCATCTAAGATTTTTAATGTCATTTGGATTCGCAAACAAACACTTAAGTCTGACCACGATTGAAAGGTACCAAACTACTTTCAAAGCAGAACCATATCCTTTTCTATCTGACTACTTTCTTCACTATTAGTTTTTAGCTTGTATTGTGATAACCAACATTTCAGACATTTTTTCAAGCCTTCAAACTCTTTCCTATATAATATGAAATCATTCGGACATGCATGCATCATTTTCTACTCCATACCCATTAGACAAAGAATTTTTTTTTCGCATCATAATTACAAGTGGGTAACGTATTTCCATTTGGTAGAATTTCATTCAACAAGGACAATAATTTTGTGAAACTCTTATGGGTCCATCCATTGATCGCCTTTAAATTCATAAGCTTTAACACCACTAACAACCGTGTGAACTTAGTTGAATGGACATACAAAAGAGTCTTTACATTAGTGGACATCTTCTCATTCACAAGCGTTTGGGCAAAAGCTTTGGTGCCAACATTACGGATCATGTCCTCTAATTTGTCTTTTTCCAATCAATCTTCCATGGTGGACTCAAATACATGTTTAGTGCGAGAGACAATTGAGGGAATAGTTGGAAAGTCTATTAATTCGTCGTGCCATGACTATGTTGTATAACATTAAAGGAAACCATCATAGATAAGATGTTCCCTAATTTCAAACAACATATCTTAAATTCCATGAAATATTTCCAATGTTTCACATTGGTCTTCAGGTTATCCAAAATGAAAGTGATTATACGCCACCATCAAATATGCACCCAAATATCAATACAAAACACAGTTGCAAATATTCATGAATTTCAAGACATATGTATATTAAAATTTATATGTACTAATAAACTAGGAAAAAGAGATTAATCTTCTTAAATTGTCCAACCAAACAATTCAAGATTCAATACTTATAAATTATTAGTACCATCCCTTCTTATATTCATTTTCAAAAAAAATGCATTTCTTAAAAAAACTTGGGAAGAGTAAATAACTTTTGTATTGAATCTCAAACGGGAAACTAAGCCTAACTCAATACAATATAAAATGTTCAAGCATATAATTAATCACATATCCAACATACAAAAAAAACAACGTACTACAAAATTATAAGCTCTTATTTAAAACTAAAATTTAAAGATAATAATATGAACATGTGAGCATGAAAGCTAGACAAAAATGGAGAATAATGCAACTACAGAAAGATATAAAATTCGACAATAAAATACAGTACCTAAACACATACAACCAACACATTAGTCTCAGGAACCAAAACAAGCACAAAAACGCACAAAAAATGAAAAGAATCACGTTCACCACCATAGAGAAGACAAATGAAAAAACGAAAGAATGAATCGAAGAAAGCCACATGGCAGCGAGAGGGAGGTGGCACGACAGCAGCAACAAGGAACGATGACGTTAGTCTGGTGGGATTTACGTTCGGTGATGAACAATCAAAGCCATAAACCCCTTATTGTATCGATTCCTAGAATACCCGAAGCCATATGATCTGCAACGTGGTAGATTTGGGAGTTTAAATTCTAAAATGTGGCAGTTTTGGCAGGACCTACAACAACGGTTTTGAGAACAACCAAAGCCATAGGTCATGTTCAGTGGTGATGTCCGGTTTTTGCAGACTGATGAATCACTATTTTGTACTATTCACTTAGTTTTCCGCATCGAATTATATTAGTGAATTGTGTTTAATTCTCCATTATTGTCTCATTTTCACTATTTGGGCTTTATTGGACTATTAATTCTTATTTTCGTTAATTTGAATTATTTGGGCTTAATTATTCCATTTATTATTTGCAGGGCAATTTTGGAATTATTATTGGGACATCAAGAGGGTTGCCACATCATTTATTATTTTCCCATATTAGCATTTACTTTTAATTTTTTTTTTAGGTTAGCTTTGGGCAATTTTTGGGCATCTTTTGTAGAAGCTCATTATAAGAGCAAAATTGTAATTTGGGGTTATAAAGACCCAAAATCAGATTCATTCTCCTCTCCTCCCTTATTTTCACGTTTTCTCTCTAGGTTTCCAAGTTTTGGTGCGTCTTCTTCTTTCCCCCCTTTTGGGGGGTTTTAGGTTTGCTTTAAATTCACTCTTTATGTATTGAATCATCATTTTAATTGCAATTACATTTTCGTTTTGTGTTCTTCTTTCATTCTCGTTTTTCATTTTCATTTTCACCCAATTTCATTACTACCAAATTTCGTTTTTATGTTTAATTGTGTTTTTAGTTTTCGTTGAAGATTTAATTGTGTTTTTATCCTTCCAATTCCATTTTTTGCTGCAGTTCGTTTTGTGCATTTTGTTCCAGATTTGATGTTGAATTCACTTTCGTTTTTGCATTTTTAACCTACTTTAATGGTAGCTTAAGTTTGCTTGATTGGGCATTAGTGAAATTGCATCGTTTCCAGGAGATTTCTGAGTTGGAAGTGTGTTTTTGCTGCTCTGATTTGGCTAATACTAAATATGTTTTGCACTTACAATTGGGTATACGCTTAGTTGCCTAATTGGTGTCTAATCTTCGCTTAGTTTATGAAACTGTATGGTGTAGAATTGGTTGAATATTAGCATTGCATTTGCTTAATTCGCTTTTATGAAAACATGGTTAATCTTCGCTTAGTTGGTTAGCTTGTGTTGGATTAGAGGTTAGAGTAGTGTGCAACTGTTGTTAATCTGTGATTGGAAGTGTTGTAACTGAGTTAGTGACCAATCGTTTTTAATTAGTGTTTGATTTCATTCATTTTAGTATACTCAAAACTGTCCAAAAACCACCCCCACCACGTGTTCAATCTAATTCCTGAACCACATTTGGTCCTTGAGAGAGGACCTAGGAGTCACTTCCTAGTATTATACTGCACTTAATTGAGCATTAAATTTCTATCGGGTACGACCTCAATCACAGACCCTATGATAGGTTTAAGAGGGAATGTCAGTTTTTGTAGAGCTTATGACAACAAGTTTTTATATAACCAATGCCATATGTGTCCTGTACGTTGAGGGAAAAGTTTAAACTCTAAATTTTTGAAATATTTCGTGATAATTTAGGCTATGGTTGTATTGGAACTGAGGCCAAAAGGTATATATTGCTTCGGTGTTTTGTTGAATCGAGGCTTACACATTAGCGATATTTACAAAAATGTCACCGCATTATTTTATGTAACGGTTTCATGAAAATCGAGACATATTAGGCGTGTTAGAAGACTATTTTTGTACCAGTGGCGTGAGATGTCAATTAATGTCAGTTGCATTGATAACAGACGATAATTGACGTCTATTGCAAGAACAACAAATGTTAATTGACATTTGTTGCAAGAACAATATACATCAAATTGGGTTTTTTTTTTGCCAATATTTTTCTCCACTAAAACCATGAAAATCAATATACACTACAAAAATTTCCAAAATTTTATAAGTAGTATGGATATCTAAAATAAAAGTGTAAAGTATAGAAAAATGGGTGAAAAATACTACCAAAATTAAAAAAAAAACAAACCTTAAACTATGGATTTTTGAAAATTCTAGAATATTTCAAGAAAAAAAAAACCCTCATAGATAGCTAGCTTGCTCGCCACCCTATTTCTAACAACTTTCGTTTTTGGAACGTCTCCATACAAGGTTCATACCAAAAGTTATAACAATTTCAAGATTACAAAACAGAAGGTTAAAGTAAACATAAAAAAGCAACGTTTAGGGCACACAACAATGACTGGTGAATGAAAACACCAACTTTAATGAGAAATGTAAATAGGAACAATGAAAGTTTCAGCCCAAACGAACACCACAATGGCAAGATAAAGTGAGATGAATTGAAGAACTATATGAGTTTAGTATCGCTTGCACTTTAATAGGAGGTTTTGCACAAATGTTAAAGAGAGAGAGATAAGAACGTTGATTTTAAAAGGAAAATTGACGTCAGACCTACTCACAACAAATGTCAATTAGCCATTAATTTAACATCAACCCTAGGACCAACAAACGCTAAATTATTTCGAACCTAGGGTAGTTCGACATCATTTAAAGTATGTTGGCCCTAGGGACGTTAAATAGCTAAATGTCTATCTAATTTGCACGAAATATTTACAAAAATGCCATCATACATTTTTAATGTCAAAATTTAGTACTTGGTACATAGAGATGACAACGTTATAAACTCTTTTGCATAAGTGATTGAATCATGATTGTTAACGTCTTGTCTATACGTATCTTCGCCATAAGGAAACAATAAAGGATATTGTAATCCTAAGTAAATGGATATGTTTGTTGATTCTATCTTGATACCACATGTAGACTTTGTAGTGTCATATGAAAATCAATGCTTTGTTTAGTAAACATACATTAAAGCGTGTGTAATATCGGAAGTATGTACAACTAAAGAATATAATTCGTATCTTATTGTGATTGCATTGGGCTATTAAAAAGTATTTGTCTGCAGAGGTTAGTAACTGCCTATTGTGCAACTTCTGGTTATCTAATGTTGTCAAAACATAGTAAATAACATATTTAACTTTAGTACATGTTTACAACATTGAATTACAAAAATGAACACATAACGTTAGTGACTACCTATGTTATTGGTAGAACTATCAAGTTAACCCCTTTAATAAGATTTGGCCCTAGCCTATGTGGGTTGGGGCCAAAAAAGTCCACGGGACTAAAAAAATTCATTATTAAAAAAGCCCACAGGGCTAAAAACCCCTAAAGCCCTATGGGTCAGGGCCAGCCCATCGGCCTTCCTTTTTACCAAGTTTTATATACAAAAACACAAAATCATCATACAAATAACCTTGTCATAATATTTCCAACAGGAATGAACACATTGAAAAGCTTGAAGAGGGTGAGCTAACATTGTTGGGGATTCTTGGACTGAGAGACCCTTGTAGGAGCGAGAAGAATAAGCAAACAAATAACATCTCAAGTTTCTAACACCTTGATCTTCAAATCTACCAACATCAACTGAAAGTGAAGAAGCAGAATCTTTACATTTCACAAACATTTCAACTTTTACCCTCTTATGGCCCCACATAACCCTTAACTTTTTCACGAAGGCACAAGTTAAAGGTTCATATATAGGAGGTGTCTTTTATCCAAAATTATATCATCATCACCATTTCCCACCCTTTGAAGGGTTTTATCAAACTATACATAAACGACACAAGCACAATAATTCTTATTTCATAGGAAAAATGAAATATGGGTCACAAAAATCCTTAGAAAAAACGTGAAAAGTATTTGAAAGAAGCTAACCCTGATTCTTCTTTGCCGCCTGTATCATCGTCGTCCTCAAGTCGTTGAATCCACTTTTGCCGCCTGTACCACCGTTGTCGTCAAGCCGTTGAATCCACTTTGTGCTGTCGTCCATGATGTGCTGTCATCCACGGTGTGTCGTTGTCTGTCGTCGACTTTGTGTTGCGGTTACTGTTAAGTGCTTAAGCAAGTGTTTGTTCAGAAGGAAATAGTTCAGGGTCGCAAAAAAAATGATATTGGGGCTACGGGGCTAACCGGCCCTGATTCAATCAGAATCCATTTCTTGGGATTTTGGGGGCTAAGGGCTTTAGAAAAGCCTCCTAAAATATTGGTCAAATAAAATGAGCCAAACCACAGAAAAAGTCAGGGCTAACCTTGGGACTAAAAAAGAATAATACTGATATGTTGGCACGCAGACGTGGCAAATACATTCATTTGACAAGCTGCCATGTCATTAAAATTTAAAACGGTGCAGTGTGATTATTTGACATTGGAGGTTAAATTTGTAAACTTCCTTGTTTGAAACATTTCATTGGATTCGAGGTTTTCTCTCTTTCCCGTAGTTCTTTATTTCAATGGTTTTCTCTCTTTCTCGGTTTTTGCACGAGAATGGGCAAATTTGCCTCTTATATTACCAAAATAGGCAAAGTCAAACAAATTTACGTAAATGGGGAAGTCGTGGGGGGCCCAAACGACTTCAAATGAAGAAGTCGTGCCCCCCCTGCACGACTTCACACTGTAGATTACTACAGTGCTGAAGTCGTGCACCCCAAAAACAACTTCAGAGGACTGTAATCGATTACAGTGTGCTGGTAATCGATTACAACGTGTTGAAATCGTGGTAACCCAGCACGACTTCAAGTTTAATGGGAAAAAACGCACTGGTAATCGATTATGGCAGGTGTGTAATCGATTACCAGGTTGTTTTTGGTGGAAGATTTACACTGGTAAGCGATTACAGGGTCGTGGTAATCGATTACCAGTGTGTTTTTGGTTGGTTTATGAAATTTTGTATTGTAATTGTGGTGGATATTTTGAAGTTTATTAAGTGTGTTGATATGAAGTTGTGTAAGCACGCATCGTTGTTGATTACATTGTGATTTATTGTTTTGTATAGGAAAAGTATATCATTTGATTTAATAAAAATAAGAGAATATGATAATATGAAAAGACAAAGTATTTTATTCAATGAAAAGTGCATTACATAAAGAAGAACAACCTAAAATGAAAATTAAATGAAAATACAAATTGAAAGGCATCTAGGAAGATGATCCACCGTGTGGACCAAAATGACGACGCAGATACTAGATGTCGTGCTCCACATTTTCAACTCTAGCATCAATAGTATCGAACCGGTCACCCATATTGAGCTCCAATTGTTCAAATCTTGCATTCATCGTTTCATTAAGTGTATTGAAGCTGTCGCCAACAAATGTTCGGAGATCGTTTATCCCCGTCATGACTTCATCAAATCGACTACGAGGAGGTGGTGGTGGTGGTATGAATAGTTGAGGAGGTGGGTTACGCGGAGGTTCAGGTGGAGGAGAATTTCTATGCACCCATCTGTTGTCAGCATTTCGGATGAGTCCAAATGATTGTATGACTGCTCCTGATATCATCCAATGCCTAGTTGGTGGGACCGATATTTCATCCTCCAGTGGAACTTGAAAATGTTCCAAGATGCGGGTGACCAATGTTGGATATGGAAGTGGAGCACCGTCCCTCAAACCCTTCTTCATCCTATGTCGGATTAGATGGGTCCAGTTGATCTGCTTTGCCGTCATTATAACCCACATAATCAGAATATCTTCCTCGGTTGCCTGTGCAAAGTTAGAAACACGAGGAAACAAAACACGACATATAGTATAATGTAAGACTCTAGCCTCAGCTGTCATATTCCCGGCTAGAAATCTAGTGGTGGGGCGATTGTGTGGCAAACAAAATAATTGTCTGGCTGCGTTCATATTAAAATCATTGGCCCAATCCTCACATAATTTCCCTTCAAAGGGCAACCCAACCGAGGGAAGATTGGCTATAGCAGCGAAAATGCTGGGTTTGATAATAATTTGGACATTGTTGACCTCACTTTTCATTGTGCCATTTTCAGAAAATTTTAGGTTACTATAAAATAGACGCACCAAATGAGGATTATATGGACTAAAATCGCAGCAAAATTCATCCAATCCCAAATTTTTTAGCATCCCAAAAAATTCAAAATCATGGGTCTCAAAATACTGCTCATCTAGATATTTTGGCTCAATGATTGGGCGGTCTTTGTACAGTAACAAATACCTTTGGGCTTGTGCAGGAGTTGAAAACTGAACAGTGTGGTGTTCAGCGGTGGGTGACGGCGGTGGTGAGGGTGGCAGAGAGTTTTGTGGCGGTGAAGGTTGACGGCGGCGACGTCCCCCACCTGTAGAAGATGATCCCCTTACTCTTTGCCTTTTCGAAGATTCCGCCATTTGAAAATCCAATCGGTGCAAAGTGAAGAGAATTGAAAGGGGAGTGGAGTTATGGTGTTTTAGAGTGAAAAAGGTGGAAGATTTGGTGATTTTTGGAGGTTGGAGAGGGTGGAAGAACCCTTGGTGGCGCTACAGCTCGAGTGGTAGGGGTGGATGTGCGTGAGGAGAGAGAAAAAGTTGAATATATAGAGTAGGGTTCGTCGCGTAATCGATTACAGGTTTTATGTAATCGATTACACGATCCCAGTCCTATCATGGTAATGTGGTAATCGATTACGGACAGCATGTAATCGATTACCAGTGTGGCTGGTTACACCTAGTTGAAAAAATCCTGCAACTTCTAACACTGGTGGACTAGTAATCGATTACGGAAGACCTGTAAGCGATTACCAGTCATTCTTGTGTGTGGAATTAGATAATTTTTGACCTGTTACGTTAAATTATTTATTGAATGCATTATGTATTAAAATTGGTTTGTATACAAAAGTGGTGTTGAATAAGGTAATATGACGATAATAGTTTATGATGATAAAATTGTTTTTAATTACTTGAAGAGAAGTAAACAAATTACATATTTATAAATAAAGAAGGCAAGCATTCTATCTATGTCCTCTAGTTCCACACGGTGGTCGTCGTCGATGTCGTTGGGCTCGCCTTTGTGATCGTTGTTGAGGTGTGGGATCGTGCGTTGGTTGGTCTTCATCTGTTGGATCACTTTCATTGAACTGTTGAAGGCTTTGATAGTCAAATGTCGGTCGATAGACGTTATGTGAGGATGAAGGGTGTACGTATGAAGATGGTGGAGTCATTGTGGTGGTTCCAAAATAATTGGATGAACCTCCGCTGAACGGTGTGGATGGTGGAAAGGCGAAATAACCACTCTCAACCCCAGGAGGTGTTGGTGTCGGTGGAATGTTTTGTTTAAACCTTGAATTTACAGCTGGATGTTGATAGTTGCCATGGTCAGAGGCAGACCTTTGTGGATCATGATATGAAGAAGATGCACGGTGTTGAGATGGCGGGTGGAAGTGTTCCTCGTGGTCCATGTCATACTGCGAAACACAATTTCTAAAAGTTAATAACACAAGATATGAACACTATAATAATTCTTTTTGAGGAAATATTGGACTACCTCAGAGTCCGTTGAATCTTCTATTAAACCAATGTACTGGATGGTATGAGTTATATACCACTGCATATACTCCGATTCATCTCGCAAGTGACCATTTTTCTGAAAAGGTATCCCGTTGAACACACGATTATGCCGGTGATTCCACAATCCAATCCACTGGTGATGGTGTTCATGCCAATTCCAATCAGCGCGTCCTCTCATATCCAATTTATGTTCCTCATCTAGATTCATTGGTGGATGAGGAACATTTTGTCTAAAACCAAACTGTCGCATGACCCGGTCGGATTGTTGGTATTCTACCACAGAGAAACATATAAGTGGCACAAGTGCCCGACATGTCGGTGGCACTTCTACTTGAATGAGATGTGAAATTTCAGCACGTCTGTACGGTGTCCATAGGAACTGCATGATAAGAAGTTTTTGGTTTAGGGTATACTAATTAAGCCATCAATTGTACAAAAATTTTATATCACAAAATTTGTTATGTATTTCAAAAATACCTGTCGAGGTGATAAGTCGTCTATTTTCTGGCGAAATTGTTTAACAGTTGTAGTGTCCTGGAAAGCAGACTGTGTTGTGCGACACCATCTTTTCGCAAGTGGAAAAACTGCACCAGAAGATATCTCGTGTTCTGTGATTTCAAGTAATTCTAGTGAAAGACATGTTATTCTTTCCCATGCCCAGCACTGTAACAAGATCATGTTAGGTACTCATACAAAAATTCTTTTAACACTTATATACTTTTATAATTTTGTTAACATTATTATTCTTTAATTTATTTTTTTTATTACCTTATTACAGCTTACGAGGTGAAGCAACCAACTGTCACAGCAAAACTTGCTGCTTTGAGAAACCAATACCCACAACAAGTTCAATGGATAGATAAAATTCCATTACAAAAGTGGTCTCAGGCTTTTGATGGAGGGAGAAGATATGGACATATGACGACTAATCTTGCTGAGTGCACCAACTCCATTTTAAAGGGAGCACGTTCATTACCAATATGTGCTCTCATCAGAACAACATTTGAGAGGACACAATCATGGTTTGTTGAACGCGGATTAAAGGCGAACTCTATGATACAAGCAGGACACCAATATCCTGAACAGATCGCCGACATCATTAGGAAAAATCAACAACAATCCGCATATTTTCATGTTCATCGCTACAATCGTGAAAATTCTGAATTTGATGTTCAAGAAATTTCAACACCTCACCACTACCGCCCAGTTCCACTTTCGTACAAGGTCAGTCTAAATGAATGGTGGTGTGATTGTGGACACTTCCAAGCTACTCGTCTCCCATGTCATCATGTCATTGCTGTTTGTGCATTTTCGCATATCCCCCTAACCATGGTAATCGATCCAGTATACAGTCTTCACAACATTTTCAAGGCATACGAAGTACAATTTCACCCAATCCAAAATGAAGACTATTGGTCTCTGTATACAGGTCCAAACTTCATACCAGATCCTAAAATGCGACGCAAGGCATCCGGAAGACCATCTACAAATAGGCTTCATAATGAAATGGATCAATCCAATCCAGATAAGCCAAAAAAATGCTCTTACTGCCGCAACGAAGGTCATCATAGGGGAAATTGTCCTTTTCGCCAATAGTTTTTTCTTAATCTTACCAAATTGTAATCAAATCCATTACTCATATATTACTATAAATATTTCCTAGATATATTTATCTTCTCTTTTCCTATAACATAACCAATACATAACATATGTCAAATACAAAATCATTTTCATAAACCAAACAAAAACCCACTGGTAATCGATTACACAAACCCTGTACTCGATTACACAAACCCACTGGTAATCGATTACTCACATGCCATAATCGATTACCAGTACGTTTTCTGTCTACACATTTCAAAATCTGCAGGGTCTCCATTTCAACACTGTGTAATCGATTACAATTTCATTGTAATCGATTACATGCCCCAGAAGTCGTTTTTTGGGTGCACGACTTCAACACTGTAGCTATGAACAGTGTGAAGTCGTGAAGGGGGGGCACGACTTCTTCTTTTGAAGTCGTTATTACCCCCCTACGACTTCACTTTTGGTCAATTTTTGCCTAGATCCGTAATAAATTCCTCATTTTTGCCTACTTTAGTGCAAAAGCCCTCTTTCTCATAGTACTTTTGCAGACGCTACTTTTAGTGGGTGCTTGTGTGTGAAGGTTTTCGATCATGGTGGTTGTGCATGTTTCCTTTCTCTAATGAAGGTTATTCATTTCTTTCTTCTTTGTCTTTTGGTTATTCATTCTTTTCGTTAAAGAAGCACAAACAGTAGGTCAAGAAAAAAGGGGATTTTTGGTACGACGGCAAGGGTCGTGAGGAAGGTCCAATTCTAGGTATGGGGGAAGCTAACTTGAACTGATTTGTTTAAGTTGTGTTAATATTTGATGAATCTATAAACCTATGTGTCAGAGCGGCTGCAGCGGAATGGTTAGCGTGGGATAACAAACCAAGAGGGGGGGTGAATTGGTTCTTACTAAAAACGTGTGCCTTAAAAATTTCTACTCAATTAAACTTACTTAGCAAATAATAAAGACAATAAAATAGAGTAAGGTTGAGAGAAATTTGCACAGATGATTTTATCCTGGTTCGGATCTTACCAATCCTACGTCCAATCGCTTATCTCAAAACAAGATAAACACTTCACTAATCACAAAACTATTACAAACTACAATCACACAGATACAATTTGTAAAAGTTTAGAAAACACCTCTCTTGAAGCCACAAGAGATGAAACAACACCTCCTTTGAATCTTCACAAAGGATGAAACACTTCCTTCGAATACTTCACGAAGGATGAATTCCTCTTCCAAACACTTCCTTAGATGCACCAAGGATGAACCAGCTATTCCTCTATCACCGTAGCAGTATTTCACCAACTCTACAGACAGAGTTTCCTTAGCTGAGCAAGAGCACACAATTCTCAATAGTTTCTGAGTATTTGAGCACAAGGGAAGAGTAGTGGATTTTTTTTAGAGAAAATGAGAGTCTATTTATAGACTCATCCAAAGGCTCCTCCATTTTTCGTTTTCAACCTTTCTGACAGTGTTAATCGATTAGCTATAGTGGTTAATCGATTAACAACCCAACGGATACTTCAACGGCTCTAAAAACGGCTAGTTTTTCAAACGTTCACTATGTTAATCGATTAACAGGCCTTGTTAAATGATTAACACTAATCGATTAACACCCGCTGTTAATCGATTAGCACTGCACTGTCTCGCTTCTCCATGGCTCTCTGGAACAATCGATTAACACCCTCTGTTAATCGATTAACGCTGCACAGAATTTTGCTTATGGCTTATTTTTACATCACTTTTGAATGCATACATAAAACTACTAATTTTCCTATGTTCATACAATTATTACAAAAGATTACAAGTCTTCAAAGATCATTCTTCATGAGTCTTGTTTGTTCTTGACTTGATTTGGACATCATCAAAACTTCATCTTCATCAATTTGCTAACAATCTCCCCCTTTTTGATGATGATCAAAACTTTCTTGATTTAAAGCTTTTGGTAATAATCTGTATTTGAAACACAACTTAAGGAAGAAAACAATTGTTAGTGTACTTAGAAATAAGTTTAAGGCTTTAAATATTTCTCCCCCTTTTTGATCATTATTAAAAAGTGATGAATAATTTCTCCCCCTAAATGTATTAGAAATTATACTCCCCCTTAATAAAAGCATATATGCATAGAAATAATAAGAAAAACAACATACTTTTGAATGCAAATAGGCAAGCAGACAAGGAAATATAAAGTTCACATACTAAGAAAAACATAAAAACATAAATTGCCTAAGACTCATCATCACTATCGGGAACATAGAGTTTTGCAAGTTTGTCATCAATCTCCTTAAGATGATTATTAATTTCATCATAGCGAAGAGTGTGGTAAGCCATCATATCATCCATCCTTCTTTGTTGCATAGAGGCCATTTCTTCAATTTGTCTAGATATACTTTCTAGACTATATTCTTGTGGAGGATGGGATGGGCCAGCAACATTTGTTGGATGAGGCATAGGAATATCTTCATCTTCTTCAGCTGATGCTTCCTCTTCTTGTGCAATATCATCTTCAGCACGGACAAACATATTTCCTTGTCGTATAAACCCCATTTGATGCAATGCTGATTCCTCAATTTCATGATTTCTTAAGACGGTGAGAGATTTCTCTCCCGTAACATCAACTCCTTTATAAACACAGATTAATGAAATAAGGAGGGGATATGGAAGATGACCTCTATCATACCTCTTTGCCCGGACAATAGTGTCGGAGATGAGATCTGCCCAATTGATTTTGATATTTTGAGTAATGGCAGACATGATCATGAGATCAATTTCAAAGCATTGTGCTAAGTTTGAGCCTCTTGGACAAAGCAACCATACAATAAGATAATGAAGAACCCTTTCCTCCATTCTAAGATTGCCTACTAGAAGATATCTCCTATTTGGTAGAGGTTGTTGAGGGTTGCGCATGAAAGAGCGATATGCCAAAATTTTGTTAAAATCACCAAAGTCATTTGGCACATGCATGGTATTTTCTAAGATGGGAAGATGAGCAACATTTGTCCAAATGTCATTATCCAGAATGATATCTATCCCTTTTACACGAGTGTAAATAATACCATTTTGGGATTTTAGATTGTAGTAGAATACTCTTACCAAATCTGGATAGTAACGCCCTCGAAGTTGCAGTAGATGCTGGACACCTTGCTCAATCAATTGCTGAGAAAATTGAAATTGATGTGTAGTAAACCAATTGAGATCTACAAATTTTTGACGAAGAACCTTGCGTTCTTTCCAAAGTTGTAGATATTCTTCATGCTTTCCATCATCGGAAATCCACCCTTGAATATTTGGACCACGTGCAATAGGTGTGCTTTCCGATCCATAGCTTCTTCTTCTTCTTCTTCTTGATGGTTCAGCCATGAGAGCAAGAGATTTACTGCCTGTAACGTATGCCTAGATCCAAAGTTGTAGATATTCTTCATGCTTTCCATTATAGCCGTTACAACGGCTATTTTTGGCAGAATTTACTGCCTGTAACGTATGCTAATCGATTAACAGGACCTGTTAATCGATTAACACCCTATGTTAATCGATTAACTGACGCTGATTTCCGAAAATCAGCAAATTGTTCTTATTTTCAATTTTTAACATCCCTAAGTCTCTTCTAAGCTCATAGAATCTATCTTTAGGCAATGCTTTGGTGAAAATATCAGCTAATTGATGTTGGGTATCAATATATTCTATTTCACAATCTCCTTTTTGCACATGATCTCTAAGAAAGTGATGCCTAATCTCAATGTGCTTGGTTCTAGAGTGCATTATGGGATTCTTTGTAAGGTTTATTGCACTTGTATTATCACACTTAAGTGGTATATGATCTAAATGAATGTCATAATCTTCTAATTGCTGTTTCATCCATAAAATTTGCGCACAGCAATTTCCCGCAGCAATATATTCAGCCTCAGTGGTAGATAAAGCTACACATGCTTGTTTCTTAGAATGCCAAGAAACTAAGGAACTACCTAGAAGATGACATGTTCCACTAGTGCTTTTTCTATCTATCTTACAACCTCCATAATCTGCATCGGAAAATCCTACAAGACTAGGTTCCGTTCTAGATGGATACCATAAACCAAAGGATGCAGTTCCATTAAGATATTTCAATATTCTTTTAACTGCTGTAAGATGAGATTCTCTAGGACTAGATTGATACCTAGCACACACGCAAACACTCTGCATAATATCTGGTCTACTAGCAGTGAGATATAGCAAAGAACCTATCATACATCTATATTTAGTTTGATTTACCTCCTTACCTGACTCATCTTTGTCAAGATAGCAAGAGGTTCCCATAGGTGTAGATGCTTCCTTTGCTTTGTCCATTTCAAACTTCTTAAGAATTTCTCTACAATAGTTAGTTTGAGAAATGAACGTACCTTCTTTCATTTGCTTAATTTGAAGACCGAGGAAGAATGTTAATTCTCCCATCATAGACATTTCAAATTCACCCTGCATAGTCTTAGCAAATTCTTCACAAAGAGATTTATTTGTTGATCCAAAAATAATATCATCAACATATACTTGAATAATCAAAATATGTTTTCCGACTCTTTTAATAAACAAAGTGGAATCAACTTTTCCTCTACTAAAATCATTTTCTAAAAGAAAATTGCTAAGTCTTTCATACCAAGATCTAGGTGCTTGTTTTAAACCATAAAGTGCTTTCTTTAACTTATAGATGTGATTTGGAAATTTAAAATCTTCAAAACCGGGTGGTTGTTCAACATACACATCTTCTTTTATAAAACCATTTAGAAATGCACTTTTAACATCCATTTGAAATAATTTAAATTTCATTATAGATGCATAAGCAAGAAGTAGGCGTATTGCCTCTAACCTGGCAACTGGAGCATATGTCTCATCATAATCTATACCTTCTTCTTGACTATATCCTTGAGCCACAAGCCTAGCTTTATTCTTGGTGATGTTTCCATCTTCATCCAGTTTGTTTCTGAATACCCATTTTGTTCCAATTACTTGATGAGTATCTTCTCTAGGAATCAATTCCCAAACTTGATTTCTTTCAAACTGGTTGAGTTCTTCTTGCATTGCTATACACCATTGTTCATCTTGAAGAGCTTCCTTAATGTTCTTAGGTTCTATCTGCGACATAAAAGCTACATTCATACAAAAATTTACTAAATTTCTTCTAGTGTTTACCCCTTTTGATATGTCGCCAATGATGTTGTCCAATGATAATCCTCTAGGTTGTTGCCATATTTTGTTTACATCTTCATCATCTTGAGGACTATTCATTTTCTCTTCATTTGTTGTCTTTTGCAAGTCTTCATTTTCACCTGCATCTGATTCATCTGACTCAAGAGGTTTTACCTCAAGGTCCACAATTTCATCAAAGACAACATGCACAGATTCTTCTATGTCAAGTGTTTTCCGATTAAAAACTCTATAAGCTTTGCTAGTAAGAGAATATCCTAGAAAAATAGCTTCATCGGATTTGGAATCAAATTTTCCTAAATTTTGTTTTCCATTATTTAAGACAAAACATTTGCATCCAAAAATTCTTAAATGTGAAACATTTGGTTTTCTACCTTTAAAAAGTTCATAAGGAGTACATTTCAAAATTGGCCTAATAAGCATTCTGTTCAATACATAACATGCAGTACTCACAGCATCAGCCCAAAATTGTTTAGGAACACTATATTCATTTAACATAGTTCTAGCAAGTTCCTCTAAGGATCTATTGTTTCTTTCTACAACTCCATTTTGTTGAGGAGTTCTAGGTGCAGAAAAATTATGAGAAATGCCATATTCTTCACAAAAAATTTCAAAAGATTCATTTTGAAATTCACCTCCATGGTCACTTCTAATAGCCTTTATTTTCAAATCTTTTTCATTTTGAACTAAATTTGCAAACTTTTTAAATTCTTTGAAAGCTTCACTTTTAAGAGTAAGAAAGAAAGTCCAAGTATATCTTGAATAATCATCCACAATAACTAAAGCATAATAATTTCCTCCAAAAAATTTTATCCTAGAGGGACCAAATAAATCCATGTGCAAAAGTTCTAAGGGTTTTAAACTAGAAACAATATTTTTCGAATGAAAAGATGATTTCACTTGTTTTCCCTTTTGACATGCATCACACAATTTATTTTTCACATATTTTAGTTTTGGTAGACCAATTACTAAGTCTTTAGAAATGAGTTTATTCAATTGTTGCATATGAATATGTGCAGCTCTTTTATGCCATAACCATGGATTTTCTTCTTTTACTACTAAACATGAAATATTCCTATTTGATGCATTTTCTAAATCAATCAAATAAATATCGTTATGCCTAATTCCTTTCAAAGCAATTTCAGAAGAATTATTTTTATAAATAGTGCAAGAATTTTGTTCGAAGGTTACCTTGAATCCTTTATCGCATAATTGACTAATGCTAATTAAGTTATGCTTTAATCCTTCCACATATAGCACGTCTTTGATCATCAAGGTATCTTCACTTCCAATATCTCCAATTCCAAGGATTTTTCCTTTGTTGTTATCACCATAGGTGACAAAGCCTCGTTCCTTTTTCCGGAAGCTTGTAAATTTCTTTTTATCTCTGGTCATGTGTTTTGAACATCCACTGTCAAGACACCACATATACTTCCTTGGTTTTGATAATTCCTACAACATAAAAAGAGCAAGCTATTTAGGTACCCAACTACTTTGTATGGGTCCTTTGGGTTAGATTTAAAAAGATTAAAATCATTTTACAACCCAAGCATATCTACCACTTGGAACACCATAATGCTTAATTTTACATTTATTAGATGTATGACCCTTTTTCATACAATAAAAGCATGATGCAACATTTGTGTTCCTATAAGTTGTTCCTTTTTCTACCCAAGTTCTACGGGTTCTATGATTATGTTTATTTTTAGGAACATACTTATTTTTAACAACCTTATTTTCATTATTTTTACTACATTCTCCAGTGGTTGTATTTTCAGAAAAATATTTAAAGTTTATACAAGATTCACATTCCTTATTAGCAATATATTTTTCTTTTTCATAATATAAAACTTTACTTTTTAGATTTCTAATTTCTTCCGCTTGATATAAAAATTTATTTTTCAAACTTCTGTTTTCTTCAGATAAATTTGTAAATTCAGTTTTCAAATTATCATTAATTTTAGAGAAGTTTTCAGAAGTAATTTTCAAATTTTTATTTTCTTCAAGAACATTTTCAAAATTTAATTTTAACTCTTTGAAATCCTTTTTCAATTTCTTATGAGCTATATCTAATTTTTCGGATTCTACTAATAAAGCAACATAAGTATCATGCAATTCAGTTTCACTATCATATTGACTAGAATTATCTGAATCGTTAGATGTACTTACTTGGCTTCCAGAGTCATCGTCATCCGCCATTAGACATATGTTTGCTTCTTCATCAGAACTGCTAGAGTCAGAAATTGATTCGTTGTCATCGTCCCATGCGATGTATGCTTTCTTTTTCTTGAAGAACTTCTTTTCTTTCCTTTCTTCACCCTTCTTTTGATTTGGGCAGTCTGCTTTTAAATGTCCTTTTTCTCCGCAACCATAGCATCTATAGTTTGAGGAAGATCCTTGATTTTCTCTCTTTTCATTTCTGAATCTCCCTTTGCCTTTTGATTTCATGAACCTATTGAACCTCTTGATGAGTAAACTCAAATTTTCATCTTCTTCTGAGTCTTCATCTTCAATTTTGCTTTTGCTCTTTTCTACCTCAGATTTGAAGGCTAGAGTCTTTTTCTTAGTTTTTGCTTCTTCTTCATCTAGTCTTCCGAGATCAAGTTCATGCTCTCTCAACTTTCCAAATAATGCAGCCATTGTCATTGTGTTGAGATTTTGTGACTCAGAAATTGCAGTCACTTTTGGTTGCCAAGACCTGTCTAAAGATTTCAAAATTTTTATAATAAGCTCATCAGTATCGAAAGACTTACCTAATCCAATAAGATGATTTACTATATTGGTGAAGCGTTTCTGAACATCTACTATTGTTTCTCCTTGCTTCATCCTGAACATTTCATATTCCTGGATTAAAGTATTCTTTCTAGCTCTCTTTACATCATCTGTTCCTTCATGGGTTACTCTAAGTACTTCCCATATTTCTTGTGCAGTTTTACAAATGGAAATCCTGTAAAACTCGTCAACAGTTAAAGCAGATGAAATAATATTACGAGCTTTTACATCATTACCAAATTTTCTCTTATCTTCAGCAGTCCATTGGTCACGGGGCTTTGGTTCCTGCATATTGTTAATTGGAACAAAAGGACCAGATACAACAGCATCCCAAATATCTATATAAATAGATTCCATAAATATTTGCATTCTTACCTTCCAGAATGCATAGTTCTCACCAGTGAATAGTGGTGGTCTATTGATTGAAGCACCCTCTGCAAAGGTTTGATGTGATCCTGCCATTTGAATGACTATCAAAGCAAGCTCTGATACCAATTGTCAGAGCGGCTGCAGCGGAATGGTTAGCGTGGGATAACAAACCAAGAGGGGGGGTGAATTGGTTCTTACTAAAAACATGTGCCTTAAAAATTTCTACTCAATTAAACTTACTTAGCAAATAATAAAGACAATAAAATAGAGTAAGGTTGAGAGAAATTTGCACAGATGATTTTATCCTGGTTCGGATCTTACCAATCCTACGTCCAGTCGCTTATCTCAAAACAAGATAAACACTTCACTAATCACAAAACTATTACAAACTACAATCACACAGATACAATTTGTAAAAGTTTAGAAAACACCTCTCTTGAAGCCACAAGAGATGAAACAACACCTCCTTTGAATCTTCACAAAGGATGAAACACTTCCTTCGAATACTTCACGAAGGATGAATTCCTCTTCCAAACACTTCCTTAGATGCACCAAGGATGAACCAGCTATTCCTCTATCACCGTAGCAGTATTTCACCAACTCTACAGACAGAGTTTCCTTAGCTGAGCAAGAGCACACAATTCTCAATAGTTTCTGAGTATTTGAGCACAAGGGAAGAGTAGTGGATTTTTTTTGAGAGAAAATGAGAGTCTATTTATAGACTCATCCAAAGGCTCCTCCATTTTTCGTTTTCAACCTTTTTGACAGTGTTAATCGATTAGCTATAGTGGTTAATCGATTAACAACCCAACGAATACTTCAACGGCTGTAAAAACGGCTAGTTTTTCAAACGTTCACTATGTTAATCGATTAACAGGCCTTGTTAATCGATTAACACTAATCGATTAACACCCGCTGTTAATCGATTAGCACTGCACTGTCTCGCTTCTCCATGGCTCTCTGGAACAATCGATTAACACCCTCTGTTAATCGATTAACGCTAATCGATTAGCACTTCTTGTTAATCGATTAGCACTGCACAGAATTTTGCTTATGGCTTATTTTTACATCACTTTTGAATGCATACATAAAACTACTAATTTTCCTATGTTCATACAATTATTACAAAAGATTACAAGTCTTCAAAGATCATTCTTCATGAGTCTTGTTTGTTCTTGACTTGATTTGGACATCATCAAAACTTCATCTTCATCAATTTGCTAACACTATGTTTCTCTTAGGGTTATGAATATAATACTATGTCTTCCACGTTTTGGACTTTGATTCCTTGTCACTTCTTGTTCATGTTTCAAACCAGCTTGAACTTGGCTTATTTGGCTTTCTAGTCTTCCAATTACATTCTCAACCATCAATAGCTCTCCTAACAGTTCTGTTATATGAACGAATTGCATAATTAATCCCTAAACTAGGGTCATGAATAAAGCCAAACAGAAAACAACTATGAAATACTTTAAGAAATTTTGGTTGATCTTATTTTTGGTTTAATGAGATCAATTCAAACACTTTATGGAGTTGTTTAATAACCTTAATCAATATATTAATAATTATTATCGTTTATAATGCAAATGAACATAAAGGTAGGCTTAACAGAGCATGTTCTTGAAAAATGTATTTATAGAGGGAAGTATTAATTTCCATGGATAAGTGCCTTTTTGAAAACATATTTTATTTATTTTGCCTTGTTCACACAGTTGGCTTCTTTTTCCCTTTCTTGCACCTTTCCTTGTGGCAGCATTTTGAGAGAACTATTTTCCAAATCTGACTAAAGAAAAAGTGGTGCTATTAAGCTTTCTTTTAGTGCATGGGAACTTAAATTATGTCAGTGGACTTCATTGATTTGAAAATTAGTAATATGTCCTCACTATACAAATGTAGATTATACTGTTCAGTAATGTTTTTATATCTTAGCCAAACACCTTAAGAAATAGAAGAATATGAAGTGAAAAACCAATTATTGTACCAATAAATCTAACCACTTGTATCCTTCTTAAGCATTTTCTTGTTGTACATAACGATTGTCACAACAAACCACATAAGATGAACTGGATAATCACTTACTGCACCAAGAAATCAAACCACTTCAAATCATGTTAGTTTCATATTATATATTCTTAATTGATGACCTACAATTTGTTTCATATCATAAATTATATATCCTTCTTTTAACCTTTTTGTTTTCCCATGTCTTCTTTTCCAATTATGGATGTCATGCTGTATACTTATGGATGGCCTAGCTAAGGCAGAAAAAATACATGAAGCCAAACTAATCTTTGATGAAATGAAGAAAAACCATGTCAAATAAGGTAACTTGTATTTAATGAAATGATTTGACATGATAAACATCCATATAAATATCTGGTTATTCTAAGCTATTGGTTATTTCTTACATGTGGAGATGGTTATGCTCATAGTATCATGATATCAATATTATGTCGAGCTAATCTTTTCCAAAAAACAAAACAGTTAAGCAAGGATTTTGAAACCACCTTTAATAAATATGATCTAATTATATTGAATTCAATGTTGTGTGATTTTTGTACAGTAGGTGAAATGGAAAGTGTAATGGAAACTCTAAAAAAGTGGATGAACTAGCAACCAGTCCTAACTACAATACCTTCCATATTCTGTTAAAATATTTCTGCAGAGGAAAAATGTATCTATTAGCTTATCTAACCATGAAGGACATGCATGGTAAAGGCCATCAACCAGGAGGTATGGCATTTTATCCAAGTACTAATATGGAATACCTTGTATTATTGAACTTAGTCTTCCTCTTATGTGACTGAAATTTGTCCTTTTAATTTTATCATGTGTACACATTTTTTTGGATCTTTGTGGTGGCAAGTCTAGTACCTTGTTACATAAAGGTCACATGTTCAAATACTATAAGCAATGTCTTTGCTAGTGGGGTTAAGGTTGTAAACAAGTGTTCACCCTAGACCCCACTAGGTGGATGACTTATTAACCTTTTTTCAAAATTTAGGTTTTTTCCTTTCTATTACTAAGATATTGTTATTATCTTTTTCTAATGTACTAGTTATCCTAACAGTTTTACTTGATGGAAATAGTTGCGTTCTTGAAGAAAAAAAATGAAAGACCTGTAAATTAATGACTTGAAAAAGGAAACGAGTCTAAGTTGCACTTACACAATTAAGAAACTAAGAGTTGTTTCATTTGATGAAGCTACTACAATCTTATTTTCATCTAATGTTGGTTTAGTTACTAAATAAAAGTTTATAATGTCTTTCTCTCTTTATAGGAGCTTTGTTCCTCTTTAATATCCCATCGGGCATGTTGAGATGTGGCAAGAGAATGTTAACGGTTGAAAATACCATTATTTGTGATGTAATTTTGATACTAAATACACCCTTTTTCAATTAGAAACTTCCTTGGACTCATACTTTTTCATTAAGTTGAGTGAATAAGAGAGTTGAGGTTGAATTTGATGATTTTATGACTAATTCCCTTTGTTTTGATAGAAAATGAGCTAATACAGGAAGAAGAGGTGCGGTGCTAAGGATATAGAGCTCAGAAAGGCCTAGAAAATTATTAGAAGAGGGAACCACACGAAGCTTGGGCGAGCTACAAGAGGCTTGGGCGTGGAAAAATCGACGTCCGCCACCCGGGCGCCCTCCTAGGCCGCCCGAGCGAAGAACCCCTTGGCCCGAGCGAAACTGAAGGCTCAAGCCCTATGGAAGTCCACGTCCACCGCCCGGGCGCCCTAAATGGGGCACCCGAGCATCGCGCGTTGCTGATCCGACCAAGTTTTTGCTCTGTTTCGACTCTTTTGGACCGGGCCCTGTTTCTACTCTTTTCCAACTTTATTTATAAGACACAGACGCTCTAGGTTTAGTATATCTGGCTGGAGCAACACAACAGCACACTCTTCTACTCTTTGAAGGTACATCTGGAGACGAGAGCTTCCTTTTCTACTCTTAGGGTTTTACTATCTCATGCTTTTCCATTGTTCATATAGTTTCTCCATGTCTATGGGGAACTAAACTCTATTTGTTGTTGGGGAATGATGTAACCTTGTGAACTCTCATGTATTTGAATTTATATGCTTTATTCATTATTTGTTAGAGAATTCATATGGTTCTAATGTTTGCTCTATTTAACTCATTTAGTGCATGATTTATGAATTGCATGAGTGCTGGGACGTTCCTTATAATTCAGGTTCTTGTTGAATTCTCCCAAGGGTAATATTTCTCAGGGATGAGGGTATGAGTACTTGGTCGTCTTAAGCTCTTGATCTTCAGACTTAATTCTTTAGGAACACTAGGAATTGCGCAAACTAGGAATTAAGGCAAGCTTATTGCGCCAAGGGATTGGGTTCTAAGTACTTTAGTGAGTGACATTAACATTAATGCATAAAGAGGAATTCTTATATACATGAGAGAGAACTTGGTGAAATCTAACCCCAACAACATATTCATCTCATATTAAACAACATCCGTTCATTCTTGTGTTACTCTACTAATGATCAATTTGCATTCATATTTAATTTAATGTCTTTGCATTTGAAACCAACAATCTCGTTTTACTTAAGTCTTAATTAATTGAGTTATCACACAACTGTTTAGTGCCAAGAGTCCTCTGGATACGATACTTAGTCTTACCATTTTATATTACTTGTGCGATTTGGTACACTTGCCAATTCATCAACAGAGAACAATGTGCAAGTCACTTCACGAAAATATTTTTACATTCTCCTAACAGGTCATCTTTTGAAAGATGGGTATGTAGTAGTCAAAGTATTATAGGTTTAAAGAATACGTAAATCCTAGTGTTTCTCTTGTCATTGTAGTTCATCTGATGATGAAACTTGTCCTGCTTAGGATAATGCAAAATTTAATTCTCGTCCTGCCACCAAAAAATTTGTTATTACATTCATGAAGTCAAGTAACATCAATTATATAAATGATGTTATGAAGGCTCTTCATGATAGTGGCTACAACTTCGATCAAGTAATACTTGGTGGTATTTCAATTTGAATATTGTTTGGTCATCAAGAAACTAATCCTCAAGAATTCATACTTATTTGGTCGTGAGCTCATCATCATTGAGATTTTTATTTCCTAGTTTAATGAATTTGCAGGAAGGATGCAACACTAGTACAATAAGGGGAAACGACAGCGGTTATTTTTGGCTATAGGCAGCGGTTTTTGAACCGAGGCATATTCAGACGAGGTAAAAAGTCAGACACTTTTGGTCTCGGTTGTCAACCGAAGCATATAGTCCCACTCTACGGCCTCGGTTCAGACCCAACCGAGGCATATAGTCCCACTCTACTGCCTCGGGTCTCTCCAACCGAGGCAGAAAGTTGCACTGCCTCGGTTCAGGCTACAACCGAGGCAGTAGATTCTTTTTTTTTTTTTGGTCTCACATTCTGCAACATTCCCATTCACGGTTTAGTGAAAGCAAATCAAAAATGAAATGCTGAATTTTATTGAAGTTGGTCACAGCCACTTTGTGTGCAGATTTCTTTAAGCATTTAATTGTGGACCTTACATTTGGAAAACAAACTCACGGAACAAGGAGCTCACTTTCTGAATTCATAGCTGGACACATGGCTCACCTTTTTTCCTCTTTTTGACAAAAGTTGATTGAATAAACATTTGCAAAAGACAAACATGATCAAAGAAGAAAATACACGCCACATATTATGGAATGAGGGGGCCACCACGTTGAAAGATTCAAAGCTCACGGTTTCTTTGAGAGGCATCCAGCAGCTGCATCCCATTCATTCTTCATCTCACATACAAAGGAGAAGGGAGATGGTGTCCACGTTGAAGGAAAGAACTCAGCTGTAACGGCCTTGGAAGAAGAAAGGGAAGCATCTATTAAAGAAGACCATCCAGCTGGAACCATTGGAGAAACTGCAACCGTGAGTGAAGAAGATGCACACGTTGAGGGGGCGAACGGTGGCTGCAACAAGAAGATGGGAGTTCTCGGTCCTCTACTCCACCAGCAAGCTCAGCAAACAGAAGCAAGAGAAGAAGGATGGTCAAGGTTTCTTTGCAGAGCATGGTTGGCTGGAAGAGAGTGGTGTGCCACGGCCACATGTAAAAGAGAGAGTTGGATTTTCAATTTGGTAAATGGAGTGTTCTAAGCAACACGTTTCCAGTAGCTGCACACAACAAGAGAAAGGTGTCTCGGCCTGATTTCTCCCATGCAACAGCAAGCGTCAAATGGAATTGGAGCTGGAAGGGAGAGGCATACACGGCCCAAGGCAGAACTGAAGTCAATTCCAGCAGGAGTTGCTCTTGGTTGAAGATAGCAAGCTCACGGTGCAGCTTCTGATTCACACATCCATAGAGAAGCAAAGCTTGGAGGAGATGGCAGCAAAAGTGTGCAACGAGATTGAATGAAGAAGATGACAAGTTTAGGTGAGGAATGGAAGGCCCCACCTATTTTCATACGTCCAAGGAAGTGAACATTTAGCTAAGAAAGTCTTCAAAGCTACGGGTTGGAAGAATAGAAAGGAAGCTATAGGGGGACAATAGACAAAACAAGACGCTGAAATGAAGGAGGAGAATACGGGATCAGAGAAGTGCTATAAAATTGCAAGCAGCAGCAGAGAAGAAACCATTAGATTTTAGGAATTAGGAATTAGGAAGAAACCATTAAACAAACACCAACAACCTTCGTATTAGACAACTATGCCACAGGGCATTCTGGCTCTCAAAATCAGTACATTAAATCAGTTTATAATTTTCTCTGCATATATATCAATGTTCTTATTGCACCAAGTCTCAAACAATATACCATTCTCAACATTTATTCCAACTCAAAAATCAAACACAAAATAAAGAAGGTTTGGACAACTTACCGTGCAGCACCAACAGCAGGGACGAAGGAAGCACCAAAGGTGAGAAAGACGATGACAGCACAAGCAAAACCAAGGACTCCCGGCGGAGCGGCGGTCACGGTGGTGGAGCCAGCCCTTGGAGACAATAACGTCCGTGACGGCAAAGGCGAAAAACAAAGGCCTCTGGGAAGAAGACAATGGCGGTGCAGCGCGAAATAAATGAAGAAGAAAATAAATGAAGCAGCGTGCACGAAGATGAAACGAAAAAGCCTCTGGGAAGAAGAATGCAGCGCGAAGAAGAAAACGAAGAAGAAACGGTGCAGCGCGAAGAAGAAAAGAAATGGGCAGAACTTAAAAAAGCTATACAACCTCGGTTGGCAGTGATACCCGAAGCAATAAGACACTACCACCTCTTTTTTAACGTAACCGAGGCATATACTGCAAAAATCTGAAGCTTATATGCCTCGGTCCCTAGGAAAACCGAAGCCTAAAAGGGATTTCACACTGGCTGCAACCTACCCGAGGTCGTTCCTCTTGACCAGACTTGACCTTTCTGCTTCGGTTCTGCGCGCAACCGAAGCAGTATCAGCTTTTCAGACTTTTTGGCACCGGTTGTATCAGAACCGAGGCCTATACTGTCAGCAAAGTTACATCTGGCAGGCGTGGCAGGCGGAGCAGGCAGGCGTGGCAGGGTGGACCAGACTTTTTGGCTTCGGTTTTACTTGTAACCGAGTCAGTAGGGTGCTTTAGACACCGGTTTTGATTCAACCGAAGTATATACGCTGATACGCTTCGGGTGGTGTACAACCGAAGCCTATATGGCGATTTCTAAGCCTCTTTTTTTACTAGTGCAAGGACCTACTTAATATGGTGGTTCATGCTTTTATTGTGCTTGAGTTGTGGGAATATGTACAACATGAGATCACTTTTGAAGAAATTCAAAGAGGATTCCAATTCTTTCCGGGGGAAGTGGATTTTTGAGCAAGGATTTAGGCCTACGAGGAAGCAACTTCCTTTAAATGGAAAAGTGGATATTGACAAAGTTATAACTCGCATGGGTGGCTTCACAATGGTTCCATCTTTGTAAATAAAAAATATATAGCTAACTATGTTTTGCCGAATTGGGTTCCATCTTTGTAATTTTGATGTTTAATCGATGTGTTAACTTTTGAATTTTGCACAAAAGTCATTTAACTCATTTGCCTTTTGCTTTTGAACCCGTTAAAAATATACATTGTAATCTTTCTTTCATTAGTGCAGCGAGGAGGGGCTTTTACCGCGGTTATTTTTCACTATACGTCGCGGTTTACGAACCGCGGCATATTCAGCCGCGATAGTAAGTCAGAGACTTTATGCCGCGGTTCAGAACCGCGGTATATAAGTTGCAGAATATGCCGCGGTTGTTCAAAGAACCGCGGCCTAAATCCATTTAAAAAAAAAAAAATTTGTCCACTATATGCCGCGGTTGGGGTTACAACCGCGGCATATTCCCCTGCAGTTTTTAAAATTGCAGGTCTGTTTTTGTGATATCCACTACCACAAAAACAGACCTGCATATAGTAATGTCTTGAATCTCTGCAAAAGACAATTCATATTAATTAGTGTATATGAATTCAACATTTGGGAAAAAATCAAAATTTGTTAAAGTTATCAAAATTTGTTAAAGTTAACACTAATGAAGAAATCATGTTAAGAATGTAAAAGGGCATAAATACCTGGAACAGGGGCGGCGAAAAAGCTTGGTGCAACAAAGGGGAATGGCAGCGGAGAGGAATGACAGGCGTTTCAAACGATTTTGATCGGCTAAAACTGTTTTTTATCGTCAAAAATGGGAAATGACCGAACAATTTTGAGTTTAAACGGTGAAGAAACAAGGAACTGAAATGGGTGGTCGACGGGAGAAGAAAACTCGAAGTCCAGAGTGTCTGCGCGAACAAGACGACATTGTTCCAAAGTTTTATTTTTTAACTCTGACTGGGGAATCTACCGCGGTTCACTACTTAACCGCGGTAGAAGATGGCATTTTTAAAATTATTTTGAAACTATATGCCGCGGTTCGGAGCATCCGCGGTAGAAGATGACATTTTTGAAATTATTTTTAAACTATATGCCGCGGTTCGGCGGCAACCGCGGTAGAAGATGGCATTTTTAAAATTATTTTGAAACTATATGCCGCGGTTCGGCGGCAACCGCGGTAGAAGATGGCATTTTTAAAATTATTTTGAAACTATATGCCGCGGTTCGGCGGCAACCGCGGTAGAAGATGGCATTTTTAAAATTATTTTTAAACTATATACCGCGGTTGCCCTCCGAACCGCGGTATATTCCTCTAAATATACCCCCTGTAACTTCTGAAATTCTCTGACTGGCAGAGAAGTTGAGACGTTACAGGGGTATATGCCGCGGTTCCCCAGAGAACCGCGGCATATACCCCCTGTAACTTTTCAAATTCTCTGACCCAGTCAGCACCTGCAATAAATTGGCAGGGTATATGCCGCGGTTGTGCAGAGAACCGCGGCATATACCCAGTTATTTAATTTTTTATTCATACATGGCGTCAAAGGCAATGGTTGACTGGGGTATATGCCGCGGTTCCCAGTAGAACCGCGGCATATATGTTCGTTTTATTTACAAAACTGCCACCGCGCACCATTATGCTGCGGTTTTCGTTGAACCGTGGCATAATGTGCGCTGTAGAAAGCCTTTTTTTTACTAGTGTTTCAATTTAAATTAATTTTTTTTATGTTTATATATTTAAGATGTTATGACAATATGTCTTCTTCATATGTGCAAATTAAAAATTGATACATCACAGTTTAACAAACATAAATGAAACACTTACTGCACCAAGAAATCATAGCACTTGAACCCTTGTTGACTATTTTTTTTTCATGTACAAAATGATAAATACAACTAACTACATAAGCTAAATTGGATAATCATTTACTTCACCAAAAAATGACACATTGGCAACTTCCCTCTTCATCTTAAGCATTTTGTTAATTGTACATAATCATATTAACAAATAACCATATAACACCCACTACATAACTAGTTATTGTACCATTAAATGTGATAAAATCTATATCATCAAGAACCACTACAAATGTTGTACATAACGGCTTTCAAAGAAAACCACATATCCTTGATTGGATAACCACTTACTGCACTAATTCATTTGACCCTTAATATTCATTGTAAACATTTTGTTAGTTGTACGTAACCAGCTAAACAAATAACCACATAACATTGATTACATAACCAGTTACTGCACCAATAAATGTGATAAAATCTATCTTGAAGAACCACTACAAATGTTGAACATAACAACTTTCACAGAAAATCACATAACCTTGATTGGATAACCACTTACTGCACTAACTAATATGACCATTGATATTCATCTTAAGCATTTTTTCAATTGTACATAATCAACTTAACAAATAACCACATAACACTAACTACATAATCAGTTACTGCATCAATAAATGTGATGAAATTTATCTTCAAGAACCACTACAAATGTTGTACATATTGACTTTCACAAAAAACCACATAACCTTGACTGAATAATCACTTACTGCAATAATTAATCTAACCACTAAAATTCATCTTAAGCATTTTGTTAGTTGTACAAAACCAGCTTAATAACTAACCACATAACTTTCACTACATAACCAGTTAATATACCAATAATTGTTTGACATAACTTGGGTCCAAATTATGAGTCACTCATACAACCTTAGACCAAGCTGACTTCACTTTGTTTAAATATTCTACAATCAATTTCATTGATGTTTTGCCATTCTAATCACACATACACAAAATTGGTGGTCCATAGTCATTTTCTACCATTTTTATTGTTCCAAAATATTCTAAATTTTATATTAGCTATTGATTTTTGTAAATCCATTAATCGAAAGGAAGTCTATTTGTAGTAATCAAGGCAATGGTTAGGTCAAAATTAGCTTATTGTTTGCTAAAATGAAAAGTCACTTCCAAAACCACCAAAACTGTCAAAATTTGTTGTAAGTTGAACCAATGATTTCATGAGTGATTAATCTGTTTTTGTGATCTATTTTGAACTGTATCAAAAGTTAAAGTCAATATAATTGCTTCAATTAAGCTATTCATAATGTCATAAAGTAAAAAACACTTGAAACTTATGCAGTTCAAAATAAGAGCCCCTAAGCTCAAATTGAAAAATATGTAGTTTTGCCTACTTTATTGAGACATTTCATCCAACAGTTTTGCTTTTAAGACTTCCAATCATTATTTAGATAATTTGGGACCATGGAATGTAGGTCGCTCCAAAATATCCAAACAACAACGAAAAACATAAATAACACTGATAAAGGACGTGTAAAAATGGAAGCAGGAAATTCACTTCCAAAGACAAGAACAATGAACCACAAACAACCATAATCCAACAAAAATTAGAAAACCCTAAATCCAACAAAACAGTGAACACCCACAATAAAAAAAATAAATCACTAACACCCTCAATCGAACAACGAAACGCAAGAACATAACTTTTTATACAAAACCCCAAAAGCAATGTCACTCTCTCACTGTTATTCACACACCATTTGAAATAATCCAAACATATATTCTAAGAGAAACAAAAATAGAAGAAAGTTTTATGATTGTGGAAAGAAGACTATGAGTTTCGACTCAATGAAGGAGAGAAAGGGGTAAAGGGGATGGGTTTTGAAGTGAGAACAAAAGAGAAAAAAAAAATAGAAGAAACTTGTCAATATGAAAAGAATA
The DNA here is from genome assembly GCF_016808095.1 of Vigna angularis. Lineage (NCBI taxonomy): Eukaryota > Viridiplantae > Streptophyta > Magnoliopsida > Fabales > Fabaceae > Vigna > Vigna angularis. The sequence goes on along the minus strand of NC_068978.1, from coordinate 14,820,805 downwards.
ATAGAAAACTTTGTTTTTTTTCTTCCAACATTATCCTTACTGGATATTCATTGATGTTGGGACCCACACCGTGTCACTTGTAGGATTTCTTTGGCGTGTCAAAGTATTATTATTGAAAAAAGAAATTGATAGCTCTATTTATTGGGTTCAAATACCGGAATACTACTTGTAAGAAGTAATTCTTCATTTAAAAAAGTTAAACTACTAAATAGATGTTGAAACTTCATATTTGGAAAAGTCGAGTCCTTTGAGGGGCCTTGACTTATTGGGCCAAGTACATAAAATAATAATACATAATGTGAGTTATCAACGTATCATAATTAAAAAGAAAACAAAAAGAAATTGATGATGAGACATATATTAGTGGTGAATAGAGAAAAAGACTTTATGTTCACAACTCTTCTTTCTCTCACTACCTAACAATTATTAATATTTGGTTTAATCCTTTTCCACATCCCTATTTATGTACGAATGTCTCAGATGGGTCCTCGTTTTCTAAAGTGTATCAAAATGGTCCTTAATTTTCAAAATTGATATCAATTGAGTCCTTTCCGTTAAGTTGGCTGGACGGCGTTAAAAAAATTGATGAGTGGATGCTGAGATGACGAACAAACGCTCGTCCACCAGCGAACGAACGCTCGTCCACCAGCGAACGAACGCTCGTCGACCTCTTACTGTTGGACGACCGTTCGTTCCACACTGGACGACCGTTCGTTCGGGGGTCGACGAGCGTTCGTTCGCTGGTGGACGAGCGTTCGTTCGCTGGTGGACGAGCGTTCGTTCGTCATTTCAGCATCCACTCATCAATTTTTTTAACGCCGTCTAGCCAACTTAACGGAAAGGACTCAATTGATATCAATTTTGAAAATTAAGGACCATTTTGATACACTTTAAAAAACGAGGACTCATCTGAGACATTCGTACATAAATAGGGATGTCGAAAATGATTAAACCTTAATATTTCAATAAATCGACAATTTAATAACAAATCTACCCTTTCTTATATGCTTTTTTCTCTTAAAAGGTCAACCTCGTTTATCACTCACCCTATTATATATGATAAAAGTGTTTAAAATAAGTTCTTTTATAAATATTAACAATAAGAACCGGAATAACTTAAGTATTCTATTTATAAATATATAATATACTTTGTCGATAAAAAAAATATTTAAAATAAACTTTCAAGATATTGATCAATATGTAACAAAAACTTTAAAACAATTTTTTAATATATTTGAAATTTTGAAGTATATGACATGACACACCACTATTTCTTTACTCCAAGTGGTATTAGTCTAGTTCTTTAAACAAGATTCAGATAATATATACCTAGTGGATTGAAAACGAAAACTTAAACAAATGGTGAAGGAAAAATACATGATTCTGTCCACACACATGGTCATAAAAAGTGACTTCATTTCTCTCTCTTACCATCTCAATGGTAGCTAACAAAATAAGCATAAACAAATCTACCTCCATTCGCCATCCATGGCCATCTCAAGAACTCATCATCATGCTTTTCTCCTCCCTTCACCAGGAATGGGTCACATAATCCCAGCCCTAGAACTTGCCAAGCGTTTAGTCACTCACAAAATCATTCCCAAGCTCACCTTCTTTTACACTCCAATAGCAAACTCTAATCCCTCCAAAGCTGAAACCCTAGTTCTTCACTCAGCCATCAAGGAAAACCTCTTTGATATAATCCAACAGCACCCACTTGACCTCACCAGCGAAGTTGACCCCGATGCCTCTGCAGAAGACAAAATAGCAATCTTAATGCATGAACTCCCACTCCTCTTTGTGTCCACAATCTCCACCATGAACCTCAACCCAACCATCATCATCACTGATTTCTTCATATGCCAAGCTCTACCTCTAGTCCAAAATCTAAACCTACCCATGTTTGCTTTTTCGCCGACTAATGCGTGGCTCGTTGCGCTTGGTCTTCACACCCCCACTTTGGACAAACAAATACAAGGAGAATATGTCGATGAGATTGAACCAATCTCAATCCCTGGTTGCAAACCCATATATCCCAAAGACATGTTCGATATGTTGAAAGACAGGACACATAGGTTGTACCGTGAATTTATTGGCGCGTGTGAAGGAGCAGCATTGGCTAATGCTATCTTTGTGAACACGTTTCATGAGTTGGAACCTAAGACACTTGAAGCACTTGGTAGTGGAGGAATTAGCACGGTGCCCGTGTACCCGGTTGGGCCAATAATAAGGGAACCAAGCCCAAGAAGCCCGAGCCCAAGCCCGAGCCCGAGTAGTGATGAGGGAAAGAGAAGTGAAATTGTTGAGTGGCTAAACAGGCAAGAAGAAGAGTCAGTGGTATTTGTATCACTTGGGAGTGGATACACTATGTCAGGTGAAGAAATCAAAGAGATGGCATTGGCGTTGGAACTAAGTGAAAACAAATTTGTTTGGTCTTTGCGTCCGTCCGTCAACAAAGCTGGCCATGATCACTATCTCACAGCAGGTTAGTGGTACAAAGTCTCATCGTATTTAATATCTTCGAACGCAACTTTCTATAAATCTTGTAAACTTTTGCTTGAATTTCATATTCCAGTGGTTAAATCTTTCACGTTGGTCATGGGACCACAAGGTTTTTCAATTATGTAACTTTGCACATGCTTTGTAACTTTCAAGACTTTGGTGTATGTGCAATATTGATGGAGTGATGGTGATGCTCACTTAGTGGTGTAATGGCTTGATTGAGATAGGAAGATGATTTTGAGGAGCAAGCAAATATAATACACCGTAGAAAAGAAGAGAGGAGGGGCTGTGTTATCCTTTAATATTGGTTCTTCTGCAGGTGATGAAACTGGAAGTACTACTAGCACAGTGTCTAATGTTGAAAAATCAGATTTGTTTCCTGATGAGTATCATCGCATACAAAGGAATGGGATTGTGATCACAGATTGGGCACCACAGTTGGACATTTTGAAGCATCCATCAATTGGTGGTTTTGTGTCACACTGTGGATGGAACTCTGTGATGGAGAGCGTTTCATGTGGGGTGCCAATAGTTGGATTGCCTATTTTTGCAGACCAAATGATGAATGCTACAATGCTTGTGGAGGAAGTTGGCAATGCAGTTCGAGTAAAGGCTTCACCATCAACCAACATGGTTCAAGGGGATGAGTTAGGAAAAGCAATAAGGAAGATAATGAATAAGGATGATAAAGAAGGATGTGTCATAAGAGAAAGAGCTAAACAACTCAAACACTTAGCAGAAAGAGCTTGGTCTCATGATGGTTCTTCTTATTCTGCACTTTCCAAAATAGCTCTCTGAAATGGCTTGGTATACTCTGTTTGGTGGAAGAAATTCTATTATGAAATAACCAATTGCTATCTTATTTGGTTTGAACTTTCATTGTTTGAATTTCCCTTTCTATTTTAATAAATTATGTATAAGGATTCCAAACTTTTTGTCTTCATCGATCGATCTCAATTTTATATATATATATATATATATATATATATATATATATATATATATATATATATATATATATATATATATATATATATATATATCATATTTTCAGTATACCTAAACATTATTAAAAAATAAATAAATAAAAAAAATATAGAATAAGAAGACCGTACACCAAAGTTCATTTAAGCTTTTTATTAAATAGCCATTTTGTTTGCTTGTTCAGATAATAAACAATATATTTTGTTTGTAGTTTCAGATTAATAAGTTCTATTTAATATTTAACTGGAAATGTAGAATTAATAGAAAAATACAGTCTTAAACTTGATGTGTTTCCGAAGAATTTTTGCCTTCATAAAAGCTTAGAGATATTATCACTACAAAAATTTACAATTTTACAGGAGGTTATTTTTTTCGTTTCCGCCGGTTTTAACTCCGGAAAATATGTTTCCCGCGATTAGAAAAACTGTTGGAAAAAGCTGTGTCGCTAAGTAATTTCCGGCGGGTTTTTTCAAAACCGTAGGTATTAGCGGGAGTTTTGTGCAAACTGCCAGTATTAGCGGGGGTTCTGTGAAAACCGCCGATATTAGTGGGGGTTTTGTGAAAACCGCCAGTATTAGAAGGAGTTTTTCAAAATCGCCGGTATTAGTAGGGATTTTCCTAAAACCGCCGGGAATATGCAATTCAGATTTTTTTTTTATTATTTCTAATTTTGATAAATCAAATAATTTGAAAAATTAAAATTGAATATTATAAAATAAATAGTAAACATGTTTTAATACAATAAATTGTTCAAATAATGATTTACATTTATACCTAATTACACCTTCTAATAAACTAACATATAAACTAATAAAGTCCTC